>NC_140907.1:1603825-2203825 GCF_045865225.1 Trachurus japonicus | reverse complement strand
AAAGCTGCACTCGTCCATATATTTAAAACAGTGAATCAAACGACTGTGTAGATAACTGACAACGGACCCCTCACTTGCACTTTTAGCATACTTGAGCTCATTGTTCAGTGATCTAGCCCACAACCTTACTGTTATTGAGGACCCAGTGAAGACCAAACCAAGCAAAAAGGATAGTTAATATTACGTTCACTAGGAGGCCATAAGCACAGTTCCATATGATCGCTACTGTTGCTCTGTTTCTGCTGGATGTGTATAGGCAAATGTTTGCCACAATGTTCACTGCATTTGGTCATGCTGGTGTTTTTTTTTTTTATTATTGTTTTTTGTGTCGCAAATGAACAAATGATAATCTGAATTGTCCTTAAATCCATGCATCCAAGGATCAGGCTCCTGTGGAAGCAAATAATTCTCCTGCCAATACTCTCCAGATGTTCCTCATCGAGTGGCTTCATACGGTTCATCCAACTCCTTCTCCATCCAAATCCAGCTTGATAACTGTTTGCATGTTGGATCGAGCCATCGTCCTATATGACCATCAGTGTGTGAAAGCCTTATCTCTCAGCACACGTTATTAATTAACTCTGTGTTGTGTCAGACACTGTCATTTTCTAATGCTCAACACTGAATCATTTAGCAAAATGTGCTGTATGATGACAACCGTTGAATTAACATGCACCGTAGGAGCTGAACAACACACATCACAGAAGCATCAGAAATGACTTAGGTTAAATTGTTTTGGAAAGCCAACATTCATAATAAATAATGTACGATCAGTAGTTCTGTAGAGAGCAGTATGAGCTGACAGTTTAACCCACCATTAGGATGTATGTAAACCATCACAGATATTAGGCTGTTAGGAAGCTTGCATTATTGGATTCACATGACTGCTGTATTTATGTATAGAAGATAAGAAATAAAAAAGTAGTTTTTGAAAGGTCAGCCAATTATTACATATTGACTATTATATTATTTTTTATTTTATTCTATCCTTTGTTGATGTTATTATAGATAGATTCATTATATTTTCTTTTATTATGGTCAGTAGAAATAAATTGACAACTTTTTTTCTTTAAAGTGATTGTTGTAGTATATGTTTTAGTTGTGGAGACTGTAAGAAAAATGTAATAAAAAGTTCAAAAACTTTTAATAAGTTAAATATCATGGTGTAATAACTTGTATTTGATCTATTATTGCCCTGTTTTAAATAAAAATATATAATGTGTCCATGTTTAACATTTATAGTGAAACATAATAGAAAGACAGTGGCCTAATTATTTTGTGAAATTAATTTGCACTCCCCAAAGGCATCATCATACAAATTATTATTACTCATACACCACTTGTTTCCAGTCAGTGAATCTGGACAGCCTATCACATAAGAGGTATCTATGAGGCTACAGTCACAAGATATTAGATATATATATTTCTGTTAAACAATTTTCACCTGGCTTTTCTCTGAAGTTTTCTCTTACTCTTCTTGCCTTTAGAACACTTTAAAATGAGACAGAGGATAAACCAGTGTGTGGCTAAAATGTTAATAGCCTATCATTAAAATGGTTGTATGGTTTTAGAATGTTGCCTTTAGGAGCCACTGGAAAAAGCTCGACTTTTCTATTTTTTAAAGTATATTTTTTGGGGCTTTTTTTGCCTTTAATGTACAGAGACAGAAACAGGAAATGGGAGGTGGGGGGTGACACGCAGGATAGGGCCGCTCGATGCGGGATTCGAGCCAGGGCCGCCTGCAGTGAGGACTATGGCCTCAACACATGGGGCGGGGGCTCTACCAACTGAGCTAAACACCCCCCCTTGACTTTTCTTTTTGTAGTTTAAAGCAGAAGTAAGCGATCCGGTTGTTTTGGCTAACTTCCTGTCAGCCGATGGAGTTAGCAGTCCCCGCCCTCGTCCCTACGTCACCACATTCACACGCATCCCTTGGCTGCACACACAGAGAGGACTGCCCCTTTATGCCGTTCTCTCTCCTCATTGGATAAAGGTTGTAGGATACAAGGAAAGTTTTCTCCTCGGCTTACAGCAGAGCAGAGTGACTGACAGACCCGTGTTTCAGACCAAACACTCAATAATTGATTGCTGTCGGAAGATATAACTATTTAAGACTTATATTACGTAACACAAACATTCCGCTTACTACTTCTGCTTTAATAAAATCTGACAACACTTTGCAAAAACATCTGACACGCACACGCACACACACACACACACACACACACACACGTTTGTACAGCAGTTGTTGTGAGGACACTCAACCCTAACCCTAACCCTGACATAATGCTTTCCCTAGCCTCTTACCCTAACCTTAACCATCCAAAACCATCATAATTATAACCTAGTCTAAACTAAAGTCTTAACCATCAAACAGCCCCCTAAGTAAGTGAGGACCGGCCAAAATGTCCTCACTTTCCCAAAATGTCCTCACTCTAGTGGTTTAACACTCAAACTGGTCTCGTATAGCTGTACAAGTATACACACCCACACACACCCACCCACCCACCCACATACAGACACACAGTGCAAATACTAAAGAAAGAAAGTGTGGTAAGAAAGAAAGAAAGAAAGAAAGAAAGAGATATTGCAGTAAATAGCTATACAGAATCTACACTAATAAAGGTTAAAGGTGTATTCTTTTTTTCTTCTACTTCTACAGCTGCTGTTTCACAGAAATGTCGTCTGTGATGAGGTTTTCCAGTCAGTGATAAGATTTCCATGATAGTTGGAATTGTAAATGCTATTTATATTGAGGAGGAACTTCTCTGATATCATTCTGAGTTGAAAAATTACCAATAGGCTACTTAAGAAGGCACCCGTTGGACGAAAGATATATCGGTCAAGTTTTTTTACTTATTTAGGCTACATTTGAATAAATTATATATTATGCTTGTATGTGTGCATGTGTGCAATATGTTTTCAACATATTGATGTGAGTCCTTAAGGGGCTGTTAAGACTGTAACTGGTTCATTACAGTAAAGATGCAAAAATGCAAAAATTGACATAGGCCTATCCCTTTCTCTTTTTTGCCCCATAGTTTTTCTTAATCAGTTGATATAGAAAAAAATAGCAAAATATAGCCTACTTTAAGTGAGTTATTGTTAAATGTAGATTATGGTTTACAACAGTTTACCATTACTTGGTAATTTCTCTATCAATTACCACTAGCCTACCGCGTCACGTTGACTCATGTCACTGCTTTTACACGGCGGTGCAAATGAAATGTCCGAGCTTACACCCGGCACGCGAAGGCACCATGAGCTGGAACCGGAAAGTGAATCAGACAAAACAGGAAGTACTTCAAACACAAGCCGTAGAGGCTCCGTTAGCTAGCTAGCTAGCTTCATACTCGGACTGTTCCGCTCTTCATCGGTAAAGAACCAGTGTTTGTCCAGTTTTACTTCTTGTTGGACTGAATCGACTCATCTTTCAAGATGGGGGGAGGCGACCTGGTAAGAACGAGCTGTCTCAACCATTATGAAGCGCATTAGAGTCTGATAATACAAACACCACTCACACATAATCACACAACACATAACATTGGTGTTATAAAGATACTGGTCTCTGTATTGATTACATTACTACATAGCCATCACAACTCGACTCAGAACCTATTGGGAACTGTAAAAGGCTGCAATTCATCTCAGCAAGACTTTACACGGATAGTTACAACTAACGTAACCAGCCAACCCAGGTCACTTTACCTGTTAACCTAACCAGTCAGTTAGACTAACAACTGACTGAACCTAGGTGTGAAATGGTGTATTTTGAAATATTCTGCTTCTGAATGTGTTGAATAGATTGTTATAGTCATATTATTTGGTCATAACTTTTGCCAACAGGTAGGGAAACATCAAAGTGATGTTGTGTTAATCTGTTCTGTAAAATAAGATAAGATTTCTTTATTAATCCCCAAAGGGAAATTCAACATGTGTGCACACTTTTACTGAGTACTAAATACAGAGTGCTGTGTTAAGCCCTGACAGATTTGATAAGATGTTTTCATTTGTCTTCAACCAGAACCTGAAGAAGAGCTGGCATCCCCAGACTATGAAAAACATTGAGCGGGTTTGGAAAGCTGAACAGAAATATGAGGCTGAACGCAAGAAGATTGAGGAGCTCCAGAAAGAGCTGAAAGAGGAACGGGCCCGAGAAGAAATGACCAGATATGCAGAGGACAGCGGTACCATAGCCAAGTTAGTTCTCTCTCATCATCATCAACAATGATGTTGTATTGGTTAAAGGAAAAAGCATAGTGTCTGAGTGATGTTGTATTTGTGGGATGATGACAGAAAGAAGGACGACCGGCTGGACTGGATGTACCAGGGCCCCGCAGGTCAGGTGTCCAGAGACGAGTACCTCCTCGGACGTCCCATTGACAAGCAGATTACCGACCAATACGAGGAGCCAGAGAGCGGTCCGTCAGCTGAGACCGGCCTCCTGCCCGGATCCATCTTCAACCCCGCCACCCCGGCCTCCAACCTCGACCTGGCTGCCAAGATCAGGGAGGACCCGCTCTTTGAAATCAGGTCAGTCTCTGTGTGATTTCTGGTTGTTGCTGGATGATGTTTCAGTGGTGGTGCTAAATAAACTGATACTTTGTTTGTGTTCTTAAGGAAACGTGAGGAAGAAAAGAAGAGGGAGGTCCTGACTAACCCAGTGAAGATGAAGAAAATCAAAGAAATGGTAATAACTACTTTCATGTGAATTAATGTTGTTATTTGTAATAACTGTATATTGCAGTGTTTTTCAACCTTGGGGTCGGGACCCCACGTAGGGTCACAAAGAATTCAAATGGGGTCACCTGAAATGTCTAGTAATTGATTAAAAAATAATTACTGATAAAAATATTTATTTAACTTACTATTATTTTTTTTTTTTAATTTATGATTAAAAACACTTTATACAATCTTAAACAACTGTATTCTATACTTTCACTTTCTCAAATATAAATTGAGTTCAAATAAAATGCAGCATATAAAAATACAGCCGCTATCACGGGGTCGCCAGAAATTTGTGATGTCAAAATGGGATCACGAGCCAAAAAAAAAGTTGTGAACCACTGGTATATCGATTAAGACAAAGTTTCCTTTCAGATGATCTTTTTGTATTTCATTATGGAAGCTCTCAATCATTTATTTTTTTATGTTTGCTTTTGTTACAGCTGCGCCAGAATCTTGACAAGAAGGACAAGAAAAAGAAGAGGAAGAAGGACAAAAAGGAGAAGAAAGGGGACAAAGAGAGGAGGAAGGAGAAGAAGCACAAGAGGAGGAGTTCAAGTTCGAGCTCAGAAGAGGAAGACGAGAGGAAACACAGGTATTGAAGGAATTTGTTAAAGAAATAACTGGAACGTACAATGACTTATGTGTAACTACATGCATGCTGAAGGACCATGTTGTCTGTAATGGGATTTCCACTCATGACTGTTTTCTGCTTTTATTTCTGTCTCTGCTCTGTTTTCAGCTCACATTCACGAGATCACTCCTCATCAGACAACAAGTCTCGTTCCCATCATGTTCCAGGCTACGGCCTACTGGTCAGTACGCAGCACAGACGCAACCTTCCATTTGAATGGTTTGATAATTGTGCCCTAACCTTTTTCTCTTCTCCTCTCAGCTCCCTGCCGGCAGACAGCACCACTCCTCTGCTCCCTCTAATCACTCAGGGCGCCGGGAGAGGAGCCGCTCCAGGTCGCCTCACAGGAACCACAGGGACAATCACTCCTCCTCCTCTTCCTCACACCGGAGCGACAGGAAGGTGGAGCCCAGAGGTTCCAGCCCACAGAGAGAGCGCTACCAAAGACAGAGGAACAACGTGTCTAAGTACGAGTTGACAGTGTATACAATACACTAGTCAAGGATCATGCCAAATATGACATCCAGTACTGAATTATACAGCGTGTGCATTCAAATCATTACAATCATAGGGAGTTATACCATTCATATAGTGTTGTTGTTATTATAATGTTAGTGTTTAATTTCCTATAATGTTGCTGCCATGGTATATGCGTAGTTTGCGCGATCATAGCTCAATTTTTTCAAAACCATACATCCATAACTAGAATTTTTTTGGTAAGTTTATTTTCTATAATGTGACCCACCATAGTGACATACATATACACACAATAAAATAAAAAAACAGAACAAAACTAAGCATGTAAATGAAGGACGTGATCAACCTAAGTTAGCACATAAGAAAAGAGCAGAAACTAAATTATCAAACTCCCCCCTCCCCTATACACCCCTGAAACTTTACTTCCATCTGTCCATGTGTGGTTGAAATTCATATTTTCAGGAATCTTTCTTTTATATAGTATATTTTTTGGGGACTTTTTGCCTTTAATTGATAGCGCAGTGAAGGCAGGAAATGGGGAGGCAGAGAGA
Organism: Trachurus japonicus; assembly: GCF_045865225.1. Taxonomy (NCBI): domain Eukaryota; kingdom Metazoa; phylum Chordata; class Actinopteri; order Carangiformes; family Carangidae; genus Trachurus; species Trachurus japonicus. The sequence goes on along the minus strand of NC_140907.1, from coordinate 2,197,438 downwards.
GGGGAGGAATGACACGCAGCATAGGGTCGCCCGAGTTGGAATTCGATATGGACCGGCTGCAGCGAGGACTGTAGCCTCTGTATATTGGGCGCCTTCAGGAATCTTTCTCAGTCTCATCTACCAACTAGATTTAAAGTGTTGGAGCATGAGCCACCAAGCAAGCACCAAGTCTCTAAATGCTGTTGAAATTCTGGCGGTAATCATAGACTGATGAAGCGCTCCAGACCTACAACATGGCCCTACAACAAAAGTTAAATTCCTCGACTTGCAAAATCAGTACTGTTCTGACCATTTAAATTTGATTATTTGAATCAGAAAATGTAGTTTGAAAAGTAATACTACTCCTACTCCTCGATTTCAGTCATTTTTCACATTTAATTTCTGTCTTGTGTAGGAAACTCTCTGCAGAAGACCTGGAGCGTAAGAGGCGGGAGATGATGGACGAGGCCAAGCAGAGGGAGGAGGACAGGGAGGATAATGTGAAGAGATACAAGAGGCAGGACGAGCAGGAGAGACAGCGGGAACAAAATGCCAAGCACGACCGCCATGCCGGCTTCATCCAGTAAGTTTCTGAGCAACAGGCCGTTGTGTCTTTTCAGGACTCGTGTCTTTTGTTCTGTTTTTAATGCACTTTCTTTTCCTTTTAAAATCTCATGCGTGTAACACCACACCTTTCTCTCTTTCTCTCAGTAACATGAAGTTGGAGAGCGCCGCCAGCTCTTCCGTAGAAGACAGAGTGAAGAGGAATATCCACTCCATTCAGAGGACGGCAGCCTCAATGGACAACTTCATGAGGAGATGAAGACGACACACGTAGCACACTGTGCATGAACTCACTGCAAAGAATTGTTATCCACTCACCTATCTGTCTGACCTATCTATCGAGGCAGTGGGATGGATCGAGTGGAATGATAACAGGGAATTTGTTTGACTTTTATTCTGAAAGCTAATTTCCACAATGGGAACATAATTTATATTTCAGACAGCTATAAACAGCCTGTCATGGCTGATCGGTTCTAGATGTTTTCTGGTCAACCAGCGCCCCTTTAATGTTCATATAATCTGAACTCTGTACAGTATATGATTTTTCTTTTTACAATACAACAGGACCTGCTTTTATCTCAAATGTTTTTTTGTAATATGTTTGTTACTTAGTGTACTCCTGTGAGTAGGAATGGGAATAAAAGTATTTCCAGAGCTCCAATATTTGTTAGTTAGTTTGTTTTCCTCATAAAACAAGCCTGTGTTGGCACATTTGTATTTTGCTTGATGAAAGAAACCTCAAAGCATGAACTAAACCAAGTAGTATTCACATCATAATAATCATCACCATCCTTATCATAAACAGAGAAACATGTCCAGGTTACATAAAATCAATCTGTGTGGCTACACCAGGTCTGATGTGACAGAACAGCTTGTTTTATCAGGATGTGAAGATGATGATCATTTAAATCAGAGAAATAAAATAAGAAACCGTCATTTATCCCACTTGAGGGAAATTCACTCTACAGCAGACAAGCAAGAGTAAAAAAATAAATATAGGAAGAGACAAACTAGACATTTATGTAAAAAAAAAATATATATATATATATTAAAGATTACACTGTTCATATAATTTTTAAGACAGATATATACACAGTGTACAATATTACACAAGAGGAAGTTCAAACCTCATCAAAAGAATTGGTCAGGACGGGACTTAATTTCTTTCCAAATTCATTGTCTTGTTCATTTAGTTTAGTGGACAGTTGGAGCAGTATGAGCAGGTTGCCCATTAGCTTTGGTGATGTTTCACCATCATTCTTCAGTATTACCTGCTTGGCACAAAAACAACTGATATGTGAGACAAAAGCAGACTGTTGGTTGGACTGCTGGGCAGCGCAGCAGTGAACGCACCTCGAGCAATTTTGAGAAACCTCCCGGTTTTGATTTCGCTTTAACACATCTCAACCAAACTATGCATGCGCCCTTCAACCCCGCTCATGTCCTCCAATGACAGCGGCGTTGTGCTCTGACTAACGTACGTCCGACCAATCACCGCTTGGCAAGCGATGACGTAGTCAAATCAAGTTAGACTGGCTCCTGTGTTTCTAAATCGTGTAGTCACTGTAGGAAGCTAGCGGCGGTTCACACAGGAGCTAAGGACAGTTTGCAAGTTCCCACTGTTAGAAACACACAACAACACCGCCACAATGGTAAGACCGATATACAGTAGATCACATTGTACAGTTTGTTGTGCAGAATGGTGTAAAACGACCCACAAAGGCTAACAGTTACAGGAGCTCGGCTAAGCTAATGTTGTTAGCTCAAACACATCTTGAGTATCAAGTTAACGTAGATAAAATGCTCTGAAAACTGGTCTAACGTCAGGTTTGGGTAGTGAGCAGGATTTATGTAGTTCACTACTGTAAATTGAAGTAATGTTTAGCTTAATGATACAGAATGATAACGTTTAACTGTGACCGGTGTTAGCTTTAAAGCTAAGTGCTCATGCGCATGAGCTAACGTTGTATTTTGTACATTTAGTAAAGCTTTACCTTACTGGATTCACTTCCGGGACATTTAGTTTAAAGAAGTCATGTGTAACAGGTGCTGCTGTTAAATTAACTACGTGAACATTGTGTGAGCAGCATCGCTTCCCTGTCAGCCTGATGATGATGATGAGCTGAAGCTTCATCAGCAGCTAACAGTTAGCTGTCTACAGTTTAAACAAGTTACTAATGCTGTTTTCTTTTTCACTTAAACGTTATTCACAAACGTGTGCATTTAACGCTCCTTTGTACATAACACCTTTAATGTTACAAGTGTTTCTTTTATAAATTCCAGTGTGCCTTATTTTATATAACTGATGCACGATCACATTATGCCCCATCATGCCTCTTTACCTATGATGTAATGAACATTACACATTATGTTAGTTTGTGGACAATATCTTAGACTGCTTAAATGTTTCACCCATGTCTACAGTATTATTTTCCATGCATCTCACATTCAGCCTCCTGTTGAAGTCCTTATTGTAGTGTCGTGGCTCCTTGTCATTCAGAGCATGGCTTTGAATTACAGCACTTGTCAGTGCATGTCTGTTCTTTTCTTAATTAACCAGCAATAAGTTATTACAAGAGAAGTACTTATTACAATATCCCAGAGTCCAAACTGATATTTAAATAATATTTAAATATCCGTTTAAATATTATTGACATATACAGTATTATATGTCAATGAATTGCTAATCAGAACTACTGCAGAGAACTTTGCTGTGAACAAATCGATGAATTGACCTTTGAAAGATTCAGCGCTGACTGAGATGCATCTCTCCTTTCCATCCTGTCCAGTCTATTATGTCTTATAACGGAGGGGCCGTCATGGCCATGCGAGGGAAGAACTGTGTGGCGATAGCAGCAGACCGGAGATTTGGCATCCAGGCTCAGATGGTCACCACAGATTTCCAGAAGATCTTCCCCATGGGAGACAGGCTGTACATTGGGTTGGCTGGACTCGCCACCGATGTTCAGACAGTGTAAGTGTACTGCAAAAAATTTTTTCAAGTCCTTCCATTCGTTCAGGCCATAATTTACATTTAACAAAAAGACAGACAACCTTCAGATCTAATAGTGACACACCAACAAACTAAAGTCTGCATCCAAAGTTCAACATTACAACATGCTTTTCTCTAGAGCTGCAGCAATTAATCGATTAATCAAACAATAATCGATTATTAAATTAATCGTCAACTATTTTTGAGAAAAAAAAGTCAAAATTCTCTGATTCATCTTCTTAAATGTGAATATTTCTGGTTTCTTTGTTCCTTTATGACAATAAACTGAGTATGTGGTTTGAGAAAAACTGATTGACATTTTTTAATATTTTATTGAGCAAACAACTAATCGATTAATCGTTTAAATAACAGGCAGATTAATCAATAATGAAAATAAGCTGCAACCCTACTCTTCTCAGAAAACAACAGCAGCTAACAGTAGAAGTCTTAATAGATACTTCCAGAAATAGCAGTGATGAATAGGAAGCTTCTGTTTGGTGAATGAACTGCATGTCTCTGCCTTGTGTGTAGAGCCCAGAGGCTGAAGTTCAGACTGAACCTGTACGAGCTGAAGGAGGGCCGTCAGATCAAGCCCAAGACCTTCATGAGTATGGTGTCCAACCTGCTGTATGAGAGGAGGTGAGTGAGCTCAGCTTTAAATGTGTCCACTTGTGTTTGGACCAAAGGTGAAAAACTCTTGATATAACGTGCGATCCACTCTCCAGGTTTGGGCCGTACTACATTGAGCCGGTGATCGCCGGACTGGATCCCAAAACCCTTGAGCCTTTCATCTGCTCCCTGGATTTGATTGGCTGCCCCATGGTGACAGAAGACTTTGTCGTGAGCGGCACCTGCTCAGAGCAGATGTATGGCATGTGTGAATCTTTGTGGGAACCCGACATGGTAAGTAGTGTGAAGTCTGAACTAGGGATTAACCGATACGGTTTTTTCAGGTCTGATACCAAGAATTTATCAGTAATCAAGGAAACAAATAACCAATATTTAAATCTGATCTACATTTGCAGTAAAAATGAAAATTCTGGTGTCAAAATGTTGAGTAACACACCTGGGATTAGACTGAATAACACAAACTCCAACACAAATCTTGGTTGAAATGCCTTCAAGCAGTGAATTAAAACAAAAAGTGCTGATCCAGCAGTATTGAAGTTCACTGAAATAAATAAATAAATAAATAAATAAATAAATAAATAAGTAGCTCCCTGAATTTTTTATAAAATCAATAAAGTAAAAACTGAAGTGTACTGTACAGCATCAGTCTGCTTCTCCTTCTCCCCTACGGTGTTGATTGGCTCAAAGGAGCGCGTCTTAGAATAAATGTATTTTATAGGTTATCGGTGAAATAAATGGCAAATGCTGTTTGTCATAAAAATGCAGAATATCAGCCGTCGGACATGACGATCATCAGTTGACCCCTAGTGTGAACCCCCCCCCCCCCCGGAACTGTACTTGTTTGCTGAGTGGTAAACTTGTTAGTCCCAGTTTACATATATATTGCCCTGATTCATACTTTTTTTTGAAAAAAATTGTATTTACTTTTTATTCATTTTCAGTTAGTAATATACACATATTGGCCACAAAACATACAACATAACATGGCAAAGGGAGGATTTGTTCATTGAGTAGTCAAACATAAGCACATCTTTCATTAAAATATAAAGATGCTTCTTGAGAATAGGGAAAAAAACATTTCTTATTAAAGGCTTTGTCCTTATCTTTGTGATCTATATGAAATCAGGTCTTACACTTGACACGTAGCTGAGCCATTTCGACCAGTTCTCTTCAAAAATATCAGTCTTTCTTAAGCCATTTCTGGTCCAGATTCATACATTTTAATGAAACTACTTTTAATTTCCATATGGTTAAATTTGAGGCTTGAGAGTAAGCACGTTAGATTGGATTGTTTCTATAGTCTGTATATCTGTTTTGACTGTTTTGTTTTTTTGGCATTTGAGCCAAAGAGGCTACTTATTGGAGATAGATTGTCTGAACAGTAGTGAGGTGAATGACTGTTTCAGCCAGTTATTCTGCCCACAGGTGATCTAAAGTTTAAAATGAGTTCAAATTCTTAACTTAATTGGAGAAACCTGTTTGATTACGCAGGAACCCGATGACCTGTTTGAGACCATCTCCCAGGCCATGTTGAACGCAGTCGACAGGGACGCAGTGTCTGGCATGGGAGTCGTCGTACATGTCATGTAAGTAGAGTAATAACAAGCGCGGCATGCAGAGGTTTAGGTGGAACAGGTTTTCAGTGACTGACAGCCTTTTGTTTTCTTTGTCAGTGAGAAAGACAAGATCACCACACGAACCCTGAAGGCCAGGATGGATTAGAGCGTCTGTTTCTCCCCACACTCGACCAACACATTTTGTATAAAAATAATAAACAATGCTTGTTCCTTTTTTTTTCTTATTGATATTGTTCAATAAACTTAGGTTTAAACGTTGAACTTGATTCATGTCTTGTTTAAGAAAATCTCTGCTGCGTTCCTTTCCACCTCTGCCTGCAGCAAACCGACATGTGGCAACTGGATTTAATATAAGAAGGTGATGGCAGGAGGGTTAGAAGACCCAAGATGGGCTGCCTCTCCTCGTTACAGAGCTGAGCGGTAGTTACAAGCTCTGTGGGTTCGTTCACTCAGTTTTCATGGATTGTGTTGCACCAGACTGATGACTCAGTGCAGAGGCATCCAGTTGTCTTTAAAAACTGTGCTCGTTATGATCTGTGACATTTTGTCAAAGAGCCTTTAAGTCATTGTCACTTCAAAAAAAAACAAAGGGATCAAAAGGCTTCACATTCTTAATTTTTCTTGAACTTGGGCCAATCATTTCAAAATACCTCCTATCACCCAGAGTGAGAAAATAACTAGTCCAAAAAAAATATCACTCTGATTTTGTCCAGACATTTAAACAAAAGCTTCCTTTACAGATTTCAGTTACATTGTTTGTTTTTTGAAGATTTTTGCCTTTAATTGATAGGATAGTAGAGAGAGACTGAGGGAATAACAGTCAGGAGCCAATTTCAAATAATTTTATAGACATCAGAGAAGGGCTAACATAGACTAAAAAGTCCTAAACCGTTTTTAAAAGACTGTTGAATCTTTAAACTGTGCTGAATGACCTGAATACTTCACCCAAGTATCTTTGTGGTGTTATGACAAAAACAGGAAGATCTAAACAGTCTGTTCAGTATCTTTTAGCTGGTGCTTTCAACTCCATCTCCTGGTCAGTTGTCATGGAGATAACATCATTGATAAATTTTGCATCAAACTTAATCTACACGACTGGATCAGGACATTTACATTCTGTCACAGCTAAAAAGACACGTGACACAAACTGAAAATACTAAACCTGAAGAAACCAAGCCAAACAACAAAAACAAGATAAAACTCCCTTTAATATGCAATGAATCATTTTCAAGTAACCTTTTTTTTTTCTAATGTCTGTTGGTAACAAAACAATACTGTATACAAACACAAAATTGCTACATTAATGTAAACAAGATATAAAAATGATCCTCATGGTAATAAAACAAGTATTTGCTGCAGAATTCCCCTTTTAATGTCATTTTTTCTCTTAGACCAACCTCCACCAAGCTCACGGTTAAAATTTCAAAAATATTCAAAAACAATATGGCAACGTAACATTCAAACACCAATTTTTTTTTTCTTTTTTGTTTAAGTCATAACACTCAGATGCTAATTTTCAGTGGTTTGATGTTTCAACTTACTGGTGGAGTCTCATGTACACATCAGCCATGCATTTTTGATATTGCATTCATTTACTTAATACACCATTATATATTAATGTGTTTATCCCCCGTCATTCCAATTTATCAGCAGTCCTTTTTTTTGTTGTTGCTGAGAGAGAAGCCTGATGGCGACTATCCAAGAAGTTTGTCATGCAATCTGACCATTCTGCATCTGTACGTGTGTTGCTCACATCTGTGTGTATGTGTGTTTTTGTCTATTAGAAATCATAAGAACAACAACAACATGAACAGAAACCGAAGAGACTTTACTAACAAACTGTTAACCGCTGAAGCTGACACACTCATTCAAGGCATTAGTGAGACAGTTTCCGTGCTGGCGTGAGGAGTAACAAGATGGCTGAGGAGGACTGGGGAGCAGATAAATTTAAAAAAAGACAGGGAGATTATCGGGATGTTGATCCAAATTCGGTGCGAGGGGCTTCACAAGTTCTCCTTGCGAAGGAGGATGATGAGAGAACCAGGGAGATGATGATGATGAGTGGAAGAGTGTAACAGGCTCAGTGCATCCACTCCGCCAGACTGGTCCTGGCTGTGGGAGGATACTGGTCAGTTCTTTTTAAGGAAAGTCGAGGGGGGGGGTGGGAGGTGTGGGGGGGGTGAACCTAAGCTGAGGTGAGAGAGAGAAGAGTTTAGTGCGTGGTATTTGACTGATCTATGACGGGAAGTGACTAGCTGGACTTGAGAGGTGGAGATGAGTCTATGATAAGATGTTGGACATGAACTCGTAGAATCGTTTGGAGTACTGCTCTGGGTTCACTGTCGAGATTTCGGCCCCCGCCTGAGAAGCAACAACAACAAAAGGCAAAATATGAGACAATATAAAAACATAAATACTTAATGATTTCAATTGTATTTGTGGAATTATAAGGTTAAAAGCACTTGAAGGACCTGACACAGCTTGAATAACCCTGTTGCTCTGTTGTATATATACGTACATACAGTTGTGTTCAAAATAATAGCAGTCCGACATCACTTGCAAGATAAATCACTGATTTTGTTAGAATTTCAACTTTTTTTTTTTTCAACTTTTTCTAGAAGGTTTAGTAAAGGTATAGAAAACCAACAGACCCAACAGGCATGACGTGCATGCTGCTGATTCTGTGAAACTGAATCATTTACTGAAAGGGGCGTGTTCAAAAAAATAGCAGTGCCAGGTTCAATTATTGAGGTCATTGATTATGTGAAAAAAATAGGTGTTAAACAGGTGGCCCTTATTCAAGGATCAAGGCAACTGATGCTGCATATGCTGGCTGTGCATTTGTCCTTGAAAAACAGAGTAAAATGGGTAGTTCAAGACACTGTTAAGAAGAAGAGCATTATTTGATTAAGAAATTAATAAAAGAGGGGAAAACCTATAAAGAAGTGCAGAAAATGATAGGTTGTTCAGCTAAAATGATATCAGACGCTTTAAAATGGCAGCCAAAACCAGAAAGGCGAGGAAGAAAAAGAAAAACGACTATTTGAAGGGATCGGAGAATAACCAAAATGGCAAAGGCTCAGCCAATGATCAGCTCCAGGAGGATCAAAGAAGATCTAAGATTGCCTGCGAGTACTGTAACAATCAGACAACGTCTATGTGAAGCCAAGCTACCACCAAGAAGCCCCCGCAAAGTCTCATTGTTAAAAAAAATACATGTAATGAAACGGTTACAATTTTCCAAATAACACATTGACTGGCCTAAAAAGAAATGGCGTAATATTTTGTGGACTGATGAGAGTAAGATTGTTCTTTTTGGGTCTAAGGGCCACAGACAGCTTGTCAGACGTCCTGCAAACACTGAATTCGAGCCACAGTACACAGTGAAGACGGTGAAGCATGGTGGTGCAAGCATCATGATATGGGGATGTTTCTCGTACTATGGTGTTGGTCCTATTTATCGCATACCAGGGATCATGGATCAGTTTGAGTACACCAGAGTACTGGAAGTAGTCATGTTGCCGTGTACTGAAGAGGAAATGACCCTAAACAAGACAATGACCCCAAACACACTAGCAAGCGTGTAAAAAAAGATGTCAACACTGCTATATTTTTGAACATTATATTTCTTGACTTTCTGTAAAATATTATCAAATTAAATTACTTTTTCCAATTTTCTTTGAAATAGAATGTGCAGTGTCCCCAATGCAGTTGTGTTCCTTAAAATACAATTTATTTGAAGAATTTTGAGGTTTACTCACCTTTTTAAACACACTGCTATTATTATGAACATAACTGTATATATATAGGCCAGCAACTAACTAATTTTTCCATTAAAGATTTATCTGGTGATTGCTTGTAATTATTTAACATTTACTCATTATACCCATGCACTGTCCTGTTAGGAGAACTCTCAGCCTGTGTTGTAATAATGCCAGTGATCCATCAGCCCTACTAATCAATCAGTGTTATCACAGTGTGCTTCTCCTGTCAACTCAGCAGCCTACAGTAAATCTGACTTGCTAATGTGCAAACTACTTTGAAGCTGGTGTGGTGCTTTAAATGGAGACGTGTGTTGAAAACTGAACATTTATAATATGTCAAACCAAATCAGATCCATTTATCAATCTTTCAGATGATCAATTTTCTGACAGTTGATTTGCACAAAGAAACTGTTCTTTGGTATCTGCTGATGAGCACCACTGTCTTCAGTGTTTAATGAGATGTTTGTTGAGATGTTTTGATGTAAAAACACACATTATAAAACTCTTAAAAACATGATAAGACAGTGGTTAAAATGTGCCAGAACTTTTCAAATATAGTTTACACCATGTGTTCCCACTGAGGAATGTTTCACCAACGATGTTTTCATCTATCATGGGCTCCATGTGCTTCTTCCTTCTCTGTGTGAAGCCATGAATGACTGAATCATGAAGCGAACACTCACCCCGTGTTTCACAGTTTTGGCAGCATGTGCAGCTTTTTTCTTAGCATCATAGTGTGTGAGGATGTCAATGATGGCCATGAAGTACACCTCCTTCTTCACAACACCTGAGAACAAAAACAACACATCACAAGCCTGGACTTTGACCACTGGTAAAAGCTGTTGTTGCTTCTTTGCTTTAGCTCTGTGTGCTGCACTTTTTTTTTTTCCTATTTCCTATTTTGGGCATGCAGCTTTGACTGAATGATGGAGATTTATTGAAGTGAAAAGAATAAAAGCCTGGAACTTAAAGGGATACATTTTGGCAAATTCACCTATCACCATAATCCCTATAGATTTAGAAGTAGGTTCATTACCTTTGTTTACCAGTGCAAGCTGTTTTCAGATCGGAGGGGCAGAGACGCAAGCTGCTCAGCTAACACAACAGAGGCACACGGTATTTTTGGCCAGGCCATGCTTGTAAAAGAGATTTTTTTATCTCAAGCAATTTGCCTGGTAAAATAAAGGTTAATAATAATAATTTCCATGTTTCCCTCATCAAACTAAATACACACTCCAACAGCTTCAAAACACTCTCGTGGATAAGTGGACGGAGTAGTTTTCAAGGTAAATGCGTAGCTGGAACTACATTCCAGACACGGCTGCTGGGTAGAGCCATTTCAAAAATGCAAGTATTTCCGAGTATTTGCTATATATATACGTTTTCATAGTGTGGCGAACATGCCGGTCATAACTTCTTCTTGAGAGCATTTAGTTGGATTGTGTATTTGATGAGTTTTGAGGGAAAGGCGAGCAGCTCACGTCTGCCCCGCCGATTTAAAAACAGCTTGCACCGACAATTACAGGTAATGAACCTACTCCTAAAACTATAGGGGTTATGGCAATAAATACATTTGCCAACATGTTGAACTATCCTTTTAAGGGGAAGGTAGCAACACACAAACTTTCCTCCACAGCCTAGTCATCCTGTCATGCTTCATATAAATCTCCAGCTATGGTCACTCTGTCACATGGATATCAAAGACGACGCTCACTGTCGTGGCTCTTGATTGCGTAAACGTCCACAGAGGGGTCGAACTCCCCGGGGCCGAAGAACCCGCCACAGTTGAGAGGATTCCCGGGGCTGTCCGGAGGCGTGCCGAAGGAGCCGGTGAGAACTCCTCCGCTCATCCCGTCGTTCTCGTACTCCTCCTCCTCCCCCACGCCCTCCACGTCCATCTCCTCCTGCTCTGCCCGGTCCACATCATGGATGCCTACCAGGAGACTGTAGTCCATGATCTTCAGGGTGGCTAGGAACTGACATAACACACATATACAAACATTCAGTCCAGCACTTTGCTTGCATATCAGCATCTTGGGTTTCTTCTAGTTACAACTCATCATCAGTCTTTCATGGTCAACATGACATGGCATGTGGAGTTATCACTTTCAACCTAATATATCACACACACATGATAAAATTAAGTTTATTTAAAAGTGTGGTTATCATAGTGTAATATCAACCTGCAGTCATACAGAAGTATAACCTCAATGATTTAACAAGACCAACACTGTTACACCCTGGCTGTTAACTATTTACATTGTATTTTTTGTTTAAACAGCTATTGGAAAGTGTCTGAATATTCATGTGAGTGATATTTCAACTTTCGATTTTTAATGAATATGAAAATATGCGGTGTTTACCTCTACATCCCGTTTTAACTTCTCCAAAAAGTACTTCTTGTTGTCATCTCCTATCTGCAGCTTCTGGCCTTCATTCAGGAAGTCGTTGTCTTTAAAAGTGGGGAGTTCTTTAGCCTGGAGAGAGAGAGACAGAGTCATGGTGTCAGGCACATTGCTTGAGCACTGTACTTCAGTATATTTCACAAGTATCTGTACTGTCATGTGTTTTAGTGGTGCTTATGACTCCCCTACATTCCTACAATGCACTTTTACTTTGAAGTAGAGCTCCTAGGCAGCCAGCCTTTTATTTTCTGACCTGACTTATTTTCAGAGATGTGAACTGTGCTCAGAGAAACAACCAATCAACATCTTCTACAGCCAGTCATGTTGTGCTTGCTACATTTTTTTCAGGATGAGGGAATAGGTTCTTCACCAGATAAATTAAGAAAGATTTATTCTGTTTTAAATGTTTGCTGTCTTTACCGTGACTAAACATATTTACTCCCTTAAAAATAGAAATAGGAAAAAAGAGAACCACCTTTTCTTGATTTGGTTGTGTTTTGGCTATTTTATTTTTATTTCTATCCTATTCTAGTCTTTTTTATTGTACAGGTTCTACAGTCAGTCAGTAGATTGCTTCAGAGAGTGAAACGATATAACAATGAGTTCACATTAAAAATACATATGTTTGAATACTAAAGTGTTTTTTTAAGTACTCTGTGTTTTAACTAAAATAAAAACCTGACTGGACAATTTTCACTTCTGCCTAAGTGATGTTTGAGCAGAGGATCTATACTGTGACTCAGGTAATGGAGCTTTGGACTTTGTCGGCCTCTGATGTATTTGCTAAGTTGCTTATTAGAGATAGCTATAGAGTTCAGTTACCAGCTGGTATTGCAGTTCATAACTGTCACATTATAGCAAACACACACAGACAAAGGTCAAGGTCAACGGTCGTTCATAGTCTCCTCAAACGTTACAACTTAAATACATCTGCTTGCTTTGTAACTACTTTATTTAGCTGTCATTTGACAGGTTTGCCTCTGGGGGTGAGCTCAGGGTTTTTTTATTTTGGTTCCATCACGTCAGCAGCCGTTACTGCACGGAAATAAAACGTACCTTCTCCTTGTCGCTGGCCTCCCTTGAGACTGTAGAACCCTAAAAACAAGGAAAAATAAGAATAAAAATAGAATTAATTGAAAGCGCTCCAAACACATCAGTGGGATTGCTAGCATATTACCTTCTTATCCTTGTTTTTTTTAAATCTGTCAATGTTAGAAAGCTCAGATTGTTTTCTCCAGAGACTGCTTGGCAGAAGAAAGGCTCGTCCCTTGAAGGAGTTTTTGTAGAGCAGGTAAAGAAGCCTACAGTCTGAATGCTGTGTTCCCAATTGCTGGAAACTGTGTACCATAATATTGTTTTATTTCATTTCTTATTGCCGATATGTTTTTATAATCTCCAGTAACTTGTATTTTCTGATTTAAAGTCACTGGTTTGCCATTTTCTTTCTTCTTATACAAAAAACTAAGCAGACTATTTTTATTCAGTCTGACTATTCTTCTCCTTGTTTATCTTCAGCCAAAAGTGGTAGATATATAGAACACAAATGATGGAACAGGTGATGCATCAGTAAGCAAAACAATACTAAGACCTCCTCAGTTTCAAATACACAAACACAAGTATAATACAGCACAATCTGAAGCTTGCAACAACTGTACACCCTCTAACATACGGTAATCATCCCCTTATTTCATCCCGTTCAGGTTCCCGCCCTTTGAGACATCATATTGTACCGGTTGCATATTGCAAAAGTACGACTAACATAGATATCCTACCTTCAGGTCATATTTGCGGTGTACAGTGAGGCGATGGCTGAATACATTTCGGGTCACCACCATGTAGGTCTCCACCCCATCCACCGTTAGCCTGTACATGCCCAGGAACTGAGGGAGCAGCGTGTTGCCATGACACTCCACTATAAACTGAAGACAGTCAGAGGAGAGAAGAGGACGTGTGGGAGTGAGGAATCAACTGTACAATAATAAAGACCGGTTTAAACTGGACATAATCCTGACATACATTTATATACATGTGTGTGTTCAGGTTCCAAATGAAAGAAACTGATTTATGATCACCCTCACAGACTGAAGTTTGGGTCTCTACCTGGTGATATTTTTTTAGGATGTTGTGCATCTCAGCGATGTCCTCACTGGACACGGTTTTGATTACAAAGCGGTGGTCGTAGCTGGAGAGGAAGCGGTTTCCGAAGCGACCCTGGGAGTCGCTGTTGAGCGGGGCGCTCCTCGTCAGAGAGTTCTGCCAAACACAAGACATCCAGACACATTCTTTCATTCAAAAGTAGAAAATCCATCCAACCCCCTACAGAGTTCATTCACTAAGTGTTGTTGTTTCTCTTAGCTCCAAATGCGTCACCTGGTAGTCCTGGTCGTCAATGCAGAACCTCTCCCTCAGGTTTCTGAACACCATGGGACAGTACTCTTTGAACTTAAAGCGACTAGGCAGGTTTTCTCTGACGGGGAAGAGACAGAGTCACACAGTCAGTACCACACAGAGGAGCACAAAGGCTCTGCAGTCAAAATGAGGAAGAGCACCAGTTGTTGGCTTAATATGGATCTGCTGGGATCATGCACACACAATAACACAATTATGAGTTGACACGCTACACATCAGTTCATTTGCCAAATACATTTGTTCTAGTTGTTCTAACTCAGGTGCCATCTGCGTGTATAAAACAGCATACAACATAAAACAAGTTGATGTGAGTTTGTGTGCATACAACATCAGTGTGTCAGCAGAATTACAGGGAACCTGTTCACAATATTGTGGCCATTCTGACCCTTGAGAACATTTTTAACTTGGCGCTCATGGCTCTTTCTCCAGAAAGGAGAAGACAAGTACAAAGCAGGCATGATAATAAATAATAAGAATAAAAACAACATCTTTTCTCTTTATGAAATGAATGATTGTTGCAGGTTGTTTCTCTTGACTTGGACTGAATGAATTCCATGTAACAGCAGTTAATCTGGTCTTTACAACATATGTGCACAAAAGAGACAAGGCCCAACTGCAACATTCACTCCTTCAAAGACATGGAAACAAACACAGATAATATGTATTGACAAGACACAACAGGGCTCCCAGGTGAAACTAAATGCAGTGTAATGGACAAATAGCATACACTGGGCACATCCAGTAGCTCTACTATTCTCAACCTGGCTGTTTCAAAGAAATCACCATCCTATTTCAGGCTACTGGTTACTACTATTTTGCAATGAGGACAATATGAATCACAAACAATATGTCTGTGACTTTGTCTCTTCTTTTACCACATCCCATAGATACAGTACTGTTGTGCTGCTGGCTCCAGGTCTAGTGACTGTGGAGGTCACTAAAGTTCATTAAAGTGTCCTCAGAGTCCTGATTGTGGTTCTTATTACTTTGGAAAAAGCCATTAAAGGTGATAAACTGTGGCCATTAAGGAGTTCGCACGGTCAACAACAATACTCAAAGAGGCTACATAAGGGACCAAAAGTGGCAGGAAACCCTCCCGTACCCCATTACACCACCATCACCAGCCTAGACAGACCCCACCCTCAGCAGACCAGGCAGGTTACATTGTTTTCTGGTCTTCAGCGGTCCAGTTTTGGCGAGACTGTCCCTGGTGCAACCTCAGATTTATGGTCTGAGCTGACACTGAGTGGAACCAGCTGTTGTCTGTTCTGTTGCCACTGTGCAGTCTGCTCACCATACGTACAGCAGAGACTTGTCTTATTCACCATAGCATCTGCAGAGCATCTGCTGACATTCAAGAGTTCTAAATAAAGTGCTCAGTTTAAAGGGATAGTTCAACTTTTTTTGAAGCGGGGTTGTATGAGCTACAAATGCCCATTAAAGGACAATTCCGAACAAATTCAACTTCCTAACATTTTAGGTCTAAGGAATCTGAAGATTTTCAGTTTAATTGCTCCTGTTTTGCGGTAATTGTGTCTGTCTGTCCCCGCATCGCCATGGCAGCGATGAATGGGAGTGGAGTGAAGTTCCGCTGCTTAGACTGTTTACATCCCTCAAAGTCACAATTTTTTTCCGTCAGATGGCTACTCAAACATGCACCGAGAAGTTTATTTACTTCAAGCAAGCCGACATGTTTGTAAAACTAGATCTAATTCAAAGTCTCCCAGAGTCTCGCGCGAGACCCAAATTGACGCTCGGTGTGTTTATGTGCAGTCGGAAGCTCCCGTTTGTGTCATAAACACAGGAATATCAACTCTTGACTAGCTTGGAGTAAAAAAAAACTTCTGGGTGCATGTTTGAGTAGCCACCTGACGCTGTCTGTGGGAAAAAAAATGCGGCTTTGAGGGATGTAAACAGCCTAAGCAGCAGAACTCCCATTCATCGCTGCTGTGGCGATGCGGGGACAGACACAACTACCGCAAAACAGGAGCAATTAAACTGAAAATCTTCAGATTCCTTCTTTTAGACCTAAAATGGTAGGAAAAACAGCCCCAAGTTGAATTTGCCCGGAATTGTCCTTTAAGAAAAACAAGAACCTGCCGGTGGTTTTGGGAGTGACAGCAGGTGTTTTGAACTCTGCTGGCCGGGTCATCGTTTTGTTGACACTTGGATTAAAGATTGCACCTTCAACAGATTGTGCTAACAGTGTATAAGCTGTGATGTACCTACTTGTTAAATAGGTGGTTGTCCACTTTGATCTTACTGTAGGCTTTAAAGTCATCTGGCATCAGCATTACTGGTACAGGCACATTACTTAACTCGTTAATCTGAGGAAGAGAGGTGAGAAAAGGAGAGGTCAGACAGGAAACAGCAGAGATACACAACAACAGACGTCACGATTATTCATGATTGATAAGAAATCAAAGCAGTAGTACTGACTTTTTATATGAACAGAAACTTAACTCTAAACATCATGTAGTTAAACTCAAACAGAGACATCTGTGACACCTGTAATTAGTAAAAACAATATGTATTGTCAGTTTCATGTGACCTATACACACGCTGCCAAATCGCTGCGTGTGTTTCCTGGCACCAATCATTAACTTTGGGACCAGAGAGCAGGCTGTTAGTTTGTTTCTTGCTACTGCTGCTAAGTCCCCAGACACTGATCTTTATCTGCTGAAAAAAAAAAACGTCCAGAGCAAAAGCACGCACTGATGCACTTCAGGAAAATCTCCTTGTACATAATCAAGTCCATAGCCACACAGGGGAAAGTGGGGGGAAAGATCGAACAGATACCACTGTCGCCAGGGAGACAGCGGAGTCAAAGGCCTTTTGAGGAAATTCAACAAAACAACAAACAAACGCAACATGTTAAAGTGTTACAGCACTGGAAATTATACTGTTTTACCAGTGCAACAACTGCACTTTGACTCCAAGCTCTCACTCTGATTCATAACACAAGTATCAACACACGCACATCTGTCTTATTTGTGGCTAAAGACAAGAACAGATACAGATTCTGCTCTGTAGCAATGCCATTGAATAACGTTGAATTGCTCTCAATGAAGAAGTCCTGCAGTAATATACAGTGGAGCTGCAGCAATTCATCGATTAATCGAACAATAATCGATTATTAAATTAATAGTCAACTATTTTGATAATCGAATAATAGGTTTGAGTAGTTTTTTAAAGAAAAAAAGTCAAAATTCTCTGATTTCAGCTTCTTAAATGTGAATATTTCTGGTTTCTTTGTTCCTTTATGACAATAAACTGAGTTTCTCTTTGGTTTGTGGACAAAACAAGACATTTGAGGACGTCATCTTGTGGTTGGGGAAACATTTTTCGACATTTTTTAACATTTTATTGACCAAACAAATAATCGATTAATCGTTCAAATAGTCGATAATGAAAATAATCATTAGTTTCAGCCTTAATAAACAGACCCCTCCCTTACCTTAAAATGCTGAGGGGTCATGACATTTAAAAACATATAGGAGTGAATAACATAGGATTAACAGCATCGAACAGGTGGTGTAGTACATCACCTAAACACCAAGCGACACTTTGTGGAAGTGAGGTCCCCCAGCATCACAGCTAGGGCACTATTAAAAATGCATACACTTTCTGACTGGAAAGAAGAGCGCTTTGATGAGAAGTCTGTTTGATGTCTTGAATCAGCTTCCCTCCCACACCTCCAATCACCAGGCCTGTGTGCACACTGGCTGCACCCACACACCCACTGCCAAAGTTCACCCACTGAATACTGGAGATGCTGCAGTGATAACCATATCATTAGCCGCTTCATTATTTCCTCACTTGTTTGCGTTTTATCTGCGTCCGTGGCATTTCATTTGAGAGGGTGGCGAATGTTTAGTTGTGTTTGCAGAAATCAGCGTGGTTCGATAAAGACACATAGCCCAGTTTCCCACAATGCAAAATGTGCTGTGGCTCCTGTCAGTGTCAGCACTTTTTGAAAATGAATCATCTCTTTGAGTTCACTTTCATCTTTGACTTGTAAGTTTGTGTCTGTGGCAATTTATCACACCAAACAAGGGAAGGGTATTAAGACCAAAAGAGTGGTCATTTAACCACCCAAATACTTCTAATAATACTAATACTCCAAACATACATACGCACAGTAATAGGCAAAGTCAAGTAAAGTACAGATACTAAGTGCTCTAGTTCAGACCAAAGCAAAAAAAAAAAGTTTCAGTCCTGCATACCCTCAGCTCTCAGTCTCACCTAAGAGGCTGCTTGTTTTTCACGCATCAATCAACGTGTGGGTGTCTGACCAAACAGCTTGAAGGTGTATTGCACATTAGGCTTAAAAAACCTTCTGCAAACCCGCTCCATCCATCACAGTGTCCAACCTGCCCTTCATAGCAATAGGCAGCCCCGGCCAAAAGTGAACGTGATATATTTTCTGCTCTATTTATAGGGAATTGATGTAATGGAATGAACTGCGAGCAACTGAATACTAGGCAGTGAGCATAAGAGCTGCAAATGATAGCCCAGAGCAGGTTTATTTGAACAATAGTCTGCGGGGCTGTGCATCCCAAAAAAAAAAAAAAAAAAATCAGTGTAACCTGCTGCTCCGGCTGCCTGTCACACCCCTCCCACTCCATGCCTGCGCTACCAGCAGCCGCAGACCATGTCACTGCTCCCAAACACCGACTCTCTCCGCCGATCATGATTTATGACTGGAGATAGTTGTCGATGAGCTTTGAGTTAAGACTGCACCGATCTGCCGTGAGCATGATCATATTATGGCAATCGTGCCAAAGCTGCACAGTATTTATGAGATCCACCCCTGCAAAACGCACGCTCTGGGCGCAGCGAGCCGCGGCTAGCTGCTGCTGCTGACTGGGGAGCTGTAACGTTACAGATGCTCCCCGGCTCGGCATCGAGTCAGTGAGCAAATCCCCGTTCAGACACACCACACTGCTAAACACTGGCGAATATCCACGAATTAGAGAAACTGCACGGCGACTGGAAGCTTCAAAGCTGCCTTGACAGCTGAGGGCAGTCGGCTAACAAGCTAGCAGGCTAGCTAAATCAAAACAGCAGCATAAACAAACCGCACAGCAGCGACAACAAGACATTTCAGATGAACTTACCGTATGGTTGACTCCCCACATTAAAACGCTGAGAATGGGCTCGCTCGCTCGGAATAATTTCACTTTCTGTCCTATAAAATGCTTCTTTTTCGTCTTGGTTTTGCTAGCGCTGACAGCCGCTGCGCTGGTGCAGTTGGATGACATGTCTCCGGCTGGGAATACGGGGGTACGCAAGACGGCGCTTACTGTCGTTCAGAGCCACTACAGACAACAGAAAAACCGGGAAGTTAAGGGCGTTAAAAATCTATAAGTGCATGGTGCTCGTCGTCCAACTCGCAGCGAGTCTCTGGGTAGGATAACTGTCTCGTCGGGAGTCAGCGGTAGAGCATTTTGCGCCGTCACCACCCTTCCTCCTCCCCGTGCAGGCCGCGGTGGAGTGAGTCCAGAGAGCAGCTAGCCGGCCATCAGGCTACACAGCCTCTCTCTGGCAAACACGGACCCAGAAGCGGTGCAGCGTCCGCCGGCCAGCTCCTCTGCCGTCCCCGTGACCTCTGCGAGCCGAAACTGCTGTAACGCCGTTTCACTTGCAGGTGAGTAAGTCCATCATGATGCGCCTGAGATGTTGTCAGTCAGTCACCACCAACACCGTTCGGTGTGTCCTCAAGATGGCGTCTGTGCTGCGCCCTCGCAGTCAACAGCGCCACCGACAGGCCGCTGGAGGGAGCTGCAGGGTTTCCCCCCCCCTCCATACACACACTGTACCTTGGACCAGAATCTGGATTACACACGGGTCAAGTAGGGTAGATAGTATACTTACCGTAATCTTTGGAAATTTAAAGGCACAGTATGAAATCTGAAAACCCGGCTGTCAATTTAACAGGCTGACAGCTTTAAATAAAGAATTTTGAATAAATGGCAGCATTCAATTTTTCTAATGCTGTTCAAGGCTTATGTCCATCAATATTGTTGCCTAAATAAATAGCAAAATATAATCTATATGACGTAGTGAACTGATCAAACGTCAAAAGCTGTATTTTGAGAAAGAGTAGCTGTGCATACCATTGAATAAATCAGACTAGGCTACTTCACATTAGTGTTGCAAATTAATTCAGTGTAAACTGCTGCAAATGGTTGCTTGAAAACACTGAAAAGCCACTTTATGCCCAGCTTGTCTGTTATCCTGAATAGGAGATGGTGATGATGCATCAACTAGTCTACTCGTGTGACAACTACCAGCTAATTTTGCATCCAATGATAATGCTGTTCTAATAATTCAAAGTGTTTCTCTATGATTTTTGAATCCCCTCCCTATTTGAATGATCCATGTTTGTTTTTGCATATTTGCGTGCAAACATGGATGTGTGAATGCTGTTTAAACACATCATCAGAAACAAGTTTTCTGCTGTGACAATAATATAAGGTCTAAAAGTAATGTAATATGTCCATACAAAAATGGTGGCTTGGTTTGTTTTTTTCAACAAATGTCTAAATTTCCTTAGAGAAATGTATTATCTCTCGGGCTGTGGAATTGATCAGCAATTCTCCCAATCTATAATCTTTAGATACATAGATGTAATGATAGACAATAAGACATTTCAGCCATGTGTGACAGCCACTTCCTCATTTTATACTAAATCTGAATAGAATAGTGGAAGTAAAGTCTGATTTGATTGATTCTTCACTATATGCCACTGACATTGTTAATATAATATAGATATAATAACACCAGAAACTAAATTGAAATACCAACAAGGGATACCTTTACAGAGTACATGGAGAATGGGTTTTACATTTGCATTTAGAAATTTCAAATGAAACTCAGAGTCAGATTCTCAATTTAGACAGCTGGGAAAACTCACCAACCCTGACCTCCACAAGCCAAGATGTGTATTAATAGAAGTTAAAGCTGTGGTAATGTACTTTATATTACCACTTCTCTCTTCTTAATTCAGTCAGTTGTTCACACAGTGCTGTCCAACATGTTGTGTCTGTAGATACGTTGCTTGTGCAAAATACAGCATGAAGCAAACTGATATGATACTGATATAACTGATGTTTCTAACAATAACTAATCCTTCTGACCACCATTCACTGAAACAAGCTTGGGTGTGATTGCTCACAATTTAATTTCTGAGGCAAATTGAATGCAGCGTTACCAACAAATGCAACTGAATTGCATTACTGAGGTGCTTGCAGAGTCAGGATACCTCACCCTATACTACTTTTACTTTAACTCTGTTGCTTTTTAAAATTATTTTTATACATCTGTCTTGAGTCCTGTGGAAGTGCATCAGTAAATTACAGAAATACCTATTTAAAAACATTCACATCTTTATAGTTGCACTACAAATTGTAGATTTATTTTTCAGTCCAATTTACCTGACTGAATTTCCCCTTCCCATAATAATAAATAAAAAGGTTTTGTCTCATACTTCTTCATCTCAGTTTTGTGACAACACAATTTATCTCAGCCAACAATGCCCACACACACATTCATTCCTCGTTCTAATGAGCTCTTCAGAAAGCTTTCCTCGTATATGTGCTTAACTGGTGACAGATCTGGCTGTCAGAGTAACCTGTGGTCTTTTTTTGTGATGAAAGTTTTGGTGATGTCTGCCTAAGAAACTGCTGACTCCTCATTGTTTTATCTGCATTGTTCCCATTTTTAGTGACTGTGCCAATGTTATAATTGACTCTAACCGTAGAAGCATGACACAGCAGCCATCATATTTATTATTTTTTACTGTTCAATAGCCTGTGCCCTTACATTTGATTTGATTTCCAGCATTACTGCTAGCAGAGTTTCTAATCTTAATCAGATGAAAAATGATTACACACCTTTTTGATACATGATCAAAAATAACAATAAATCAAATTCCATCTTTTATTAAAAATAATAAAATCTCAATGAGTGATGTTCTGCCTTTCATTTCCCTACACTGTAGTGTAAATAACATGATCTCTAATTTATTTGATCAGACATTTATACTTTTTTTTTTATAGATAGCTACACATCTGTTGAAACCTATTTTATTGTATTTATTTATTTATTTTTAAATGCAGTTGTATCACTATTTTATTTCTTATTTGAAATCCATACAAATGCATGAACTGTTTTTATTTCACAATATAATTTTTTTTTTTTTTTTTTAAAGACAATTCCCCCATTCCAGCTCTCGTGTCGGTAGGACAACCCAGGACAAGCCTGAGTCGGGCCGGGACAGGAGGCCTGCAGCCGGGGCCTTCAGACCAAATCATTTCCAATCCCATTCAGGCTCAACGGAGGGCGTGGCAGAAGTGGCGTATGGTAATGAAATAAATGAATCAAACAAAAGGTGAAATTTTGAAGAGAGGGACCGCGAGGAGCTGGGCCCCGTGCAGGAGGAGAGGTGTGTGTCTCTCTCTCTGTTATGTGTGTTATGTGTGTGTGTGTGTGTGTGCAGCAGAGAGCGAGCGGGGCCTGCAGAGACCCTGAGGATCCCTGTGTGCCCCGTGAATGAGGCGACAAAATAATATCACGTGATCCAAAATGGGCAGTCCTCTGACGGAGCTGAAAAAAGCCATTTTCTGGCGCTGCTGCAAATTCTGTCCAAGTCCAAAATAATTTACCTGGATCGTGGCTGTGGGGAGGAGAAAAGGGGCAACTTTGATGTCTAAAACAGGTAGGGGACGATGCGGTCGCGGACTCGCTGTTTCGCCGGGGCACGTCGCGCCGCCGTTTGCCGAGGCCGCACACAAAGTGAACGGTGTCACATTTTGAGTCTCTCTTGTTCGCCTCCTCCTGATACAGCCCTGTCAGTGAATTTAAGATGGCTGCTTTGTGTACTAGTGTGATTTTTCTGTGGGTTTCCTCGGTTGCCCCCCTCTCCCCTCCCCCGCCTTCGGTGCTCGGTGCTTCCCGCTGGATGTGCTCGGTTTGCGGCGGCGGAGGGTCGGGTCGGGACGTGCGGAGCTCCGGGGGGAAATGGAAACGCTCTTTGTTGCTCCGCTTTGGCCACCGAGGAGCAGAAGCTTGATGCACTAAGATGAGGCCACACAGGGGCGATTCAATAAGTCCACTGTTGTTGTACCAGCACGTACGGGGGGCTGCTGCGTTTCTAGCCGCACCGAGCACCTTATTTCCTCGCTACGACGCTGACATTCGAGTAGTTTCCACCGGCCACCGGCTCTCTTTGTTGTGGTTTCACTACCTGCTGCTGTCCCAAGGACGAGCTGTAGACATTGTCTGAGGAGCAGCTCATTGAACCCGACACGGGAGAGAGAGAGAGAAGTCCTAAGTCTCAGCAAAAAGCCTCGTAGGCTACAACACTACCTGGGCTTCACTGTGCATCAACATCAACAAGCTCTCATGTTGTCTGTCTGTGTGCTTTCCTCTGCAGATCTGCCCAGATGGATAAAATGCAGCCCAACCGGATTAAAATCACAGACCTGAACCCACACCTCACATGCCCACTGTGCGCTGGTTACTTAATTGATGCTACAACCATTGTAGAGTGCCTGCACTCCTGTAAGTTCCTCACATCATCACATTACAGCCACACTGTCTCTGTGTCACTCTTAGGATTGATTTTTACACCGCCGCTGTGAACATGGAGCAGATGTATGCATGTTGTAGCACCAAACACCACAGTATGATGCCAGCTATGCACTGCGACCACCTTTTAAATGTTCATTTGAGGAATCAAGTCTATAGGAAGAAGTGTGTGTGTGAAACAGCAGGTTGGATTGTGTGTTTCTTGTTTGTTGTTTATTAAGATCCTCCATTAGCTTCTGCATAGCATCTGCTATTCTTCCTGGGGTCCAAACTGATCACATGGTGACAATAAAATAAAACATATACACTAGAGAAACACGCGCTCACATGAAACCAACCATGCATGCATGTCTCAATATTTGTCCTGTTCAAAGGGTTTTCTTGGGAGTTGTTGTCATGATGCTGTGTAAAGCCCTTTGGGACAAACTGTTTGTAAAAATGGATTATACACATACAATTTCCTTGCCTTGCCTTTTTAAAAGAACAATAACTAACAAAATAACTGGCAAAATATAAAATATATGTAATATTCAAAGGCATCCAGTCGGTCTCTCAACGATAAGGTCGTTGTGTATCATGTTAACACACACTGTTCATGTCCATGAGTCCAGTCCTTGTAGCATCTGTCTGTGTCCTCTCTCCTGGTCTAGTTTGTAAAACCTGCATCGTTGCCTTCCTGGAGACAAATAAGTTCTGTCCTCGATGTGATGTCCAGGTCCACAAGACGTGTCCACAGCTCAGCATCAGGTATGTTTAAGACATGTCAGACTTCTTAAAAAAGAATGAATACCGAGTGCTATCATCTCCAATGATGTTTCTCTTTCTTTAATTTTCAAGAGCGGACAAAACTCTACAAGATATCGTTTATAAGCTTGTTCCAGGGTTATTCAAAGGTAAGACTGGTCGCCCTGAAGTCGGCTCTCAGTCCTAGTCTTTGTCGCAGGTTTTTCATGGAAGGCGTGTTTTTGTTTTTGTGGAACTAGATGAGATGAAACGGAGGCGGGACTTCTACGCAGAGAACCGTGTGCTCGAACCCGGGGAAGTGGTGGAGACGTTTAACATAGCAGAGGATGAAATCATCAGTCTGTCCATACAGTTCTACGAGAGGAATAAGTGAGTCGCTCATTCCCCATCTTTCCAAAACATCTCCGCTGAGACACGAGTAAGAAAAGTGAGAGGAAACAGTCTGGGCTGGATCAAGTAAAAGACTGAGCAGATTTCTGTTAGTATGAATGTAGTCAGTTAGTATGTATGTGCACGACTCAGGCTTTAACAGAAAGGCTACACTCACACCTGCACCTCATCTGCTAGAACACTGTTTTCTGTTTGTGTGGAAATGATTGGTCATTGTTTTTTTAACACCTTGTGTTCTGTTTATGTTTTCCCTGCAGAAACAACGAGAGGCAGCGCTCAGAGATGGAAGGAGACAAGGTAAGATTAGATGTCATTATATAAATCAAAGCTGTGTAAAGCAGCATTAAATACAAACCAGGTTTTCTGGTCCTCACCCTCTCCACCTCTGTCTTTGTTCTCAGTCCAATGGGAAACGCTTCCTGCAGTGCCCAGCAGCCATGTCCGTCATGCACTTAGCGAAGTTCCTCCGGAGCAAGATGGATATCCCCAACAACTACCGGGTAATTGGACGCAGCACACCCAACGACTCTGTGTCCGTATTGATTCTGTAGCAAACTGCAGGGTTCAGGCACAATGGTATAAAACGTATCATGTAAAATGATTTCTAACTTCACCACCACACAGAGATGGGTCATATTGGACTGCTTATAGATGTAAAGCTCACCATCTGATATGAGTTTTCAGTGCTGCATGACGACTGACTGAGGCTCAGAGGGAGACTGCTTCAAGATGATTGAATATTAAGTTGCATGTTTGAATAGATAAAGGGCATGTATATAGTATACAGTGCCTTGTAAAAGTCTTCATAGCCCTTGAACTCTTCCACATTTTGTCACGTTACAACAACTAACTTAAATGTTTTTATTGGGATTCTATGTGATAGACCAACACAAAGTAGTGCATAGCTGAAGTGGAAGGAAAATGATACATGGTGTTCAAGATTTTTTACAAATCAAAGACCAAAATTTAAAGGTATAATGTGTAGGAATTCCCCCCATCTAGCGGTGCGGTTGCATATCGGAACGTATTCTTCATGTTGCATTCACGTGAAATCGGGCAGACGTCAGACAGACAACAGACGCTGCATGTAACAGGATAAACAAGCGTCTATGTAAACAAGTGGTCCGCCAGCACGAGGCAAAACAATACAGGCGTGACAATATGTTGTCATGGTGATGTCGTATTGTTTACCTGACCCACGTTTTACCGTCTTTCTCTCGTCGAGTAAAATTACATCTGGTTGGTTTGCCGACGGCCGTCTGCCTGACTGCACCTGAATGCACCATCAGTGCCTCCGTCCTTCCTCACACTACACAGTGGTGACAGTATTAACAGGCGTTTCTCCCCGAGCCGACAGCTCCGCTGAGTTTCCGTGGTTACATACGGTCACGCTGCCACTGAACGTAAAAAATGGCGATGCAACATGGCGGCCTCGGTTCGGTGCATCGCCCACTTATGTATTTGTAACGACTTGTAAGAACTCATTCTAAGGAACGAAAAAGCTTTCATTTGTATGTGGGTGTGATTCGACTTCAGTGAAATGCGTATTATGAAAGCAATATTTGATTTTTGCTAATAAAAAGCCAAATAAGTTACAGACTGGGGCTTTAACGTTTGGGGGAAAACCTTACACTGCACATGAACCTGAACACATCATCCCCACGGTGACACATGGTGGTGGCAGCATCATGCTGTGGGGAGGCTTTTCTTCAGCAGGGACAGGGAAGCTGCTCAGAGTTGATAGGAAGATGGATGGAGATAAACACAGGACAGTCCTGGAGGAAAAGCTGTTAAGAGGCAGAAAAAGGTGGAAGTTCACCTTCCAGCAGGACGACCACCCTAAACACACAGCCAGAGCTACAATAGAACGGTTTACACTAGAGTACATCCATGTCTTTGAATGTCCCAGTCAAAGACCTAAATCATACTGGGAATCTGTGGTGGAGCTGTTTTGCAAAGAAGAACAGGCAAAAGCTGCAGCTGTAGATGTGCAAAGCTGGAAGAGACAAACCCCAAAAGACTTGCAGCTGTAACTGCAGAGAAAGGTGGTTCAACAAAGTATTGACTCAGGAGGCTAAAAAGTCTTGAACACGATGTATCATTTTCCTTCCACTTCACAATAATGCTCTACTTTAAAATCCCAATAAAACACATTTAAGTTTGTCGTAACGTGACAAAATGTGGAAAAGTTCAAGGGGTATGAAGACTTTTACAAGGCACTGTATGTGATTACTATTTTCTTATCACTAATCACTAAATGATCACTAAACTTCCTGATAGCTCGTGCTGCATGCTTGTGATGTTGGTGGACAGTAGGTAGGAGTGTTCCTTCATTATTCAGTCGGCTACAGTGCCTGCCTTGTGGTCAGTGTGTTATGCATCTGTAGTGGTTACAACTGGATACAGACAAACAGTATAAGCTCATTGTCAATTGATTGAGTTAGATTTAAGTTTGGATATTGTGGATGTGTAGTGGTGGCGGCCCCGCAGCCGTTCAGCCAGCAGCATGCCGACACTCCAGCAAACGTCTTCTGTTCTACAATTAGGAGCTGAATGTTTTTCCCCACTCAGCTGTTAGTAATTATGTAATATGTGAATATGATAGTGAGCCAGCATATACAACACAGAGGCCCCTGGAAGTGGCTCACAGAAATGGAATGCAGCCTTTATTGAGGATATTAGCTGCACCTGTGCTCTCCCTGCTACAACACACCACAGAAAAATTCCTAAAAAATGTTATCATTCA
The DNA here is from genome assembly GCF_045865225.1 of Trachurus japonicus. Taxonomy (NCBI): domain Eukaryota; kingdom Metazoa; phylum Chordata; class Actinopteri; order Carangiformes; family Carangidae; genus Trachurus; species Trachurus japonicus. The sequence goes on along the minus strand of NC_140907.1, from coordinate 2,169,644 downwards.
TCCTAAACACACATTTTAACATCTAATAAGAGTCTTTCTCATCAGGTTGGGGGAAATTGCTATTTAAAAGCTGACTATCAAATCTGATTATCCAATCAAAACTGATTTTTATTGCTTAAAATGATGAATTACTTATGGGTCACTAGCTTCTTCTCATTTAGTTCAGAATTTGGACAGAAAAAAAAACAACCATTCATGTTGTCTCAGTTGGTCATTTAAAAAAAAGCAAAGCAAAGGGAAAAAAACAAGAATATAGAGTATAGATGTACAGTATTCATGTGCCTCTCTTTATGATAGCAGACATGTGGACATGCCTCAAATTTCAGTAGATAATCAGAACAGAAATATTTTCTAATTTCACCGCCAGCTCCAGTCTGTACATGCATGTATGTATGTAAATCCAGATCTGGTGCCTTTGCCAACATGTTGAACTATCCCTTTAACTGACATTTCCTTACTTGTAAATCCTGCACATTCACCACGCTATGAGATAATAACGGAACATTTTGAGAGTTGTTTTTGAGGTAAATTCATGCAAAACGCTGATGCGCGTTCCCGTCGGAGGGTTAGGGTTAGGGTTAGGTTAGTTTTTCTGCAAGCAGTCTCTGCATTTGCCTCAAAAACAACTCTGTCTGCTAGCGTTCCATTATTATCTTACAGCGCGGGGAATGTACAGCTCACAACTTGTCCACCAGAGAGTTTTGGAGTTGTTGGATTGTGTATTTGATGAGTTTGATGAGGGAAACCAAGAAATTCCACTAGGCTTCGTAGCGTAGCTCTGAGCAGCTCACGGCTCTGCTCCACCATTCTAAAAATAGCTTGCAGCTACAATTAAAGGTAACGCACCTACTGCTATGACTATAGGGATTATGGCAATGGGCCAGTTTGCCAAAATGTTGAACTATCCCTTTAATGTCAGCCTAATGTGTCTGTTAATAGGACAGAAGAAGATCACACAGGAGGGGGCTCACTATCATCTGAACCTGATTTGGTTTTCAACCTCCAACATAAATGTATGATATCAGCTGTACACCTCCAAAGGGTCATAAATAGAGATGCACTGATCCGGCTTCTTCAGTCCCAAAGCTGATGCTGATACCTTGGCTTAGCGTATCGGCCGATACCACTGTTGAATTAATAAACTGTATGTTTTCCATGTGGAGGACAGTGAAGGTATCAGGCTACTTACTTTCCTAACTTTGTGAAACACTGTTGCTCTGTGTGTGTTGTCGACCAGCTTGCTGCGCCTGCTGGCGACACGTGATGTAACGGGCCTCACAAACATAGAATTGAGGTGAACAGGTCGGCGTCATGGATCAGCCCCATTATCCGATATCTGATCTATCTATTTAGTCGATATCTGGGCCGATATCCGATCGGTGCGTCCCTAAAGGACAGTGAGGAAAACCTGATTTGGTTTTTTATTATATCAGCTAAAGGGTCAAAACCATTGTAATGACTGTCCAAAATGGCGAAGATTTGCATGTTTATAACATGTGAGGGTTGTTGACATGTGGTCTTCAGATGTGAAGAAGAGTGGCTTCAGTTTGTCCCCCAGTGCAGCCGTTTGTGTCCTCGATCAGAACCTCAGAGGAGGTGGTGTTGTTTGAGGGAGTGTTTACTGTGAGTGTACAGGTACAGTGATGGTGTCCTGTTTCAGCTTTTCTCACACACAGCTGATAGAAACTCACAAGCAAACGCTGCTGCTAGAATAGAAGCAGACCTCAAGTGAACTGTTCCAGTTTGACACTCATAAATGATAACTGACACTTATAATTCTATATTTAAACAGAGTGTTTCTCACGGTGCATATCACACAGACAGTGATTGCTGTGACAACATTTTGTGTGCTTCTACATTTTCGAGGGGCATTTCATCACATTTTTGTACGCGACATCAGTAGGGGTGTAAGAAAATATCGATACACTGAAATATTGTGATATTTCTTTTCACAATACTGTATTAATATTTAAAAGCACTGTATCATTTTACATTCAGTCATTCAGGTTAGTGGTTCATTTTTGTGTTGCATCTACTGTAATACTCTGGCTCCTGGTTGGCGTCCTCCAATGAAACAATGAGATCTCCAAGGTCTGTGGCTCAGCACATTAGCGTTAGCTAATTCAGCACAGTCAAAAGGGGAAAAATCACTATAAATTGTTTTGCTTATAGTATCAGAATATATCATATCATTGCCCCTGTATCCTGATGCATATCATAATCACCAGATTCTTGCCAATACACACCGCTAGAAGTCAGTCAAGCTTTGTGCCATGTTTCATCTCATAGAAGAGGTACAAACTGTGAAGTGATGAGCTGTTTTCTTCTTGTAACACTACTCTGAACCGCCGTTTCTGTCTGTTCCAGGTGGAGGTGTTGTACGGGGACGAGCCCTTGAAGGACTACTACACACTAATGGATATTGCCTACTTCTACGAGTGGAGACGAGTGAGTCACGCCTTCCACTTTTTAAGCATGATATGTTTTCAGATCAGTACATGCAGTCAGTGATGGGAATAATGGAGTTACTAACAGCGCTACTTTTTTCAGTAACGAGTAAGCAAAAAAGTTACTGTTCCCCCCGTTATAACGCCATCACCGTTACTGACAGTAAAATGCACCGTTACTTGACTCGAGTCACAAAATAATACACCCGTTAAAGGGACATTGTGCTCTGAATTAGCCGTTCATATCATTCATATCTCCATGGAGCGGTAAGCTCGGTGCTGGCTGCCATGTGGTGTCGTGTTTTTACGTTCAGTGGCAGCTTGACGGTAGGAAACCACGGAAACTCAGCGGAGGTGGCGTCTGTGAAAAGTCACCGCGGTAACGCAGTGAGGAGGAATGGAGCGTTACACTGATGCTGCATTCACATGCAGTCGGGCAGACGGCCGTCGGTAACAAACCAGATGTCATTTTAGTCACAGAGTCGAGAGAAAGCCGGTAAAACGTGGGCCAGGTAAACAATACCACATCGCCATGACAACATATTGTCACGTGTATTGTTTTGTCTCGTGCTGACAGACCACTTGTTTACATAGAGGCTTGTTTATGCCGTTACGTGCAGCGGCCATCTGCCCAATTTCACGTGAATGCAGCATGAAAAATACGATTGAGTTGCTTGTGATATACAACCACAACGGTAGATGGGAGTAATTCCTACACAATGTACCTTTTTAAAAGTGTACATTATATACACTTTCAGTCCATAAGCTAGTCAGAAGTTGGTTAGTTCAAGATATAGGAGGTTAGGGGGGCGAGTCCAAGTAATTTGACATATTTGAGCATTTTATTTTAAAAAGTAGTTACTTTTCCTGGTAATTAGTTACCTTTATAATGTAGTAATACAGAAACTAACTCATTTACTTTTTTGGAGGAAGTAACTAGAACTAATTACTATTTAAAAGTAACGTGGCCAGCACTGCATGCAGTAGCAGGTTGTCGTGGGAGTCGGTCATGTGACACGTTGTTCATTAAAGTAGAAACAGCTGTAAAAGCAAATCAGTGAGTGTCAGGAAGGAAATGGAAACACTTCGCATCAGTGGGCTGAAACAAGGAGAATCAACGGTGTGGTCTCTCTCGATGCCGACTGAAACACAGGAACATGCACTGAAATGAACGTTTAGTCTGCTGATTTTTCTTGTAGAATTTTCTGCAGTTTGTTTAGTTTTAGTTTTGTGTGTGATTCCTATTGCTGCTTTAGTGGCAGTTCAAACCCAGTAGTTTGATCTTATCTGATCTCCAGTTTTCTCTGTTGACAAACTGTGACAGCCATCACTGAGGTGATTTAACAGGGACTGAAGCAGCTCCTGCTAATATAAAGCCCTCACTTTGTCACTTTGTCACTGTCCTTTAGTAACATAAACATGCTGCATAATATGGCTGGTGACATACACAGATCAGGCCTGACATTCTGAGCACTGACAGTGACAAGTGAATAACAGTGAAGAACACTCCATCTTGGCATCTGTTAGTGGGTGGGATATATTAGGCAGCAGGTGAACATGTTGTCCTCAAAGTTGATGTGTTAGAAGCAGGTAAAATGTTCAGGGTAAGGATCTGATCCAGTTCTCTGTGGGTCTCTCATGTCTTGTGGGCTGTTCTGGTCCGAGGAAGGAACAGTGGTGCGCAGTTTGTTGAGTATTTGGCAGCAAAGGGGACCAACACAACATTAGGCAGGCGGTCATGATGTTATGGCTGATCGGTGTATGTTGTTAAGAGTCTGCAAATTGTATAACAAGACCAAGTCCGTCTCTCAGTGCTTCTCGTCCCTGCCTGTGTCTCCGTCTGTATCTGTGAAGTGTTTTTATAGATTCATGTCCCCAAAGTTTCTTATTTTAAAACAGACATAGTAGATCCGACAGTGTACTGGTAGCTGACTCAGACAGGAGTAAAGAGAGCGTTTGTTGAGGACTGTTGTCAGTTCGGGATGAATACACATTTGTTCCTGTATAGCAGGGCTGGGCATTGCCACTGATTTCCTGAATCAGTGGCAATGAATTGAATTTCCAGCTCTCAAGGTCCTGATTTGTTGCAATTAGATTTAGTTAGAACAGTTTTAGTTCCTGTACCAGTGGACATGAAGCTGGGTCTCAGTGAACTGATGTTGAAATTGTTCCTCTAACCTGGGATGATATTAAGTGTTCATGTTTACTCTATGAATGGACCCCAAAACAGTTAGAGCAATACACCTATTCATTTAAAGAGGAACTATGCAAGAAAGTCTGGTCACTTCTCCTCTGTGTTGCTAACCCTCCTCCTGGACATGTGTATTTGTTTACAACGGAGCTGGTGAGAAATCAATTCATAATAACAGATAACGTTACATATCATATGTGGTTATACTTTAGATTGAAATACAACACGTGTCTGTCTGTCTGTGGACCAGGTTGTAGTTTCACATTCCTCGGTGTCAGGGAGAAAGTCTAAAGTTGATGTGGAGAGAAGAAATGCTCTGGAGTCCTGGGTGTCTTACACTGAAGATGTTTATTGAGCTTGGCCAAGGAGAACAGAGAGGAGTCATCGATACAATAAACCACAGACCTCAGTTCTTATATGAAACAAAGTGGAGACAGTCTGTGTAGATGGATCCTATTGGCTTACAGCACAAACATCAAGATAAAGCTTTAACACTTCCTAGGTGCTGTGAAGGTACCGATCGTTCCACTCTCTCCTCCGGCTCAGTCTATCCAACTATCAGTACGTTCTGCAGCTGTGTCTAGGGGAATGCTAAATACTGAGATTCAGGAGGCAGCGTGGCCTTGGTACCAGTCTCAGAGGGAGGACAGGGACAGATAACTGTCTTCTAGTCTCTTCTTTCACAAATGGGAGTATGCTTACCCCTGGGGGTACTTGAAGACACTCCAGGGTGTACAGGAGATTAACAATATATAGTATATACAGCTCTGGAAAAAAATTAAGAGACCACTTCAAAATGATCAGTTCCTCTGGTTTTACTATTCATAGGTATATGTTTGAGTAAAATGAACACTATAGTTTCATTCTATAACCTACTGACAACATTTTTGTCATTTAGAGCATTTATTTGCAGAAAATGGAAACAGGTCAAAATAACAAAAATGTTCCAGTGTTTTCAGACCTTGTATAATGCAAAGAAAACAAGTTCATATTCATTTTAAAACAACACAACACTACTTTTTAAACTTAGGAAGAGTTTAGAAATCAAAATTGGTGGAATAATCCCAATTTGTTAATCGCAGCAGTGTTTTTTTTATTTATTTATTTATAATCTTTCTTCCTCATTAAATATGATTTGGTTCAGGTGATCAGTTAAGTAGAGTGAGGTGTGCTTGTGCTGGAGTTCAATAGACACATGAACCTGAGACCAAGTATCTGGCATGGACAAAGAGAAACCCAGGCTTAAGTTAATATACTATGTGTTTTTTTTTTGTGATTTCAGAAAAAGCTGTAAAAAAAAAAAAAAATAACTGTACAGTTTTTTACCAGCTTGTTCATATCTGATATATTCTCATTTTTGCTCGAAGGCACAAAGTTATTTTTATTTTCATTCAGTATTTTCTGGCCCCTTGTGTCTGACTGAGTTTGACACCCCTGCCCCTGACATATGGTTTCGTCTCAGGTTTCCCCTCACACTGGGCAGAGCAAAAGTCTGTCTCTGGATTGTATGAACTGCTATTGAATGATTCAAATGACAATCCAGTTGAATTTACTCACCTCCCTCCCAGCAGTTGGATGGTGTGTGTTTATGTATTTAAGGAGCATGTGGTGTGGCTAATAGTCTTGACAATAATAGAGCTGCATGGCACAAGAGGAATAAGAGGATGTATTAGGTTCTGACTGGGACAAATAATTAAAGGGGACATATCACTTTTTGAAGGCTCTTAACATATATTTGGGTGTTTGTCTTGCCTTCCGGCCCCAAAATGTGAGAATTGACAAAAGAATCTGTAATATTCATAGCCTCGTAAACCAGCCTCTCGCGGAAATGCATTTCATTTCATTTCTCGGGAGAGTCTGGCCTCATTCCCCCTGTAAGCGTTTGGGGTGGGCGGGAGCTGGGCGGGAGTAGTACCGTTGACAGACAACCCCATTCAGCCAATCAGCAAGTTGGTGTAGTGACGGGGCTTCTAGCACCAGTCGGTCCCTGATTTGCCAACGTGCTTTGTCAATCACAGCGGCGACGCTGATTGGCTCGGCCTTCTGAGGGTTTCAGGCCAAGCGCTTACAACGGGGATGAGGCCAAACTCTCCCTTAGAAATGAAATGAATTGCATTTCCGGGAGCGGCTGGTTTACGAGGCTATAATATTCAGGCTTCCTAGGTTGAAATCCATGTGGTTTTTCAGTTGTCTTCCAGTGATATAACTACTTTTCAAATTAGCACAATACCACCCCTACCTGGTACCGGTAAAAGGGGCGGGGCAAGCAGTGGTTCATTTGCATTTAAAGGGACAGGCACTGAAACCAGCCGTTCTGAACAGGGCTGTTTAGAAAGGATGAAAAGAGCTGTGATGTTTGATCCTTGGGTTTTTTTTGACTGAAACATGTCACAGACATGTCTTTAAGACACCTGGGAACTACTTTATTTTTTGGAAAAGGGGCAGAATATGTCTCCTTTAAAAACAGATTAACGTTAAATACACACGTGCCCTCTTTCTGATGCATCACTTCTGTCAGCCGTCCTATAACGCCGTGTGCTCCTCTCTCCGCAGACTGGACCCATCCCCCTGCAGTACCTCGTCAAACCCACCCGGAAGCGCAGGAGGCCGTCCCAGTCAGCCGCCCAGGGCCACTCCGACGGCGTCAACACCAGCCCCACGTCGGAGAGCGACTCCCAGAGCGACAAAGTCCACAGTCCGGCCGCAGCCCAGCCGCCGCCCCGATCCACCACGCAGTCCAGCCCCGCCTCCCACAACCCCTCCCCCTCCGCCATCCAAAGCTCCAACGGTACCGCCGTGCCCAACAACGCTCAGCGACACACGCTGGCCTCCAAACAGGGGGCCAACGCTCGCAAGGTGACTGTCAATGGCACGAGCTCCGGCGGGGGCAAGGAGGAGGCGAGGGGGGGCGATAAAAGCGGATTGCCACCGGCGACCTAACGTGCGTGCGTACGTGGGGCGGCAGGGAGGACAGTGTTTGGAATTGCTCCCTTTCTTTCTTTTCCTCAGAGCGAAAAAAGACGAGCTCGAGTTGTTCTGGACACACCGGGGGCCAGATTACTGTTATCACCTCTCAGCGGGAGAGGTGCAGCCAAATAGACACTTGTATGTATGTGCGTGTGTGTGTGTTTATGTGTGTTAGACTAGAACAGTGCACACATACAAACTGTACAGTATGTATCAAAATGTGAGCATGTGTGCATACATATGTATAAACTTATCTTTTATACAAGATATTGTAATCGTTTTGTATTGTATATGCAGTGGGTCTGTTTCATTTCCATAGCTTTTCCAACATTGATTGGCTTCCATACGACACGAGAGGCACTGCAGCGCACGTCGCTGCCAGAGATGGATGTAAAGAAGAGAAGAAAAAAAAAAAAACGGAGCTAATCCTTGCCTTTGAACATCATGTTAATAACTGCTGTATAAATGTCCAGTAAAACGCAACTGATCATCAGGTAACACACGTACATTACATTAAACTGTCGATGCACTTTGTTAAGGTCAGATCACACAATCCAAACCATGAAGTATTTTCCAACCGGAGAAGCATTTATATTTACTGAATACCAAGCACTACCATGCTTGAAAGCAGATGTCTGTCAGAAGACCGTCTCCTCTCACAGCAGACGAAGAACTCAAAAGGGATTTGAACATTTGGCCATCTATGTCGTAGTTCCATCATTTTCAACATTCCTTTTGTTTCTTTTCAACAAACGGTGATACTTTTTTTTTTTTTTTTTTTTTAAATCAGCCATATGTGCATGTTTTAGGTCAATAAAATGTTTACTTACTAGGTTTTTCTGACCTGACTGTCCTGTTTGATTTCCTGAGAACCATAGCAGGTTGTGTGTGCTGTGTTGATTCAAACTTGAAATTATTTCCCAGACATATGAGAACTTTGTTGTTCTGTAAGGTGGAATTTAAAGGGATACTTCACCCAAAATCGATAATTCACCAAACATCTACTCACCGTCATGCTGAGGAAGGGTTTGGAAAACTTTCGGAGTCATCAAAACGCTGTTGGAGTTCCAGGGGGGGTCCGGCTGGCAACGGATTTTCATATAATGGCGGCAGATAGAGCTCACTTTGCGCATGTGCACAAACAACAGAGCCACTGGAGCTACTGCTACAACAAGGCTAAAAACAGAGATCAAATTATTTTTTTCCAAACAACTTTTTCTTGTTGCGGCTTCAGGACACTTGGGTCAGTACAGACGAGCAGTATGGAGATATTTGGATGTTTCATAGTCTGTGTTTTCAAAAGTGAACTCTATCCGCCGCCATTATATGAAAATCTGTTGCCAGCCGGACCCCCCCGGAACTCCAAAAGCGTTTTGGAGACTCCGAAAGTTTTCCAAACCCTTCCTTGGCATGACGTTGAGTAGATGATTGATGAATTATCGATTTTGGGTGAAGTAAATAAATATTTATACAAACTATATACGCATACAAGGAACAGGTGGTGTTGAATATGTTGTTTAAAGTTTTATTGTAACAGTTATTTCTGAAGAAACAAAGCCACAAATGACACTCATCACCACAGACAGAATGCGTAATGTGCTTGATGGCTCAGGTGTAAAGTTGATACAGTATACATAACAGTAGAATAAGAGTATCATCTCTACAAGTCCAAAAGACGCTGTTCAAGACATTCAAGACATGTTCAAGTTCTCACTATTTACTGAAGTGTTTTGCAACCATCTCTACTCACAGTATTACATTTTCAGCATCTTTCAGATGAGCTGTAGAGAATGATTCACATGTATGTCTCAGATGAAGGAAAGCATATTAAATACATCCCAGAAAGAGAAAACACCACATCTTATTTCAAATATTTTAAACTGATTCATTGATAGTTTACTTTATAGACATGTTCCAGTGTTCAACACCACAACGACAAAATATATTAAAGAGACTGTTGACTCACTTTGGCAGAATCTATAGCATGTGAATGTCAACTTTATTTTACTATATAAAACATGTTCAGCCATGTTTAACACCGATCAGGCATACCATTATGACCACCTGCCTAGTATTGGATTGACCTACCTTTTGCTGCCAAAACAGCCCTGACCTGTCCAGGCATGGACTCCACTGACCCCTGAAGGTGTCAGATCCTTTAGGTCCTGTAAGTTGTGAGGTGGTGGCTCCATGGATCTGACTTGTTTGTCCAGCACATCCCACAGATGCTTGATTGGATTGAGATCTGGGGAATTTGGGGGGCCAAGTCATCACCTTGAACCTGTTGTGCTCCTCAAACCATCTCTGAACGAGGCCACAGCCATCAGGGAATAGAGTTTCCATGAAAGGGTGAACATGGTCTGCAACAGTGCTAAGGTAGGTGGTATGTGTCAAAGTAACATTCACATGTATGGCAGGACCCAAGGTTTCCCAGCAGAACACTGCCCAAAGCATCACACTGTCTCCACCAGCTTGACTTCTTCCCATAATGCATCCTGGTGCCATGTGCTCCTCAGGTAAGCGACCGGCCATCCACATGAATCCATCTGAATGAAAGAGGAATCTGCAGTCTGAGCAACAGTAGCTGGTCTGTTGGATGGGAGCACACGGGCCAACCTTCTCTCCCCACGTAGATCTTAGTTATGCTACCTTTTCAAAGCTCTATGATGCCTGTGTTTCTCCAATTTTTTCGTATGCAGCTGGAATATGGAAAGGTAGGGAGTTTTTCTATGTGAATGTGCACAATTTACTCCTGTATTGGCTCTCCAAGGTGATATGGTTTGGGAACCTTGTTTGATTAAGCAGAAGGGGGAAATGCTTCAGCCTGGAATTGTTTGTCTTATATGCCCGAGGGTAGAATAGGGTTTAACTGGGATAAAGTACATACAGTAAGTTTGTATACTTTGTGTTATGAAATGATTGCTATCTTTAATGAAGCGGACCAACAACACATCTTCCCAAATGGTTTGCGATGTAGTGTCAGTTTTGTAAAGCATAAGTTATTTCTTGAGTATAGGGATGGGTATCGGATTCTGTACTTTTATTGGTAACTAAAGGGACGTTTACATTTTTTCAGACAAGACGATAGTCTCATACACTTTTTAAAACATTTTTTATTGAATGACTGTTTATTCGAAAATAATTTCCCATCCCTAAAACATAAAATAGGCTACTCTTAAAGCCTGGGGAGTTTTGATGCTGTTGAGAAATAAATATTCAAAATTTAGAATTGTGACTATTTTTTTATAGACAAAGTAACTTCAAATGTGAAAGGGATCCATCCCTACTTAAGTATAAAGTAAAATTAGCTAATGAAATTTGGTTTAAACCAAAACTCATAACTTATTGTCAGTTGAAAAATGTTAACTGTCCAGAAGCCTATGTGACCTCACCACTGGATCGATCCAGAAGATCTCTATGTGCTCAGCTGTGGTCTGGGATTCTCCCTCTGGCAATAGAAGCAGGTAAGTTTAACTCTGTACTGTGTGTAATCTAAATGTGATTGAGGATGAACTTCGTTTCTTGTTTCAATGTCCATTACATGACGAAGCCAGGCAGTTTTTATTACTTGTATGTGCTGCGTTCAGGAGTGCAATGTAACAACAGTAATAATGTTCATGCTCTGTGTGTCAGGATGAGGTTTGTCACCTTCTCCTTCACGACTCAGTCTCTTCATGCAGTGGGGCAGACACAATGAAGTCCTGCTTGTGCGTGCCATCGCAGTAAGGTGGGTTGTTGGTGTATTTGCATCCACACAACCAAACCGTGGCGTCTTTCTCTGGGACGAAGCGGAGTGGCATCAGGCCTTGGGCTTTCAACTTGTGGGCTCCGTCGCAGAACGGCTGAAATAGAAAGGTTTGATCAGAGAACACACAGGGTTCGTACTTTGTGACAGATCGTGACACCTGTGGATGTTTTACCTGCTTCTTACTGTGTCCACAGGTGCACCACGAGTAACGCTTCCCACCAACCAGCTCCACTTTAAAAGGCTTCTTTGAGGGGATGACGGGCTCCGAAGGGAGTGTGGAGAGATGCACCTGTAGACGTTTTAACACCACAGCCCAAAGGTTACAACTTTTAAGCATTAAATACTGAATTCAATCACAGATAGTAGCATTTTTTTAAAGTGGGGTTGTATGATCTACAAATAGCCCCTAAGTACTTTAATTGCAGTAGAAGACTCTCTGCACTCCTCCCGTTAGCAACGCCAGCCCATAGCCCTGCCCAGAGATTTACAACATACAGTGTTGTGAACAGACCCAAAGAAACAACCTATTTCCGCAGCCTAAAAGAGGTTTTACCTGAAAAAAAAACACAGTTCCATTGTTCGCTATAATATAATTTTTTACAGCCCTTCAAAGTGCAGGAAAAACACAGTCAGTCATGTCTGGGTGAAAATGGTTACAGCTATTGACAACTTCCTGCACGTCAATCCCTGTCACATACAGGGTTAAATTATACAGGTCATGGTGGCTGAATTCTATTTAGCAGCTTCATTTTTATAGACTTGGTTTTGTGCACAGTGTTGTCACATCTGTATCCAAACAACTGCACGGCTCCACTCAGCAGCTCAGCTTACCTACAACTGAAGGATAAGGACTGTCCTTCAATCACTACTATGTTTTAAAGAGGGAGACAGGACAGGTGGTCTGAATATCTGAGACAGTCAACAAACTAAACTTTTCCTCCTCGGATGATTCCAGGCGCACTAACAAATGGATGAGAGAGGAGACGTCTTCAGCAGTATTCACCTAATAAAGCCAAAACGTAACACATGCTGGTAGTGCGACAGGGATTGTGTAATGGATGGATGATAGACTGTATGTATGGTTGTGTTTACACACAGAAATACAGAAAAACCTACAGAAAAAACATGTGGCACACACACACACACACCACTTGTTCAACTACACCAAAATATATTCTCCCATCTATTACTACTCTCCCTTTCATTTTACTGCAAAATAAGAACATCTGAACTATGGATGTCACACTCATTTTTCCCATGAAGATCTACTCACAGCAATTTTCAATCATCCCAATAGTTAATAGTCTGGTACTTCAAACCATGTAACAAACAACTCTATTTAACAAAGTGATGAGAATGACTGGCAGACCAGACAAAACTCAGATGAGTGAGGTCAGAGGTGACCTCTCATCAGGCTATCATTGGAAACACCTGTGTGCCTGACTGCGCCAGCCTCAGTGTTGTACAGCAGGGGGCGCCGCAGCTGCGCCCTCTCACACAGTAGGTTACTCTGGACTTTTTTCTGCGCAGTGTGATAACTTTTTATCAGTGATGTAAATACAGCCGTCACACATTGAGTAATAAGTGGAAGACCTGTTATAAAAGCAGGTGCCTATCGACAATATGGCGAACTGCGCATTCGAGGTTTTGTGTGTCAGAGGCCGTTGGTGACCTCAAGCAAACACCGTTATTAGTCAGAGTACGTCAGAGTATTGAACACTTCAACATCATGAAAACATAGAGCTGCGCAGTGATTTCAGAAGTAACAGTTAAAGAAGAGCTTCTTTACAACAGACAGGCTACGTTTACCTTGGACGCCGCTGCAGCTGCCGCCCAGGGCTGCCTCAGTGTCACACTGACCCATATGTGGTCTAACCTGGTCACCAACGTGTTCATGGCTCCAGTGGCGGCTCACTTCAACAGCAGCGCGTCCCCGTCCCGCGGTCCCCGTCCCCGGCTACCTGCGACCCTCAGACCCGCTGTGACGACGCTGACAGCTGACCGCTGTGATTATGAACATCACTTCCTGACGAGTCACGTGCCAGCGGCTGAGCCAATCAGGAGGCGAATATAGTTTCAGCTGCAGCTGCAGCAAGAGCTCAAGGGATTTCAGCCGATTTCAGAGAGACCATAGACACACATGAGTTCTTATTATTGGTAAATTAATAAATAAAACCCATAAAGGATTAGGTAGAATATCAGTCTCTTTATACTGTTTTTTTCATGGGTCACATTATTGTTGTTGCAACTTGGCCTGACCGGGGCTGTCATTAGAGACAGATTAGATTTTTTTAAACTGCGGTGCAATTTACAGTATATGATTTAATGTTGTAGTTAAATAAATGTTGCCATATTTGTGTTTTTAAACAGCAACATTTTTTTAAAATGAGGGTTAGGGTTTAAAAAATTAACAGTAATTAAGCAAATTAAACATCAATAAATAAATTAATAATAAATCAATAAATAAGTAGAGTCAATTTCACAATTCCCCCACTGTAATTAATTAATAGGGAGCAGAAAACACATTGAAATATTAAAATAATCATTTCATTGCTGCACAACAGACATGTCTGAAAAAAAAGATGCTTGACATCTTCATCAATAACTATAACATCATTATTATTATATTATGACCAATATTACTGTTATTATACATGAATTTCTTTCTTTATTACTGCTATCACTATTACAACCACCATTTATCATTTACCATTATACTGTATATTATACACACACCTTGTTCACACTGTGTATCAATGTATGTCCACTGTGGTTTTTTTTGTCTCGTATTTCACAATAAAAAAACAAAACAAAAAGAAACTATCACATACTATGTATGCCACTGACAAAACATCAATTTTATATACGTTATGCATTTGTATAAGGATGATTTTAACAAGAAACAAAATATATAGCAGTTAGATTATGAGGTACATCTGCACACTATCATACCACAGTAAATGCATTGTGTTTTATTATGAGAGGTTGTGAGATTGTCATTGAAATTGTGTGAACAATCAATATGAAACAATAATGCACAAATACTGCTGTAGATGAGTTTCTGAACACAATATACAGTATATGCCATAATATCGTGAATTGCTCAGTTACACAAACAGATTCCCTTTTTATTCCATGAAAACAAATCCCTGTCAGTTTAACAAATAGGCACCCGTAACACATTTGTAGTCAACATCTAAAAGCCCCAAACACACAAGTCCCATTCAACACCCCTACGCTGGAAAATACATACAGCAATATAATCATATATCAATCATAAAATGGAGCTGATACAAAAATACAATATATATATGCTCATAATACAAACAACAATTCCTCCATGCGCTGGCAAAAACAAAAAACAAAGCAAAAACAGACCAAAAAGACATAATTACACAATAGCGCACCTGTATTTAACTGCCATGCCACTTTTATAAATCATATAAAGAAAAAAAAATTATGTTAATATGCCACATGTTACACAAAGATGCTTTCAAGTTTTACCCTGATATCATATGATGATTTTGTTGAGATAAATATATGACTTCTTCCTGTTGACTTTATTGCAGTTAAGCCTTGGCCTCTCAGGACGGACGTTTTGGACGCTGTTCATTTGAAGATGCCTTTCACAGACTTCACTACATCCTGGAAGATCACCTTAAAGTGTGAACCATCACAGTACGGTGCGTTTTTAGTTTGCTTACAGGCGCACAGCATCACGGTCTTGTCTTTGTCGGGGGTGAAACGCAGAGGAGGGATGCTGGGTGCTGCTGTCCTGTGAGCTCCATCACAGAAAGGCTGACAAGGAGAGAGGAAACAGGATGAGCCCAGACTGTTCAGCATCTTACAAATCACTTCACATATGGATTTCAGTGACAGAACAGTGTGAACATTGTGGACTGGAGGAGCTGCGAATCAAACCACCGATCCTCTGATTAGTGGATAAACACCTCCTGAGCCATATTTAGTGACTGTGTTTAAAATCTTCCAAATTATGGATGGAAAGTTGATAATTTACTCTCTCCAGTTTGTTTTTCTGACAGAATGTATGAAACATTACCAAAGCCTACGCACAATGCATCACAATCAGTTGGTTATTACTGCCTTTCACAGGCAGAAATTCAAGTCTCCACTTGCAAAGTGCCTCACAATAGGCAACTTTCAAACGGGTGCTAATGCAAACTGGACAAATGCAACAGTAAATGAGCCGTGACTCTACAACAACTGGCAGCCTGCTCCAGGTGTGGCTGGAACCTGAACCCCAGCATGCCACATGTGCTTACCTGTTTTTTGCTGTGTCCACAGGCACACCAGGCGTAGCGTTTCCCAGCAGTCAGCTTCACTCTGCAGGGCAGTCGGGCTGCTGGGACGGGCCGCGTGGACACAGGGGCACTCTGCACCTGGAGATGGAACAGACCACATGATGTGAGCCACAGCGCTGGATAAATACTGGACGATTACATCTGGATTTTATGGTGAGCTTGAAAATAACACCATGACTTTCAACGAACTGACTCTGTGGTATACAATAATCACTGACTGAGATAGAAGTACACTTTTTAAATCAGCTGACTTGAACACTGGATGAAGACCTTGGGCTACAGAGGCGTCGCACAGGGCAAGCGACCCACGCAATTGCCTAGGGCCCCCAGCTAGAAAGGGCCCCCCCAGGGATGGCTGACTTTGGTCCATTATCAACGCAATCACAACTTGAAACCCTCAACACTGCAACGACACGTTACGAATCTCCCTAATGGGCCCCCCTACCTGCTGGCTTGCTAGTAGGAGGGGCTGGTGTCAAATGCATGTATTTGCAAATTATCCATGATGTAAACTTATCCATGTGCTATTTTGTTAAAAATAAAATTATTGATTATTTATTGAGTCATCAAATGTTTTGGATTAATTACTGGTTAATTTTTGTGGCTTTGGGGGTGGGAATGGGGCTCTTGCCTCGGGCCTCCAGAGTGTCTAGAAACGCCCCTGGCTACAGAGTGTTGTACGAAGCTGCTGTGTTTGTAACTGATGGCCTTGAATGACCAAGCCGCTCCCAGTGTCCTCTGCGGCTCCTTCAGGCTGCCAAGGAGATGATTCAGGTTTTGTTTGCACCATAAACTCGGAGCTCAGAACACTGGAGCTGTATGATATGAAACTCCCAACAGTCTAAATCCTCTCTGCTTCAGTAAACGTGACGGGAAAAAGACCAACCCTACTGTGAAAACACTCGGGACTGGAAGTGGAGAGACTCACCATCAATGAGGAAATCAGCACCGACGGTCGCATCAAGGTCCTCGTGCATCCTCTCCGCACTGCCGTTACCAAGCTGCTCGCGCTCATTCTGTCGCAAAACGAAAGTGGACGAGTTTCTGATTGAACCTTTGGCTACTTAACTCTCCTGAGGGAGTCACAGACAGGACCACAGGACTAACGCCAGCGGCTCCACAAAACTTCTAGGACTGCGGTGAAAGTTACAACATGGCCTCCACACCTCGACAGTCCAGGTGATTGGCTGGTCAATGTATACAACTTGTTAGCCAAACTCAGGCCACGCCCCCAGCTCGCCCCTCCCATACTGTATGGTTCCTCCTTGTGCTAACAGTTCAAAACAACATCAGAATCGACTTATCTGGCTTAGTTCATATGTAGCAATAAGGGAATTCTCAGTGTTCATAATCCATCAAATGTGGTTACCTTTATATTAGATATTGACATTGAATAGATATTGATTAATAAACTGAAATCTGTCCATTAAATTGCAACATAACCTTTCTTTACCTGATTATAGTGGATTTTTTTTAAGTTAGTAAATTTAAATCCTGCACTCACTCAGGTTCCCACATCTGGTTGTTGTGAATTTGCTTAGTGGGAAATTACATAGAAGACAGAAGAGACATAATGATGTTGAAATTGCATGTATTTTTCTCAAGAAATTTCAGGTTGTTCATAATATTTTGTAAAAGCATAGTTCATTAACTGTAAACATATTTGTATCTTTTTTACACTAAAACAAAGGGAAGAGTTTAGAGTCCTTGTTCCTTATAGGTTTTTATGCTATTATTTCACTGGTCTGACCCACTGGAGATCAAATTATGGCCCCTGAAATAAAATGTGTGACACCCTTGTCATTGACTGTACATAAAAAGGTTGTAGTGTTGCACTACATGCAACATGGGGCAGCAGAAATCCTTCTGTCTTTCCTAGACTGATTTTTTCTGATGAGACATTGAATATTTATTACTGGTATTAAATCACTGATCTACAGGTTAACAAGTAAAATCTGGTTCAGTTTAAAAGAAGCCGAAGCCGAAACTGTCAATTACCATCTATGAAAAGAGTTTAATTCAGTCCCTGGTCCACTCCTCTCCAAGTATACATACACTATTTACAGTCAAATCATTCAACACCGGAGAGAGAATATAAAACAACTCAGTAAAATACATTTATTGACAAAAAAAGTTTTCTTAATCCATCCTTTTAATTTTACACACAAAAATATCAAAATACTTTACAGGGCTTTTAATCTGAATATTGTCAAATTCGTTTTGCTCAATTCTCTCAAACAAATACACTGTACAATGACAACGTGCATGTCCTTTTTAAACTTCAGTGCTCATTTCATTTCCTTTCTTTTTTCAGGGAACAATGCATTTAAAATTATGCATAGTTGTTACTTGGTATTTAGCGATACATTTGAGAGACGTCACTGCATTTCATGCAATTCATATCCCCATAGGTAACTTGCTCTCCATCAAACCTCATTCAGAGCTAGGTGCTTAAATGTTGAAACACATAAAAAATACACAGTACGACATTCATAACATGGATTATCTTGGTTACCCAAACTTCAAAGCTTAAAAGAATGAATGTGTTCTCACACAAACATATTAAAGTATACAACTCGTATTCCAACAAAACTGAAAAAGGTACTAAAAACAATTTACAATTGGGCCCAAAGCGCCCCAGTGCAACATGGGAAAGAAACTGCTTCAGAAATCCTTCACACCACTCCTCAGTCAATCTCTTGGACATGGTTGTGTGTCTGACCTTTGCCTCGTAAGGACGTGCTCGGTAAAATGCAGACCTCCCATTCGGACTCGTGTCAACCCATTGGCCAATGTCTTTATCAACATAATCAACGTTCTCCTCCTGGCATTGCTACAGTATTAATCACTGACTAGTGAGCTGCTTGAAGTTCCTTTCTGACGTCTACATTAGCTGCTAACAAAAACAATCTAGCACTCAACATATCACATGTATGGGAGATCATGTTCAAGATTGCAAACAGAAGTGAAAAAAATATTCCAAAAGGCTTATGACAATATTGTTAAAGAACACAGGAGAAAACCTGATATAATAATCCCTTACCGGAGGGCAGAAGGTGAATGTGACAGTGGCCTTTGTCAGTACAAATGAGCCAAATGGAGGCATTATATGATAAAGTGGAGAAGAAAAAAAGGAGGATATCATAGCATCTACGTTGGTTGAACTCATGAATATGGGTTTGAGACCAACAGTAGCAACATTGGCAAATCACCGTCTCCTCAGTGCTGATAACAGCTCGACTATGTTTCATACACTATTGCAACAACAGCACTTTAATGGTTTACATGTCGGCCGTCCCCAGCCTTCTTCCTACGACACCACTGTGCAGGCGTTCCTGTTAACAGTTTCAAGAAGTCCTTCTCTGTTTTCTGAAGCACAAAACAACTAAAGAACATTGCATCTTAACACAAAAAAAATTACAATAGAAAATGATTTGATACTTTAGTTACCACTATACGCTTATTCACACATTTCAACTGTTGAAATCATCAGTCAGCTATCAAAAGTATAAACGGGTTTAGGAAGAGCGCTCTCATTTCTGTAATGTAGCCCTCCACAAACCCAGGATAAAAAACACTATGAAAGAAAAGACGCCAAGAGAGTAAGCCTTTGGGCTCGTGGTTTTTCTCTGTAAATCTAGTATCATTAAGGCATTATCTATCCAGTATTGCTAAAAGAACAACTAGTTGGCGGACGTGAAAACAATATCCATGTATAAAAGTAACAAAAAAAAAGCTGACACTTGAGGACAGAGTGCAAAATACTCGTAAATCAAAAACCTTTAAGTCCCTAGTGGCCTTGTAAGTACCAAGCATCCTTTATAAGGTACTGTGTTGATGGCTAATTTGCTCTGTTAGCTACTAACATGCAAAGTGCACACTTGTTTAGGTAAAACAATTAATTTCTTACTTACAATTTCCAAATGTTTGGTTTCATCTGCTTAATCTCGATAGCAACTGGAAGGATATAAAAGTCTTTAGAAACTCTTGTGGTCGTTTAGAATAAAACCTGGTGCTCAGCGTTGTCAATGCCATTCTCTAGTGGACGGTGACACCATTTTGGACACATGGGTCATATACCATTTTTACATTTACAGGAATTAATACCTTAAGAGTTAACACCAAATTTTGTGTTTTTGGTGGGCATTTATATCCAGTGAAGACGATTGCGGTAATGAGTCAGCACAAGATGTCAACAATGGAGAAAAGGTGGCTAAAAAGTCTGAGGTAATATAACTAGCTTGAAGTTGAAATGCCACTAACCACATAGAAAATGACAGTATATTTATCCTTTACATAATCAGAGGCTGCAACATATAGAGGAGCCAGATGAAGCTTAGGTGGGGGATGAACACAAAGGGAAGACAAAATATCAAGGAAGACGGTTGAGGTTGCAAGAAAGGGCGGGAGTCTGACTCTCACTGACTGAATGGAGACTCTGGTTCAAGCCATGGAGGGAAATTCATGAATGGTCAGTGCTTGATAGGTCAGAGGGAGGGGAAAAGACACACTCTGACCTGGAGTTCCCACTCACAAACTGAAAACCCCACACAGCGCCTGAAGGGCTGAGCGGGAAAACTGCCGCCATCAACAGCCCCCATTGGTCTAACTAACAAATTAGTGCAATTTAAGAAGAGACCACTGGATCCATGCTCTCTGAAAGCTGCCTACACAAAAACCTATGAGAAGAACCTCTGATATAAAGAATTTCAAAACATGAAACTTCACCATCCTGTTATACATTCATAAAAGAGGGTTTAAGAGAAAGATGACGGAGAAGAAAAGACGTTCACTAGTCTCGTGTGTTGACCTCGGTTCTTCAAGCGGGCGCGACGCCCAATGTCTTCATTTCAGCTGCTCCTGTGTTAATGAGGTGTCACCCGTTCTTGTCTCCGCCCTTTTCTCCTGCAGCCTGAAAACACAATTTTTGTTTCTGAAATGTGTCAAAGTCACAACATTAGATCCAACCTAATGCTGAAATGGCTATATTTGGAGCTCCGGGGGAGGGTTCATTAATGACAAATAAAATTAAAAATGTGATTGCTTTTTCAACTCTCCTTGCCCGGAGAAAAATCCTGTTAGAGTGGAAATCAGCACATCCACCCAAAGCCTCCTCCTGGATGAAGGACCTGATTCGATTCCTTAAGTTGGAAAAGATAAAGTATTGCGTTAGAGGGTCGACCCAAAAATTCTATGAAGCCTGGGCCCCTCTATTATCTTATTTTGAGAAACTTGAAGTTCTCCCACAAGATTAAAAATTAAAAAAAAAGGCAAATAGCCTATTTGTACTGTCTTGATGTCCACTTTTTCTCTTATTGATTTGTTTTTATTTGCTTTTTATTTTATTTATTTTTCTTTATCTTTATTTATTTATTTTGTATTACAGTATTATTTTAATCTTGTATATATTTTCATACCTGTAACTTTCTTTGTATAACATTTGAGGTGTGCTTCTCACTCACCAGTTTATTTTCATTATTTATTTAATTTATTTTTTCATATTGGCAGCACGATGGGGATGGGTGGGGGGAAAGAAAATAAGAAAAATGTTGTATGTTGAATATCTGTGATCAATGTTCATTTCTTCAAATAAAAACATGTTTAAAAAAAAAAAAAAAGTCACAACATTAGAGTCGAGGTGAGAAACCCTGCAGCGTCAGTCACTCACCCCGGGCTTGTGAAGTGCGTTGTCCTGCAGAGCGAACAGGCCGCCTCCCTGGCCGCCCTGCAGGGGCGAGGCTGTGGCCGAGGACAGCAGGTTGGGCGACTGGGCGATCATGGGTGAGTTGGGGGTGGAGGTGAGCGCTCCCGTCAGCGTGAGGCGCTGTAGCTCCCTCTGTCTCTGCGTCTGCAGCATCTGGCACACCACCACCTGCTGCTCCTGGAGGAAGAGCAGCGGTACAGGCCGTCAGCTCGCTGGGCACTCCAGGAGGAATCTGAGCTCTAATTGTCACTCTATGGATCAGACCGAGCCTGTATCTGTATTAAAAGACAACCGAGTGTCTGTAGTGTCTATTGTGTGTGAACTAATGGCTTCTGCATTTCCTCCAGTCACTTCTAACCACAAACAAACCCTCAACTTCACAGTCACACAGTCGGAAACAAATGAGCTTCTATATTTACCAGGTGTCAGTGTCACAGTGCTGGACGAGCTGCAGTCCCATCACTCTGACTGCTTTGCAAGTCAAATAGGTGAATGAGTGCTTCAATGTCTGATTTGCTGCTGCTGACTCTATATACAGCGGGGAAAATAAGTATTGAACGCATCAATAGACTTGCATGGTGAGCATGCATAGAGGCCATGGCGGTTAAATGCATTACTCATTGTTTTTTTTTATAACTGTACCTGCTTATTGCAGGTCTGTCTAAAGCTCTGTGTCAGTATCATCAGCTCTTGGACAACTCCTCTTAAATATAAGATATAAAATTATAAGATAAAACGGTGCATTCAGACACGTCTGTAACCGATGCATCAGGATGTTCTGCAACATCAGTTTCTGAAGCATCATGAGATTCTTCTTGTGTGACACCTTGGTGATGAGAAACCTTTTTATAGGTGTCAACTGGATTAAGCTGATATTAGGGGATAGGATGACTTTCGAAACACTGACAGACTCCAGCTGCTTTCTCAGCTTCCCATACCTTTGTGCACCTCATTTTCTTCATGTGTTCAATACTTATTCCCCCTGTGTCATTTCACTTTATTACACATTACTTAATTTATGTAATTTCTTTGTATGTGTGGAGTACTTGGGTTGTTGTCAACATCTGGTGAACATTTAATGTCAATAGCTCTATTAGAAATATATTTTCTGAGAAAAATGTTGACGTGTTCAATACTTATTTTCCCTGCTATAGTTATCATCGTATTTACTTTCAAAGCTATTAGTTATTAACTGATAATATATGACGGCTTACTCTTCTGAATAGTTAATACTGCAGCATTATGCGTCAATATAACTGGATAACTCAGTGTTAAAGGTCTCCTGTGGGTCTGTGAAGCCCTTTGAGACGATACTGTGATAACAGCCAACACTAATAATCTTGATATGACCTGTGTCACAGTCACCAGTTGCCACTAAGAGGTGAATTATATTGATCACAGTCCAGGTAGAATGCTCCACATCAGCAAAATAAAGGCGCCTTGGTGAGTGTGTGTACAGTGTGGAGGCATCTGAACACACAGGGGAGATTAAAGGAGACATATCAAGCCCCTTTTCCCACAAATTAAAATAGTTCCCAGGTGTCTTAAATACATGTCTGTGACATGCTTCGGTCAAAATCCCCCAAGGATCAAACATCACAGCACTTTTCATCCTCTCTAAACAGCCCTATTCAGAATGAACCACTGCTTGCCCCACCCCTTCTACTGATTATGCAAATGCGAAAACTAATAACATCATTGTCAGACAACTGAGGGAACAATTTGTGAAACAACATGGGTTTCAACCCAGAATTTTTGTCAATTCTCACATTTTTGGGGCCGGAAGGCAAGACAAACACCTAAATATATGTTAAAGAGCCTTCAAAAAGTGATATTTCCATAATATATCCCCTTTAAGACAAGGTGATGGAGAGGTTGTCATTACAGGAGTGAAGTTCTGCGAGGTGAGGAACTGCTGCAGCTGCTGCTGCTGCTGCTGCTCCAGGAGAAGCTGCTTCTGCTGCTCGGACAGGAGAGAAGACCTGAAACCACAAAACAACAACCTAAGCAACAGGACGCAATTCCTAACACAACAGCAACAATCTCAGCTGTGACCCCGCTTCAAGAAAAATCCGTCAGACCAAAATATAACATTTAAAGGTGGAATTCAAAAGCAGGCCGAGTACGTACGGGCTCACGCTCTTGGGAAGCTGGAAGCCCTGTGCTAGTGCCTGGGGGTTGAGGGGCGGAGGTTGGGGGCGCAGAGCGGGGAGTGTGGGCTGAGGGGCGTTCTGCACGGGAGACTGGATCACCCCGTTCAGACTTCCCAGCACACCGTTCATGGTCAGCTGGGGACTTCCTGCCAGAGAGGCCATGAGCCCGCCCACCACCGGCAGGGAGGGGCCGCCGGCCTGACTCATGGCCCCCAGCCCGTCACCCAGGCCTCGACTCAGGCCGTTCAGCAGCGGCTGGTTGAAGGAGGCGGGGCTCTGCTGGGGGGGAGGAGTGCTCTGGAAAGACAGGGACGAGCTACTGCGGGACGGACTGCCAGAGTGGAGCTCCTGGAACCAAGGCAGGAAAAGTCCATGTCAGCTACGTAGGTGTCAACCCTCAGTGCTTCAGTTCAATCACTCATTCTACAGTCAAGTACACAGGGATGCCTCCATTGATTAGCACCGGCTGATCTTTCATTAAAGGGATAGTTCTGGCCCATAACCATAATCCATAAACTATACAGATAGTTAGGGATGGCTCAATCAGTTTTATTTCTAGAAGCATTAAATCTCTCACTCTACCAATCTAATATTATTAAAGGGATAGTTCAACATTTGGTTTTAGGAGTAGGTTTGTTAACTTGAATTGTCGGTGCAAGCTGTTTTTAGAACGGTGGAGCAGAGCCGCAAGCTGCTCAGAGTCACGCTACGGAGGCTAATGGGATTTCTTGGTTTCCCTAATCAAACTCATCAAATACACAATCCAATCCATGTTTTCGAGGTAAATTCATGCAAAACCCCTGATGCGTGTTCCCATCGGGGGCAGTTTTTCAGCAAGCAGTCTCTGAATTTGCCTCTGTCTCGTAACATTCCGTTATTATCTCATAGCGTGGTGAATGTGCAGGTCACAACTTGTCCACGAGAGCGTTTTGGAGTTGTTGGATTGTGTATTTGATGAGTTTGATGAGGGAAACCAAGAAATCCCATTAGCCTCCGTAGCGTAGCTCTGAGCAGCTCGCGGCTGTGCTCCGCCGTTCTAAAAATAGCTTGCACCACAATTAAAGGTAATGAACTTACTTCTAAGACTATAGGGATTATGCTTCTAGAAAGAAAACTGATTGAGCCATCCCTAACTATCTGTATGCATTTATTGCTATGAAACAGTGGTGTCAAACTCAATCACAAGGGACCAAAATTTAAAACACAAAGTATGTCGCAGGCCAAACAGTATGGACATATTTGAACAGACTAAAACTGACATTAGGTGTGTTTCCATTACCCCTAGAAATGCACAAAACCTAAATATCAAAATAAAAAAACGGTAATGGAAACACCTACATTTCGAAAAACCTCTCAAATATCACTAAAACATTTTCACGCTCTCATGAGGTGGTTTTTCAGACGTATCGATATAAAAGTGTATCGCAAAAGTGTAATGGAAACACTTATTTTGGTTCAACAATATCACAGAACGTATCCTGGGTCATTCTGAAAAGACTCGACGTTAGGAGAGTTACGGTTCATTCACAAAACACCTTTTAGTGGAAACACCTGCAAATAGCAATTGTACTTTTTCGAAATTTCAGAAATATGAATGTGAACAGTCACCATATTGTCTGTCTTCTCAATAAAATAAAACAAAATTTAATAAGAATATATTGAATGATCTATATTGGTGATATATCAGTTATGAACATCTGCTGAAAACTGTATTGTGATTTCAGAAAATGGTGTAAAAAAATGTAACAGAACAAAACAAACATATTTGCCTGGTTTTCTCTCCTGTGCCAGAATCTTGGCTGCAGGTTCATGTATGTTTGGGCTCAGTCCTGAGCTGAGTGGAGGTGTGATCAGTAAGACGACAATGTGCAGATTTGTTGTCAACAGAGCAGCAGCTTAGTGCTTGTTGATCTATTGCTTGATCACTGACCGTATGGTAGCTGTTGCAGTGTATTATGGGATTTGTACCTGCGGGCCATTGATAATAGAAAAATGAAATCTTTTCTCAAGCTGCATAAAACAGCATGGCGGGCCAGATCTGGCCCCCAGGCCTTGAGTTTGACATGTGTTTAACATTTAGACAACCTAAGTGTGTGTTGTGTTCAAGGTAAGAAAGGATCTACATGTTCCCACCTCAGAGGAGGTAACAAAGGAGGTGTCATTCAGGAAGCAGCTTTTGGACAGGGGACTCTTATTGTTGCTCAGGGGGTCTAGGGAACAGAGAGGCACAAACACAGGGTGAAAAACTACAACATCCAAGTTTTACACATTCAGCATTTTCACATCAATTAATTCTTTTCAACTAGAGTCTAATGAGTGTGAGAAAACAAAGAATACACTGATGTGTATAGGTGGTAGTTAAAAGTTGGGTTGTTTGAGGGGGGCAGGAGGAGGACGGGGCAACACAGATGCTACATGACTCCGTGTGGATCATGTGGATGTGGTTAGGAAAAGAATCTGACCTTGTGTGGACGACAGGAAGTTGATCTGAGCAGAGGCGTGTAAGGAGCTGTGAGCCGAGTGAACGTGCGGAAAGGACACGGCCAGCTCGGTGTTGAGCAGCTGCAGCCGCTCCTTCTTGGCCGTCAGGCTGAGGATCTGGTCCTGGAGCCGCTGGTTCTCCTGCTGGAGGGAGTGCAGCGACTGGAGCATTTCCACAACTGGAGGAGAGGGAGAACAACATCAACATTATGTCCAGTGTTGGGCACCTTGCTTTAAAAAATTAGTTATAGTTACTATTTACTTTCCCCAAAAGGTTACTGAGTTAGGAACTCAATAACTACATTATAAAAGTAACTATTGCATTACTTTTTTTTATAAAATGCTCAAATTACTTATACTCGCCCCCCTAACCTCCTGTTTATCTGACTAGTGGAGGTGGACTGAAAAAAAATGTGTATACAACGTACACTTTAACGGATGCCAAAAACAAGTTTCAATGAGTTTTTGTTTTTTTCGCCGTTTACGCTAGAGGGCGCCCTTCCCCACCTTGTGACACATTTTGGTGTTCCTGTGATGAAAGGAAGCCATGGGATCACACATCACGTGATTGGAGTGCTACAGGTGACCACAACAAACTCATCCAACCTATCCAGCCGAGGTAGCAGACTGTAGCAGCCAACCGTGGCTTACACGGGCCGTGAACGGACGGCCAGAAGCCCCCTGATCACGCCATCACGTAACCATAGCAAACAAGTGTCTCATCAAACCTATGAACCCTGGTTGAACCCTTTGTTTCCATGTAACCAAAGTCTTAGGTATTCACAATATCAAAACAAACTGGCTCTCTCACAACATAAAACATAAATCCCCTATCAAAGGTGAAGCAGAATTTTTTCTTTGATCCACCATCCCATCTATAAAATAAAAAGATTTGTCTATTTAGGTCATTTGAGAGAGATACAGTCAGACCTACACAGAGACAGAGAGAATCATTGGTCATTACGTCGGGAAAAAAAAGGTTCCAAAGAGAGTTCTGCTTCGCTTTAAACCTGTTTTTCTCATAATTATCCTCCCAGAATGCTGAATTTGGAGAAAACAGGCTGTATTCAAATAAGAGTAACTAAAAAGTGGAACATGCTACGAACTCACTATTTTTCCTGGGGAAAGTAGAGAGTCTCCCCTTTCATTTGAGACATTCTGTGTCATTTTAGTCATAGCACTACATATTCTGTTGCTGTTTGAATAGTAGAAAAAAATCCTCAAAAGTGCTGGCACTGGGGGAAAAAACTCTGGCAGTGAATGAGTTGATTTGTGACAGAACTTCTTGAGTCAAGTAACGTACGTATTTTATTGTCAGTAGCGGTAATGGCATTATAACGGGGGAAAACAGTAACTTTTTTGATTACTGGTTACTGAAAAAAGTAGCATTTGGCAAACAAGATGAAAAGTAGGTCGACACATTTAATTTGATCAGTTTCTATGCAAACACTGGAAATGTTTCCTGTCACTGGTATAAACTATTCCTACTGCTTCACTGTATGAATGAAGCTAGATTAGTCACGGTTCAATCAATACAATAATAAAGTGGGAGAGCTACAGAGGCAGTAACCTGCTCTGAGCTCTGCTCCGGTCCACTCCTAAAGGTCCTTGTACCCACACAAGTGTTTTCAATTACTGTGGCTGATGAGGCCCCTGCTCGGCCTCATGTTAACATACACTGGAAAATCAAGTCACCAAACTGTTGCTGTGTCCTGCTGTTCTACCTTTAGCGCTGTGTTCACTTTGAGCCATGTCATGTATCAAATATGTACATTGCACACAGACATTTTTATTCTAACAGAGGAACACAGAAATGAGGAGCTATAGCATGTTCACTGGTGTCTAATGAAAATATAAATTTTCTGCTGCCTCAGTTCTTTATGATGGCAATTTGCATATACTCCAGAATGTTATGAAGAGTGATAAGACAAAAACTGCAAACTCCCTCTTTGCCATAGAAATGAACTTAAGGGGAGAGGCTCAGTTGTTGTGAAGAAGGCTTCAGGGTGCCCAAGAAAGTCCAGCAAGCACCAGGACCGTCTCCTAAAGTAGATCCAGCTGTGGGATCTGGGCTCCACCAGTACAGAGCTTAATGCTCAGGAATGGCAACAGCCAGGTGTGAGAGCATCTGCACACACACAGTGAGGAGAAAAGCTTTGGAGGACGGCTGGGTGTGAAGAAGGGGCAGCAAAGAAGACACTTCTCTGCAGGACAAACATCAGGGACAGACTGATGTCCTGCAGAAGACACAGGGACTGGACTGCTGAGGGCTACAGTCTTTTCTCTGATCCATCCCCCGCCCCATTGTTTGGGGCATCTGGAGAAGAAAAGGTGAGCGCTGCCAATCAGTCCTGTGTTATGGCAGCAGTAAAGCATCCTGACACCACTCATGTGTGTGGGGTTGCTTCTCAGCCAAGGGAGCAGGCTCATTCATAAATTCACAATTAAAGAAGACAGCCATGAATGAAGAACGGTTCTCCCAACCATTCCAGACACTTGATAAACTTGATGTAACTGTCAATAAAAACATTTGACACTTATGAAAGACTTCAGTGTGACTTTGGCCACAGCTGTGTTGCTTGAAAAATGATCATTGTAAAACATTACATCAATCAAATGATGATGTATAGTCTCTGATCTCTCTTTGGTGCTCACTAAATATGATTCAACTATGTGAGGAACAGTCCACACACACACACACACACACACACACACACACACACACACATGCACTGGATCTTCTGGATTATGGGAATGTTAGTTATATAGATGAACCATGGTTATGTCAGATGGCAGTTATTCTAAGTTTTGTACAGTGTTAGTGTACAGCAGTGACATCAGACCTGAGCGTGAAATTCAAAGCCATCCTCTAAAGGCTTTCTAATTGATTTTCTATGGAGCTGTCTGTGCAGCGTGCTCAGCATCACACACAGGGAGAACATACACAGCAGGAAACACTCATCAGTATAAAGTGGATTATACACAGTTTGGAGATGTTATGAAGGCTGGCAAAGAAACAAGGCTCCATCACTGATTTCATCAGAGGAAACGATGGTGCCAGACTGCCAGGTCAGAAGACAATGGTAGACAGTAGGGGCCGTACGATGCGTATCCTGATACACAGGCAACGATACGATGTATTGTGATACTAAAAACAAAATGACAATCTTCCTTTTTTGAGCCACAGACCTGAACTCTCTGAGATCTCATTGGTCAGTGGCTGAGGCCAACCAGCGTCAGAGTTTGAAACGCAACACAAAAATGATACTGAATGAATACTAGAGCTGCAAGTAATGATTATTATCATTATCGATTAAAGGGACAACGAGGAGTTTCTATTTGGTTATAAAAACGTCTCACGTTAATGTGGATGAATCTCCGCTACCCACACTTGTTAATGGGCCCATTTTCGATAAATATATCGTTTTGTCTCTATCATTATTTTGTTATTATTAGTGGTGGCGGAAATGCTGGTCGAGCCGACCAGCGTTTCCTTACTTTCGGTTTCGCAACGAGTCATGAGAATAACGCAGCCGAATCGCCGTTAATGGTCAGAACTACGACGGTATGTGAACCTCTTTGAACCTCTGACTTTGATTATTGATGAATGAAAACATGAGTCCGTCTTGCGCCGGTCAAAGAAATGTACGGTGCGCGCGGAGGCTCATAAATGTAGTGTGAAAACGCTTTGCTTTTCCAAAACTCCTCGTTGTCCCTTTAATCTGTTGTTTATTTAAACGATTAATCAATTAGTTGTTTGGTCAATAAAATGTTAAAAAAAATGTTGAAAAATGTCAATCAGTGTTTCCCAAATCACAAGATGACGTCCTCAAATGTCTTGTTTTGTCAGTTTATTTTCATAAAGGAGCAAAGAAACCAGAAATATTCACATTTAAGAAGCTGAAATCAGAGAATTTGGACTTTTTTTCTTAAAAAAACGACCAAACCGATGGTTCGATTTTTAAAATAGCTGACGATTAATTTAATAATCGATTATTGTGCGATTAGTCGATTAATTGTTGCGGCTCTAATTGATTCACTATTACAAAATTAAATATTGCGATTTTTCAGTGTATCGAAATATTCTAACACCCCTAGTAGACATGTTAGTAGTATGATGCAAAATGGAAGATTTGCTCAGGTTGGATGATTCCACCGGGCAGTGAACATGGTCAACTCCTCTACTGTCCCTGAGTTACAGCACTGAACGCAATGATGTGACGGTGAAGTCGACCTTTGACCTTTGACAATAAAATGTCATCACATCAGTATTTAAATTTCTTATAATTATCAGAGGAATTCCTAACATTCAGACAAAGATGTATTTTGTGAGGTCAAAGTGACCTTTAAACGCCAAAGTCACATCAGTTCATTGAGTCAGAATGGATGTCTACGTTCACAGCTGTTGCCAGAGAAGAGTCATAAAAAAGAGCCATGGAATTTTGATGATGATGAAGAAAAAGGGAGTGTGAATAAAAGACAATGAAGTATCTGGTTCAGCAGAGACTAGAACAGAAAGAGAGAGAGAGGGGAGAAAACAAACTGCTGGAGCTGCGTTCACAGTAGTGGCAGCAGCATGTCGTCTCACGCTGTGCTATTTTTTGTCTCTTACTGCATCTACTTCACAGCTTCATTCATCATCTGTAAATAGCAGCAGGCTGTGTTCTCACAGAGGCAGCTGCACAGTGCAGGTACACACACGAGCTTCTCAACACCCTCGTCGACAATATGGGAGCTCGGTGTGGCCACAAGTGGTCATCAGACTCATCTGTCCACCCATGCTTCATCTATTAGTATTAAAGGGATAGTCCAGTTTTTTTTTTAATGGAGTTGTGTGAGGTGCAAATGGCCCCAAAGTATAACATCTGCAGTAGACAGCTGGTGGTAAACCATCCAGCTGGCAGTCAAGGTAAAAAAAACAGCCAGTAGGTACTGTGGTAATGTGGTAATGCGGGTACCACTGGTGCTCTGAATGACTCACTGTTGACTCCCATCTCTCCGTTGCCGTGTTTCTCCAGCAGCAGCTCGATGTGGGAGCTGGCTGTCGGGACGTTCTCAGGACGGGCTCTGACTCCCGTCCCCAACCCGTCCCTCTGGTCGAACAGAAGAGGAAGACAGCTCATGGGAGACCTGCGAGCGGAGGAGGAGAGAACAGTCAGACGTCAGAAA
Source organism: Trachurus japonicus (assembly GCF_045865225.1). Taxonomy (NCBI): domain Eukaryota; kingdom Metazoa; phylum Chordata; class Actinopteri; order Carangiformes; family Carangidae; genus Trachurus; species Trachurus japonicus. The sequence goes on along the minus strand of NC_140907.1, from coordinate 2,138,462 downwards.
ACAGAAGTCGCTGCTGCAATTCAGTGGGAAACTGCCAGATGGAGCCCTTGAGTCTGTGGTTAATATTTTTTCTAAATCCTCTCAGTCACTGGGATAGTTAACCAGCAGCCCCTTCCTGTTGTTTCCCCTCGCTGTTTGCTGGAATAGAAACTGATCTGATTACAGCTACAGCGCGGAAGACATTCATTTGATTGGTGTTTCGTCTGATGGCGATAGTGAGCCCACCTCAAAACTGGGTCTGTGTTTTCCTGTTCTACTCTGTCACTCAGCGTCTTCAGCAGCACTGGTGGACAGTGAGTCATACAGGAACAAGATTGGATCAAAACCTACAGTATAATAAGGCTGATTTGCATAGGGTCATGGTGTGAAACTGAAAATCTGCTTGAAAACTGTTAGTGAAGTCAGTTGTTAACAGCAGTTCAATGTGTCCTAAATGCATTCAGCCGGGACAGCCAGGTTTTGTTTGTTATTGTTGTCACTTCCAACTTAAAGTCCCCCTAAAGAGGCATTTTAAAATTTGTAAAAATGCTCTGCTGTGACTATTTTTTGATTAAAATTACTTTCCCACAAAAAAGTTGTTTAAAAAAGCTCCCAAATAGGCTAAAAACAGGTCTACTATTTCTCCCTCATTGAAAAATCCAGATTCTATGAATATGCAAATGCGTCATGACTCGCGCCCGCCCACTGCCACCGTGTTGCTAAGTAACAACGGTGCGCGTTAACGGGGCAGGGGAAACGGAGGAGCGAAGTCAAAACATGAAGTTTGCACATGAAGTTCGAACCCTGGTCACGGCAACTTATGATAACTTGTTTGAACATCTAGCTGTGTAAGTAGATCATATCACAGTGAACAACAAATGAGATGCAAACAAATTCAATGGGATTAGTTGCTAGTTTCGTGACGCATGAAAACTGACTCCAATTTGAAAATTGTAATCCAGTTTTTTCAGACTCTGGTTTTGAAACTGCATTTTCAAGTCTAAAATGCTCAGTTATGGTGTGGATTAGCAATTTTGCTCCTGAAATGCCTTGTAGCAGAGCCCACACAATAAACTGACATACACAATAATTTCAAAAAGGGCATTTTTGGTTTAGGGGGTCTTTAAGTTGTAGCTATCTTTCTTATTCTGTCTCTGTCTGGAGAACAACCTGCTGCTGATCTGAACCTCTCCACATGGGGCATCACAGATGACCGAGGTTTGTCCAAAAAAAGTTGGTAGAATTACTTCCAAGGTGCCACTGACCCACTCCATGAGGCAATTAACATTAATTAACTCACTATGGTGTAACTTGGTCACACCATCCAATAATATCAATAAAGATTTCAAAAACAACACCTACTGTGAGGAAAGACTCTCTCTTGGCGAGTTCCCCTGACACGGAAAGCGACAGTCATCGAGGTCGGACTCTGGGAACAGAGACAGAGTGTTATGAGCTTTGCATGTGTGTGTGCGAATCTTGTGTGGATGTGGATTGGATGTGTTCAGAGCAAAAAGTGGACTGTTGCAGGCAAATATGCAGAGGTTCTTTTTATTGGTGGAGGATAATCATAGAAGTGAACCAAACTGCAAGGACTCATTTAAAACAAATGTGTATTTCTGTTGTTGGTGTCAAAATGGAATTATTTAACAGTAGATGAAAAGAGCTGTACAAATAATTGTCAGTTTAAGACAATGTATAAGCAGAGGATAGGGAAGTTACTGTATATAAAACATGTTGTAATGAAAAGGTTGTATTTATGGATTGTCGATTTATATATTTATATTTTTGGCCGTCATATAAACCGGTTTCATTATAATGGCAATTCATCTGAGGATTGGAATGAACAAATAACTGACTGACACCTTGCATTTCCTGTGACTACTTCAAAATAAAAGCCCCCAGTGTTTCAACAGTAAGATGCAGTGAGAAATGCTCAGTTCATGACTTCATACAGTGTTTTTTACTGCGAAGTTCTTCAAAGTTCAAGTTCTGCAATCATCAGAGCACAGACAATGGCCCCCTGATGGTCTAGGGCAACTCATTCCACTAAGGTTTTTAATCCAACCTATCAAGAGCAGATAGTTTGATCAATCAACCGTCTGCTGCTTGGTTGGAACAAAATCCTGCAGCCACAGCGGCTCTTTGTGGGATGAGCCGCCCCTCCCTGGTCTAAATGAAAATCTTTGAGATTGACCCCTCTGTCAGATTCTGTAACAGCTGCACGGGAAACAGCTTTACTGCAGGAACTCATCTGAAATATCTCCCTCTCACCTGGCAGTGAGGTCTGGGCTTGGCTCAGTAGTGGCGGCAGTGTCGGGGCTGTGGAGAGACAGCTGGCGAAAGGCTGAGTGGAGGTCAGGCTATAGGAGGTGCTGGATCCTGGATGGACCTGAGACACAGAGCACATCAACATCTGGCTGACAACGAATCAGATCAAAGATATGGACAGTGTTGGGGAGACTTCAACTCCATGTAGTTGAACTACGTAGCTTAACTACAATTTGCTGTAACTTGCTGGTACATTCATACATTCACATTTTGTGCTGCGTCGAGTATTTCAACTACTTTTTGGGTAATTTTTTGTAGTTTAACTACTCAATTTACAAACTGCAATTTTGGCCAATAACATTTTTTCTATAAAAAAAGACCTATATAATATACATTTTATTTTACCATTATTGTGTTCCAGAACTCTCTTAAAAAAAAAAGGCATGAAGTCCCAGCCAGTGCAGCATGTGAGCGGCTTTTTAGTGTTAGTCTTTGTATTTTTTATGACATTTTTCGTTGACTGATTTACATTTCTGATTTACAAGTGGGTGTTGGGGTAGGATTTTCATTTTCTCTTTATATTACCCAACATGTGGTGAACCTACAATATGTTTACTAAAAATGTCAAAAATATACTGAGTTGAGAGGCATATTTCTGAATGTGAATTTTTTGTAGGCTATTATATTTTGTTTCATGTACACCACATGTTGATTTATTGAACACTGAGTTAAATGAGTATAAGTACGGCCTAAAGCTACTTTTTTTTTAGCTGTAGTTTTACAAACTTCATTTCTCCAGGGGTAGACATGCAGTTTGACCAATCAGCTGCCTGCAGACTGAGATCAGTTGATTAAATGAGTCAGGTCTGGTGTGCTGCTGCTTGGAGTAGATGTGTAGTTTGTTCAAACCACTGCCAGGCTGAACTACATGTAGCTTCCCCAACACTGGATATGGACAGGAGGGACATTGGTATAAAATGCCTTCTCATGCAACACACGTGTGTCTTCTGGATGTGAATCTGCTCTGTCAGTCTCTTCTACCTGTGTGTTGGAGACGGCGTTGACTGACGGAAGAGAGAGCGAGGAGACGTGGGATGAGAGGAGTCCTGAGGAAAGAGGGGTGCTACACATGCCCCCTCCCAGGGCCAAGGAGGTGCTGCACACCCCTCCGCCCAGGGAGAGAGGGGTGCTGCAGACACCTCCGCCCAGTGTGAGAGGGTCCTTGAGACTGGAGTAGATACCTGAAAGAAAAAAGCAATGGAATAAAGAAGAGGTCAAATATGTATCTCACATGGAATCCATCTCAGAAATTACAAGAGCCCTAAAGCAAAGCACACATGTACAGAATCAGGCTGAAAGTAGGGCAGGAAGTCTGTCACACAGAGACGTGTGCAGCGCTTTCACAAAACCACTATCTGGGACAATATCTCCGCTTCGCACAGATTAAATAAATACTGAGGCATTTTTTATGTTAACCCACTCGTATGAAAAACTAACCATGAAATACTATCTTTATTTGTCCTGACGTCCTACCCTCCAGCGGTTTGTCCTATTACATTCTGAGGTCTCCACGTACAGACTAGCTGCTGCTGCTGACGCTGCACGTGTGCAATGGAAACATTTTCGACGGGCTGAAGGTGCAAACAAGAGAGCGACGCGCTTTCTTCTACACACACACACAGGAAGTCAGAGGGCGACCACATACACACACGCCCTCGCGCTCGCAGAGAGGGACTCACCGGAGACGAGCAGCGAGTTGCCGCGGCCGGTGGAAAAACTGCCAGCAGAGGAGGAAGAAAAAGAAGACGAGCAAGAAGAAGAAGTAGTAGTAGAACAAGAAGAAGTGGAGGAGGAGGAGGAGGAGGTAGGAGGTAGCGTGGATGGGAAGGCAGGGTGTGGGATGGAGGACGGGCTGGGGTAGAGCGAGGAGGTTAAGGCTGGAGGAGGAGGAGGAGGAGGAGGGAGAGGAGGAGGAGGAGGAGGGGGAGGGGGAGGGGGAGCAGGCGCTGCTGCGTGGTGATGGTGGTAGTGCAGCTCCTCGTCCCTCCTCTCCCGGTTCTTGCTGCCGCGGGGTCGCCCCGGGCCGTGGCGGCTCTTCTTGTTGCCGCGGTGCCTCCTCTCTCGCGGCAGCGGCGGCGGCGGGGGCAGGGGCGGGGGCGGGGGGGACGCGGCCTTGTCCTCCGGCTCGGCCTGCTCCAGGATGGGGGGCGTGCTGAGCTGGGGCGGCTTGCACAGCGACTTGGAGGGCTTGTAGTCCGCCGGGGAGGAGGAGGAGGAGGAGGAGGAGGAGGAGATCTTGCGGATCTTGCTGCTGCTGCCCAGCCCCGACGCCGACGACGACGTGATGCGCATGATGGAGCCGAAGGTGGAGATGGTGACCTTGTTCTCGAAGGGGCTGGAGTTTCCCTCGGACCGGTCGTGGCCCTGCTGCGGTCCCAGCAGGGGGCCGTCGGCGGGGGTCAGCGCCGGCGGCTTGTGGTATTTGCTGTCCTCCTCCTCCTCCTCCTCCTCCTCCTCCTCGTCTTCCTCCTCCTCGTCTTTGTCCTCCTCCTTGTCGTCCTCCTCTTCGTCCTCGTCCTCCCGCACCGCCGGCCTCCGGTGGCGCTCCTTGCGCTCCTCTCCGCTGTGGTGGTCGTCGGCCCCCCGGTCGTGGTCGCGCTGCTCCAGGCGGGTGGAGGATGAGAACTGATGGAAATCCTGAGTAGAAGACAAGGAGCCGCCTCCTTGAGAGAGACAAACACACACACACAGACATCAAGACAAACTCACTCACTGCTGGTTTTCTCCTGCCACCACCTCTGGTTCACAGCACCAATCACAGTGCAGGAGACACTAGGGCTGGACGATTAATCAAATTTTGATCGTGATTTCGATTTTGGCTTCTCACGATCATGAAAACACTGTAATCAAAGAAAAACAATTAATGTGCACCTGCAGGGCCGTTGGAAGTCATTTTGAGCAGGGGGTGCTGAAAAAAAAAGCTTTTTTAGGACGACAACACCCCCCCCCCCCCCCGAAATAAACTCCCAACAGAACGAACGGAGCCCTGATGCGAAGCGTACAATTCAGAAAAAGCAGTGAAAAAACAACAGCACTTCCCATTGTAGCCAGAGACCGAGAGTTTGTGACAGAAGCAGTTCTCAGATGAATATTATGTTGCTTTTAATTAAACTTAACAATAATGCAATACCTAGGTCTAGATTTATCTAAACCCGAGTCTCTGTAGGCTACCATCACAGTCTATGACACGCAAGTCTGTTGTCTCAAAAATCCGTTTAGGCACACCATAAGGAATTATTATCCAACTATTTACACGTTGTTAAACAACTCTCCTCATAGGGCGAGACAATCTAGTAGTAGGCTATAGTAAAATCTCAGATTTTTCCATTAAAAAAGAAAAAATCAGTTTCAGGATTTAAATCGTTTTTTCCCTCCTAAATCCGTTACAGTGAGAAAGTAACTTTTCAATAAACTTCTCTAGTTTCAAACTGACTGGTAAAAGAGCTGTTCATGTGAAAGATGACCAGATGACAAACTTACATGGACATCTGTATGTGTAAGGACGGCTCCGCTAAAAAAAAAAAAAAGAAAAAAAAAAGGATGTGCTGCGCTCTCCTGCCGACTCACCTGCAGCTCACTGAGAGCTGTCACTCAGGGAGCGCTCTGCTGTTTCTCTCAGTGGGAAGATTACACACTCTACTTTAGGTCTAGAAAGAGTTCAACATTGGCTAATGGCTACTTATTCATAATTATAAAACAGAAAGGTGAAATCTGGCGATCTGATTGGTTGTTAACCGTGGTATATTGAGCATATACCACGGCTACTATTCTAAAGCCTTATCACAGCGTAAGCTATCACTCCGCGTCAGGCACGTATGACTGGTATGAATGGAAGTTGTTGTCATGTATCCATGACAACGGACTGTTGCGGTCCGTAGCCCAAGACAGCTGATGTTTTTACGATGTTAAAAAACGGACTAAAGTAGTTGAATCCACATGTTTAAGGTGAACTTTGACCTCCGGGGAGGGTTAACAATGGTAGAGGGGATTGAGCAGTGACTTTCATCTGAAAAAAAGCGGAGGAAAAGACGAGATGCAGAGCTAACTAGGAGCTAACGTCTGGAGAGGTGGGACAATTTTTTTCACAGTGAGGCTATTTTATTGGATAATATGTATTTCTGGTTGAATAAAACTACATGAAATTGATTGCGTATCCCTCTTTCATATTACCTTTATTGGTAACCGTTTTATAAAAGCAATATATCACTCCAGTCCGTGGTATATGCTCATTATACCACTCTAAGGGGGTTGTCGTCCCTCCGCTTCGCGTCGGGCCGAACAACGCCCCTTAGCCGTGGTATAATGAGCATATACCACAGCCTGTCGTGATATATTGCTTAAGTAGCCTATTTGAAATATTTTTTTTCCCAATCTCACTCTGGCCACTAGGGGTGCCCCCAGCACCCCCACTTCCTGCGGCCATGCGCACCTGTGTCGCCTGAAGCTGCAGCAGTGAAAAATGACTAGTGACAAATCTAGCGACCTTTTCCAGTGCTGTTACAAAAATTTCTGGTTAGAAGACTCCGACATGAAAGCACGTATCACAGCTGTTTTCAACGAGCAGCGGGTGCTGCCTGAGCCCCGCCCCCGTCCCAAAGCACTCACCGGCGGTCAGCCTCACAGTAGTAGTGAAAACAAAACTTATCAACCAGCCCATCCAGTGTTTCCCATTAATAAACGAGTCTGTGACGGCCGTGTCGCTACCCGATCTGCGACGCTACCCGATCTGTGACAGCCACGTACGGCAACTCCACTTGGACAAACTTAGTTGAATTGACTTAGGACCACTGCCCTATGTGCGTCGCCAGAGACGGTTTATCTTTTTATTAATTTTTTTAAATACTTTATTAGTAATGTAAATTGAGGGTTGGTTGTGGTGGTCTGGATCTTGATGCTCAGAAAACAGGAACACAGGCGGACTTTTAATGTTTACTGTCCTCTTTTCTCGCCGGCCTCATCACCATGACAACCACAAACAATCACAACTACCACAACACTCACTGAATAAACGAGTCTGCCGCGGCTGTCTTATGACGGACCTCCGCGGTTTTTATTTTATTTTTTAATCATTTTCACAGTACCGTATTTTAATTTCACAGAACTTTAAGCATGTACGCAAATCGGGCAGTGCCCAAATGAAGTTTGTCCAAGTGGAGTTGCCGTAGGCAGCTGTCCAAGATGGCGGCCGGTCTGCGCATGCGCAGACCAGTTTTGTCACAGATCCGGTAGCGTCGCAAATCGGGTAGTGACAGGCCGCCACTCTATCTCTCGCGCTGGCGCACACACACGCACTTATACACACAAACACAGGTGAAGGTAATAAACAAATGCGCTACATCGCGCTGATGTGTGTGTCTGAGCACTGTGCATGTAGACTGGGTATTTATGTTATTGCTATTATTATTATTATTTTAATATATTATAATTATTTTACTTTTTTACTTGTTACTAATTTATTTCTGTTATATTTAAAGTTGAGTTTTGGTAGCTCAATAAATACTTTATTACTACTGAATAATCGTGTTTATTAATCATGATTTCAATATCAATCAAAATAGTCAAGATTATTATTTCTTCCATAATCGTCCAGCCCTAGGAGACACAGTCAGTACGTATACACCACAGCTGGAAAAACCAAATTCTGACATTAATCTGACTATAACTGGACAACTGAAGTGCATGTAAATGTGTTAGTCCGACTAATACCGGACTTCTCCAAATCCGCATGCTTCACAACAGAAGAGACGGCACAAAGTGTAGCAAAGAAGCCGGCCCGAACATTTGAGGGAAAATGAAGGGATAGAATAAGTGATAGGCAGTAGTTTAATTTCCCCCATTTCTCCTTTTTTCGTTAACTCCATTTCTCAACAACAATCTCAACAAATCCTAACAACTGAACAGCTGGAACGTTTCCTCCTCTCTCTTTCTCTCTCATATCATATCCCACTTTCACCACTTATTTCTCTGTTCTCTGTGTCTATCTCACACTGACTCCAGGCGTCACGTGATAATATCTGTACAGGACTAGACAAGCTGCACTGGTTGAAATAAAAATGTTGCGTCATAATATAATAATTATCCTAAATTGTAGGTTATTCTGGGATGGAGCTCCTCTTACCTGTGTTGAAGGGACTGGAGGAGCAGGAGGAGGAGGAGCAGCTCTTGCCGTTGCTTCCTGTCTTTTTGCTGCTGCGATGACCGTGACTGTGTGAGCTCAGCTTCTTGGGCTTTCCCTCACCGTCCTTGTTGCTGTGGTGACTGGAGATCTGCACAGACATCGACGGCTCTTTATAGTCGACTATGTGAAACTGGACATTGGTTGTGAATATGCATTTGGGTCTCTGTACCTTCTCTATGCTGCTGGTTGTCACAGACGAGCTCAGGCCGTCAGAAGACTTCTTGTGGCGCTCCTTTTGCCTAATCTTGTCCTTATGACTCTGAAAACACACACATACAATTACTATGGGATGGGGTTTCATTAGAATTAGAAACATGTTATCATACTAGTGTTACAAAACAGAACCACAGAAATGTTTAGTACCTTGAAAAGAAGACAACGACTGGATATTCAAAGTCAACTTTATGTAGATGTCTACAGGTAACAGTACCATCTTACCTTCCTCTGTCTGTGGTGGTGATGTTTGTCCTGTGAGGGGGAGCTGGAGCGCCCCCTGGAATGACTGAAGGAGCTACCTGTGTTTTCGCTGGAGCGCAACTTCTTCTGCTGGAAAAACCAAAACAAGAAACTGAGCATCGTCAGCAAACCTGCAGGGCTGTGGTGCCAGTAGGTAACACTTAGCCAGGGTTTTATTTGAAGTTTTGATATCTATAGGAAGATAAATCTTGGTCGCTGTAACAACAGATCGATGAACCAATCAGAAAAGAGAAGATCTGAGTCCTCTTTCCTGACTGGCTCACTACTTTTGAGAGGGAATACATTCCTGCAAAGTTTGATGGTGGGCGGGGCTTGTATGAGAATATGGGAGTAGTCGCTGCTTTGTTGTGACATCACAAAGTGACGGAAGTCCTACCAGCTTGTTTTAATGCTCAGTTTTTGAATGCAGGCTGTGTGTATTTATCTGTAGACTGATGATTTGATACTTTCACAGTATTAATATAAAACCTGGACCTGCTTTATAATCAGTGAAGACATGGAAAACTTGCTCTATACAATATGGGACCTTTAGGGGTGGATTTTGGGGAACACATTGCTGCTTATTTCTGAGGTTACCCAAGACCAACAACACTTAAACAAGTAGCTGTCTGTCCAGTAAATACACAGCTCCAGCCAAGCAGTAAAAGATCCCGTCCTATCAGCACCCCTAAAGCTCACTAATTAATATAATCATCTCTTTAGTTTAAAGGTCCAGTTTGTAAAATAGGGTGAAAGCCGTGATATCTAGCGTTCAGATTCTAGACTGCAGCGCTCGCTCGTTTGCTCGCACCCCCCCCCACAACGCCACAGCTCGGAGTGCTGTGGTTGGGATGCGCTCCGACATCTCTGCAATTCGCGAGTACGTGGCAACAAGGATGCGAGCGGACGTAGCCACGACTCGGGAGGATATGGCGAAGCTAAGTGCGGCGAAAGCTGCAGAAGATGAATAAAAGAAAAAAATGGCAGAAATGGGCTCTCACACCATCCCAGCTAATAATCAAATCACTGAAATGATCTCTGTCGATTGGACCACTTTGTGACATGCCAGGCTATAAGACGAGACTGTTGTTCACTCCTGACGGGCCAATATGGACATGTGTGCAGACACACACGTAGTCTGTTTGACTGTCTAGAGCTAGACAGCAGCTCTGTATTACTCTGCTGTTGTAACATGTTATGTCAAAATGTCATAAGAAAAATAGTATGATGAAGATAATGTATTCTGCAAGATGGCGACACTCTCTAAAGCAAGACCCTTGCTATATGTTTATATAAAAGAAGAATTATAAGGCTACAAAAACCAAACTAATTTTATTTTATAGCGATTATACACTTATACAAATATATTAGTGGGTAGTATATTCAGATTTTGCCAATAAACCTTGCCAATTATTACACACTGGACCTTTAAGCTGTATATTTGACACAGTTACACGGGGAACTGTTCCTTGGCTGGGCACGCTGTATTTCTAGAGTCTTGTTGGTGCCATCAGGTTACCAGGCAAACAATGTTACCAGGATGTCAGTGGCCATGACCATGAAATAGTCTGGCACAGGCTCCAGGTATAGACTCACAGACAAAGGAGGTGGGAACAGAAAACACAGCAGCGGTCGTGTTCAGAGGTTTCACATTCTCTTGACTAGGGAGGCTGAGGGAGCTTTACCATTTTGTTGTAGTGATGCTTGCAGTAGCCGCAGTATTTCACATTATCCGCCTCTGGGCCTTCCTCCTCACACAGCAGACCAGCCATCTGAGCGCTGCACACAGGGATCACAGGGGTCACATACACACACACACACACACACACACACACACTGACAACAACACTTGGATCTCACCCAAGACAGGTGAGAGCTTTTGTCATTGATCGAGGCAGGATGGATTAAATGTCACATGTCTGCACATACTAATCTGTGTCAGCCTGAATGCTCACATTCTGCACTGGGTGATAGTGATCAGCTCCAACTTACATAACATCAAGGCTGAAAAGCCAGTGAAGGGAAGAGAGTGTGTGACATGAGAGATACGGTGCATACAGGCATCTTTCACATCTTAATCAATATAGAAAATATAGAAAACAAGTTCAGTTGTGTTAGTTATGACACACTTGAGTATTTTTAGTAACTGAAACAAAGGCCATTTCGTTCAAGGGTTAATTATTCAGTTCTGAAAACATTCCTGCTTCAGCTCTTTCATGATGATCAGGAACTGATGTTGCTGAGCAGCTTCCTGTCACCCAAAAATATCACAGAGCTGCAGATGACACATCTAACACACACGGCGCGCAAACAACTTGTCACTTACCAGGTGACGTGGAAGGCCTGTCTGCAGCCCTGTCTGTTGCAGGTCATGCAGGCTCCGCAGGCCGCCTTGCTCTCCCTGCCGTGGTCCTCACAGATGTAGCAGGTCTGGTGGAGCAGGACAAGGCGGGAAATGAGTTAGCACACACACACACACACAGACACATGTTACGTATGTCCTGGGAGCAGGTGCTGGACCTGAAGATGAGCAACAGGTTCATTAAAAGCCTTGTTTGTTTGAAAAATCTGACAATCTCATATAGAATTTGACTTTAAAGCAGAAGTAAGCGGAATTTTTGTGTTAATATAAGTCTTAAATAGTTATATCTTCCGACAGCAATCACTTATATAGAGTGTTTGGTCTGAAACACGGGTCTGTCAGTCACTCTGCTCTGCTGTAAGCCGAGGAGAAAACTTTCCTTGTATCCTACAACCTTTATCCAATGAGGAGAGAGAACTGCATAAAGGGGCGGTCCTCTCTGTGTGTGCAGCCAAGGGATGCGCGTGAATGTGGTGACGTAGGGACGAGGGCGGGGACTGCTAACCCCATCGGCTGACAGGAAGTTAGCCAAAACGACCGAATCGCTTACTTCTGCTTTAAAGGGACAACGAGGAGTTTTGGAAAAGCGAAGCGTTTTCACACTACTTTTCTGAGCCTCCGCGCACACCGTAAAATTATTTTGACCGGCGCAAGACGGACTCATGTTTTCATTCATCAATAATTAAAGTCAGAGGTTCAAAGAGGTTCACATACCGTCGTAGTTCCGACCATAAACGGCGATTCAGCTACGTTATTCTCATGACTCGTTGCGAAACTGAAAGTAAAGAAACGCTGGTCGGCTCGACCAGCATCTCCGCCACCACTAATAGTAACAAAATAACGATAGAGACAGAACGATATATTTATCGAAAATGGGCCCATTAACAAGTGTGGGTAGCGGAGATTCATCCACATTAGGCAAGGCAAGGCATCTTTATTTATATAGCGCATTTCATACCAAGGCAACTCAATGTGCTTTACATAAAGACAAAACATTAAAAAAAGAAGCATAAGACAGAATAGAAAAATTAACGTGAGACTTTTTTATAACCGATTAGAAACTCCTCGTTGTCCCTTTAAGAGTGTTCTGGGTTAATAGAAGGCATAGTAAAAAATGGTGAGATCTGAGTGTAGTAGTGTTTGTTATGAGTGGGTTATTTCCCACTTTTTTCATTTGTTTTATTTGGTCCTTATTTTTGTTTTGTTGTCAGTGTCTGTTGTATTTTGATGGTATATGTTTGGATATGTATTATTTTGGTTCTCTGTTTGCTGTGAAAGGGACCAGCCCCCATTTAGGATTGGAAAGCGTTTTGTTTTTCTAACATTTTTTTCTATGTTATCAAGCTTGTTTTATTGTGTGTTTAATTTGATTTATTCAGATTTATGAGGGGACATGAGATGTGTGGGTTTGAGTTCTATGCACATATACTTTGTAATCAAATATGAAATATTTGATGAAAATAATAAAATGTACGGTAATTAAAAAGGGATAGTTAAGAGTTCCATTATTATCTCATAGCGTGGTGAGTGTGCAGGTCACAACTTGTCCACCAGAGCGTTTTGGAGTTGTTGGATTGTGTATTTGATGAGTTTGATGAGGGAAACCAAGAAATCCCATGAGCCTCCATAGCGTAGCTCTGAGCAGTTCGCGGCTCTGCTCCGCCGTTCTAAAAATAGCTTGCACCGACAATTAAAGGTAACGGACCTACTACTGTGACTGGGATTATGGAAATGGGCCAATTTGCCAAAATGTTGAACTATCCCTTTAAAAAAATACAAATAAAAATATAATTTAAAAAATGAAATAAAATAAAAATCCCATGTTTGTTTGTTTGTGAGGCTCAGTTGAGTGAAGCTCCCTACATTCACATGAAAGTGACCTGTTAGTGACCTGTTAGTGTGCGTCCAGCCACAGCCACACAAACGATTAAGAGGTTTTTTTCTTGTCAGGATGGACAGATGGGTTTCTAAACAGAACAGTGCTCTGCGCATCCTGCTGCTATCCAGATGTTGTGAAAAAAAAAAAAGAAAAGCTTACATCGAAGCGACTGTAGCTAAATCTGTATTCATTTTCTGTAGAGAGATTTATAATGTTTGTATTTTGATGCTACTAAAATGTTACATCTAGACAAAGGGAAAACATCTGGATCTGGATTCAGACATGCTAACGCTGAGCCAAGATGCCTTTAGTGGTTAGGGTATATCTACAGAGAAAAACTAAATCACAAAAAATAATAAAAAAAACAACTACAGCAACTGATTTGGACTCTTCCACAAAAACAAAAGCTTCAAATTGATTTCCCTTCCTCACCTCCTGTATCCCTGGTCATTTCTCTCTGCTTATTGTACAACGAAGGGGGCGTGAGGGCACACATATGGACGCAGCAGAAGATCAATCATGCGTAGACGAGACTTTGATGATAATTGATTTTAGAGCTCGAGGCTGGAATTCAAACATCCTGGAAGCATCAGACTGTGCAAAACACATGTAAGCATACATAAGCAGTCAAACATGTTGATGCACACACACACACACTCACAGAAACACACACACACACACATACACACACACACAGCTTTTGTACTTCTTCGTCAGCTTTCCCCACCAGTCAGCAGGGTTGACTGGTGGGGGGCAGAAGAGGCCTAGCAACAGGTGCGGGACAAAGAAACAGCAGGCTCTTTACCTTTTTCACTTCAGCCCCCTCTCTTTGGCTTTTTTCTCTCTCCGTTTCCCTCCATCTTTCTCTACTCACCACCACACATCCCCGTCCCCCTCTATTCCCCCTGCGAGGATGACGGCTATGAAATGAAAGGCCGGAGACACTACTGCGCCGGGGGAGTATAAAAAAGGAAGAGTGGCTTCTCAAGTTTTCACTGTCCATTGTAGCGCTGTCTAGGAATGCAGGCGGCAAAATGTGGATGAATGGCTCTGACGGGGGAAAAGCTGCATGCAATTTACTGTAGCTGACACTGTAATATGAAACCAGGCACTCAAACACTCCATGTGTACATTTATATGCAGGCACGCACACACACACACACACACAGATGTCAGCAACTGGCTGCTCAGTCCAGTGAGCCCATACGTCACGTATTGATCTCTGTGTGATGTACTGCTGTGGCTCATGCAGCGCTACATGTGCTGTTCAGTCACTACACGCTCTGCCATTAAAGACAATGCAGAAAAAAAAAACAAGTCACAAGTTAACTGGTGTATGATAAACACCATAATGGCCTGAAACTAGTCTGTGGTTAATTGGTTGGATTTAGGAAGTGGAAATAAAAAGAGAAGGACGGAATATTTGTATATAAAGTGTTTCTGAACTGTATGTGTGATTAGAAATGGGCTTGTTTGTTCTTAGTTTGTTTTTCATTTTGGTCTTTAAAGGCGTGCCAGGATTCAGTGTGAGGTCTTCTTATCTTTGTCTTCATCAGTCACTGAGCAGCATCGAACCATTTCATGTCAACACATCAGCAACTACTGATGTGGGAATCGCCAGAGGGGCTGCAATACGTATTACACCATACTTGTGTCTCCAGGGCGATTTCTGTGGTATTAAAATATTGCAATGTGCTGCAATATATTGTAATCTATTCGCTTTTTACAACCGCAAATGATCTCTCCAAATGAAAACGTACCTTTATTTGTCGGTGCAGGCTATTTTTAGAACCGCCGAGCGCAGCCGCGAGCTGCTCAGAGCTACGCTACGGAGGCTCATGGGATTTCTTGGTTTCCCTCATCAGACAAATACACAATCCAACGACTCCAAAGCGCTCTGGTGGACACGTTGTGACCTGCACATTCACAACGCTATGAGATAATAACGGAACGTTATGAGACAGAGTTGTTTTAGAGGTAAATTCATGCAACCATGGATGCGCATTGCCTTCAGAGGTAGTTTTTCAGCAAGCAGTCTCTGTATTTACCTCGAAAACAACTCTGTCTCGTAACGTTCCGTTATTATCTCATAGCGTGGTGAATGTGCAGGTCACAACTTGTCCACCAGAGCGTTTTGGAGTTGTTGGATTGTGTATTTGATGAGTTTGATGAGGGAAACCAAGAAATCCCATGAGCCTCCGTATAGCGTAGCTCTGAGCAGCTCGCGGCTCTGCTCCGCCGTTCTAAAAATAGCTTGCACCGACAATTAAAGGTAATGAACCTACTGTACTGCTATGACTATAGGGATTATGGCAATGGGCCAATTTGCCAAAATGTTGAACTCTCCCTTTAACATCTGTTTTGTCTGATAAGATCAACTTCTAAGTCTGTTCAGATCGATACTTGGCATCCGCATATTGATGCAACATTACCACACAAAATATTGTGAAACTATGCTGTATCCATTCTTCCCTCCACCCCTATCAATATGACTCAATCAATTCATCATTTATTTGCAATGACTGTTTTCATAAGAAATAATGGGGACAACTCAGCCCCATAAGCCGTAAGTGATGCGTTCAAATCATGATTGGTTTGCTCCCGAGATGTAAAAGGTCAGGAGGTGACGACTGTTACTGAGTGGAAGAGAAATGACTTCAAACTAACTAATACTAAGTATTCAAATGTCAGAGTGGTAGTTTGTGTTTAACTGTGGTGTGTGTGTGTGTGTGTGCTTATTTCTCCCTCGACGTGCCTCACTCTCTCGCTGGAAGTCTCCCACATTTCCCAGAATGACTTTCAACCACCTCCAGACACCGAGAGTCACCCTGCCACACTCAGCTCTGGGTTGTTAGCGACGTCACGGTGGAGACAACAGTGGTGATGTGTGGAGTGAAACTGTTTTCCTGTGCTGCTTCCCACATGTCCTGAGCCTGAGCTGGGTCCTGATTGGCTGAAGCTGCTGCTGCTCTGTTCTGTTTCTTTTTTCTCTTCTCATGGATTTCTCTCTGTTGGATTGTTGATGGTGATGGAAAAAGTTTAAAGTCCCTAACAGTAAACCTTATGTTTAGTATTTTTTTTCTTTTCTTGTATTGCTTTCCATCTGAATATTCATTCTACAGGAAAACCACCAAAGAAATAATCAACATTTTCAAGATTCCCTCTCTATCGTAACACAAACACCTGCACAAGTTGCCAAATAAATCTCGTATTTGATGTGTTTTACATGATCCTGATGTTTTGGCACCAAGCCACAGGTGCTGCTGCTGCTGCTGCTGGTAGGCTGGCTGCACTGTAAAACACTGCACCGCCACAACATGCCTGGGATGATTCCAGATAGGAAACCAGTGTTTCCAGTCGGTCTACTGCTTCGTATCCAACAACATATTGAAATAAAACAACAACAAAAAAACAATGTCCATACTTGAGTGTCTCCAGGTGAATGAAAAAAAACACACAAGAAGCAGCACGTCCTCAACTCCTCCATCAAAACACAGCTTTGTCTTTCAGCTGTGCTGCGTGCCATTCTGCCCTACAAAGGCAAAGTGCAGTATCTGCATTTTTTCAAATTTTTTTTGACCAATCAAAAGTGTGGCATATTCTCTTCAATCTGGTAGAATTTGATATTGGTACTGCTAAAATTTCCAGAGTTATTGGGCTTTTCATTTTGCTGTCCATCCAAAAAAGCACTGTGAAACCAAGGCAAAGTGCAGCTGCAAGAGTACTGTACTCCCTATATTCTATAAGTTACTCTATAATTCAATTGGAGTAAAACCAAGGCAAAGTGCTGTATCTGCCATAAAACGGTCAAAATTGGTCAGAAAGACAAACTACGAAATACTGTACATTTAATTAGTCCACCTTTATCTAATCAATTATAGACTTGGTAGTTATTCTAGGGTTCCTACAGCTTAAGTCAAGTTAAATTTAAGACTTTTTAAGACTTTTTTAAAGCCACTTGAAATTAAATTTAAGACCAACTTCACAATAAACACAAATGCAGAAAAAAAACACCACATCAATTACATAGGGTTAGGGACAATTTTACCCACTTCCAAGGTAAAGTGACTGCTACATGAACATTGGATTGTGTCTCTTTCCAGCTGTCCTTTCAAAATAAATGCATAAAAAGTCCGGGAAAAAAAAACACTGACTCGGGAGCTGGTGGCGGTGAGAAATTTAGCGTTGGCGGCCGCCACTAACTTCTCTATGTCAGAATGTTACCAATTCTTTTGAGATTTGAGACTAATTACAATCATACAATCCCACTTACCAAGTGTTAACATTTTTAAGACCTTTGAAAAATTGATTTAAGACATTTTAATGCCAATTAAGGCCTTGTTTTTAGATTAATGAATTCAATGCCTTTTAGGACTTTTTAAGGATCCGTAAGAACCTTGTTATTCATAATTTGATGCTTAAACCTGACAATGAAAAACACAAAAAGCTGTTTTTCTCAATTTGGCATTTTTACAGATACTGCACTTTGCCTTTGTAGGGCAGCAATGGGCAGGCTTGTGTGTGTGTGTGTGTGTGTGTGTGTGTGTGTGTGTGTGTACCTTGATGTATCTCTCGTGCGGGACATACTGCAGGATAATGGGCTCCATGGTGAGGACGTTGGCAAACTGCACCTCGGGGATGTAGAGCGCACACACGACGTGGGCCCAGCCTGATGGAGAGATTGGCAGAGAGTCAGAGGAGTGTTGTGGCTCTTTATCGGTGTCAGAGGAGGGGAAACAGGGGGGAGGGGGGGGGCTTACCTCCGCTGTCCGTCCTCTTGAGGGCACCATCCTTGTGGGGGCACAGCTCACACCTCTGGAGCGGGACAGGAAGAGTGTGTTATTAACCGTATAACAGGTGAGATGGGGAGGAACGGTTGTGTCATGTTGTGTTGTGTTGTGTTGTGTTGTGTTGGCATACTGACCACGCGCGCCGCCCGCTCCTGTGACTCACACTTCCGACAGAACCATGGACCGGTGGGCACCTGGACGATGCCGTAGCACGCTGAAACACACAGAAACAAACACACACACACACGTCACTGAAACTATTTCTTGTCATCACCACCTGCAGTTTGTTAACACATGAATATAGTGTTGCAGTACTCCAGACCGGTTTTGTGACCACATCTTCAAGGTCTTGGTCTTGTCGAGCTGGACTCTGGATTTTTTTTTTTACAGCAAATCTCTCTCTGTCACTCATTCATTTTGGTTTATGTGATGTAATTCAGTAACTTTAAGACGATTCAAATTGTTCGACTGCTTGTGTAAGCATCTGAACAACTTGGTGTCACCAGAGTCAACAGTGGGAGGAGACTTCAGCAGGTTCTGTGCTGTGTTCTTCTGTTCAATCTAAACTTTGTTTACATTAAATATGGTTTAGATTTTACATAAATGATCTTTTCTTTTTAGCTGAAGACGAATACATATAAAAGCCACATGATTATTATGAGTACTGGTACTGAATACAGTAATGGTCTTGAAAATGGTCTCAGTCTTGGACTTGGACCCCCTGGTCTTGGTCTTGACCCCCTCAAAGTCTTGGTCTGCTCTGGTCTTGGTCTTGACACTTGACTACATGAATAACACATCTGTCACTGCATCAGTATTTTTCAGTCTTTTCTCTCTCTTAATGTATTTGACAAACGTCTCTCTGCTGTTGTTGGTTAATTGTTATTAATTGTTATCTTCTTGGGACAGGTTCAACAGGACTAGGACAGGTTGAGGCTGAGTGAGCTGATCCCGCAGAGAGCTCAGTCTGTCCCTCACCATCACCATCACTCTCTCTCCGCTCTCACTTTCACCGGTAAACTCGTGTTTCTTTCAGACATTAGCAGCGCGCGGTGCAGCTCCTGATTCCCACTCTGAAAACAAGCTCCTGAACTTCACCGCTCCCCCTCACACGCGCACCACAGCAACAAAGCCAACGGACACAACAAGGTAACACAGTGTCCAAACCGGCGGGCCCGCCGGGCTTCGTGCTCCCTGAACTGAACACGCCTCTTTCCCAGTCTGAGCTGAACCCGACCGGGCCAGACAGCCACGCACGGACACGCGCCAACAAAACACGCGCGCACAGACAGACACGGACGGAGCCAATGCGGCGTCCGTCCGTCCGTCCGTCCGTCCGTCCGCCCGGGCTCGGTGTCACGGTGCCCCGGCCCTGTGTGGTTAATCATGTGTGCGCTGAGAGGAAACAACAAACAGCACGCCTACCTACCCCTCCCACACACACTCGCATCAACACATACACACACAAACACGCACGTACGCAGCAGCAACAGACCTACCTAGAAACCTAGCGACCTATCAGCGCCCCCGGCTGCCGCTCCAGCCGCCGGCTCAGCCGCCACAGCTGCCCCGGTAAACGTACAACACGCTAACGGCGCGGCGGGCTAACGTTACCTTGGTGAACGGCGACGCTGCAGCCGTGTCCATCACAGTAGACCAGCGGATTCTCAGCCCAGCCTCGCTCGTCTGAACACACGCAGCAACCTCCGACCATTTCCCGCATGCTGCTCCCATACGAAGAAATGTATTTCCCCTCCCGGCAACGGCTCAGACCTCGCCCCGGCCCGTCGAGTGCTCGTCCCGCAGTGACGCCGCACCGGGCATAGTCGTGGGCCGCTCTCGTCGCGCAGTTTTAGCGCAGCGGACAGACAGAAATCTCGGCGTGGGGTTTGTGGTGCTGCTGCTACGTTTTTTCCGTGATGTCCTCCCCGTCCCCATAGAACCGATGCAGTGCGCATGCTCAGACCTGCTCCTCTGGGTCGGAATAAAAAGTCACAGCGAAGGCACCGAATTATTGTTTGTTTTGAACCTGAGTCACTTTTCACCGCCTCGTTTCACACTGACTTCACTCTCCTCCTCCATTAGTTCATGAGTCACGAGTGACTTACACCTGCACAGCGCATCTTTCACACCGTGGTTTACAATATAGATCAGTAAAACATGTGGATGCGTCAGTCAGTCAGAAACCGCTGGTTGCACTGTCTATCAATTCAGTTTCAACAGCGCCATCTGCAGGATTTCTGCAGAACAACAAGGCAACAATTGCAAGCTGTTTCACCATCCAGTGTCCTGACCTGAAATGAAAAACATCCGCTGCTTGTTTCTCATTTCAACCAACTCTGGTGTAGTTTTTAATGATCCTTATAAACATTAGTAATTATTTTATTATTTATTCTATTTGTAGCCTAAACCCCCTCTCTAGCTCTCTACTTGCCAAAACTAGAAATAGGCTAGTAGAAGTGTTGAGCATGAGGATGTCATTCAGAGTTTTGGGCTGTCACATGTGATCTGTATAGTTCAGTCAGCAGATGTCACCAGAAGCCTTTCACTCTGACTGGACTTGCGTCACTGTTGCTTTATGACTCCTGTCTCGACTGGCTGAGTAAACTGTGTCTGGCAGGCCAGTTTTATGGTGGAAATGGTACCACACAGAGTCACACACACACACACTCACAAACCTATCTTTGAGGGGATTAGTAATTTTAAATAAACCTTAAACCAAGTCTTTACTCAGAAAGGCCTTTAATCTTAAATCAATGTGATGAAATGTCCTTTTAAGCAGTTTTTTCATTCTCCTAAACTACTCTCAAACGTTGTGTGTACAAATCCAAAGCTTTACTAAAACTACTCAGGAGATTCATACGTCAGTGACATGAAGTTCTCCTAAAATAAAGAGAAGAAAAGAGAAGCAGTGGGGTTTGTACCGTTGAAATGGATGACTGGGCTTTTTAATCTGACATATGGACGTGAAGCTGTGATGACAGTTTGCCTCACAAGTGTCACTTCTCTTCAAACCCAGAGACAAGAAAAGGGAACTGGCGCTGATGGAGAGGACAGATAATGTGGTGGCAGCTGGATGAAGCTCACACCCTGCTCTGATCTAAAGGCAGCAAAGCATGACCAAGTCCCTGCACTGACATGTGGGGGCGAAGTGCATCCACACTAACAGAAGTAATCAGTCAGAGCCCGTGTCTACTCACCAAAATTTCCCTGATAGCTCTTAGAACTGACAGGCTGAACTGTCACCATTGAGTCCTAAGGTTCGTAATTTCAAAAATTCCAAAAAGAAACCTCAGTTTTTACATGAATTTAACCCTCACACATAAATTCCCATCTGTGGAGTGTTACTGGCAGACACCATGTATTACCATCTATTCTGTGGGTGGGGTGAAAGATCAGTGGGCAGGTGAAACTATTGAATTAATTTGGGTAAGGTCTCCCACTGAGCATTCTTCTGGTTAAACAATAATCACAATTATGTCAAACTGTTCCTCTTCCCCGAATGGGTCCGAGACGCCGCTCTGCTCTGGGCCCCACTGTTCTGAGACGACAATGCACAAGGAAAACACATCCTGACTTTACCATCATGCAATACCATTATCTTCCAGCAGGTGGATGCTTGCAGACATAGACATCTATGAATATTTTACATGCATTTCCTCAGCTTGTGGGGAGAAACAGTGAGATCTAAATCCTGTTATTAAATTAGGAAGTAGTCCCATGATGGATGCAAGTTCCATTTGACATTTTACCCCATTTCATAGCATATCAATACTTAGTTAATGCAGGGTACTTGTAGCTCATGATTTAATGTAACAACAGCATCAAGCTGCTGTCACATACTTTTTTAGGTGATTGACAGAAACATACTCATCTAATCTGTTTCATTTATATCCTCATTAACTCTGCCCTTCTTAGACATACTGTAGGTTTGAACTTTATAAGTGCCTATAAATTTAGAACCTTTATCTAGTGTGACAAAAATGTCTCTGCAGAGCTGTGAACCATTTCTGACGAGTGGGACTGCTAAATGCGTAGAATATTCAGGAGTGAGAAACCAACATGGTGTAGAGCAAAGTGTCCTTTGAAGCTGAAACTGCGTGCTCAAAACCACAGCCTTAAAGGAGACATGTGACCTTCTAGATAATAGGATTTTTTTTTTTGCAGTCTTGAATTGGCAAGTGTTTCTCAGAGACACTTCTCTCAACATGGTGCAGGTCTATGTGTGATGAAGGAAAAAAGAGGTTCTCTTTTATTTTTACACCTTTACATAGACAACAGGAAAACCATCAGCACATGTACAGTAAATGCATACATCTGGTGAACATTTAGATGAATATTTGGTATATTGCTATATAATATAAACAGCGGCTTCAGCGGGGATTGTTAAGCACAAATGTATGTAAGAAAAGGAAGTAGAATTACTCCCACATATACACTTTACAGGACATCTTTTCAGATGATGTACAGACAGAGACACCGTTACACTCCTATAACGACTCTCTTAAGCCCCCCCCCCCCCCACTCTCTCGGTCTCTCTCACACACACACACACACACACACGCATGCATGCACGCACACACACACACACACACACACACACACACACACACACGCACACACACGCACACACACATAAAAGACAGAGAGAGATAGCTGCTACTTTATGCTTTCATTTCTGATACGACCAGCTACTTATATGAGTAAAGCTGTGTGTGCATGCTCATACAGAGTTGTGAACATAATGTGTGTGTGTGTGTGTGTGTGTGTGTGTAAGCATGAACATCAGCATCAATGAAAGCTACTTCAATTCTAGGCGGTGCTCGCCTCGGGCTATGTGGGAAGAGAACTCGTATCGGTCCCGGCTACGGTGGCCGCACACGTTGCACTCGAGCGGGTCTCGGAAGCCGTGGCAACCCATGTGGATGGTGAACATGACGTAGTCCAGAAAAATCACCCTGCAGTGGCTGCAGGGGTACACGGCCCCGGGCAGCGCCCCGGCCTCCCCGTCGGGCCGCACCACTCGTAAAGCCTCCAGCGGCGACAAGGGGATGGGCTGGGCGTGTGGGTGAGGGACACCGTTGGGGTGGTTGAGCCCCCCCAGCAGGTGCCCTAAGCTGTACATGATGGGGTGGGACATGGGGGAGTTGTCGGTGTGGAACGAGTCCATGCCGAGCGGTGGCTGGGCGGCGTGGGGGAGGCCCAGCAGGGACATGCCCATCTTGTGGCCGTTGGTGAGGCCCATGGGGTTGATGTCGCTGCGACTTAACGGGATGGGGTAGGGCCTGTGGGAGGGGGCCGGGTCGCTCTCTGGGCCTGTGAGGATGGACTGCTGCTGGTGGTGGCTGTCAGGACCCGGGGAGCCCGAGGGAGGGTCTTTGACATCGTTTCGATGGACCAGGTCCCTGTTGAAGCTCAGGTCCAGGCAGACACCGTTGTCTCCTAGACCGGTGACATGAGAAGAGACAGCACTGAGGAGCCGCCCAGCAGGAGGACGTTTCAACAGCTTGGCCACAGGAACAGCACAGTTACAGCATTTATTGCTTAAAGGGATAGTTCGATATTTTGACAAATTCACCAATTGTCAATCCCTTTAGTCTTAGGAGTAGGTTCATTACCTTTAATTGTCGGTGCAAGCTGTTTTTAGATCAGCGGGGCGGAGACGTGAGCTGCTCAGCTAACGCAGGGGCGAGCGGTACTTTCACCTTTACCTCATAACTCATCAAATAAACAATCCAACAACTCCAAAACTCTCATGACCTGCACATCCACCATGCTATGAAATAATAATGTAACATTACGAGACAGAGTTGTTTTTGAGGCAAATGCATAGCTGGAACCACATTCTAGACTTAAAAAACGCAAGTATTTGCTTCATGTGACGTAATGTTACATAATTATACTTTATTATTTCATAGCGTGGTGAATGTGCAGGTCACAATTTGTCCACGAGAGTGTTTTGGAGTTGTTGGAGGCGAAAGTACCATGCACCTCCATTGCTTTAGCTGAGCAGCTCACGTCTCTGCCCCACTGATCTCAAAACAGCTTGCACTGACAATTAAAGGTAATGAACCTACTCCTGAGACTATAGGTGTTATGGCAATAGGAATAGAATTTGCCAAAATGTTGAACTATTGCTTTAAAAATGGGAAAAAAAAACTCTTACAAACCTTTAAAGGTTTCTTATGGTCAAAGTGGAAAATGTGCACCCACCAGGGCAGCAAAAAAAGGAAACCTTACTCTATTAACTGGAGCGCCCCAGGTTGACAGGACAAAGAAGCTGAAAAGCATCAGAACTTCCTGAGGCAGCAGCTGAACTTGGAGGACAGAAGGCTGAGAGGAAGCACACGATGCAGACGAAGGCCTCAGTGCAGCTGCACAAAGACGTATAGACAGACAGGCACCACCTGCTCACGTTTCTTTCTCCCGCCCGTTCTCTCTCTGTCTCTCTCTTTCTTTCTCTCTCTCTCTCTGTCTCTCTCTTTCTTTCTCTCTCTCTCTCTCTCTCTCTCTTTCTTTCTCTCTCTCTCTCTGTCTCTCTCTCTCTTTCTTTCTCTCTCTCTCTCTGTCTCTCTCTGCGGTTGCAGAAATTACTTCTTTTCCCCCTGTGGTTGTCATATTGAAAGATCTTACTTCAATTGTTAACCTGACGTAGGAGGGGTTTTTGCCTATACACCCATATTTGCAGGCAGCGTAAGGCTTGGTTGCGAAACTACAACCCAGTGATAGTTTGGGCTTAACCAGAAAGACGAGAGCCAACTTTTGAAAATCATGGTGTTGTGTGTGTGAACGCCCATAAAGTTTGGGAAATCGGCGTGCCCTGTCAGCCATTTACTGAAACTGATATCTTGTGATCATTTATCTGAGGTTGAATCACAACATACAGTGAGGGAGTGAGTAACGAGTGAGTAATTAAACTGAGAGGTTTCAAGTGTGTGTTTGTCTTTTTTTTTTCACGTATCCATTTAGCTAACCATGCGTGTTTGTCAATACCCACCTATGACATAACTCTGCCACAGAATATAGGACAGTGGAGACCACTCTGTGGTGTGTGCAGGTGTGAGGCAGGTGGTCTGCCCTCAGCCCCTGTTTGACAAGAGACGGATGCCAGCAGAGACAAACACACAACAAGTAGCTCAGACAGACAACTTGAAACAGTTTGCAAAACATGAATTTTCTGTTTTGTGAAGCACACACGCCAACAAAAAGCACATTTGTACATTTCAAAAAGACAGCAGCTTATCAAAGACATGGATGTCAGGTGTCTAATGCTAATACTGAGATAAGTACAAAAAAAAACAAAAAACAAACAAACATACTGTACAGGCAAAATCAGGCTGTAAGCTGCTTTAAAATTACAACACAACTCTCTGTGACTGTCCTCAGGTCAGTGTGTCTGTGTGTGTTTGATGTGAGTGTAGCTGCTCTTACCAGTGAACTTCTGTGGCATTGAACTCTTCCGTTTGGCTACGTTGCTGGCGAGCCTGTCGAGCAGCAGAGCGCGCTCGGTGCCCATCTGAGTCCGAGATGTGTGGCTGTCCTCTGCTCAACAGCAACAAGAGTGAGAGAGTTTAGCGCACAAAGGAAATGCAGACCTCTTCTCAATCAGGAGGTTATCATGAGTGGAGCGAGCGCGCTGAGCGGCAGCTGTCCACCTGTCGCAGCCGCCGGGGTTTGAAATGTGGAGAAGAAAAAAAAACCTCTTGCAAAACACCCCGGCTGCTCGAGGCAGAGACACACTGGGAGGAACGAGATATTAATTTGAGATCAGAAGCTCCTTTGACCTCACTTCCTGGTGCTTTTTTACTTGACTAGTGTAGGAGAGGAGACCACAGGATGAGGATGTACTTCCTCACCACTTCGGTACTATCAGGCATAAACTTACGACATTCGGTGACCACAGAAGCGCAGCATTGTCTGTGTCATGCAACCGTGCAACTGGCCTGCCAATAAGTACAGGCACCACCTTTAGGCTTGTGTGTGTGTTTGTGTGTGCTTGTGTGTGCATGTGCGCCGGGTGGCTGGGCTGAACCATTTGCCCTACATACTTGGTTTCCCCTTTTGCTGCTACAGACATGAGACGTGGTCTTCACAGTGCTGCGACTCCACACCACAGCAGCCATAACCTATTTATCTGTAATGATGGGGTTAACGTCCATAAGCTCATTAATTTAATGAGGCTATAAACACAGGATCTGTTAGCGACTGCAGCGTTAGTTGTGCACCTGCTGCTGCATATGCATACATGTGTTTATATAGACTGTGCAGCGGTCTGCTTGTCTTAACAGCTGTATCTGTGCAGGTGGACTGTCTCTTGGTTTCTGAAAATGTTTGTGTTTCATGTATGTCAGAGAGTGACAGTGAGAGCAGGTGGAGTAGATGTATAGATAAATAGATACTGTAATTCATCCCGAGGGAAATTCACAACTTCCAGCAGATTTAGGAAAGAAATAAACAAAGAAAAGGTGTGTGTGTGACGGTGGCTCACCTCTCTCAGTGGGACCTTTGCTCTGAATGTACACATGGCATCTCTCTCTGTGCTCCTCCAGGGAGCTGCGCTGCTTGTAGCTGCGACTGCAGTGGTTGCATTTGAACGGCTTCTCTACTGTAAACAGGAGTTTCAGTTAATCAAGACTTGAAACGTCGACAACATCTCGATGGCACAGCAGGTATTATTTCATGACTACATGACGGTTTCATACAAAACTGATGATGTGCATATCAAGAGAGACTGTGCAGAGAGTCTGCAGGTAAAAAACACGTGAACTGAAAGTCAATGAGTAAGTTTCCAGGGGTGAATGAGTAAGATGTCGTAAGTGCATGGCAGGGTGTTACTGGAAAAGCCATGCCGGCTCAGCAGCTCTCATGTGTTCACAGATTCAAAAGGAGCGAGGAACAAACCAACGCGATAATGTACACAGGTGCATACAGTATCAGCCTCATGTGTGAGTGACTGGGAGTGTGTGTGGCTGGCTGATACCAGAGTGGGTGCGCAGGTGCCCGCTCAGAGCGTCGCGTCGACGGCAGGCGTAGCTGCACATGGGGCATTTGAAAGGCTTCTCCCCGGAGTGCAGTTTGATGTGGCGAAGCAGGTTTCCCTTCTGGGTGAAGGAGGCCCCACACTGAGTGCAGTGGAATGGCCTCTCACCTAAGAGAGAGAAAAACACACACACACACACACACACACACACACACACACCATGAAAACATTCGTTCACACCTCACATTTCAACATGGCATTTGCCCTTTTAAATGATCTGTTGTTGCAAATCTACTGAGATGATGGAGTCAGTGGACATCACAGCTCTGATACTTGACTTTAATCATCAGCTCTTTTCTTGTTCCTGTTCCCAGCATAAAGTGAATTGTAAAAAAACATACAATCATTCACCATCTTTAAAAAGGGAACAAGGCAACATCCACTGTAATTGTAAGAAACAATGTTCTCACAACTCCAACCACACAAAAACCAAACGTCTTGAGTTGACTTCCCATGTTGAAAACACAGCCTCACAGGTTTCATATTGTACAATTCACTACTCCACTTCAGCAAAACGAAGCTATGGAGCAATGAAAACATATATTTTACTACCAAACCAATAACCACAGCCCGTTATATTGATTCAACATGACAGAGCAGGTGAGCCTTAAAAGTCAATAATGCACTCACACTGCCGTGTTAATGATCATGGTTATTGTAGCAAGTGATACAATCTAAAAATCTTCACTTGCTGAACTCTGCTCTGTTACTTTGTTAGTCACACTGTGTGTGACCTTTATTCTTTGAATGCACTACATTATCTGTTCATATTATATCTGTGTACATGGTGTCTACAACATGTGCTGCATCTGCATGGGATGCATTAAATCTCATTGTCTGTGCGCTTCACTATAACATATGAGAGATTCACTTGACTTCCACAGTCACCCAGCAGCTCCACGCTCTACATTTGAATAGGTAAGACCGAACCATAGAAATGAGTGAGATATGAATCGCTTAATTTGTGTCAATATAATGGCCACAGAAGTCCTATGGTGAATTTACATATCTGTTCAATCACAAGTTATTTGATGTGTTTCATATCTGAACGACAATAGAGGAGATTTCACAACCTCCTGCTCGTTAGGAGACCTGCGTCATGTGTGATGCAGACTCGCGTGTTCGCGATCACAAAGTTACTCAATCCAACATCTTGACCCTGTCATTAAAGCACAAAGCGCTATCGCCAAATACTATCAACAGTGTGATGATTGCACAAGGTTTGTGTTTGAGGTCAGGTGTTTGGGCTGTGTTCCTGTCTTTACCCGTGTGGCTGCGCTTGTGCACCAGCAGCACGTTGATGCTGACGCAGGACAGGCCACAGATGTCACAGTTGAGCTTGCCTGTTGTCTGGATGCGGGGCGTCATGGCTCCAGGCACACACGCCCCCTCTGCAGCTGCCGCCGCTGCGGCTGCGTGGGCGTCTGGCAGGGCCGCGCCGTCGTAACGAGAGTAGTCCACCAGCGACAGGTCCTGTGGCTCATTCAGGGTATCTCCCTCTTCATCCCCTTCCCCGTCCCTCTCCTCGTCCTCGTCCTCCTCCTCTGTCCTCTCCCCGTCGAATCCTTCCTCCATCCCGTCCTCGCTGCCTCCTTCTGCTTCCTCTTTTGTTACAGTATCTCTTTCTTTTTCAGCCTTGGGGAACTGCTCATTATCTTCCATTTCCTCTGCCTCAATTTTTATCACACCTAAGCAAGGAGGATGCAAAAGAGAAGTAAAGGATCTGTTAGACTTACACACACATTAAGTGAGTGAAACTGGTCAGAAACAGTCATTTACAGACAAGACATATGGAGTAAAGATCAGTTTATCAGGTTTTGAAGGAGTTTCTCCTCTGTTTTAGCAGCACTGTGTTGTAATGCAGTTGAGATTATTATATACAGTACCTTGAAGAAAATGAGTGATTTGGGCTGAATAAATAAAATGTGACTTGCCATGATGCTCTTACTTCCAAATAAGGTGCTTAATAAGCCCGACAAGTCAAAAGGTTAGAGACAAACAATCTTCACTTCTACATTTGTATTTATAGTTGATAGTTTGCTATTAGAACTAGTACATCTCCAAAGTGTGGGTAGCTTAATTTGGGCCAATGCATAGTGTCACAAAGAGATTCAGAAGATGTGTGCTTGAGATAAGGGGAAGGCATTTCCTCTGAATACACAGAAACTAGAACCAGGGCAGAGAGAGAGAGACACAGCAGGCGTCTCAGACACACAACCCCAATTCCTCATCTGCTTTTAAAAAGAGATGTCAGACTGATTGTTTATCACTTCCATCAGAGACTGATCTTCATCAGCAGAGAAACACTCTGAGATTATTTGTCCTGTGCGTGAGTTTTTCTTGTTGTATATTTCTGAGCCATGAGTCTGTACCATACGCACCATCCAGGATCCACCTATCTTTCTATTTCTCAACACCACATCAGTTCTGACATGAAGCGTCCCGACTATTGGTTTGCAGGTCCTCTCACCTAGTACCCCTGCTTCGTCTCAACCGACCCCCCCAGAGCGTACTCAGTTCCATCCAGAAACCACAGTGTGGTTGGCGGTGGCTGATGATGAGCTGAAGAGCAGCGCCTGGTATTGTGGAGAGCGCTCAGAGGTGCTATGGAAACTTTGCACACACAGCTCCGAGAGGCCCGATATAGAGTCCAGTGTCTCAGAGCAGTGAACCGCAGGCTGTGCATCAGACGCAGAGCAGGGCTTTAGGAAGTGCACCCAGCGGGGCAGATGTGTGGCAGTCAGAAATAAATAGGAGGGCTCTCTGTAAAACCGCCTTTTTTTTTCTCTTTGGTACATGACAAAGCCCACAAGGCTGAGTGAAATAATTTTCACTCTTCAGATACCAGGTATGAAACAATTTAGTCACAGTTTAGAAATGTGCAATATCATCCCGCTTGATGTGAGGTTATACTGCAGATCTTCTATGAGGGCATGCCCATTACATCTGTCAATCAAGATAGAGGTTTTATCATATGGTGCGTGACACTGCAGTGGGGAGCCAAAGCCTGGCATAGGCATGAGGCGCCCAAACCACCCAAACACTGAAGACAGCTGATTATATCGAATACTGAGAAATATTTGCAAATGACTTTGCACTGAGAGAAACAATGTGATGATCAGACATAAACAGCAGCATCCACCATGACCTCAGAGCAACTAGAGTCAATGCATTCCATCTAATTCACAGGATGAAACAGCTCTAACTACTGTAAAAGCTACCGTCCATCCAGTTCATACTGCTCTATTCTTTTCACCTGAAAAAAAATCAAACCTTTGACATGTAACACAGAAACACACTAAAACCTTTCTTGTTTTACTAGTTAACATTTGCTGTAGTGAACATCTCAGGTTCTGTAGCAGCGTCCTTCACACTTTTGTCCTAATTATTGCCGACGCTGAAGCGTTTGAACGCCATCGCTAAAATGCAAAGCGTGATGGAAAGATGTCAGTGCATGTGTGTGTGTGTGTGTGTGTGTGTGTGTGTGTGTGTGTGTGTGTGTGTGTACATACGTGGATCTGTAACACCTTCAGCACACTGCATTCCATTCTCGCTGATTGAGCCATCCTCCTTCTCGTCTGCCTCTTCCTGAGACTTTACATCTGCAGCATCACTGCAAACATCTGAAAAAGTGACACACACTTGTTAATGGTTTTTGTGGCGCCAAGAGAACTTCAAACCAACACGCAACAGTTCTCAGTTTGATCGTAGGAAGGATTTCAATACTCCACTATAGAACGTGCAGGAACACCGCCACTGAGACGTCTAGCCTGCTGTCAACTGTAGCCTGCACAAATTCCTCCACATATACGCCTTCAGCTTTCAATACGCTACAGTCATGTGAGCTCAGGCAGGATGGTGGCAGCTGTGGAGGAAAGTGTGCAGCTTGATCACGTACGCTCTCGTGCTACCAACAAGGAGTCAGACACTCACCCATCCCGTCTCCCTCCTGGGACGTAAACTCAGGATGTTCGTCTGTGTTCATGATGAAAAAAAAAGCTCTGTGGACAGAAATGAAAAATATCTGATAACCAGGTCAAGATGGACTCCCTCTCATGGTGTTTCTCTAAATCCCACAATGTTCATAAAGCATTTCAACACTGTGAAAAATGTGGCTAGTTAATACAACATGATGTGACATTTTTGTTTGATACGCTGAGGTTAGTGTAGCTGCTCTAGCTCTTCTCACTATTAAAAGCCTCTCTTACTATTTCTACAAAGCATGTGAAAAAATAGAAGTAGCACTTGCATCTCGCTGTTCCTGTTGGTTTGGAGAGCATGAAAAGAAGTTCACAAGAAAAAAAAAAAAAAGTGGGTAAAGGCTCACGGTTGATTGCTCGACCCTGTCACTACATTTAGCCTGATGAGAAAGAAGATGATGTTCACTGCACATGTATTTCCTGCCAGGTCTTGTACATAGGAGTGAGCGCGAACGCTTTCCACACCAACAGCCAGTGTGACTCCAATAGTTGAAGCCGCAGTTTGAAAATGAATCAGGACATAAATGACACAACTACAAACTTTTTAACAGTTGATTTCAAAGCTCTGGATCGTTTTATCATTAATCTGACAAAACTTTACCAAAGTTTGAACACTGTTAAAATATCTATTGCAAGTGTAGCTACAATACCAACTAAAAACTAAAGTAATTCACTTTTCATCACTTAGAGAAGAGTAAACACTTATGTTACATTCAGTGATGACAAAATAAACATTACACATGAACAAAACCAACATGAACAAACTGACTCCCAGAGTTAAAAAGAAACTAAGAAGTGAACGTTTTCACCTCAGAACAGCTCCTGTTGTTTGCTGTTAGTTTTTGCTGGAAGTTAAAAGTCAGTTCAAGTAGTGATGAAATTGTCTCACCTGCTTGTTGTTCAGCACCCGGAGGAGAAGCGCTCTAGCAGTAGGAGATTCCACGCTCCGCCACTGGACTTTCTCTGAATATGGAATATATGCAACGTCACTTGGAGATCCCTTAAAGAAACAGGAACTCATTCTGAGGTGTTGAGCAACAAAGACCAAAACATGTTCACAGGACAGAGAAGCCACGCTGCTGAGCTGGATTACTCCTTTCTATTTTCATGATCTACAGTGTAAACCTTCCTTTGCTGAACCTAAACCTGTAGAGTCGGGCACAGTTTGTGAGTGAAACAAAGATCTGATTATGATGGTTTGATGGCAGCTCATGCAGCTCACATGCTTCCTGACTTGTTTCACTTTCAAGGAGCTATTACTCCATCTTGTGGTCAAACTATGGCTATGTACTTTTCAAATTGTGCAACATTGAAAAACCCTTTCACACTTGCATCGCAGCTCATCAAACACATTTGTTGACTTGGGTGGGTTTTTGATGACATCTAACACTTAATACTGCTGAGTGTGACTGCACTTAATATGAATTAAACTGCATCATGATGTAAAGTATGGAATATATTTACTACAGATACAGTGACATCTTAAACTTTAAGGGATTCATTTTTACGACTATGTGCTACCATGTATGATGACGCACCCTGGTGGGTAAGTTCTTACAAGATGAGGTCACAATTTCTCATGTCTGCCTTTAAACTCAGGTATGAAGACTGAAACAGGTTTGCGCTTGCTGTAATCATCTGTTCATACTGGTCGTGAAGAGATTTCATCTTGTTTCATGGTGTAAATGATGGGGAACCAAGTCTGCAGCCCTTGTTCTTGGCAAAATGTGGCTTAGAGTTCAGCCAAAGCTAATACCAGGCCTCAGCTGTCTGACTCACGCAAATCAAGTGGGTATCTTCCAAAGTTACAGTCTCAGCACAGCACCAGATTTCCTCCGGAGTTTTATTGTTCTTCCACTGCAGTTGAGTCCATGGAAAACAAGGAGGGAACATGTTAGTGAAAAACACAACTGTCGAAGAAACGTTGATTTGCTCAGTTCAGACTGTAGCTACTGTAAACTTTGAGATTTGAGACATTTTAACACAGAACAAGGACAGTGCACTGTCCCCCAGCAGCGCCACTGGGAACACATAAGGAGGAACACGGCACACATTCTTGTTCCGTAGAAATGACTACAGTAAGATAAACCTGTTTTGATGTCCATATGCTTCATGTGAGCAAGTGGTTCTTTGCACCGTGAAGTGTCCCTGCTTTGCCTCTGACCGGGGACCATCATTCTAATTATATTTTTTTTGTTTCAAATAGAAGCAGAAAATGCTCCAAAAGTAATGCTTCAGCTTTCCATGAGCAGTTTAGAGAAATATGAAACAGCTGACACACGCTCACCTACAGCTCATTAGTGCATGCAGCCAACATCTAAAGCACGCACAGCATTACTGACCCTGTTTATCTCTTAGTAACTACCCTGTATCCCAGGGCCCCCCTCCCCAAAACACACACACAGAC
The DNA here is from genome assembly GCF_045865225.1 of Trachurus japonicus. NCBI lineage: Eukaryota > Metazoa > Chordata > Actinopteri > Carangiformes > Carangidae > Trachurus > Trachurus japonicus. The sequence goes on along the minus strand of NC_140907.1, from coordinate 2,105,060 downwards.
AGTCAAACACCTCATAAATGACACATAATGAAACTGCTGGCCCTTTCATAAGCAGCTCCACTGACAAACAACTGTTTTTTTCTGGTGCCTGTCATTCAAGGTATTGACTTGAAAATGACCAGATGTTATTTTTTGAAATAAAGTCTGCCTCGTCGTTTGTCAGAGGACCAGACTCCAACGAACGGACATTTGTAGAGAGAGAGATAGAATCCCAGCCACAGGTACAGTACCTCCAGACGTTTCTGATGGTCTGCCCTGCGGGGACGGGGAGAGGAATCTGGGTGTCGTTTTAACTAACAACGTTCGCTCCAGCAGCACCCACCTGGGTGGTGTGCTGCCTTGTAAGGCTTGGCTGCTGCCCATGGCCCGCCTATGGCAACCAGCCACCAGCCTGGAGAAAAAAGCTACAAGAAAGAACACTCACAAAGGCATTACAATACATGCTGGGTTTCCATGGCAAAATGGAGGCAAAGGGAAAAAAAAAAAGAGAGAGAGAGAGAGAGAGAGAGAGATGTCGACCAATAAAAGCCATGATTCAAAAACCTTAAAAGCTGAGTGGAGGGCAAATCTGCACACACAGCAACAAGAGAACAGCAACACACTGATTTAAAGACTTTGTCATGATCATGATCACAAACACACATGTACAGGAGACTGTCTGGGCTTGCAGCGTTATTAAAACTTATCACTGCAATTCCACTGGTGGGAGGCTTTTTTAGGACCACTGGGGGCAGGGCAGCAGTGGAGGGGTGGGGTGGGGTGGGGTGGGGTGGGGGGGGGGGGGGCTGTCCATTTGCCTTTTATAGCTGCCCACTCCAGTTAGTTGCAAGAGAGAAAGAGAGAAAAAGAGATCTGGGGGCTGATATAATGGGGGGGTTGGGTGCATGCGTGAGTTTGTGTGTGTGTGTGTGTGTGTGTGTGTGTGTGTGTGTGTGTGTGTTGGGGGGGGGCATTTGGGGTTGATTAAAGTGGATCAATGTGTTTTCTGCTTTCTACTTTCCTATAAACCAAAATGTTTTATCAGTCCACATCACACATGTGAGTGCTGCTAACATGAAGTAAGTAGGACATGACTGACAGAAGAATAATGATTGGGTGGGGGAGAAAACTAAATGTATTCTGTGTGAGAGAGGGTAATTCAGCTGTTCCTTCTCCCGGTGCACTCAGGATTGAGAGAGAGAGGACAAGTGAGGGAGAGAGTGTGTATAAGCTTGTGTGTCTGAGTAGCAGAGAGATAGAAAGAGGGAGACAGAGGGAGAGAGAGCTTTAGCCTGGCTTTCCTCCGCTGTGCCTTTCAGCTCCTCTCTCACTGTAGAAAGAGGCGTGTCTACGTACCAGTATAAAGTCCAAGGAGAGCCACTCGTGTTGAGCCATTCTCAGGAGCCAGTCCTTTGCACTGCACACAAGCAAGAGGAGGAAGCTGCAGCTGTTACTTAAAAACACAGCCTTTCGGTGACCTGCTTTGCATTTGGACACTTGTAGACCAGATTTTTATGTTTTTTGGGGGGGTGGGGGTGTTTCAGCAGAAGGTGGGCGAGCCTCTGGACTCAAACTGGAGGAGAGAGAGAGAGCAAGACTCACCTGAGCACGCTGGATATCCTTTCTGCAAGTGTTCATTCCAACATAAAAAAAAAAAAAACTAGTTGTTATCACCACTACATGCGCCAGGCGAGCAGATCAAGAGCAGGCTCCAATTTCTGCGCTGTGAAATTGAATCAGAGGAACGGAGAGGCAATACAGCAGAGGCATTGTGTCCCCTGCAATTGAAACACTAACCAGCTGAAAATATCAAAGACCATCCTGGACAAAGAGTTCTTCTCACAGCTTCCCTTGTTTGTCTCCAATCTGCTGCTCAAGTAGAAAGTGATAAAAAGCTGCACAACACTAGAAGGAGAAGGACAGGGAGGCAGAGAAGAGGGAGAGCATAACACGAGGAAGGAGAGAAGGATTGTGTGCAGGTGCTGGTAGTAGTAGGGTGGTGGGTGGGTGGGGGGGAGCTGCCATGGTGCGTGGAGGAGGAGGAGGTGGCGTGGCAGTAGCTCCATCCTGCGGCGGGGGCCTGTGGCTGTTTGGCGCCCTGTCGCTGGTGGCGCTGTGCGTGTCGGACCAGGCCATCCGCTGCCCCGTGTGCTCCGAGGAGCGGCTGGCCAGCTGCCGGCTGCCGGACGGCTGCGAGGAGACGGTGAGGGAGCCCGGCTGCGGCTGCTGCCCCACCTGCGCCCTGGCCAAGGGGGCGCACTGTGGCGTCTACTCGCCCCGCTGCGGCACGGGCCTCCGCTGCTACCCGCCGCGCGGCGTGGAGAGGCCGCTGCACTCGCTGATGCACGGCCAGGGGGTGTGCACCGACGAGAGGGAGGTGGAGGAGAACTCAGGTGAGGATGATGATGACACTGAACACTTGTTTCATTTACAGTGGAGGAAATCTGTATTTGATCCCCTTTTTGATTTTGGAAGTTTGCTCCCCCACAAAGAAATTGGCGTTCTATAGTTTTTATGTCCGTGAAGGTTCTCAGTCATCCAGGTCATCTTACCCTAGTAAAAAAGCAACTGAAGAAAAACAAGAATAGTTTTTATGGTTAGTTTATTCTAACACAGGGAGACAGAATATCAACAAAACATCCAGACATATTATAGCTAATCATAAAGGTTCTAAATTAATTTAAATTTGATCAAGTCAAATAAGAGCAAAACTCAGTAGGGGATCAATTACTTATTTTCCCCACTGTTATATAACATGTGATATCTCTGCCCGTGTGTGTCAGGATGCACTCATTGTAAGGACACAACTCTGTCCAAGTGGACCTGGACTGGCGTCTCTCTGTCCCCCACTCCCGCTCTGTGGACCCAGACGGCAGACCAGAATATTTTCTGTCTCCGCTGCCTGGGCCTTACCTGAGCTGGGCAGGGTCAGAGTTGGAGGTGGGGAGGAGGTGTGGGGGGGTGTGACAATGTGCTGCTTGTTTACCCTAATCTCAGCTAAGCCCTGAACCAGAGCGTGCACACACACCGGCTCCTCACGCATGGCCTGATGGGAGAGTGCACACAGTCCCTCTGCTGTCTTGTGGCCGCTCGTTGTGAAAGGGGCCCTGCTGTAAGACGCAGACCAGCAGGCTTCAGAGGCCGGCTGCAGGCTGCAGGAGGAGGAGGTGTGGTGATAGATGGTGGTGGGCGTGTGCATGCGAGTGTGTGTGTGTGTGTGTGTGTGTGACTGTGCAGCGTGCATACCTGCTTTAGTTGAGGGGTGGTACGTCTGGTGGGTGCAGATAGTTGCCTTGGGTGTGCAATTACCTCACTGTGCCCATGTTGAGCTGAGATCCTGCAGGTAGTGGTGTAGTGAAGGCACTGAAATGCATTGTGCTGGTACTAGGAATGTGTGTGTGTGTGTATGTGTGTGTGTGTGTGTGTGTGTAATGGGAGGAGGTAATAAAAGCTGCTGTATGAAATGACTGTAATGGAGTGTGGCCAGTCAGGAGCTATTAGAGCTCTCTGCAATCAGTAATTCACTTGGTGCTCTTTTCATCCCTCCTCCTCCTCCTCTTCCTCCTCCTCCTCCTGCTGCTGCTGCTGCTGCTGCAGATGTCTAACTCTTCTTGTGCTGTCAGTGTCTCTATCAGAGCGTTTCTGGGCCAGCTTCTTATTCTCCTCTTTGTTGTTGCATTCTTCCCGCAAAGAGGAAAAGTCTGTTTCCACTTGGACACAGCGGGACATCTAATACTAGAAGTCTTATCTGCATATCCAGTTCCAGTTGCTTTGATGTCGACGTCCCTGTCCTGATGAAACTCTCTCTACTGGCTGTCTTCCTCTTCTTGCTTTCCACTGAGGGGAGTGGTGTTGGGTCCATTAGGGGGGCCATATGAGACGTTTGTTACAATGTGTCACAGACAGGTGGTTCTTTCATTTGTTCCAGATTATTTACTAAACTGGCCCCGCTGAACACAGGATCCTCCGCATTTGCCGGTGCCGGCAGCCCGTCTCTCTGCTGGCGTCAGAGGACCGCAGATTTGGATCAACTTAACCAACGTTAAACTCCCAGGATGCTCATCTTCATTGCAGCATCTGTTTCCCCTGGCCCTCGCCCCCCTCCCCTCCTCCCCTCATGTGCATCGCCCACTGCGTCCAGCTCCTTCATGAGGATGAGCTCATCGGCACTCTTGCTGCCAGACCTGAAATGAGAGCCTTCTGCTCTCTGTACAGGGCCAGCATAGGTTAGGCCGGCACATAGCGTGACAAAATGAAATCAGAGCGACGAGGAAAGCTGTTTAGAGCGTGATAAAAATGGAGGGCTGTCTCATCTTGGCCCACCTCTTGTCCAACCACACCAATTTATCTCGCGGAATGTTCTTCCCTGAACATTATTCCTGCTTTTTTTTTTTTTGACGCTGCCTCGTCAGATCAGCTGGCCTGGAACTGGGTAATAGTGCACTCCAGGAGTCTTGGGTCCTTTCTCCAGGGCGGAGCGGCAGTAAACGGAACATTTTGGAAAGTTCATAAGTTTTGTTTTCAGTGTTCTGTAATCTGAGTGCTGAGTTCTGACCCCACACTCCTCCTCACCCCTGGAGTCTGTCATAACAAAGCGGGGAAGCTCTACCCAATAAATCTCACTGTAAATCAATTCTTCTGGGCCGCAGCTCAAATCTGCCGTATAAGAATGTTCAATGTAAACCATGGCAGTAGGGAGACAATCAGAAAAGGCACAGGGGAGAGAGACGAGGAGCAACTCCAGTCACAAGCAGGAGATTTCCTTTGTGGCGCATTCACCGCGCTTATGCATTATTAAACAAGGGGGTGCATCTCCTGAATACATGACTGACACTGCCCCACTCCTAGCAACAGTGAACATGCTAGATAAAAATAGAAGAGGGTTTTTAAAAACCAAGAGAATTCCTAATGAAAAAGACCATGGGGTAGAGGCAGAAATGGGCAGCCCTCTGAAGAGGATTTAGGTGTTCAGTTACAGCCCCGCATCCAGATGCTGCAACAAAACACCAGTGTCACAAAGATCTGTTCTGCCTCATGACCGTCGCCTAATATCAACCAACTGGCTCACACTTTACAATAAGGTACATACAATTAAAGTAGTTACTGAGGAACTAAGGTACACAACATTAGAGTGGTTACTCATTTTGATGTCTCACTTCACTTTAGGGTACACAAAAAGGGTAACTAATGATTAAGCAATACAGTAGTTAGTTTTTCATTAGTTCCTCAGTAATTTGATTAGGAGTTACTGAAGAACTGACCATTAACTAATAGTTAGTTCCTCATTAGTTCCTCAGCTACTCTAATTTTGTGTACCTTAGTTCCTCAGTAACTACTCATTTGTTTTATCATTAGTTCCTCATTAGTTCCACAGTAACTATTCATTTGTTCCTCATTAGTTCTTCAGTAACTATTCATTTGTTCCTCATTAGTTTCTCAGTAACTATTCATTTGTTCCACAGTAACTACTTTAATTTTGTGTACCTTAGTTCCTCAGTAACTATTCATTTGTTCCTCATTAGTTCCTCAATAACTACTTATTAGTTCCTCAGTAACTACTCATTTGTTCCTCATTAGTTCTTCAGTAACTACTCATTAGTTCCTCAGTAACTACTCATTTGTTCCTAATTAGTTCCTCAGTAACTACTCATTAGTTCATCATTAGTTCCTCTGTAACTACTCATTAGTTCCTCAGTAACTACTTTAGTTTTGTGTACCTTAGTTCCTCAGTAACTACTCATTAGTTCCTCAGTAACTACTCTCATTTTGTGTACCTTATTTTAAGTGTTACCACTAATGGCTAATGAACAGGTTGTTCAACAAGAGCCACGAGCCACCGGTCCATTCTGTTTTCTTATCTGGGTCCAAACATTGTATCCCTCCAAAATGTATATGATTCATATTGAATTTCCATAGCAATGGCAAGTATTATCCCACATCTTGTGTCAAGGTCTAAGACAGCTTTGGTGCCTCTTAATATCCCATTCTTAGAAACCCTCGCCATCCCAATACTTAGAATAAATCATCATGCGAGTGTTGGCATCTGCTCCCACATTCCAGCCGAGTCTGCCCGGGTGTCGTATTCAAATGCTTCCCTCCAACCAGTGAAACAGATATTATTTACAAACTGATACAGATGTCAGATATGAGAAGTCTTGCACCTACAGGCACAGAGGACGCTGCATGAATGAAGCCGTCGGTGGAGCCAGACTCTGTCCCACTATGCCCAATTTGCTGTGACGCACACAGGTCTTTATGAAAGAGGCATGCTAACCCAGATTTTGGGTTCTCCCCGAGAGCGGGCGCTTTTAGGTTGTTCAGTTGTGAACTGCTTAAAGATGTGAAGATGTCTTTGGGGACGTGTTTCGAGTGCCTTTGAGCAGATGTCCCCCCCCAATGTTGTGTATTTGCTTTCTTTGGATTGTGTAGCGCATTTGTACAGCTGGGGCTCTTGTGCGGGAGTAAATGTGATTAGCTAATTGCTGTCCTCGGTGAGAGAGGGACCCCCTTCTGGTGTTGGAGCTGAGAGATACACAAACAATCCAACATTGTCCTGGCCATGAAGCACTCTTAATCTGAGGAGGGCAGCGGATCCTCGGGGGCTGGGCTTTCACATTTAAGCTCAGTATTCACTTACAAACACACTGGAGCAGCTCACACCGTCTATACGTACCCCACCAATGTAGCATTACAGCAAACTGTGCATTTTCTGAGCAGCAGCCATTGATAATGTTTTTTGCATTTTCTAAAAAGAAATAGTGTTTGTTAAAGATTATATTCCAGCTGCTTCACTGGCCATTCGACATGCTGTGGTCTTCATTTCCTATTCTTACATTTATTAAAGCGAGAGCAGTCTGCTCAAAATGAAGTTAATGATGTAATTCAGAATAGTTTGACCTAATTCACTGCAGCTGGCTGTTTCCCTTTATTCGTAGATCTATTCATCACATGCAGTGACAAATGATGGATGTCTAGGATTAGCCCAGAGGAGTATGACAGAGTTTACTCACAAACCTGGGAGAAAATAAATCCATAAAACGAGCAGCAGCATGGAGGCTGCTGAGTTATGTCCCTGAGGTTAATAATGACTGTAATACATTAGTTCAGTTTATAGTGTTGGATACGTGACATACAGTAAATTCAGGTGTTTGTCATGTTTTTATCAGTTCCCAGACTGTTTTTATTCTCATCAGAACAAAGTTTTAAAGGATGATGTTTATTCTGATGATGGTCCTGTGAGCCTGATGGTGTCTGTGTTTTATTTGGCTTATATTACACTTTTTTATTACACTTTTTTCAAAGCTTCCAGGCAAAGCATTCAAATAGATTTTTTCACTGAAAATTCATAAAATACAAGAAAGCTGCAGTGACTAAGAGTGATGACGGTTTTAAACCTGGCTAAACTTCATGTGCACTTACTGTCTCTGATCGCAGTAACAAATGCTTCTGTATAAAAACGTGTAACATCCTGTAAAACAAAACAAAAAAACTTTAAGTCAATGTAGGCCTGAGGCTGAGTTGATCAAGATGTTATCACATTTCCAATCAGACCAAATTGCAGGAGCTGCAGTGTTTTGTGAAAAAATGTAAAAGATGAATCAAACAGAGTTTCTCCGTCCTGTAAAATCATGTTCTCTTCTCCACATATGGGTTATGATTAGGCTCAAATAATGGCACACAGCTCAGCCCTGTTTTCAAGATTCATGGGCAAATCAACAGTAAACTGTTGCTGCTGTCTTCTCTTTAAGAATCACAAACACGTTGTGTTTATGGACATTGTTGTGACAGCAGTTGGATAGGAAGTGATCAGAGGAGTAGCAGGCAGCACGGCAGCAGAACCAGCGTTACCTAATCCCACATGAACAACGCAACAAGAGGACACACTCTGTGGGAACTAACGGCAAAGTTGTGGTGGTAGTGAGCCTCGTTTATTTAAAATATTACATTAAAAAACATTAACAAAACATTACATCATTTTGAAGATGAACAAGTTACATTTCAAATTTTAAAGATTGGTTTGTAATGTATTACTTAGGTTGGGTTAAATGCAGAAAATAAACAGTTTCATAACATTAATCACTAAAGCCTTGTAGAAATTGCTCTGTTTATTTAAATCCAGTTTCTTGTGTATGGTGGAGAGAGGCTCATCTGCTTACACTGTGGGTAGGAATGTGTTGTGTTTCTGTTTTCCCTCATTTGTCCATCATGTCGTAAACTTTATTGTTCCATTGTGGAGGAAATCATTTGGAAATGAAACATCTTCTGGCTGGTTTTTGACAAGCTGATACATGAATATCGTAGAACTTCTTGTTACTTATTGACCATAACAGGCGTCAGTACAGATAAGGCCCTATCTGGAATGAGCCAATATTGGCTGATACATTAGTTGGGCTTTACACCCTGTAAGGAAGTAGCTCTGCAGCTCCTCTTAGTGTTTTCAGACTGATTTGTTTATCTCACTATCTGTATCATGCATATTGCACTCATCATTTTTTAAAGAGTGCACGTCAGGTTTTGCAAAAATCTTTCACACTGAGGACTCTCTTCTGGCTTTAATCCGAGCTCTGAGCTAGTAGAAATATAAACCTTTGGAGCGTACTCTGCCAATCTCATTGAACATAACTAAATATTTATTTGAGGAGGATATTTGTCTTTGGGCTTTACAAGCTCAGTCTGAAAGCCCAAAGAGTGGAATCTGAAATCCTGTGACCCCTTTAGACCGTCATGTCACTGCTTTGTGGACTGGAGGGAGAAGGTAAATACACTGTCTAAACAGAGGGTGTGGCACTGACTCGTCATGACGTAGATTTAAATCGTTTCACTGTGATGAACTTGGTGTAAAGTGTTTTTTCATTCTGAGACAGACGGGGCCTGTCCATCAGAACACTTTCACTTGACCCGTAACCAACGATCCACACACGTCAACTGGCTCTACTGTAGCTGACGAATCAATTGTCAAGTGCTACCGGCCAATATGTGACAACAAATATTGAAGGAAGAGCAGGATTGAGCAAGCCGTGCTGGGTATTGTGTAACAGGATTGGAATTTGTCAGCAAACTGCAAAGTGGAGCCGATCAGATGTTGTATTGTCTTTGTCCTGTGGTTTAATGATTTGATGAATGTAACCGGCAGGTCAACCATTTAAAGCTGCTGCTTTTTACACATTTAATACACCGTTGATTCAGCTTTGGAACATAATAACACACCAAAAGACAAAAGCAGACCTGATTAATTCAGAGTATGAGCGTATGTTTACCCCAGACCTTCCTTTATCTTTGCTCTGCACCTGTGACTGGCAGTGAAGTGTGTTGTATCAGCGCCAGGGGGCTGATAATGCTCGGAATTATCTTTTAAAAAGCCAAAAGAGCTGCTGATCCAAATCAAATGAAACCACACAGAGAAGTGGCGACTTCCTCCATGGAAAACAGCAGTGGTAGCAAACAGGACATGCCACCCCTGACCCACTTCTAAATCACTTTGGCTCACCCTGCAAAAGAGTGTGGAATCTGAAAAGTGTGAACTGGCAAAAGACGAGAAAGAACAACTCGGAACGAAGGAAACAGCTGAAACCCTGTTGGCTCTTGTGGAAGAAAGTGCTGATGAGCAAGGCTTAACAGCAACAAGACTAAAAATACAAACAGTCAAGAGACACCCCCCCCCCCCAACACAAGCCAAGCCAAGCAAGATGACCGTCTATGAAGTTCAGAGAAAGACAGCCACCGTCTAGCCCAGGATCAATATTTGGTCAATAGTTGAATCCAGCAGCAGCTACAGCAGCGCTGCAAGTGCAAGTACAGGCTCCTGCTTTCTGGACCTGAGGAGAGGCTTTACATTGCACACAATCACAGAGGCTAGGCTACTGACCTTCATTATGTCTCTGCCAACAGCAATTAACTGGATGCCTGGCAGTGACCTTAGATAGAAAGCAGAGCTTCAAAATGGTGAAATTGCAGTTTCAAAAGGCTTCGATCCTGCTGCCAATCTGTAAAATGCCACAGGTTATATGAGCTGAGAGCACAAAGCGCTGCCAAGGCTGCAGCCCGCGGGCGAAGGGAAACATGCGCGCCCATAAACCTGCAAACCTCTATCCCTCATTTTGCTCATCTTATGCCCCCAACCACTAACCAGCACACACACACACACACAGTTGTGCCCACTTGTGACAGTGCAAATACCATCTAACAACCTCCATCTGGCACACGCTGAGGTTGTTGTGGAAGGGTGGAGAGTGAAGAGGGAGGGGGGCATTTCCTGAGGAAGCAGCTGGCTGCCTTCAGGGCCATGGAACTGCAGGATTATAGGGATGCAAAGGTGAATGTGGCACAGACCGCAATGTACAGAGGGTGGCGGAACAGGGGAGGTATCATTTTAAAAAAGTCTTGGAGCTGGTGGCATAGTTGCAGTGCCCCCCCGTGTCCTTGAGGTTAACCTGCCCTCGTTTCCAGCCTACATTTCCCCATGTCCAGCTGTATGTAGAAGGACATGGAGGATCTGGACCCACCGCCCAGCCACAGAATTCAAATAATGGATGCTGTGATGTTATTATGTTGTACTGACTGACTTGCATGCAGAAAATGGTTTTGTCAAACTATTTTTGAAGCACTTTTGATACTGTTCTGTTCACCCTATTGTTGAATTTGAGGAACTCAAGCATTATTCCTTGCCCTTTAGCGATGGACAGGAATGATGAGATCATCCCTGAGCACCCAAACAACAGCAATATCCGGTGCAGCCCACAAGACAAGCGTTGCATACAGAAGACCTTGGCCCGACACCCTCCCAAATCCACGAATCAGAGGAGCAACACCGCCAGGGAGGAGACCAAGGCAGCGCTGGTGAGAGAAACAATCTCCTGACATCTTATCAGTATCAACAGAAAACAACACACCCAGGCAGTTCCCTGTGCAGTGCAGCCACAGCAGGTGTTTTACATTAGGACTTTATAGTTCCAAAGCCACAAGCGTAACAGTCAGGTTATAAATTGTACAAATTAGTTATTTACACACTGTAACATTTAGTTGCGGTCTTGTGAAATAATGTACAGGTGAACATTGACATCAACATGCAATTTGCTGTTTTAACATTGGCAGGAGCGTGATCATAACATCCCCATTAATCAGTAACAGGCTGTTTTACCACATTTTAGTGGGCTACACTCATCGAAATAAAGAAATGCGATCCACGGCAATGCCAGAGAGTCTCACGTTTCGATTTATCTGGGCTGACCACCCAGGCGGGCTTTTGGTCATTTTGGATATTATACTTTTTATGTTTTTAACGTCTGGCTGCTCTAAAATCTGCCAGAATGATATATTCACATGTGATCGTTAGTTGCTTGTAAAGTCATCACAACCAACTTTAACAGTATCAGGTTGCTGAACATTTCTTCGGGTCAAATTAAAACTTATGATGCTGAATTAAGGTATTAGGACACGGCGGCGCCACCACTTTGCTGTCATGATTTATTTATGGAAATTCAAGTCAAAGTTGGGATTTTTCCCAAGAAGGTGGATTTAATATCACAGGTTTGCAAATGAGTTCCCAGATAATGAGCACTGGAGGCAGTGTGCTCAGCAGGTGAAATAGAATTTGTGAGTTATAAGCTGTTGCCATAAATCTACAAAGATTTCCTGTTTTCCCATTTTTGCCAAGTTTTCTGTATTTACATTACCACTGTCTTGTTTCTGTTAGACATTTATCTAGATTTACTCCTCATTCCTTTTTCATGAAGAACTGAAATTTCCCACTGCTACAAGTCGGGACAATAACTTTCCATTATTTTAACACAGCAGATTTCTTAGGCCACCGTGCTGGACTCTCCTGATTCATATGAACGCTTTTCTCCTGCAGGCTCCGTGTCGTGCTGAGCTACAAAGAGCACTGGACAGATTGGCATCAAACACCCGCACGCATGATGATCTCTTCACAATCCCTATACCCAACTGTGACAAGAACGGGGACTTCCATGCTAAACAGGTCCGTGACTTCAAGCACGCACTGAGCATGCCGCCGTACGGCCATGTGTACTGGGGAACTATGAATATCCATTATTAGGCCAATTCAAATAAAAATGCATCTCTGGACTTCAAACGATTCCTTTCAAACTACATCAGCAATCTGCAGGCCAAAACACAACACATGACTGAAGCCGATGAAATATCGTCTCACTTGTTCAAGATCAACACAGAAGTGTCTCCAAGCAGACTGTCGCTCTCGTGCCAAGACCTTATTTTTCTAAGCTCACATGAAAAGTGATTTACTTTCAGAAATCAAGTTGAGCTATGTGTGTAAAGTGGTTTCCCCTAAACCGTTGAACAATAATCACTTTATTGCTGTCATGGTTGCAATTAGCTTTCAGATGCAGTTACTTTTTCTTTTTTTTTGTTATTCTGACTTTGCAAGATTGGGCAACTATGCAGATAAGAGTGAGAGAATCAGAGAACATAAAACCACTGATAAGACCGCCCTGAGCTGTATATGCAATCAGAGCAGCAGACGCAGAGTTAGTGATAAAAGGAAAGGCTCAGCTCAGGCCCTGGTCATTTAGAGTCTCGGTTAGGTTGCTTGTGTAACACGGTTAAAGTATCTCTGTCTGCTCAGATTCACAGGCATCTGTTTACTGTTTAACTAAAACTGCACTGTGATAAAAAAATTATAGGGAAGTAAATCACAGGTCATGAGGGACAACTGGGAGTCATTTCACGGAGAGGTTGCTCTGAAACTGTTAACTGGTCTTGGAGGCTTTTTGGAACTGTAAATCACTACAGAAAAAATGACTAAATTATGTGATAAATCCTGTGTTATGATGATTAAAAGCTACGACTACCCTAACTAAGTTACAAGGTAAAGTGACAGGCTTCACAGACTTAAACTATTGCTCCCCATTTGTATCTTTAAGAGCATAAGCTACCTTAATGTTTTCCTTTCATATGTGGCTTGCTGCTAAAATATTGTTTTCCCTGACAAACTCCAGTCATTTGGCCATTAATGCTGGATGAAGCCCAGAGCTGCAAAACAATGAAATCATCTTTAACAGCCAGGTCTGATAGAGTTACTGCCCTGCCAACAGTGCACCGACTGCTCTGTTCAAGACAATCAAACTGGTGTGTAACCTCTGACCTAGTGCTCAGTTTCCTAAAATTCAGCATTAATTGATTTCTGAGAACAGCACTCTCAACACACTGCAAACAGAGCGCTGACAGTATCACCTTAAAAAAACACAGCGAACATGTTCGCAAACATTTGCTTATTTACACATCCAGCAAATATGAAGCAACTCTCTCTCTCTCTCAGGGAAAGCGTCTGGCTCTTTACTGTTGCTGCTAAATGCTCCACAGCTAGTCATTAGCTGAGTCAGGGTGGGTCGTGGACTTTTTTTTTGTTGGAAACAGCTGCTGAAAGCATACTGATGAGAACAGTGAAAGTAAAAACAGTAAAACTGAGAGCAGTAAAACCAAAAAAGTACGTCTAAAAAAGCTATAAAGGTCTTTAAAGCTGGGGGGCCTCAGTGGCTCACCTAGAAGAGCATGCAGACCTGGTCTTTAACGCGAGTATGACCCATGGCCCTTTACATGTCATTATGGGTAATAAAAAGTACTAGACTTTAAAGGAGACATATCAAGCCCCTTTTCCACAAATTAAAATAGTTCCCAGGTGTCTTAAAGACATGTCTGTGACATGCTTTGGTCAAAAAACCCCAAGGATCAAACATCACAGTTCTTTTCATCCTTTCTAAACAGCCCTGTTCAGAACGGCTGGTTTCAGTGCCTGTCCCTTTAAATGCAAATTAACCACTGCTTGCCCCGCCCCTTCTACTGGTACCAGGTAGGGGTGGGATTATGCAAATTAAAAAACTAGCTACATCATTGGCAGACAACCAAGGGAACAGTTCGTAAAACCACATGGATTTCAACCTTGGGGCCTGAAAATTACAGATTTTTTGTCAATTCTCACATTTTTGGGGGCCGGAAGGCAAGACAAACAAAGAGCCTTCACAAAGTGATATTTCCATAATATGTCCTCTTTATTATTATGCATGACACGACAAGAATATTTCATTTATCTTTATGCCTGCAGTGCCATCCTGCACGGGACGGCCAGCGGGGGAAGTGCTGGTGTGTGGATCAGAAGACGGGGACGAGGCTGCCGGGGCCGTTGGAACAGCGAGGAGATCTGGACTGCCACCAGTTAATGACTGCCACCCTGAGGGATTGAGGGTGGGGACTGGCAGTGGGGGTGAGGGGGGTGGGGGGGTGCAGGACCAGCTGAATTCCACTGGTGCTTATTAGTAGAACTACAAGAGGAAAGGACTTCGCCCTAAAGTCTCACTTCACCTGAGGCCAATGGTACTTGACCTTGCGCAACAAAAAGGAAACCCTTTGATTGAGTTCTTTTGCTATTTTGTTTATGTGTGTGACAGTATGTGATCTTGGAGTCTTTTGAGCACTTGTTGTGTTTTGTTTCTATTACATGAACCTAAGACCGATAGTCTTTAGACACATGCGCTTTAAAGTAACAGGTGGCAGAAAAAGAAAAAAAAAACTTCCACGAATAAGAGTTGTAGTTGTGATCTTTGTTAGAGAGCAAAATGTGTTGTTTTCTCTAGTCTGACGTCAGTATAGTATTCTTGAAAAGTGACAGGACAATACATCAACCCCACCAGACTTGAGACAAAATAGGAGCCATCAGTGTTTGATCTATTCTTTCTGGGGCTCTAGACCAGTTGGGAGTATTGCATCAGGACAATCCAGAGAGATTCTTCATTGGAAAGGATTGTGTCCTATTTTTCACATGATATGTTTAAATGGCTGTAATGTGTAGCTCTTATTTAACTGCCTTACGTGTCGTCAACCCCCACCCATAGGTAAAAACAAATCATGAAACGTGTTGTGCAAACACAAGGTCAAATTCAGCGACAACACAAGAGTAGCAATAACAGACGGGATGAGAAGAGCAGATACAATGAAAAAAAAAAAAAACGAAACAGAGAAAGGAATGCAACAATCCCTGATAAGCCATAGCTTTTCACAACGTGGAGACCAAAGTTAAGAGTGGTATTTGTTTGAAAAACTGTATCTCTGAAAGCCCAGAATAGATTTGCTTCATCACCCTACGGCTCACTCAGCATCCCCCTCTCTCTGCCGATGAGCTCTCCTGCACTGTGGTCCAGAAGGACTGGCAGCGTAGCTGGGTTGGAAACTCTGTACACTGCTGATAGGATAATCTTATTTTTTCCAGCTGGTGCTACGATGCCAGTGTGACTCTCATAAAAATTTTGTGTGAATATGTTTCAACGTAGAGGATTTCTCTCCAAACAGACTGCTTGGCAGATCTTTGGTGGTGCTATATATACTGATTGTGCCAAAATACAAAAAAACAAAAGAAATGGTTCTGCACTTTTTTGGGCATTGTTTAGGATCAGAAGAAGACGACTTTCAGGAAGTGGCGCAATTCTGTCTGAGGATCACCTCTGCACTAGCTATCGACAAAGGCTTTCTATGTGTGCTTTCTTCATGTTATTGTTAAAATATGAAACTAACATCCCACATTTACTTTGCACTATCTTTGCAGGTAACAGGCTTGATGTCTCATCAGCCTGTGTTGTAAATTATAGGTGTGATGGGTTTTGAATACACAAGCAGCTTCTAGCTTACACAAAGCTTTGACTGGAGGACTATTTTGGTTCACATTTCTCTGTTAATCTGACGCTGCTAGTTATGTGGTTTCTGTAGGGCATCACATTGACAATTGAAGGTGTTTATTACCAGTGCAGGTAACATAGCTACTCCTTATACATGTGATTTACCATAGACAGAGCTGGTTATATTCTTTTAGCAGGGTGAGTATACTGGTGCAGTGCATTAACTGTTCACGGCAGAATAGCAGAATTAAGCTAATACTGGTGTTTGTCATCACTGGATAGGGACGACCTGCTTTATCTGTTCCATGGAACACTTGGTTGGTAACTGGCTCAACAAAAGCATCCTGTGTGGATGGACAGCCATTACTGATGTTGGTGGTACTCTGCCAGAATAGCAAGGTCAGGTCATTCCCACACAGAAGAGCATAAATCAACCTAACATTAGTGTTCAGATTTGAATGTACTAATATCACAGATGTTGGAAAGAATAACAAGACCTCTGTCATGCAGTGGATTCGTGCTCTTTTTGTTTTCTCTGTCTCCACAGTCTGATGTTACCTCAATATCAGTTAAGCTTTAAATATGACTATCTGAGTACAGCACAATGAAGTGAGGTTAATTCGCTTCCACACAGAAATAAGGAACGTGCCATGAAAACTATTATTATTATCATTATTGTGTATTTGTGCACATTTTCCATACTGAATTTGGTCTAAACCGCCTAAAAATGCAGTAGTATTGTGCATATAGAAACTGAATCAGAGAAAAGACTAGGGCAGCTGCTGGTGTGTGCTCTCACCTAGTAAACCTAACAAAACCCAACAGCTTAAATCATGTGACTCATCCCCAAAATAGATCTGAAAATGCTGACCATTACCTGACCTTCTCTGATGCCTCTTAATGCATCATTAAGGTTAATTACTGAGCTTAACAGGGTTACATTTTAGAAAATGTAATAATCTCCTTGCTGTCTGTACCTACTTCTGAAAAGGCATGGATGTGTATTTTAGGTAAGGGTGTAGTTTCCTTCTGTGATTTTGCTACAAAATTCATTTAAGAAATGGAAAAATTCAAAATTGAGAGAGAATTACAAATCATTTTTGATTGTCCACAGCCTGTAATATTTAATCATGATGGAAACAGAAATCAAGAGTAACTTTTCTTGTCTCTGTGTTGGCCTAGTTAGGCTGCCGTCTCAGCCAGAAATCCACATTTTTGATAGTTACTGACAAGACTAAAGAAAATGAATATAATCACTGATGTTATGGTTAGTTATGTGCTGGAAATGTCACCGGGTGGCCAGAGTCACTAAAGAAGGAAAGCATCCCAGGATAGTACATCACCTAGGAAGATGATGTCTGAGTGGAGAATCATTGCTACAGCTTGAAAATATCAAAAACCAAATATCCTAAAAAAAATTCCAAAGACCACAAAGTGTCTGGAGACATCAATACTCATTCAGTCAACTGCATGCACACAAACAAGTTCAAGCACAAACCTATCTTATCATTCATCAACTAATGAAGTGTTACTACACACATTCTAGCACATTTCTTTGTTAAGCAGTCTTAATCTTTCAGAGAGATGGCAAATGGTTTTGGCTTTGATTTTGTAAAGGCCTTCTAACTACATAAACTGTGTATTTAAGCTATAGTACATTGCTTGATCTCTTAACTTTTGAACTGAACTGTACTTTCATTTCTCCAGAACAGACTGTTCCTGTTTGCCTTTGATATTATCCGTTAACGTGTAGAAGATATGAGGTATTGTTTGCATGCATCCAAACGGACTGGGGTTGGGAACAGCTGAGGTTTTGTGTATCTTGTCCAGAACAGGACTCTTATATTCAAACACTGAAGTGATCAAACGACTGAAATAATAGAGTTTCAACCTATGAAATAATCAGTTGCATTGTATATGTTTACCAGATGAAAATGTACACATTGTAATACATCAATTAAACACTTTACAAACTACAGTGTTGTTGCCGTTGTTCTTAGTAGCACGGGTATGATTAATAGTAGTAGATTTAGATGACTTTGGCTTATTACAGATACAGTCTGTTGGACAATGAGTTACAGGATACTGTTATATGGAAATGTCAAAGACATAACCAAAGATGGTTTTGACTAAAGTTATTGTTTGAAGTTTCTTGAAGTTCTTGTAGCTTTTACTATCACCACAAAAGCAAACTAATGACTGAAAAATAACTACACATAGAAAAAAATATTTCTGGTGACAAATATTTGTTCGTTTTAATCTATTCAACATCCATAATGTATAGGTCTACTGTATTGTACTGTATGATTCGGACACAACCTGAATGCATTTGTGCTCATGTTTTTAATTGTTACTGATTTTCTCAAACTTCTGTGCTTTTATTTGAGTATTTGGATTTTTTAACTGTAAAATTGTGTCAAGGCCATGGAATATCTTGATTATATCTAAATATATATATATATAGATTAAAAAATATATATATTGGAAGGTATATAGGCATCAATTTCACTAAAACATATAAGTATGTGTTTAAAAAAAAATACTGTAATGGTCTTCTTATTAGTGTTAGCTGTAGTAGCTGTAGTAGTAGCGTAATTAGGAGGAAACAATGATATGTGAATACAGTAAGCTGTAACCTAAGAGCCTAAGAACCTAAAAGCTGCCAGATATAGTAGGATACAGCTAAACATTGCTGTGTCTTGATGCTAGTGACATCAGAATCCTCTACTGTGTGTTTCCCAAGGTTAATGACAATAATCACAGCATTTGTCCAAGCCATACATCTGGAATGATGTATCATAATAATCCAGCCAAAGCAGTATCTAAAAATACCACTGTCCACTACCAGAATAAACTTTCAAGTCTGCTTAGTTCCACTGCCTGAGTCTATTTTGGAGAGCTCTGCAGGCTTAAGAACTAGGTCTGAATCTGCATCACAAGGACAGCTTTACGGATTCTCCTCCGATTGATTCAAAATGCCACAGGCCCTGCTCTGCCCCTAGGCGTCCACAGTCCCACAGCTGTGTCGGGGGGAGGCCCTGCGTGAGAGTCTATGTTAAGCCTGCACAGTAGCTCACCGGAGGCATGTGAGCTCCATCCTATCTCCAGATGTACTCCATCACAGGTGTCTCGTGTTAAACAAAGTCCTGCCCCGTGCGTTGTGTGGAATCTGTGCTCTGTCCCATTCACACAGCTGTCTGGTCACTGTCCGGCCAGTGAAAGGGAGCAGAGGCACCACCACACCTGGAGAGGGGATCACACCAGTGTCTGTTGGCATGTTATACAGGATGCAGGTCAAGCATAAATAGAATAAGCTCTCAAGTGTGCTGTGTAAACAGAAAGAAACAGGGTCACAATGAACACAATCAATTAACAAATCCAAAACAAGTACTATTCAGGTTGAATGGACAGAGGTGTAGGCTAAATCCCACTGGCTTTGGATTGTTATCTTTAGGCAACACACTATTACAACTATTGACCTGGACGGCTCTCAAACAATGTGAACAAGAATGCAAAGTATTTCAGTTCTAACAACAAGGGACCAGTGAATAGGGCAACCTTGATTTTTCTCAAAAGCTTGGTAGCCTGTGAAGTGTTCTTGTGCAGCTTACAGTATGGTGACATAATAAATAGTTCAACTTTTACATACTGCAGTCTGAGATGATTAACTTATAGAAAAGGTGTAAACAAAGCATTCACGGCACTCTCTTTTGACATGTGTTGGAGTCATCTTTTTCCTTCTACATGATTCTGGATTTTGCCAGCTACATTGTGTTTTGCGCTATGGTGGTGAATTGTGAAATCCTATTTAGCAGCACTACGATGTCCTCCTTTTCTCTGAATGGGCAGAAAGGTGTTTTTACTGTCATATCCCTGAGTGAGAGCTGCAGCAGTGACAGCTGAGGGCGATGCACATCAGCATAGAGGCAAGGCACAGCTGAAATGAAGAGAGGGTGGGGGTGCAATTCTGGAAGATTCTGCAGGAATCTTACGAGTGGACCCCATTTCATTCGTTTATTGTGGGGACCGTCTGTCTGAGCTAGGTGGTTAGCCTTCCCTGTCAAAGCCACAACGTCCACACTGTGGTGGGGACTAAGGGGTTTAGGGTGAGTTTTCTGGCCATTATTTCAGAATACAAGCGTATGTATCACCATCAAAATCAGTGGAAATGTGTAAATCTTTAGGTACGCTGGTTTGACCTGACGTTGCATGCTAATAATATCTCAGACAAGTCATTTTCTTTTCATTGAGGTAGCTCAGCTACGTAACCAGTTAGCTAGCCGTCAACCTTCATGTTTATTTAAATCAACTAAAGTCATTCAAGCTGATGAGCAGTTCAGACCACATATATTCCCCGTCTGTTGCTGTAACGTTGTCATTAAAACAACTGAAGTCACCTCACGCACGTCAGCGACCTATGTCCCGGGCGTCCACAGCAGGCTAGCACACTGAGCGTTAACGTTAGCTCAGAGGGAGAAGTGACCGCGGCTATATTGTTAGCTGCTAAGATAGCGTCAAAACATGCTAACGCTAGCCCGTAAGCTAATGAGCAGCTCGGTGGTGCAGCTCGGTGCTGCAGCTCGTACAGATGTAGCGTTAGATGAAAGGTGGCAGCCGGTCCGTCCAAACGTCAACCACCGCTGCTCTTTCACACAACACCGTATCTACTGAGTCGCTTCTCTTTAAGGATTTATCGTGGCCTTACACAAACCACCGCTGTTACAATGACTTTTGATAACATGATATGGCTTGCGAGTTTTGTCCACCGGTTTCACAGTCAGTGTAAAATAAATAATACTAATACTAATACTAATGATAATAAACGCATTATGCTAATTTAACGCTAACGTCGATGCTAGGCAGTGTTAGCTTGCTATGTTGTCTGACAGAGTCATTATCGGCGTCTCTTTGTTTTTGTGATAATGAAGTATTATCATACTGTAAATGTGTTTATTACAGAGCCAATGACTGGGGTAGACTGACACCCTCTCATCTCTTCAAAGATGTCAAGTAAGGAGCTGGGATTGCTTTGACTCGTTTTCCTTTAATAATAACCACACTTGTTAGTATTAAAATTCAGGTTGGAAAACATCAGTCTTGCTTCCATAAATCCATGTGAAGCCATGAAAGCACATCATGAATGCATTACAGTCATTACGGAGAGGTCCTGTGCCACAGGTCTTTGTTGGTGATGTTTTATTTCATGTAGAAAGTATCTGAGTTGACTGGCACATCGTTTGCCCTGTCAGATAAAGTTGTACTGGACTGCAGATGGTTTGCTGTTTGACTGAGCAGATGCTTGTGTTTCATTTGGACCTTTTCTTTCATGACAGAGAGACCCTCCTATGCCCCTCCCCCTCCTCCTGCCCCCACAACTGTGAGTATTCACAAACAAATAAGAATACTAAGCGGAGCAGCCTCAAATGAAGCAGATGTTGCTGTTTGGAGACTTAATTTTGGAGAAGATTGTGCTTTATCCAAGAGACCAGCCTTTTTGTTGAATTCACAAACCCCTGTCAGTGACCGTGTGCTGACACACCACTGCTTCTGAAAAGATGATCTCCTTAAAGCCCCAGCATGATTGCAACTTACTTTGTTTTGCACTTTCTCAGCTTCTTTCATTGGTTTCTCATGCCTTGGGTTTTTCCCCCTCTCCTTCTTTTATGTCATTTCTCATTCATGTTTCTGTCTCATTTGTTTCCATCAGCAAATGCCCAACACTGCCGGGTTTGTGGGGTACAACCCATACAGCCATCTGGCCTACAACAACTACAGACTGGGAGGGAGCCAAAGCAGCAACAGTCGGGTAACGGTATGAATATTATGATAGAGAAAACAAGGTGACCGAAAAGATTTCAGACTAAACCGAGTGCAAAAAGTCCGTAAGAAATCTAGTTTCCAGCTCTACACAACACAGCCTACTAAGTCAAAAGAGGACACCATGCAGTCTCTGGAAGTATCAATAACATTGAGGCTTTCACAAGACTGACCTTTGCTTTGTTCAGAGCAAAGGAGATAAGGTGTATTTTATCATTTACACTTTTCAAATGGGCAGATGTGGCAGAATAGTTGGTATGAGAGGCCTAACTCATTCCATTACTGAGACGTGATGAAATGTGTGTCATTCCAAAACTTCCTCTGCTGTCTCCATCTTGGTGCAGACTAAGCTAAGAGTCCATCTGTGTGTATCCAAATACCACCTGCCTTTCAAAGTCTGCATTTCTGACAGCCATGTTAAGTAACCCATGCCATCAGTGTTGCCATGGCATTACAGACTCGCTGCTCAGCATGGCTCTGGCTGCTGAGCAGTAATTTAGTCGCTGCATGCAAGCTGTGGTTGGCTGACTCTGATAATGGCATTATGTCTCGCAGTAGGCAAATCTCCGCTTAAGTGAGATTTTTGTATTTTATTTATTTTACAGCCTTGCAATTCCATTGTGGACTGTGGGGTTCCTGACTTGTGTATGGCCTCAAACTGTCATTAATTAAATAAAGTTAATTTAACTCATAAGAAGTTGCTTGAACACATCTTGTATTTGAGTCCAAGTTTCATTTTTCTAATATTTGTGTAAAATTACATAACCATGCACTGGCATGTAGCTGCACACACACAGCCAAGAGCATTTATTGATGTTGGCCGATGTCTCAACAGCAACCATGCCTTAAGGTGACTCTTGTCTCTCTATTTACCAGAATTCTTCGGGAATAAATATCCCAAAGCCACCCAAGCCGCCTGATAAGCCATTGATGCCATATATGAGATATAGTCGTAAGGTAAGTACACTGTGTAATTGCTGCCTTTTGAATCAACATGTGCTCTGTTGGCAAGACAGGGATGCTTTGCTTTAATGATATTCTATCAGCTCAGAGTAAGTAACATATACGTTTTTCTTTCAGACACTTGTAGTTGTTTATGGAGGTAGGTGTTGATCCAAATGAAGCCATGACTTTAGCTAGGTCAGTTCACATCCCATAGTGGGATTTATCCACTTGGAGATGGAGCTTAAAGCACACGGCCTCCTCTGGTTTGTGACCTCTCTGCAAAGAGATAACCACTTATAGCCCCTCCAACCCAACCCAACCCCACACCCATGTCTGGTTCTCATCACCAGGTTTGGGATCAAGTAAAAGCCTCCAATCCTGATCTGAAGCTATGGGAAATTGGGAAGATAATCGGTGGCATGTGGAGGGACCTCACTGATGAGGAGAAACAGGATTATTTGAATGACTACGAAGCAGAGAAGGTTGGTTGTTTTACAAGGGGTGTTGATGGGGTTTTTCTGATGGGTGACCAGTAGATGTGTCTCCAACAGTTGTGGGTCCCTCCAGTCATCATTTCCTTCCTTTCTAACACTTCCAAATACACCTCTTTTCCTTATCTTGTCGTAGTTGATAGAAATGAGGGTCCCACGTGTTGTGTGTGTGTTTCCTCGTCATTCCTGTCATCTTTTCCACTGTAGATTGAATATAATGAGAGCTTGAAGGTCTATCACAACTCGCCGGCCTACCTGGCCTACGTCAACGCAAAAAGCCGGGCCGAAGCGGCTCTGGAGGAGGAGAGCCGTCAGAGGCAGTCCAGACTGGACAAGGGCGAGCCTTACATGAGCATTCAGCCAGCAGACGATCCAGATGGTAAGGCCACTCAGCTTAAATGCTTTGTCTCCCAAGGTTTAGAGCACTGCGACAGAGCTGTAATTACTGTAAAACGACCACACAGAGTTGCCAGTCCGCACACCCAGAGACTGTTATCTTTTCCTCTCCTCCTACACTGCTACAACCATCCACGTTTTTGGTAATGCAGCCTTTGAAATACCATTTCTGCTTTTAAGCTGCACAGTGGAACACATTTTGTCTTAGTTTTGCACAACTGTTTACATTTTGTAGGTATTCTTGGCATTGGTTAAGACATAATTACAAAATTTACATTCTTCTCTCTGTTGTTTTAAAGACTGACGCACACACGTTATACACACAGGCCAGAAGAAGACATTTGAGTTACACCCACCTCAAGGAAATGATGCTTGTCTGGGGTCTGGCTGGGTTACAGCAGGAGATAATGATGTACAGGAAAACTACAGATAAAACCATTTGCTATTTAGAAACACCCCAGACCATAAAAATGTCAGCGCTGGCATCCCAGCGGGTTATGTTCTCTACAGCCTGCACGTACGTCAATGATTAAATAAGATTTAACTCCCCAGGTGGCTACACATTCTCAGATTGTACTTTATTAAATACAGTCTGACAGAAACTCTATTCTAAGCTGCTGCCATACTCCTGGTTGGAAATAGCTCACTTACAGATGCCTGCTAGAGACATGAAGTCAAAAATAAATGGTGGATCTCCCATACACTGTAAACTGTGTAATCAGACATGCAGTATGTGGTGTGTTTTTCTTTTCTAATCTGTAATGTAAAATACCCTGAAATAACCTGATGCATAGGGGAAAGCTAAAGGTTAAAGCAATAGTGGAAAATACACTAAATTTGGGAACATAAGAGAAGCTTAAATCTCACACCCTACAGTTAGATTTTTATTTTTTTTTACCTCACTCGGCTGTTTCCTGTTGTGGTGTCGGAGCACCGACCTGAGTATCTTTGAAACTTTCGACATGGCACATGAGATTCATTTCTGCTCTCTGGAAGGTTTCATGCATACAGGTTTGCACGGAATCAGCAAGTTCAGCTCAAAGAAACTTGAAGCCCTTCTTGAATCATAGAGCGGCTCAGCAAAGTTTAACCACAAATAAGCCAAAATAAGTAAAACACTGATAAATACAATGCAGACTGAGGAAAAATATATAGTAAGAAATTGTAATCTTTGATGGATTTGGGATTCCAGCTCTATATTATTCAGATGTAATTCAGGAAATGTGTTCTGTTTGTTATTGTTTTTACAGATAGATTTATTTAGAACATTGAGATCCACACTCTTGTGTGTAGTAGTAATTACCAGCTAAAATATTATTAATTGTCCCTAAATCAACCAACCACCATGCAAGATGCTGTAGATGATTTTTCTTTTTTATGCTGTAAATTATGGATCTTGTAGAAAAATAACACCAGTTTCTGTTGTCATTGTGTTGCTTACATTCCTGAATGGATCTTAAATTATGTTGAAATTTCTTAACTGACTTGAGGACAGTTGTATACCAACCCCCTCATCCCAACAAAGGAGAATGGGAGAGATCTCATAAATATAAATGTCCCATAATGATGACGGCTCATAAATTAAATACTAGATTTAAGGCTGTAATTACTGTGGCTGATTTTAAAGCTTTTCTATTTATTCACTTTCTTCTGAATGTATTTGCAAACAAAGGTAAAATGACTTTAAAGACTGAAGTGAAGAAGTCTTCATCACAGCAGAATGTGGAAAAAAGAAAAACTACTAGGGTTGATTACTGTCTCAGGGCACTGTAGATGAACCGTGTTTGGATTTTTACTTTTTGTACTATCATCTTGTACTTAAATGGCAAATGAGTACATGTTTAAGACAAAGATGAACATTTGTTGATGAATGAAAATTGCAGTCTACCTCAACTTCTGTCCTCATACAGTGGGTTATAATTAACCACTTGTCCCTTTCACCTAACAATACCCATTCTACTTTGCCTGAGGATGTATTTTGACATAATGGCCTATACTTAAGTCTCATTCTAAATATTGAGCAATATCCACCGTTTATGTTTATAGTGTCTCAGTAAAACAGTACTTGCATCATTCTGTTTTGTACCATCTGTGCAGTAGTTTACAGAACCCTCTAATACTCCTTCTGACAGGTGTATCAGATAGATTTCATAAAACTATCATGACAACTCTCATGTCTCTCTTTTCCTCAGATTATGATGACGGGTTTTCCATCAAGCATTCAGCGGCAGCTCGTTTCCAGCGCAACCATCGTCTCATCAGTGAGATTCTCAGCGAGAGCGTTGTCCCAGATGTGCGGTCGGTTGTTACCACTGCTCGCATGCAGGTCCTCAAACGCCAGGTCCAGTCTTTGATGGTACACCAGGTATGATCACATAATTAAGGCACATAACAGTGACGGCGTCTTTACATCTTAATAATAAGAACAACCGTGGTGCCTGTTTGTCTTGTGTCACAGAGAAAGCTGGAGGCCGAGCTGCTTCAGATCGAAGACCGTCACCAGGACAAGAAAAGAAAATTCATCGAAGCCACGGAGTCATTCACAAATGAGCTCAAAAGGGTATGGCATCCTCTGCATCCAACTTGGTCATCGTTTACTCGCACGCAAGCTTCATTTTCCATGTTTAACTGTACAATGTGCAGCCCTGGTTTTGTGCCAGTCTGCATCTGCCTTCCAGCCACCAGCTGCTGCAAACACAAGCCACATGTTCTGGCAATCATGTTGCTGTCATCATTTACAATTTGTAGCCCCTATAATAACTGTTTTGAAATGAGTTGCAGTATTGTGGAGTTGGTGCACTGTCCACTGTTCACAACAGGCGGCGCCATTTATCCTTTACAGAGCTTCTTACAGGATCCATTCACCGAGTGAGGAGTCGCACCTAGACTGAACATGTATTCAAACACTGTTGTGGTCAAAATCTCCCTCATTTATATACATTTTTTTTTTAAAATACATGGAGTTCTTTCTTTGTGTCCAACCTGCTCATGCATGACCATTTGGAAAATGAGCATGCGCTGTACAGCAAGCTAGTGTTTGTTTCCTTCTGTCTACATTTAATCCCTCATTACTGTATTTTCTGAAGCTGTGCTGCATGAAGGTGGAAGTGGACATGGAGAAGATTTCCGCTGAGATCGCCGCAGCAGAGGAAGCGGCGCGCAAGCGGATGGCAGAGCGTGACAAAGACGCAGGAGAGCGAGGAGCAAGAGAGGCCCCCATCTGTGTCTTAGCTGAGGAAGAAAAACATATTTGTGCAACACATGGCAGCAAGTCCCAGCAGAATCCTCTCAGTGAGAGTGGCAGCAAGGAATGTGAGGACACGGAACCAAACGCGGCGGACGCACCAGGTACAGGTACTGTACGCTGCACTCGCTGCTCGGCCTCTGTTGCTAGGCGTCATGAGTTTTACTACATGTCATTGTTTTTATGTTACTCAGGGAAGCCAAAGGCCTCAGAGGAGGTTGAAGTCCATCCAGGCAGCGAGGAAGGTGCATCAGAGGACAAGGAGAGTGTCCCAGAGGGAGCCATGGAGGAGGGCACCAGCGACAGTAACACGGGCTCAGAGACCACCTCGGCTCAGACAGAAGACGCCCCGACCAGTGAGCCGTCAGAGGGGCCGAGCAGGGCCAGAGCAGCCCACTGAGTCCACCATCCCACTGTCTGTGAACTATCAGGCTGCTGATAGATCTGTTGGCCTACGACCCTCTGATCATATATATTGCACAGCATCATCTCAGTTTATCAAAGTATACGAAAAGCGCTCACGCAGGCTCGATCTTCAACAAGCCTGAGGCTAAGATGTTGGTTTAGTTTGAGAACACCGAGGCTCAAGGGCAAACGCTGAATAGTAACAAAGAAAAAATCTAAAGCACTTGAAGACAACAAAGCAGTGGTCCTGTTGTGTGTGCCACAGAGATCCATGTGAAAGCACTATAATCCCTTCACAGACCTCTAGGCCTGCCATTTGGAAGATGAGCCCACTTCAGCACATATTGATACATATCTTGAGCACTATGTCTGGCAGATCCCAGATTGTTGCAAATTCAGACTGGCTGTATGAAAAAAAATTTGTCACATGAAACAAACATTGTTCAGTGTTATATTTAACTTTGTATTTTGTATTGTAGTGTCATTGTTGCTTTTATCGTTATTTTTGCATGTTGCAATCTTTTAAAATGAGTTGGCATACTTGTGAAGAGTGGAGCTGAGTGACCATCTCCTTGGCAGGAGAATATTTGTTTACTCTCTGTATCAGTATTACAGTGACAGTATTGTCTCAGGAGTTCGTAGTCATTAGCAGTACCGATAGTTACTTTTGTTATTTATTATCAGCATTTTTATTATACTTGTGTATTGGTTGTGCTGGGCCCCGGCCCAGTCCGTCCATTGGTATCTCACGTCATCAGTGTTGTACATTGCTCAACTACCAGTGTTCTCAAGTTTGCTGGCTGTCAATCAAATCAAAAGCAGTATGCTTAGAACATCTGTCTTATGGTCAATATTAACTTTTCAGCAGAAAACTTTTCAATGTACCGTAATTGTGTACACAGTGTAACGAGGTTTGCTTAAACATGGACTTCATGTTGTTGTGAAACAGCTTGAGGAGCAGTCATAAACATGCAGTCTTAAAATGAATTTCCTTTTGCATATTTATACCAATAAACTTTTCTACCTGAGCTAGTTGTCATGCAAGTTATTTTTGTCAAACACACCAAGGCCACCTCACTATGAGTAAATATAAATGTGTACAGTACACACATTCTATGTATAGGAATGTTTTCAACTACTTACTGCAAATCTAGTCTTTGCACACAGCATTAGAGGAAGCAGTCTGGCTAAATGATCAAAACAAGTATGCCTGCCTGCTGGTGTGTAAGGTATCAACATTCATTGCATCAAGCATACTCTGTCCTCTGCACAGTACAGGTAAGGGAAGTGGGTAAGATGAGAGGGAATTGTTCCGATTTCCTGTTTTGCAGTATCTGCTAGCAATCACCTCCAGGGTTCAGATTATTTCAGCATCAGTGTCAAATGAATGACCTGGACCTGGGGGTAATGGAGTATAAAGTGTGATATGCTTACCTCATTTTGTAAAAAGGTGTTAAGGATTAGTTTTGCTGGTGCTCAATAAATGAAGAAGTGCACTCTGCATTGCAGTTTTGTACTTTGCGGTTGCACTGCCTCAAGTGAAAGCTAGAAAACCACAACCGCAAAGATACAGGTGTGCAGAAGTGTGTGCACAATACATCTTGTGAGTTAGTGGGCAAAAGGTTTTTCTGTGAGGCCTCCCTTGTCCAAGACTCGATCAACAACATAGGCTTAGTTATATGTTATCAACTGATACAAAATCAAATGCTGTTGGAAATACAAGTGGATTACAATATAATATAAACAAAATCATTTCAGAGGAAAAGTAAACTGTCATTCTTGTCAGTCGTAGGTTACTTAGTTTGAATGTGGAGGCCTGAACAGAATGAAAATAAAGTCTACACTGTTTATGTTCATAAAAAAGAGAATGCTCCATATTGTTTCACTGATCACCCACAAGACTCAACTACTGAATTCAGTGTAATCAGGTCGATTTGCATGTGAAAGTGGTAGATGTCTATCTACAGACTGTGGCCTCAAATAATGTCACCGTCTATCAAAGGAGCTAGTTCTTCCTGAAAAGACTCATTGACATATTCATGTAACTGTAGGTCTGTTCATAGAGGTTTGAGTTGTAGCCAAACTGACTGAACCCACCAAACTTTACAAACAATAAAAACACTCCATTAATTTGACACAGGTTGTGTATATGTTTTGGATTTTTATCAAAATTTTGTGTTAATGTACATTTCACATCAACACACAGTATAATGTCTGTTATACTGTGTTGATCTTGTGTCTAGTGTTTGATGTGTGTTATTTAGCTGCTTTCTGCCCTTTTAAAAATTGCCCATTGGGGACAAATAAAGTGTTTTAAATGGGATTGAAATGAATTCCTGTAATTTTTGTATTCTTTTTGCTTTTTTAATTCTTCTGCAAATGGTAGACGAGCTTAACAAAGTCATTCTTATTCTTTGATACATTCGACAGGTTCTTCAATAATTCTTATACTCCAGGGAGTGGTTACAGTCATGCCCTTTTTTTCTTTTCATATTTCAGTTTGACTGTGGTTTGAGTTTTCTCACATGATATCTGGAGTCTGAAGGTTTTTTTCTATTTGAAGGGGAAACCACCATCAACCAGACATTCAGCTCATCTCTGTTTAGTGGCTTTACTTGTAGCGTACTACGCTCAGTCAACATGACTTCTGTCAGTGGTGAGTACCTCATCATAGTTTAACTAAGATAGTTAAAAGGATGAAGATTTTTGTTGTTTGAATGATTGTTTATACAGAAGCTCTTGAAATGTTGGATAGAAGAATTAACTCACTTATATATATATATTTTTTTGTAATTGTGTGATCATACTGTTTAATCACTTTGGTGGCCATCCATGTGCTCATATGGTTCTAGCCTTTGTAATAGCTGCTTTTTGGAGTGAAAGGTGACAACAGATTGGTGAGGATGACCCTATAAATCAGTTAACACTATGTCTGTAGTCATTTATCACTGCTAACATCATTGCCGGGGTTAGCCAACCACTGTCACTGCCTAACAGGGGTTGTTGCTTAATACTAATATTAAGCAGCAACCCCAACCTTTCTCTTCCCTTGTATGCCTAAATTTCTTGTTTATCTCAAATGTCCATACGAATAAAAAGCATCACCCCCCAAAAATAACTAACACATTTTTAAGAGAAATCAGTGGAAATTTCCCTGTAAGAGCAGTTTGTACTGAGAGGTAACAGATGACATTTACGCAACATGTTATTTGTGTGAATGACTGGAAGCTTTATGACAACTCACAAGTGGAATACAGAACTGAGAATAAGAAACTATGTCCCAAGGGTTATCAGCAGCACTCTGGAAACATTTGAAACATGAAAGACATCCAGTAGGGGAAGTCAACGTAGAAGTCAAAAAGTATACTACTACCTCTCAGTTGCGTTTTTACAGACTCATATGTCTCTTGTAGCTCTCGGTGAGCTTTGTGAAATCCAGAAAATTAGGGCCATCATCTCAGTACGGGACTTTGGGTAACGAACTGGGGTGATATACAGTGGCATGCAAAAATCTGAACACCCCTGGTCAAGATTTCTGTTAATGTGAACAGTTCAGCAAGTAAATGATCTCCAAAAGGCATAAAGTTAAACATATCAGTGTATTATTTTGTTTTCTACAGTTTTAGAGCTCTCAGATAACTTTGACCGAGGTATCAGACAAGATATCTTTTATCTACACGTTTCCAAAGGGGGGGCTACTAGGTACTAACTATGCAGGGTGTCCAAACCTTTGCTGCGGCATTGTCATTTTGAAAATGTAAAAGATGAGGAAAAAAAAAAAAATGAATTTCAGAATGCACCATAAATGCACTATAACCTTTACTGGTGAACTTAATTAATTAATTAATTAATTAATTAATGCACATGTCCAATTGTTCAGTGTTTCAGTATTGCATAACATGCTTGCTGTTCTCTAACAAGGTGACCAAGACAACACTTTGATCCAATTGATGAAGTTATTGAGACATGAGATATCGAATAGAATATCACTGTAGCGTGAACTTTTTATAGGGATAGTCATGTCAAATATCCCTAATTTTTTGTGAGTAGTGTATAATCCTATTGAATCCTACTGAATCAGTGGGTCGGTCTGTTCTGATCCACCTTCAGCATAGACTGCTGTTTCAGACAACCTATACAGTCTGGAACACCATACCACCTAAATACACACATAGGTGTGTGTGTGTCTGTGTGTCTGTGTGTGTGTGTGTGTGTGTGTGTGTGTGTGTGTGTGTGTGTGTGTGTGTGTGTGTGTGTGTGTGTGTGTGTGTAAAGGGAATGTGTCCTCTGTAACTTTATGCCTTTTGGAGATAATTTCATCTTCCACTTGCTGAACTGTTCATTAACAGAATTAACAGAAATTTTGACCAGGGGTGCTCAGGCTTCTGCATGCCGCTGTAAGACGTGGTATGTACCAGGCAGGTGGGGGCGCTTTATGGGGAGTGTAAAATGTACACTATTTGGTTGTTAGAGCCATATTAACTACTGAGGGGTAAGAATATATTGACTTTTTTGCTGCTTCTGTTTTGGGCATTTTATTAAAAGGACCCTGTCTCTTTCAATTCCCTAAATATAAGACTTAAGTTCTCTTTAACTGATCATTACAAGTAACGATTCCCTGCCCAGCACTATGCACTAATGTACTACTACGCTTATAAGTACTACTACGCTTATAAATACTGACAATCACACTATTCTGGTCTCAATTTTTCAGTTCTGCACAGCCTTCTGCCCGGGTTGCTGATATGGATAATTCATTCTCAGGTAAGAAACACATTTTATTGCAGTTGTATGTAACCATGAAAAAAAACATGTTTGTAGAAATGTACATGTACATATATAGAGATGACAATAACACTGACAGCCCTCCCCTCACCAAAGCACCGCATCCTCTAAGGAAGTGGTCTAAAGGTGTAACTGTGTTAGAGGCCAGGCAGATGGATGTTTCTGACAATACGATGATTGTTTGCATTGCTTTTATTTGATAATCTAATACGTCTTTGATTACAGTCTTCCCTGGCTCAGGATGGAGAGAATTCAACCACCACGAGCCCCAATTTTACCAAAATGAACGACTCAGAATATAACTACTCCGGTTTTGACTATGATGACTTTCCTTCACCGTGTGTGAAGGAAGCCAACCGCCACTTCCGCCTCTGGTTCATGTCCATCTTCTACACCATCATCTGCCTGCTGGGGCTGGCGGGGAACCTCCTGGTGATCCTTACCTTCTTCTACTTCAACCGTCTCAAGACCATGACGGATGTGTACCTGCTCAATCTGGCTTTTGCAGACCTGCTCTTTGCTCTGTCTCTCCCCTTTTGGGCAGCCAACTCCATGGCAGAATGGGCGCTAGGCCTGCTGCTGTGCATGGCCATGCACACCATTTACAAGGTCAGCTTCTACTCCAGCATGTTTCTTCTCTGTTTCATCAGCGTGGACCGCTACTTTGCCATCTCCAAAGCAGTCACTGCTCACCGCCACCGCTCCAAAGCAGTGTTTCTCAGCAAGGTGTCATCAGCTGTCATTTGGGTTATGGCATTGATCTTCTCCTTGCCAGAAATGATGTACACCACTCTCAATAACAACACCTGCACCCCTTACACCAGCAACAATGACAAGCTCCGTGTCAGCCTCCAGGCCAGCCAGATTGTTTTGGCATTTGTCCTTCCACTCCTGATCATGAGCGTCTGTTACAGCAGCATTGTTAAGACACTCTGCCAAGCTCGTAACTTTGAACGGAACCGGGCCATAAAGGTGATTCTGGCTGTGGTGGCCGTCTTCCTGGTGTGCCAGGTCCCATATAACCTGGTCCTGTTTTGGTCCACGCTCGTCACAGCAGAAGGGGGAACAGAGGACTGCAACTACGAGAACATTATCCTCTATGCCACAGATGTCACTCAGTCTGTGGCCTTCCTCAGGTGCTGCCTCAACCCATTCGTCTATGCCTTCATTGGTGTGAAGTTCCGCTATGACCTCCTGAAGCTGCTGAAGGACTTTGGATGCATGAGCCAGGCAACATTCTTCAAGTACACCTGCGGCAGGAGGAGGAGCTCGGCGGCCAACGACACTGAGACAACCACCACATACTCTCCTTAAAGCCCTGTCTGTATGGATAACAGCCCATTGACACCTGAAGATCACACAGTGGACTGCTCAACATAAGGAATATAAGACATGAAGTCTCAGGTCAACGATATAAGTGACATGTACATAGTAAAAGTTATATAAATGGCAAGTATATGAACCATTGCTTATTTTTATAGATGTCTCTTTGTATATTCTCATCAGCTAAGATCAAAGAAGACCCTGCTTACTTTTTTGTATTTGGCTTCAATTTTCATGTTGTTTTCAGAAAAAATATATACAGTGTTTTTCATTAAACTTTCTGAACAAACCAGCTCTTCTTTTTTTTTATGATGGTGAAGTTATACATTTCTTACATAGTAAAATGTTAGGGTTAAAGTTAACCTAGTTCAGGGTTAAACTAGTTCAGATAGACAAATAGATCTTCACTGCTTTCACTGACCTAAACAAAACGTCAGATGAACCTAATTAATGTGTAGAAACAACAGGATAGTGAAACACCCTGAACAGGTTGCCTTGCCTCTCTGTCAAAGGGCTGACATACACAATATGGACAAAAGTACTGGAGCACACATTAATCCTGAAGAGCATATGTGTGGTCAGACTCTCCATTCTACTTCATACCAAAGGTGTTCAGTGCAGGCCAGCCAAGTTCTTCCACACCAAACTCGCCCACTTTCTGGACCTTGCTTTGTACACTGGGGCACAGTCATGCTAGAAAAGAAAAGGATTTTACCCAAACTGCTACCACAAAGTTGGAAGCATAGAATTGTCCAAAAGTCTTGGTAGACTGATGCTTTAAGGTTTCCCTTCACTGGGGCCAGGGCCCTAGGGCAACCCCTTCTCCAACAAACTCCACACTTGCTACAATGCAGTCAGGTAACGTCGTCCTGGCATTGGTCAAACCCAGACCCCTCCATTAGACTGACAGATAGAAAAGTGGGATTTGTCCCTCCACAGAACACATTTTCACCGCTCCAGAGCCCAGAGACAGTGTGCTTTCGCCAGTCCATCTGGCTTTTAGTATACAGATTTTGTAATGCTGTTAACACCAGAGGACGTCTGGAACTCTGCAGTTATTCAACCAGTAGAGCAATGGCCACTTACACTATGCACATCAGCACCCGGCCACGCTGCTCTGTAACTTCATGTGATTTTCTACTTTGTGGCTCAGTTGCTGTGGTTCCTAAACACTCTGCAATAACACAGTACATCGTCGCATATCAGGGGAGAACGTTCAAGAATGGTGGCATCCTATTCCAGTACCACACTCAAGTTCACTGAGCCATTTAGAATGATCAGTTCTCACAATGATGTTTGTAGAGGCAGACTGTGTGGCATAGTGCAAAACCTGCAAAGGCATAAGCCATGGAAATACCCAAGGTTCTAACCCAAAACCTTACTGTGGTGAGGTGACGATGCTTTCACAGCCATATGCTGTGCAACTTGATCTTTGACTTTTGGGTAGGCAAGTAAGCAAATAACTCACTATAGGGACCAGAATGCTGTGAAAGATAAATGATCTCAATCTGGAGGACAAAATAATCCCAGAACAATCAGATGAGCAGATATACGTAACTATACAATCTGTTGGTAATCTGACATGCTCATTTTTGCAGAAGTTGTTTTTGATTAAGTGTTTTGAGTTAAAGCAGCTTTAATTCTATGAGAGCAATAAAGCAGATAAACACAGCAGCAGATAAACACACACTGAGGGAAATAATATAGGCTAATGCTAGAAGAGTTGACCCTGGACAAACTCCATGAGTCATGTGAGCCCAATGACACACCTTCTCATCAACATTTATCTGATAAAATAAATTGGAAAACACAATTACAGCCTCACAGGTATGCCTCCACCCACCAGCCATGGTGCAGGAGATGTGATCCTGAGTTACAGCATTGAATAATGGCCATAGATGTTTTTGCAAAACATTATGGAGTGGAGTCGACCTTTCGGATATAAAATGACTTTGACCTTTGACTATTAAAAAATCTGTTCATCCTTGATACCAAGTGAATGTTTGTGCGAAAGTTCAAGACTTTTCTTTAAAGCATCACTGATACTGTATGTTCACAGAGAGACAACCCAAATAAAAAACAAGATACAGTATATCCAAAGATCAGACACGCACAAGATTTAAGCCAAAACTCCATTCAAATCTTGACAAACCTCACTCTCAGTCAGAATGCCTTTGTGACTTCAGGCAGACAGCTGTCAGTAACAAGCAGTTTAAAGTAAGTAAAGTACAAAGTACTGTACAAGTACAAAAGAAATATTGCAGAAAAAGTAATAAACTGATTTGTACCATAGTTGGTAAAGAGGTACTCCATGACCAAATCATTGTTTTTATGTTTATACATGTACTGCAACCAAATTGCCCAAGTTGGGACAAATAAACTTGACCTTGAACTTGAATGAGGCAGATTGAGGCATCTGGATCATTTATGGTCATATTTTGCCTATGAAGTCAGGTGTATGTTGTTAGACACTGGCCTTGGCACATGTCTGCATCGTCTGAGATGTCTCCTAGTTTTACACTAGTAGTGGTCGGTAACAGGCTTATGGTTGGCTGAAAGTCTGTGCACCTTATCATGTGATTTAGCAAACGCCTCATTTCACAGTGGCAAATGAAGAGACTCCTACACAGTCTTTCCAACCGGGGATTACTGGACTTTAAGCTTCAGGAGAGCAGAAACACCCAGAGCAGACTAACACACAATAAAACAATTATGAAATCATGTGTAAGGCAGG
This sequence comes from Trachurus japonicus, assembly GCF_045865225.1. Taxonomy (NCBI): domain Eukaryota; kingdom Metazoa; phylum Chordata; class Actinopteri; order Carangiformes; family Carangidae; genus Trachurus; species Trachurus japonicus. The sequence continues at coordinate 2,069,300 of NC_140907.1, read as the reverse complement.
AGATCAGGGCTAGTTCAAGTCAGTAAGAACAGACGAGTAAGTCTATTAAGATAAACTTTAACTTCAGTGTGTAATAAGGGAACAAATTATGTTCAGTAGCATTTATTAAAAAAAAACAGACCTTAAATTAGATATAAAAATAGTTGATGACAAATGACATTAAAGCACACAGGAGCACACTAGTGCAGTCAATTCCTCAAATGTGTAATAAACAATACACAGCAGCACAAACACACTCCACTGCTACATACACCCTGCCGGCTCATATATCAAACTCATTTTGAAATAGTTGGAAGTAAGTGACTACATTGTAAATCATGTTGAACATTACATGAATATGTGCCTATTCTGATTCAGTTTGAGTTGTAAATCTATTTACTCATCTAATTTTGTGCTTGAAAAATATAACTCCCCTCCAGTCATAAACTCTACAACGCTTAGGTGACATCATCAGTTGGAACCACAGGGATTAGTGATCCTTACTGCTGATTGGCTCATCTAGAAAAGGGTTGGGATTTCATTAATAAAACATGCAGCACACGAGCTGTCATAGTAAAAACAGTGAAGGCTCTGAGAGAAAGACAGCATTACAGCAACTGACTCCTGACCAGAAGAATTATAAGGTAAGACAACCTTTCTTTACCTTCATTGTAATATGTTATAAAGTAAACTGACTGTTCAAACAGTACCTCACTATTATCAGACTGCTCCCAGTTTTTTTTTTTTTTATGAAGCTTGTTTTATCATTATCCCTGCAACAGGTTGTAGCACAGTCAAAAAAAAGCTATTTAAAACAAATTATGCTCCACTCCACTTACCTAAGACTAAAAGCACTGAATATATGAAAAGTTGCATTAGGCTCAAATGCCAGTAGGATTTCATGCCACAGCATTCTATTTACTGAGGCTAAGCTCTGTAAAGTTCAGTCTGTGCCTTTCTAGATGATCTGAATTTACAAGAAAAAAAGGCAGAATTTTCCTATTTTGCTGCTTTCCAAAAATACTATTTTCACAGAGAAAGTTTTAGCTGTTGTTGGAAAACACTATTGTAGTTATGGTAACCATCAGTCACATAGGTGACTCAATGAGCACCACACCTCGTCTTCAACACACAGTAGCAACAGCATGAGGTGATCATCCATCATATCACACACCCTTCCTGAATAGCTATGTGTGCTCGTATCAGCATCAAAAGCCAGTTACTCAGCCTGTTTCATCTTTCACTGAGTGGTTCTATAGAAATATATGCAAAGCCTTGGGCTACATGTTCTGACTAACACACATTACTGTAACCCATTGCATACATTCTGTTTCTTCACCGTCAGCTTTGAAGATATTTGCTATCTAAGTTCAATGGCTGCCTGTATAATGGAATCTAGGTAACATGATATATTTCAGGGACAAGCTGGCCGAATAAAAGACAATGTATAAATGCATTGAAAAAATATCTACAAATTGTTTCTATGATGACCATTTATTATTAAAACCTGATGAATGCAATAGTCTAAATAATGGCAGATTGTTATCAAACCATGAAATGTAACACTAAAAACATTGAGCTGGGTGTTTATAGTGCATAACATGACCAGAATATGAGTATCTGGGAAAGAACAGATGATGGGTCGGTTTTGTAAAGAAGACAAAAGCCAGACTGTTATTCCAGTGAGAAAATGAAACCGATCTCTCTCTATTGTATTCCTGTCTTTAGCAGAAGACTGCCAGCTCTCCTAACATGATGCCTACAGCTAAAGGCATGTCCCACATGATTCCCAGTCACGTTTTGAGAGTGGGTCAAACTATCCGCCTGGACTCAGAGCAGGAGGCCGTCAACAAGCATCCGAGTCTGACACAGCCCGCTGGTGACCATGGTGACCCTGATCTGGACATTTCCCTGAATAATCTCAACCAGCTCATCCTGGAACTGGATCCAACGTTTGAACCCATCCAGGTCAACAAGAGTCCGTCATGTGTCAGCCCTCTCACAGGTACAGTTGGACCATCAAGTCCTCTCTGTTTTCTAACTCATCCATAACAACACATTAACGAGGTTCACAAAGTGCATCATAGGACAGCCTGCACCTATATGACACCCCATCCAGTAAAACCATGGTAACTCTTATAAAACATTACACATGGCCTGGGGTTTTGGAAATTTACCCACCCTTTTGAGATTTTTTTTTTTTATCATTGGGTAATTGCACCACTTGAGTTGCTCTAGGATTACTGCCCAGACTAGAACCACACCCAGCACATGTTGGGCTACAGACAAAGTGAAGCTCACCAAGGAGTCACACATGAGGGTGGGACAGTGGGTGTCTTCACTAAGACCAGCTCTGATCTGAAAAGTGTGCACAAAAGTCAGAAAAAAAAACATTTACATACATTTCCTGTTGTTCATCTTTACTTGGAAGATGTTTAGTCATGTATTTGTTCAACTGCCAAATGGAAATCAACTAGCAGTGATGAGAAATCAGATGATCTATCAAACAAAGACGATCCAGTGTTGATGAGTATTTCTTTCCTATTGTTGCAAAATGCAGAACAATGGTGACCACAGTGTCGACTTGGGATTTTTCTATTTCTGTATGAACATTAGTCATTATTATGTAACTTTAGTTGCAGAAGCCACACGTCTGGCTCACACTGGCTACGGGCTGCAATGTTTTCTTGAGGGCATAAACTCACTCAGAGAGGTCGACAGATATGCAAGCACACAAGAACAAGTCCAGACTCCTCCAGGTGAATCTGTATCATCACAAGAGCAGCAATGAACTAATTGGAGCATTTAGTTTGAAAGCCAAAGACTGAACTGTGTAGACAGGTACCTGCAAGATAGAACAACCCAAATGTCTTTATCAGGTGAGTTCGGGAACTGTGTGTTTGCATAAGGATGCCAAGCCCATTTTGCAAACAGAAAACCAAAGTGTGAAGTCAGAGAAATTCAGTGTTTTTCCACCGAGTGGATCAGGCTAACACCTTTCCCGTTCATCTCATTCCCCCCCTGCTCAGATGAAGAGATCTCAGGCTGTGTGTTGGTCCCCAGAGGATGCTCCTCTGGCTCCTCACCCATCATGGTCCGATCTACATCACCAAGTATAGCCATCCCCACACAGAGCAGTGTCAGCTATGGGACCCATGGTACCCCGGTATTCTCCTGCTCCCCCACCATCTCCCTCCCTCCATTGCCCTGTGGAAGTGCACCCAGACGAAACCCGTCGCCGAAGCAGGACGTTGATTGTTTCCAAGGATCTCTGCGCCTGTCACAACCCAACAGAAACAGTGCCACCTCACTCCTCTCCATGTCCACATGCTCAGATACCAGCTACATCCTTGGCAGGTAAAACTCACCACTAAGGCAAGGCCTGTTTTAAACATAATGCATCTTACAGGAATTAATTAGTAGTTCTCTGGGTAGGTTACAAATTAGTGGACAGGAGTTGAACTGAATGTTTACCGATGTCATCCAAAAACAAGACGAGGGTACATATCATCATCATTTCCTCTTCCTTCCTACATAGCAACCTGTCCCTGACCAGTGAGGATGACTCACCAGAGGCCATCTTTACGAGTATGTCTGACTCCTGCAGCGATGTCTCCAAAATGAGGCCCTTTGATAACGGGCACAGCCCGGACAAGCCCTTGCTGACAAGGCAGGAGCATCTGCACAGCAGAGGAGAACACAGCAGTCCTGCCTCGCTCTCTGGCTCTCTGACTGATATCCCTGTACTGCTTGTCAATGGTGCACCACAGCCAGATCTGTACAACCACTCTCCTGGACCACAAAGTGACCTGATGCAGATGATCCCCACCTCAAGTCCGAAGCCAGCTATTCACAGTGAGTTGCAAGTGTCACAAGACTTTGTACACAGTTATCTGATAGCTTCAAACATTATTTCACCCTCCTGTCATATTGTTGTGGTTATATAGATTCCAATCCACATGTTCATGGCAATCAGCCCTCGATGAAATTCGTCATGGACACTTCAAAGTTTTGGTTCCGTCCACATATCAGCAGAGCAGAAGGTAAGAAGCTCAAAACAAAGCTAAATAATATACTGTATGGCGTGATAGCGTTACACAAGCTGTACATTGAGTGTTTTTTCCAGAAAAGGAAATAAACAAAGCATCTGGTTTGCTGTTCCATTCTAGCTGAAGCCCTCGTGACTGATAAGGAAGCAGGAACATTTGTGGTCAGAGACAGCACTTCTTACAGAGGCAGCTTTGGTCTGGCTATGAAGGTGGACAACACTGCTGCTGCCTTCCTAGGTAAGTCACATGCTATGATAGAAGGTCAGGGCAGAGTTCAGTGGGGCACAGGAGAGACAACAACTACTACATTCACAGACAAACAACATGAACACATTGGTAGACACATGACAACAGCAGCCCTACGCTACAGAGGACGTGGGGAATCTCTTACCCAGCTCGGCTGATCTGTATGGACATGTCTGACAACATCCAGCTATCCGTGGCGAGGCAGGAGACAGTGCTGTTATTTTTTCCACCCACAGTATACCCTGTGTAAACACAAAAGAAAACCAGCTGTTTATGGCACTGTAAGCAATCTGTGAACAAAAAAAGGACCTCACTCACAAAACAATTTTGAGGCTTACTTTATTTGCACATATGAAAGAGACGTGAGCAGTGTGTTGCCACTGAAGCCATTTCAGTGTGTGTAGCCTCACAGTTTGTCTGTTTCAATAGTCTTTTCTGAATTATCCCTCCAAGCATATTTAGAGAACAATTCATTTGGCCCAGGGATGCAACAACAATCATTTCTATTTGTGTCTTTATTTTTTTCACTAACAATTTACAGTGAAATATACATTATATTAAACTAATTATAAAAGATTATGTAAGAGACAATAGAAATAAGAATATCCTGTATCACAATGGGTTACTTAATTTCCAATCCAATCCATTTTATTTATAAAGCACAATTTTAACTAAACACAACGGTTTCCAAAGTGCTGTACAGTACAATGAACACAATAAATTGTACATTTTTTTGTGTTATCGTCTTGGTTTATGTCCCTTAATAATGTGTTGGATAAAAACTAATAACTCACCAAACATGAGTGATGTGTAATCAGTGTCATTGCCTCTCTATCATGTTAGATTCAAGATTCAAGATGTTTATTGTCATAAAAACCATGCAATGACATTCTTACTTGCATTGCCTCCCTTCACATTACAAAATGTAAAAATATTTAAGCTAAAATATTTAGGCTAAAACTTCAACATTCACAAACCTGAAATGTTCATTAAGTGCCTAGTGCAAGAATGTCAGCTGTATGTATCAATATTATATGGCATGTATTATCTTTACTGACTGTATGAAAGAATTCCTGACATTTCTCCTTTTGTCAAAACAGGAGAGAGCAGTGTAGATGTTGTGCGACACTTCCTTATTGAATCATCAGCAAAAGGCGTGCGCATCAAAGGCTCTTCTCAGGAACCATACTTCGGTAAGTGGCTCCAATCAACCTTATCCAAATCCATTGCCTTATCGGTTTTTCATCAACTTTACACCAAGTGAATCACCTACTCAACATGACTAAACATCATGGTGTGGCTAATGTCTGCCACCCTGGAGCTGAGTCAGCCATGTCTGGCCTCTTGGGATGTGGGTGGGACAGTGTTGGGATCTTGTGCCCTTATATCAGGGTATGAGTTCACAGGGTGTGTTCTAACACCCACAGAGCCATTATCGACTTTTATTGTGGTCTCTTTGTTCTTATCAGTCTGTGGGTGTGCAAGCCCTGTGCAGTAATGTAGCCTATACCTGCATATTTGAATACTTAGAAAGAGAGATTGAAATCAAGTCATGAACTAAACGTTACCTTTACTTCCTCCACATGTGGTGGTTCTGAAAAATCCCTGCATGTCAAAAACATCTTTATCTAAAACACGAGCTTTAGATAATGATCAAAAAGCAAAATGACTATGCACAATCTACAAAACAATACTACTGCATAACCCAGAAATCATGATCATACATTCCAATTTAAGGTGAGGTGAATAGGATAAAAATTTAAACTAACAGATATCACCATGAAACTTCCCAAGTTTATCACTTACATTAAGACAAATATCTTTTGTATTACAAGTTTTGTCAAATGTTATGTTTAAATATGTAAATGAGGCTTATTTGCATACATTTCCAGAACAGAAACCTGAACGATGGATAAAGCTACTTTAAAAATTGTTGTTTTATTTTGTTGATATTAGCGTCAGATTTTTACAGAGGGGATTAGGATATCTCTTTTTATCAACTTAAAAAAAACTGTCACCAGCCCTTAAAAAGAAAATCAAATTTCACCATGTTTTTAGGCATAAAATGTTGTAAAAATCTGGCTTTGAATGATCTACCCCTAGGTGTTACTGAAGTGGAGATTGAAAAACTCATTTTGAGAAAACGGCCTTTAAAGACAAGGCCTACAGTACTGTAAAATTCCATAATTTGTTACGTAAATAGTACAAATTGCTGATACAGGGGAAATGGCCATTTTTGGAGCCCAGATCATTGTTGGGGGAGAGAGAGCTTCACAGTGATACCTATAGATCCATGGGCACAGTTTGCCACAGTAGCTGATAACTTTTGGTGAATTTAGGAGAAATCTACTGACGAAAGAAGACAAAATGAAGTAAAATAACCACCTTAATGTGGATTTTCTACCATTTATTCCTACTATTCTGAAAGAAGACATGTTAAGGAAGCAAAATAGCCTAAAATATCACAATTGATCGGTGCATGCAAGAAAACAAACAAACATGTTTTTGCCTGTAGTGTTTCACCACTTAAAAACAATGCAATGATGGGGCTTTTCTCTCACTCTTCATGCTCTACAGTGGGACAGTGAGTTTGTTCTCAAACAACCTGTGATTCTCTGTTTTTCTTATAGGTAGTCTCTCAGCCCTGGTCTACCAACACACCATCTCTACTTACGCTTTACCCTGCAGATTACTGCTCCACTCTCTGGGTAAGTAAAACCATCATGGCCAGTCACAAGGTCTTGTGTGTTCGTGTGTGTGAGCGAGAGAGAGATTAGGATAAAAACATGTCAACCTCATATCTTAATGTGTGTTTTTCCTTCACAGATCTGACCACAGCAGAAGAGAGGGCAGATGACAAACCAGCTGCTGAGGACAAGACTAAAACAGGTGAGCCAGCACACACAAGTTGCATGTTTGTGTACATTTAGCCTACAGGATGCTATTAGCTGGCATCTCTAACATTTTTGAGAAATGTTTACGGAGTGCCAATTAAACATAGAGGAAGAAGAACAAGAAAGATTCGTTCATCACATTATTAACAAGACTAATTAGGCTACATTAAACAACAAGGCCCCCACATAGTATGGCAGAGCATATGTCCAATGTCCGCCGGACTTGTCCGTGCAAAGCTCAATTTTTACGACCGCGCGGACTAGTCTTCACATCGACTTGTTTTATGTGACACTGAGCTGATACGACTTGCTCGACTATGAAACCTCAAGTCAGTCAGCTTTAAACTAACTTACTGTACATTTACTTATGTTCTTACCGTTTCCGTTCCTCCTCTGTAGTCACATTATCTTGCAGCTTGTCTCACACCTCGGACGTTAAACACCAACGTTAGCTAAATGAAATGCTATCTTCTTGTCAGTAGGAGTCCGCTGAGAAGTTTCCAGAAAGTCCCGAATGACAATATGTAGCCTTACGAGTAGGCCTACAACTTAATTTAAATAAATAAATTATTTTGAAGATGTTTTCCATGAGAAGAAGAAAGGCAGGACGTCGAGATAACTACCTGGGCCAGAAACATGCGCAGGTTAATTGACCCTTATCGCTTACTGTAGTAAGTCCACACAGGTGTTTAATTAACGTTAATTAAAGGAGGCCGACGCAGCTGTTACTGAAGCTTGTGTAGCCTGCTGTGATTCTTTGTAGCTATTCCACATGATGGCTCAGTATTTACTTTTTATACAGTATGACCTTATGCCAAATAAATAAAGAAACAAAATATTAGATACAGTAATAACAACAGGATAACATTAGAACTACACTGGGAGAAAACTGTTCCCTGTTCACTGCTTCCTGTTAGTGACAATTCCAAGTAAGTTAGAGGCAAATCATGGCTACTTTCCAATGACAATATATTGATAATAGGATTTTCTAACCAAAGAGCAACAGTTTCCGATGTAGGCTAATCCATTTACAATCCAAGGAGTTGGAGGAGTTGTTTCTTTTTTCATTCAGTTATGCAATTGTATTTCAACCCCTGTTTCTAATGATCCTGTCACAACTTGTCTTTTTTTTTCTTCTATTAGCTTCCAATTTCATCTACCTAAATGCTGTCCCCACTGAAATGCTGACGGGCCCGTGTGCAGTGCAGAGGGCAGTGTCGTCAACATTTGAGAAGGCCCCAGGCTCCTTCACACCAACTGTAGTCAACATGAAGGTGTCTTCGAAGGGTGTAACACTGACAGACATCAACAGGAAGTAAGAAAAGAACCCACTGCTGTAATCCCACTGCTGAGATTTGTGCACTGTACACAAACTAAATCATGGTGGTGGTGGTGTTGTTGTGTGGTTTGGGTGTAACTAACTCAACACCATTTTGTGAACATTTTTAACTCCATGATCATTTTTTCTTCACAGGCTTTTCTTCAGGCGCCATTACCCTACTCACCTGCTTAGCTACAGTGGTGAAGATCCAGATAACCGATTGTGAGTCCTCAGCATGCTAGAAAATAATACTAATTAATTCATACATGTGTGCTGGAAATAATATTATGTGATGTTCACTGTGGTCATCAAAAACATTATTTATATCTATATTTATCTTCACAGGTGGGTGAAAGGTTGCAGTTTTGGTGCAAGGTAATTCTTATTTCTATTTCTTAGCCTATATTATCAAAATTATGTGGAATTATGTTCTTATACATACATTTTGATCTTATTAAATCTAATTTGCTGTTTCTTTGTCCAACAGGATGTTTGGTTTCGTGGCAAAAGGTGTGGATGCTGGCATGGAGAACGTATGCCACGTCTTTGCTGAATATGACCCCCTGCAGCCAAGCAACAAGGTCATTGAGGTTATTCAGGGTGCCATAGCTAAGCTATAGGTAACCAAGGATTCAAACAACTCGCACAGCACGCGCCTTTTAGGCCCTACGTATAGGATATCTGTCTATACTGTACTTTTTTCAGGCAACCTGTTGTGGTGGCCTGTGTACGTGTTGCTCCTGCTGCTGTTAAACTAAATAAGTATTTTAACAAAATCAGAAGCGCTTAGGACTCCCCAGCTTTGTAACATGGTCAGACGATCAAGGTCAAGTTGAAAAGACAGGTGTAACTTAGGCACACATGAAGGAGGAGAGGAGAAAACAGACATGGGACCAACAACATACAGTATGATTGTAATTGAATGGCAAACAACTACTGTTATACCAATATCTAAACAGTTTGTATAAACACTACAATGTTAATCTCTTGGTGAATATATGAAGCTGCCCAGGAAATTATTTCAGGGTGAAATGTTATTGTATAAAATATGAAAAACCAGCATAGAGGTTAGCACTTAGTAAAGCAGTTAATCTGCCTTAAAGCCTAATGTTGTGTATAAACTGAGGTGATATTGATAGACTGAAACACTGAAAGATCCTTACATTTCAAAAACTTTGTGTTTACTCTCGTTGTACAATTCAGAATGTATTTATTATACTGCACTGTAAACAATTGCTTTGTATGTATTAATTAACTTGTATTTCTTAATTATTATTAAAAATGAACACATTGAAAATTCTGTATTTTCACTTTCTGAAAGTTGTACATGGGTGGGCTTAGAAATGTTTGTGTACGAGACTGGCATGTGTGTGTGGTGAATGTGTGACAAAAGGTGAACATTTTCTTCCGTGCACCCCAACATCAAAGCCTCTGCTATCATAAATGAAATCACTATGTCTTCTAGTAAGTCACGTGCAGATTGTGACAGAAACACACTTTTTTTGACAGACGCACACACACAAAAATCTGCTCAGATTTCTGTTTTATTTTAAATGATATATTTTAAGATAAAAGCATAATGCTTCATTTTGAAGTTACAGAGCTCCCAAGATGAAGAGTGTGCTTCATGAAGCAAAGCAAAATCAAACATAACTGCATAGATAATATATATATTAATATTTCTCAACATATTCCGAGGCACCCAAATGCAATGCACAACAGTCCATTTTTCATTTTCATATCTTTGGTGCCAACTCAAAACATAAGCATAAAAACTCTGAATCTAAGGTGTAACAAAGCATGTGTTACACAACCTGCGTGGAGCATTGAAGAGACACTGCAGTGTGAACTATTTACAAATACTGCCCTCCTCTGGTTAAGACAGGGAATCTAAATTCTCTGAGACACTGAGTGTTATGAGCCTCACTGCTGTTAGGATCACAGTGAGCAGTTTTTAAGGAATAATGCATCATAAAATGTAGCTAGCTACATTATTAGTTTGAGTTGTAATATATTTTGTTTCTCCACACAGAGAACAGTACACTCATTCTGGATATGCCTCAGTGCTGATGTTCTTCTTGTAAATGCTCCAAGTGTCTGCAGTGCAAGCATTTAGGGATTGTAGGAAATGATCTAGATAAGGAGGGGGGGCTGCACACGGTTCCACTCTCATTTTCATTGGACCCTACACTTGATAAAGAGGAATATTTCAAAATCACACTGTAATATAGGCCTGCTGAATTGGGTAGATGATTTTGTGTATTCCAGTTTCAACTATCTTAGTTCTGTCAGAAAAATCATGACTGAAATGTTTGTTGCAGCAACAGAACACATTTGAGTTTAGCATCTAGGCTCCAACCTCATCACTCCCTGTGAATACTACACACTAAATCCCGCTGCTTTGAAAAAGCCAGGAACATACTGAGGGACTCATCTCATCCTGGTCAGCCAGGAGATACAGGGCTCTTCAATAAAGGACAGACAGACAGTTTTTACCCAAGGGCTATTGCTGCCCTGAATGCTGTTTAAACCAATGTGCAATATGTAAGCTGCAAATGAAGCTGTGAAATGGTTACAAGATGGTTGTTGGTGCAACTGTGTGTGATTTCTTTTTTTATTCTTTTTTTTTTTTGAGTTTTTAATCTATTATTTATTCTTTGTTGTATTTATTCTTTCTGCACCAATGGAATCGCAACCAATTTCGTTGTACTTGTGCAATGACAATAATACAGTCTGAAGTCTAAAGGAGTGATGAGGAAATAAAGAGCCTGCAGGTGGATGCTGGGTGGTGATGGGGCTGATACAATAGGCAGCAATAGTACACAGGGCATCACTGTAACTGACAGCCAAAGAGGACGATGGGAACATTTTGCAGCTCCATCTGACCCAGTGTATTGCAGGCTTTGCTTCATTAGTGAAAGTAGTATTTACTGTGGTATTCCTGTTATGGCTAATCTCAGCTGAAGTCAGTCTCAGGTTACATCATAGGAAAATAACTCCTGTTGCACTTAACATTATAAAATGGGACCAGGGTCATCAGTCTAATAAAGTGACTGTACGTGTAAATTAGTGTTAAGATGCTCTTTAATATGATATAACCTTGTTATAGGAAACATAACAAAATTCTTGACTAAATGTTCAGCACTTTGACTTTTTGACCAGATTATTCCAACCATTCTTTATTTTTGAACAGAAAGCTGTCATTGTCACTTTATATGGCACATTTACATTGGTCTATATGTTAATTCACAATAGAGTTTGAATCTGTTAAGATTCAAAATATAGAGAAATTATACTGCATGGGCTGTGGTAGTAAAGTGACAAATGACACGCCCTCTAGAGAGACATTTAACAAATCAAAACCTATTTTCTGAGCCCCTCCTCTCCTCCCCCTAATAATTTCCGCACAATCCCTTACTGAAAATCAATTTTTACAAAAACCCACCCAGATAGTTCACAGCAGCTCATAGTGTTCTGTAACTCTACACCTCCGTTCATCTCCATCTACCTACACAGCCTTCTGCAGTGTGTTAATTCAAATTAAATGCTGTAGTTAGGCAGAGTCATATGGTCGATATAATCTCCTTCGTTCGGTGACCTCATACTGAAGTCATGCCAGTGCTGAGAGACACTTTTTCCTCGTCTGGAATGATGATGGAGAAATATGTTTGCATATTAAATTGTTATCATCCGTAATGAATGTACATCTGATATATCTGTAGTGACTTTTTGATGCTATAAAAATGGCCCCATTAGATCAGCACAAAAGCCTGGTGGGTGATGCTTATCCTGCCAAGGTCGAGATCTGATAAGAGAAATCTTTGTTTGATCCAAAGTTCAATGTCAGTTTTAAATTTATATCAAGCATGATGGTAATGGATGGCAATATCCCAGATGTCAACAAGGCAGACACGCTACTTCGGCGTGGCCTGTATTATTACCACAAACAGCTGCAAACCGGTGTCGGTGACTCTGATCGGCTGGTGGCAGAGTTACTGCGTGATGCTCGGGATGCTGCGGGATCTCTTCATGATGAGACGCACCTCCACGTCAGGGAGGCTGTCCTGTTTGGTCTGGGCACACCCCTCGTCCGCCGCCGCCATGTGCAGGTCGAAGCGCAGCGACACCGACTTCTTCCGCAGCTTGGGATTCCCTCTGAAGAAAGAACCCTCCCACTGCTTTATCACCTTGTCGATCTTCTCCGTCCTGACAAGACAGGTTAGGCGACATGAGAATAAAAGGTGAGAATGATATACGGTCATAACATACAATTCTTTCTATTCATGTGGTTTTACTGTGCATCTTGTAAATCCGTGTGAGATTGGCCGTAGCAAAGATGAAAAAGTAAATAATCCTCTCGGCCTTTGATTTATTCATTATATACAACAGCAGTAGGTGAGGCAGGTTGTTCAATATACTGCTCAGTGACACTAGGGGGCAGCAGGAGAGAACATTTTGCTGCTGGGATGTGACAGTTTGAAGTGTCGTAAGTATGACCTTATACTATTATATATTTGCTACCTATATATTTGCTGTGATCACAACTTGGGATCCTGTCAGTAAACTCAATGGGATGCAACTCTCCAGAACAGGAACCTACTTTATTTATTCAGCTGTATCTACAGCAACAAGATCAGTTATGATTTGTGCAGTTTTAAGGAGTAATTATTAAGCTTTTTGAGATAAAATTCTCATATTTACCAAACATCATCTGCCATGACTCCAAAAACAGTCTTAAAAATGAACATGGAAAATGTATTTAGCAAGAATTTGCAGGTATATGTTTACAATACCGTTTTCAGTCAAACATCTTGATCCATTGTAGGCTTAATTTTCGATAAATTAAAAAATCAGTGTGGATCATTTGTGTACTGTATAGGACAGTCTGAAGATGCTCTGTAGAAAGTTTGGCGTCAAATTGAGCAAAAATTGTGGGAGAAGATACAGTATAGGTTTAATAAGTTTTACAGTTTTTTGAAAAAGAAAAAAAAAAGGTTTAAATGTACAAATGTTTCTTCAGTATTGGGGCCACGTTTTGGTGAAAGTTGCAAATCTGTAGCATATTGATTTGTTGTGAATTTTCAAAATGTTGAACTTTAGAAGCTTGCTGTAGCGCCACCATCAGGACTACTGGCCTGTTTTTGCAACTGAGGCAATCTGGCATGGGACTGGACCTTTCTGCAAAGTTTGATTTTTCACGCATGGGAAGTAGGATTTCCTCAGAAAGAACAAGAAGGAGAAGTAGGATAACAACCATAAGTGGCTGGCAAAAAGTGCTGCTTGATTTAGTCTCATTGGAATACCTAACATGTATCACATAAGATTTGGGAACCTTATTTGAGGCATGTAGAGCCTGACATATCTGTCATTATGCTATGAGGGTTTTCTTGATAGCTTTACCTGCATATGAGGAGTTTGCTTTTGGCAGGGAAAATCTTCAATAAATAACTGCTGATGTGAGTGTTGTGAAAACAAGCCTTTTTTTGTGTGTGGATGTGCTGTTGTTTACTTTTTGTCTTTTGTTTCATGTTGTTCTTATTGATTTAACATGGGTTAGGGAGTGTTCACTTGTTGTAAACTCGCATAATTACCCTCATTTGTGAAGCAAAGTTCTTGTGATCACAATTTCTCTTTAAAAACATGCATGTGCCTGGGCTGGCAGGGGCTGTGTGTGCCTGCAGCTCTCTGTGGACATTATGCAAGTGTGTGTCTGTGTGTGTGTGTGTGTGTGTGTGTGTGTGTGTGTGTGTGTGTGTGTGTGTGTGTGTGTGGCTTTGTGGATTTGTGTGTGACTGGTAACACCTGAAGCATAAACAAAGAATTCCACCCATGTCTCATCCAACAATAACAGGTGCTCCACCCTGAAGACTGCACACCAGGCGGGTACCTCCACATCAAACATGAGCCATTAAAGAAAGGAAAATTCCCATGCAGCGCAGTGACAAATCAGTCATGGGAACCTGTGCGGCCAACTAAACGATTAAGCTTTGTAAGTTGTATGACATGTAAAGAAAAAAAAAAAATCCTTTTAGAGTGTGTACATCTTGTCTGCTGGTCCAGACGTCGCCAGGTGGGGAGGACCTGAACCACTGTGTCATCGCGAACAAATGAGTCAATTAAAAAAAAGCTTAAGTGAGTAAAAGCCTGAGGCGTGTAACTGAGAGATGTACATAAAGGTCTCTTGGGTTTTAACCCATCAAGAAACTGTATTACTTTGTAGGTAAAGAGGCGTTTAAATCTGAGTAATGAAAAAGTGCACTACAAAGTGATGAAGCTAGAAATTGCCTACATTTAAGACTGAAGCAGAGGTGCTGACTGCAGGTCAATAAACAGAGATCAATACTTACTCGATGGTGCCGTGACCCTCGGCGCTCTCCCGCACCACGTTGCCCTGAAGAATCTCCTGAGTCTTCACAGTGGAGATTGGCAGGTCTTTATCTTGCTCTGGCTCTGTGAGAAGACATCATCCACAATGATTGCAGTGAGTGAGTGAATGAGTGTGTGTAGAGTTGCAACAATTAACCGATTAACTGAACATTAAAGCCACAGTGTGTAACTTATTTGGCTTTTTATTAGCAAAAGGAAGTGTAGTGTAAGGAAGGACCGAGGCACTGATGTTGCATTCAGGTGCAGTCAGGCAGACGGCCGTCAGCAAACCAACCGGATGTCATTTTACTTGAGGAGAGAAAGACGGTAAAACGTGGGTCAGGTAAACAATACGACATCGCCATGACAACATATTGTCAGGCCTGTATTGTTTTGCCTTGTGCTGGCGGACCACTTGTTTACATAGACGCTTGTTTATCCTGTTACATGCAGCGTCTGTTGTCTGTCTGACGTCTGCCCGATTTCACGTGAATGCAACATCAAGAATACGTTCCGATATGCAACCGCACCGCTAGATGGGGGTAATTCCTACATATTATACCTTTAATAGATAACCGTCAACTATTCTGATAATCGAATAATCGGTTTGAGTAGTTTTTCAAGAAAAAAAGAGTCAAAATTCTCTAATTTCATCTTCTTAAATGTGAATATTTCTGGTTTCTTTGCTCCTTTATGACAATAAACTGAGTCTCTATTTGGTTTGTGGACAAAAATAGACATTTGAAGACGTCATCTTGTGGTTTGGGAAACACTGACATTTTTCAACATTTTTCAACATTTTTAACATTTTATCGACCAAACAACTAATCGATTAAATAATCGACAGATTAATCGATAATGAAAATAATGGTTAGTTGCAGCCCTACTTGTGAGTTATCTGACCTGTGAGTATCACAAGGCTTTGCTGTCTGTGCAGTATGCTCTTCCTTATCCCGTTCTCTGCTGGGAGGAGTGAAGGTATTTCAGGCAGAGGCTCTGACTTGGGTTCATCTGGAGTAAGTGCAGGGTCACTGAAACCGTTCTCCAGCCCGTTCTCCTTCAGCTCCACCACAGAGGACCTCCAAGGTCTCAGACTGATCGGCTGCGCTTCACGACCCATGTACCTGCAGCCACAAGGATATACAGTAGAACAGAGTGAGCAGAGCCAAAAGGACAGCACTGCAAAGCATTCAGAGTATATATTCAGACCCCTTCACTGTGTTTATGTTTTGTCATTTGGTGGCCTGACACAGCTAAAATATGATTTTTTGGGGTGCTTTAAAGATCCAGTGTGTAAAATCGAAGGAAAACCGTGACATCTACATTCAGATTCTGCAAAGCTCACTCACTCGCTCGAACTCACCCCTCCCGTCGGCAAAGTGACGGTGGCCTCTCGGGACAAAAAAACTTGTTTACCACAACTGGGACGACTGGGAGTATTTCAGCATGGAGCGATGAGGTGAAGATCTAAACCATTTTACCATATGTCTGCTGTTTCCTACTCCTTCTTTCCTTCCTCCTTCTTCATCATTGGTTTATTTATGAACATAAAACATGGCAGCGCAAGATGTACATT
The DNA here is from genome assembly GCF_045865225.1 of Trachurus japonicus. Taxonomy (NCBI): domain Eukaryota; kingdom Metazoa; phylum Chordata; class Actinopteri; order Carangiformes; family Carangidae; genus Trachurus; species Trachurus japonicus. Next base: position 2,052,869 of record NC_140907.1, on the reverse strand, counting down.
CTCTAAAACAAGACCCTTGCTACAGTATATGTAGATATAAAAGAAGAATTATAAGGCTACGAAAACCAAACAAATTTTATCCTATAGCAATTATATACACAAATATACTCATGGGTGGTAGGCTATATTCAGATTTTGCAAATAAATCTTGCCGATTATACACACTGGACCTTTAATTGGTAGGCAAGTTGGAGAGACAGACAGGAAATAGGGAGATGGAGAGGGGGAATGACATGCAGCAAAGGGCCAAGAGGCTGCCGTGGGGAATCAGACTGGGGCCGCTGCAGCGAGGACATGGGGCGCCTGCTCAACCCATTGAGCCATAGGATGCCCCAGCTAAAACATGAGTAAACAGCCATTTTCTGGTCAGAGCTCAGACAGAAGGGCATTCACAGAGTTGTCCCTAAGCCGCTCCTGTATTGTTGTGGGTGAATGCTTCAGGTCATGTCCCTTTTGGAGGGTCAGTCTGAGCTCCAGTACGTCCCTCCATTCAGCTTCCCCTCAACGCTGATCATTCTGTCCATCACTGACACTGGAAAACACCCTGACTTCCATTAGACATGATGGTTTTAGAATAAGGTCAAAAAGTTCAGTCTTTGTTTAATCATAACGGAAAATCGGGTGTGTTTTATAAACTCCAATCTGCTTTCATGTGTTTTTGGCCAAGTGGAATCCTTCAGAGATGTTTGTCCTTCCAGAAGTGTCTCCCCTCTTGATACATAACCTTCACACTGTGCTCAGTCAGAGTAACCATTGGGTCCTGGTTCCTTTTTTTAACTTCTTCACTGAATGTGTTACGGTGAAAACTGTGCTCTTGGAAACCTTCAGTGCAGCAGATAATTGCTGTAGCCTTTTCCAGATCTTTCCAATCCTGTCTCTCTGGTTTGGTTTGGTTTGGTTTGGTTTTATTTTACTGTGATCTGTATTGCCAGAATGATTTATAGACATGCCTGTGCCTTTCCAAGTCATATCCAAATTAATTAAATTTATGGAAAAACAAAGAAAAACTCCAAGGCACTCTCTTGAGTTAATAAAAATACCTTTAATTAATCTGGCATTGTCACAATGACATGTTTAAAATGACTATGACGCGTTTCGGCATCAAGCCTTCATCAGGGAGTCAAACAGATTATTCAGATACACCTAGGTCTTTTGTCTTGGTGTTTAGCCAGTGACAAGTTGCCACTCGATTGCTGTGACCCAGAGTGGGTGTGGTCAGCAGCCAACTCCTGCAGAAGGGGCTTGGCTAGTCAAGATGTGGTAATATCTCAAAGATTAACAATTTCAATTTCAAATGCCAAAACAAAAAATCTACATGACCTACAGTTACCTACTGGATACAAGGAGGCACCACCCAATCCTTAGCTCTGTAAGGAGCATGTTCTTGAGTTGTAGCAAGTTGATGGTCTGTGCAGTCAAAACATTAAGAGAACTTCAGTTCTTCTGTCTCCGGGGTGGGCCAAGTCAAAAAAAAATAAAAGATGAAATAAACTTAGCAGTATCAGCTCAAAGAATCACAACCTTGATGATGAACAAAGCCAGTCCAAATGAGACTCTGGATTCTAAGATGGAGGGTTGTGTACCAAGCCTGGACCACCCACCACATCAGGACACATCAAATGGTCCATATACCGTAGGAGAATTACAGAGGTGTGTGGTAAAACCACCAGCGAGATTAATGTGACAATCAATCCACAGGTGGAGGCATGTCAGTGATGCCCCAGAGACAGACACACAATTACACCATCCATGAGCACCAGTTGGCAGGATGCAGGAAAGGGGATAAATTAACTGGAAATGTAGCATCCAATCCAAGAACTGGATCTTGTTTCATTTTGGCTCTTATTTCCATTCACCTCTTCACTAACCCAGCAACTGTGTGACTGTATTCTCTTCCCATGAGACCTGTGTATGCTAATGTGCTTTTTTCTTATTTGTTCCCACTTTCTATGAGTGTCATGCAAATGAAACAAAGCCACCATACCTCGGTGTGTGTACAAGTATCTGCAAAACTAAAGAAATGACCATTACCTTCAATTGTAGTCTCTGTATGTTTGTATATTGTGCTGCAGTAGATATAGTAACATGCTAACACGTTATAAATTAACATGATGAGAGTCATAAAGATATACCTGTTCACCAATAGCATGTTTGCATTACCACTCTAAGCATGCTAACACATTGACATTAGCATTTGGCACAAACCATTTACTTCTGTTATCGAATAACTATATTTTATTAGCACCGATGTGTGTCTTCATATGATGACAGAATAGATAAAGAGTCCTCAACCATGAATACACATGAACTCTTGCACAGTGTCATCCTTTGTGTCTTTTCTTTGGTTGGTTTGCAGACATACCCAGCTCAGAAACCTGTGTGGTTTCATGGCTGCTGATCTTTCACTAAGAAAGCCTTTTTCCACTATATGAGGATGTCCTCGATCTGCTCTTTCTTGTATTTGTTACACAGCCCTTTGAGCCCGTATTTGCTGGCTATCCACTTAGTGTCCACCCTTCTCAAATATGAACAAACAAAGCGAATTTCAGATGCCAAGTAGTGTCTCTTCTTGCATCAGTAACATCACTCAGTGTCAGGCATTGAATGAAAAGTGTCTGTGGTCTAAAGAAAGGAGGAAAACCAAAAGCGGCACATCAGTCACTCTCTTACTCCTTACAGGGGTGATAAAACAAAATTACCTTCCTCTAACTATAAAATCAGGTTAATATGTTTGACGCAAGCAAACGTATCCAATTGCTCTGGGGGTCGACATGAGGTGTCTCCTCGCAGTCCAACTCACACGTGAGGATAATTAAAGGCCGTGGAAAAAGAACGGAACATTCCCTAATAAAACAGTGTGATGCTGACAGACTGTCTGCGTTCTGTCATCTTGTTTGATTATAGACAGAGCTGCATTTTTAAGTTCTGATTCAGCAGTGGAAACTTAGTCCATTTAACCTTGGTTATTATTTGTGTTTTCTACGAAACACCGATTTCCAATCACTGCTCCTGCATGTCACTACATTGCGTGGGAGGGCTCTACGGCCTGAGTCTGTCTCATCCTACTATTATTGTGGATTATCATTTTCTGTAAAGATAAAGTCTACATAATCCAGGATAGAATAGGAGTCTTTGACTGTTGTATAGATATAAACACATGACAGCATCTAGTTGACAGATCAGTAAAGGACATGGCTGTGAAATAAGTTTGTTTACATTCTTAAAGGAATAGTTCAACATTTTTGGCAAATTGTCCCATTGCCATAATCCCTATTGTCATAGCAGTAGGTTCGTTACCTTTATTTGTCGGTGCAAGCTATTTTTAGAACGGTGGAGCAGAGCTGCAAGCTGCTCAGAGCTACACTACGGAGGCTCATGGAATTTCTTGGTTTTCCTCATCAAATTCATCAAATACACAATCCAACAACTCCAAAACGCTGTCATGGACAAGTTGTGACCTGCACATTCACCACGCTATGAGATAATAACGGAACGCTACGAGACAGAGTAAATGCAGAGACTGCTTGCTGAAAAACTGCCCCCGACGGTAACGTGCATCGCGCATCAACGGTTTTGCATGAATTTACCTCTAAAACAACTCTGTCTCATAACGTTCTGTTATTATCTCATAGCGTGGTGAATGTTCAGGTCACAACTTGTCCACCAGAGCGTTTTGGAGTTGTTGGATTGTGTATTTGATGAGTTTGATGAGGGAAACCAAGAAATCCCATCAGCCTCCATAGCGTAGCTCTGAGCAACTCATGGCTCTAAAAATAGTTTGCACTGACAAATAAAGGTAACGCACCTACTGCTAAGACTATAGGGTTTATGACAATGGGAGAATTTGCCGAAATGTTGAACTATCCCTTTAAGTGCTATGAAGGAAGTTTATATCTTTCCTCAGTTAACATGTGTGTGCTTGTTTAATTTTCAGTTGCAGTTATTTAACTTCAACCAGCCAGAAAAAAATACATTTCCTGGTTCCTGCTGAAACCACAAACTCTCATGAACTTCCTCGTTGCCTCTTGCCCTCACCTGCCCTCTTCCCGCTCCAGCAGACGTCGGTATGTGGCAATCTCTCGCTCCAGCCTCATCTTGGTGTTGAGGAGCTGGCTGTGGCGCTGGCGCTGCGTGGCCAGACCGTCCCTCACCTGCTCTAACTCGCTCTCCAGTCCAACGATCACCTGGGAAAGGTCCTGCAGCTGGCTGGAGTACATGCGCTGCGTGTGCTGCAAGGAGGTCTCCAGGCCTTTCTCCTGGACAACAAAAGGACAGATTAGCAAAATAACTGGACAGTTGTAGCCTATGTATGCTTTTAAATAACTGGTTACAAAATACCATGTAGCAGTTTATCATATTACATGTAACATAGTAAAAATAATTATGCAATGCAGTGTTTAAAATTTAAATAAAATGTAATAAACAGCATGGAATGTGATAAGAAATACATTTTTATAATTAGGAGATGTATTAAAACGTTACAGAACATTCTATTACATTGTGTTCAGGTTGTTACATTGTTGGTGTTTTATCATGCTAGCAGCCAGGCTCTAGCTTCTCCAGGAGAATGTCTATGAGCCGTACCATTTGTCACCATTGTACCAAGTCTGTTTAATTGATTTCAATCCAATGTTGTACAGACAATCATAGTCCCAGGGGGATGAATCCTAATTAGTTTGGTAATCAGCTTACTTTTCTGCTGTGGCAACAAAACAGGGACACGAATGGGATGTCTCAAAAACCAGTGGATCAACTGTCAGTTTGGTGCAGGCACTTCTAAATGTATCCCTCAAAACATGTAAAAAGCCTTTTCTTTTTGCCATTCATGATTTTATTGTGGAGCTAGGCCTCACAGGATGTGTTTATTTTTCGGTAAAATGAATAGGACTAATAATTATTAGAATAATGCAGTAGCACTGTGATAGTTTGGGGGTGGGGGGTTCTTACCAAGGCATGCAGAGTCTCAATCTCCACTTGCAGGGAGTGCCATTGCTTCCTGGCCTCAGCTAGTTCAGCTCGTGCCTCTCTCAGGGCAGCGCCCCCGAGGCTCACCTGAGCCCAGGCTGCCTCCTCCTGGGTGAGGTGAGGAGATCAGACTTTAAAAAGGGGTAAAGGACCCATGCAGCCAAACCTTTTAAATCCCATGACTGGCAAACACATCACAACAGTCATAAACATTGAGACAAATTGTAAGAACTGTTACTTGCCAAATAATTGCATCATTGAGATTATGAGCTGTAACTAATGGTTAGTACTTGATATTGATATCTGTGGTAGATAAACAAGTCAAGCCTGATGAGAAACACACAAAGCACCTCACACACTGAGACACACCTTATCGATAACAATTTAATTTTTAACGACTGGCGTTCAGTCAGGCAGCCTCAGGTGGTGCTGTTGATAGTGTGCGCCTCCGTTTAAGTAAACAGACGGATCAGGCACACCGGCCTAAGTGTACACAAAACTGTAGTGTACAGACTGTGTTAACACACTGTGCAGCTGTACCATTCAAATGCAGTGAAGCAGTCATGGGTCTCGGTTATGACAATATCTTGACAAAAAAGAAAAAAAGACTTTCCTTATCACAAATGTTCCTGTTTCACTGCATTCAAAGTTTTTCTTTTATTAATAGAATTATGCAACAAGAGATTTTAGGCAGAAAATATCCTCCATCAGCAATTTATTACCGATAACAAAGTTTCCCCCTTCAGCATTTACCTCAGTAACTCATAGTTTGGGTTAATTTCATTATAACTGCACCATCTCAGGTACAGTAATAAGATGCAGTGTTACTGATTCGCTCATTCACCATCATTGATCTCAATTATGTACAGTTAAATAGTTTTTTTGTTTTTGTTTTGAGCATTTTAAAGGTTCCCTGTGGAGTTCTTCGCCACTGGTCACATTCCAGTTTTGTTTGGATCACACACATGCTACAGGCCAGAAAAGACTCCACTGTTTTCACACAACTCCCTTCCACCAACAGCACAAGCAAATACATATTATGTCATATTGCCCACAATGTCAGTGTGGAATAAAACTGATGAATAAAGTTGGACTTAAATTATTCAAAACAAATGATTTGGCAAATGTTCTAGATCAAAAAGATGCATTCCACATGTTTATCACCCTTCAAAGATACACACTGCATTTTAATGACTGACACTCAATGTGAACATAACTTTTGTTTCTATGGAAGAAAACCCCCACATGGCAGCTTTAAACTAACAACTGTAGCTTTAATGTCAACACTGTCAACCCATGCAGGTTAAAACAGAGGACAGGTTTTCATTGTATAACAGTATCATATCCACTTAATGATATGTTAGTATATCCATCATGAAAAGACAAATTTGCTTTTGCTTAAGGTTAAACTTAAACATCACCAATGATCATATGGCATAATGATACGTATATGATGATGTATAATGATATAATTATGGACACCACGCCAGTTTGACTGCAGCATTGTGTAACAGTTACTTTAGTAGGACAAAGTGGGTCTGATGTAAACATAAAACCTGCTCTGATTTAACACTGTGGTAGCTTGCAGCCTCTGGCCAAAAGCACTTTATTGTCACTGTCAGACCAAAGTCATTGTGCTGTGGAACAGCAACACTGGGATAATAAGAAGGTACCTAAACGGAGAGAAAGGTTTGCTTAAAAAACTTCAACATACAGAATGCTGCTATTATTACAGTAGATGAGGGATAAAAACAAATCTGCAAGACAGATGAGATGCTTGGGTTGTAATTTCATCAATAATTAATGAAGATGAGGAGTCAGTCATTCATACAGAGTAGTAACCGATCATTTGTGTAACATGTCTCTGTAATAGTGTATAGCACTGAATATGGCAAAGATAGAGACGGCTATCACGCAAAGTCATGCAATAACCTGCAATGATATACTGTACTGTACAAACACACACATACACAGAAAGGAGGGAGAGGCTTGTGTGTGTTCAGCGGTGAGCCTTTCACCACAGTCAACAAATACCACAACTAACCATTAACTTCAGTCAAGCACATACATCCGTCAGTCTTGCTTATGTGAGAGCCTGGAGTTGGTCTTTGAGGGCGTGTCTGTCTGGCAGTGGGCCAGGACAACATGAAACAGGTCCAGAAGAAAAGATGAGGTGAAGATGCAGGAGGAGACACATACCTCACTGAGAGCTCCTCTGTGTGATCTGGATGCTGCTGCTGCTGCTGCTGCTGCTGCTGCTCCAGCTCCAGACTGGCTAGGCCCCACCAAGCCAGGAGGTGGATTTGAGACCGAGCCCAGGCTGTGTTGTCGCTCAACAGGGCCGGGAAGTCTGTTGTGGTCGCACTGCGCTCTGATTCGGTCGAGGAGCTGGGTGAGCTCCATCCCTGTGCCATCCTCCTCCCCTCCTGCCGTTGCTGCTGCTGTGGTCGTTGTTGCTAACAGGGCATCACAGGAGCTGGCCCGCTGCAGCTGCAGAGCCTGGGCTGCCTGCAAACAGCCAACCAGAGGGAGAAAGAGGAGAGGGAGGGAGGGAGGGAGGGGGAGTGAAAGACGGAGAGACAGAGAGAGATACAAAGAGAGGGTGAGAAGAGAGTGAATGATGTAAAGAGGCAGAGTAGAAAAGGAAAAACAAGACAAAAGGAGATTAAATTAGTTGTGAATATGTCGGTGAATGGATGTAAAGGAGAAAAAGAGCGAGAGAGAGAGTGTGTGTGTGTGTGTGTGTGTGTAGTTTTTGTGTGTGTGTGTGTGTGTGGTACAGGGCAGTGAGACAGCCAACGCAATGCAGAGGCAGGAGAAAAACAAAATTTGGTAATTGAGCCCTGCATACATGTAGTAGCTATGTGTGTGTGTGAAAAGACACAGGAGTAGAGGGCTGGAGGTATTAGTCAGCAGGAAATGAAGAGAAGGAGGAAGGAGAGAAAAGCGAGGAGAGGGGCAGATGAGGTAAGAATGAGAGGACGAGAGGAATCAGGAGATGTTGTCACACATGCGTGTAAATACACATGTACATAAACACAGAAAATGGCGGGGCCTCTACCCAGGGTTGGTGGTCACATTTGCCATGGTGAGATGCAGTATTGCTGTGTCTTAAATTGCGTAGCTCCATATTCCTCCCTCCTATTTAGAGTGCATGACTGTGCTGTCCAGTATGACCACAGACTGTTCACAGTGATGGACACACCTGACCCTCGGTCGCTGCCATCTTGACGACCTTCACTGTTGCACAAATCAAGTCCTAGTCCACAGCCACGCTAGCATCTCCATGAGGCTGGGCCTTATTGCCTTTAGTATTTAGCTTAAAGGGATATATTCAACATTTTGGCAAATTGGCCTATTGGCATAATCCCTCTGGTTTTAGGAGTAGGTTCATTACCTTTAATTGTCGGTGCAAGCTGTTTTTAGATCAGCGGAGCAGAGCTGCGAGCTGCTCAGAGCTATACGCTACGGAGGCTAACGGGATTTCTTGGTTTCCCTCATCAAACTCATCAAATACACAATCCAACAACCTTAAAACGCTCTTGTTGACAAGTTGTGACCTGTTCATTCATCATGGTACGAATATTTATGTAACATTACGGCACACGAAGCAAATACTCAGAACTACTTGCTTTTGAAATCACTCCGCCCAGAAGCCGTGTCTGAAATGTAGTTCCGGCTACGCATTTGCCTCAAAAACAACTCAATTTTGTAATACTGCATGATTATTTCATAGTGTAGTGAATGTGTAGGTCACAACTTGTCCACCAGAGCGTTTTGGAGTTGTTGGATTGTGTATTTGATGCGTTTGATGGGGGAAACCCGGAAATATCATATGCTTCCATAGCGTTAGCTGAGCAGCTGGTTTCTCTGCTCCACTGATCTAAAAACAGCTTGCACTGACAATTAACAATTAACAACAATCCTACTGCTATGAGTATATACAGTAGGGATTATGGCAATGGGCCAATTTGCCAAAATGTTGAACTATCCCTTTAACATTAGCTTTCAACCTGGAGCTACACGCTAATGTCAGCAGTGATTACTGTGTTCATCTTAAGTGTGTCAGCATGCTAACATTAAATATGCACTAGTCGCCCTTAGGATAATGAAACAGCATCTAATTGGTAAATGTAGCAAATAAAAAAAAAATACCTGAAGGCAAATTCATTAAAATGATTAAAACTGCTCCTGAGGGAATAGAAATGCCTGTACAAAACTTAGTGTCACTCCAGTTAAATCATTCTGAAAGACATTATGATCTATAGAATAGCATGGCCAGTAAATAGTGCACTGTTTCACCAATAAAATAAACAAAATGAACTTTCTTCAAAAGATAAGTTACTTTGGTCTAGCAGGCCTGTCCCACTACCTGATCCAACTCATTACCACCCAACACGTCTGCACTTTTGCCGAAAGTGAAAACATATTGCAACATCTTAAATGGAGAAACAACAAAGTCACCCACTTGTCCAAACTCCTCCACCGTTTGTGTTGGAGCGTAGAGTGTTTGTTACGGGCCATTCTCTCCACTCCCCTCTTGGATTCAGATTGGCTCAGAACATTCCTCCTGATCACTGCCAGTGCCTTCCACATGTCAGTGCTAACATGAATGTTTATGAACCTAATATTTCCAGGAAGACTGCCATCCTGAGTTCAAGAGAGTCCTATGTTCCAGCAGTGTCTACCTGCTCAGTCCCAGACAACTTTATAAAGAAACTCCAATTCTGTCCAGTTAGATGGTTTTACCATTTTACCATTTACTCTATAACAAGACTCCCAGTAACCAGACAACAGCACATGTGCAATACCCTGTCTCTATGTGCAATAACCCCCCCTACCCACAGCTGCACTGTTTTATATCTAGATATTTTTTTATATCTCTTTTTAATATCTTAGCATCTCTCTGTATCTTGTTTGTCCTATATTTATATTTATATATATATATATATATATATATTTTTACCAGTCCACCACAGTGGGCACGGCATGTGTGAACGTATTTGTAAGTATGTACTGCTGCTGTAACCCTGTGAATTTCCCCACTGTGGGATAAATAAAGGCATACTTTACTTTACTCTACCATAATGTCCACAACACCTCACATAGTCCTGCCCAAACCCAAACTGTCTTATATTTGCTGGGTTATTCACTTGCACGGTGTTTACCTGCAGGGCTCCCCCACCAAGCATAACTTTCAATATTGAAACAGGTTAATCATTTATTTATATGTTGGTTTTCGTATTTTCTGCCAATTTTATTAGGTGCAATGTACTCCGCTGTCTTTCTACCATAGTAAACAATAACATTATATGTTTAATATGTGGATGAACAGTGTACATTTAAGTAAATAAGGTTGTAGTGTAGCAGATAGAAGGATGTCACAGTAAAATAGACCAGCAAGGAATAAAAAGAAGATGTCATAACAAGCACTTGCAGTACATTTAGTGACCTCAAACTCCTGGTGCATCATCTGCAGCTCGGTCATGGAGCGGTGAATGTCTGCTTGCAGCGTCATGCTGCTCTGATCCGCCTTCCTCTTTGACTCCCTGAGCAGAGCCACCTGTTGCTCCAGACGCCGGGTGTTGTGCTCCTCTGCCTCACATCTATGATGACAACGGAATAGGTCATCTATTGATCCTCATTCAGTGCTTCCTGTTAATTATGTATGAGTTGGCTAAATATGAATTTCATATGAGCACATGGAGATGAGGTCTTGGTCAGGACAATCATGTAAGGGGAAAATACATTCATTCATTCAAAGTCTCATCAAATATTCATTTTAAGTTGATGCAAAAGCGAGCCCGAGTGCAGACGGACTACATCATCATGGCTGTACGTAAAAGGAACAAGATGTCATCCTATGTGTGTGTGAGCCACAGTCCAGTTACAGTCAGCTGGTCAGGACACATCGCTGGAGCTATAAATAGAACAGGTGTTTCTGATAAGCTCCAGTGTGCTGCCACTGCGCTGAATGGGTTAACAGCTGACAGTAGGGAGATGGTGTGTGTGTGTGTGTGTGTGTGTGTGTGTGTGTGTGTGCAGGGTATGAGGGAGGGGTGGTGGTGGGTTCAGTGTCACTCTGCATCAATACATAAGTGAAAGTGCCGACGCGGCACAAAGCCTGGCCTGGATTTATATGCAGGTTGGCTCACAGGTTTGGGAACCGGCCTGAGTTAGATAACAGAGGACTAGAAATGGATGAAAACAGGAACTCACTCATATTTATTCTACAGATTTACTTAGTACATTTACAGACTTTATGGTTCCGTATTGATAACCCCATAATTTCTCTGGGCATGTATTTAATGTCACCATTTAAAATCCAGAAACATTTCATCACTTAGAGTATAAACTATTACAATAACTTCTTGTTTATGGGATGTGTTTTAATTCCGATTCAATAAAGGCTGGACTGTAGTGAATGAGAAAGGGGAGAGTTAGCTGACCTGGCCTGGATGACAGCAGCTTTGGACTTCATGGTGTCAGACTGCAGTGCCAGCTGGGCATTCTCCATCAGCATTTTACCAACCTGTTAATATAACACAATAACATTAGATTAGATCAAGGAATGTGCAGACAACATAGAAAAACATACAGTTTTTTTTTTCAGCTGTCAATAAGAGCCCTGAGTTTACATGCAGTTTTATGCATTATACTGTATGTGTATATTTTTCATTTATTAGTGCCCTGGCAGTGATCTCTACTCTATAGCTATTTCATAGTTACAGAGTTACTGCGTTACTGTCATAGTTACTCAGAGAAGCTCTCAGAATTGGTCTGAAATCTTTCTCTTTACACAATGCCCCCTGCCACAAATTACACTCTCTTACACTTGACTTTTTCCACAGTTATAGCCAAACTCATCATCTCTTTCACAATGTGCTTGGAAAACCAGAGAGACTCACAGAATTTATGAGCCTCTGAGTAAGGCCAGTCCCATCCAGCTGCATGCCCATTGACTCCAATACAAAATTTGGAGCAGATTTCCAGAGAAAAGCAGAAGCGCCACTTTCTTTCAGCTTGCGATACTGTAGCTTCTAAATATATATTCTTGAAACATCAAAAACATATCAACGTGTTCAGGACGGTCTCATTCCGCTCACGGTCTGCTTCTTGTTCTGATAGGAGCTTCCGTTTTAAGGAGAATCCCGCTCTTTCTCTCTGTTTTTGCCTGCCTCTTCTGGGGTTCAATCTATCGTCGTGGTAACCCCTCAAGTTACCATGGCAACTTTTGAGCTTCAGGCCAGAGCCACAGCTGAGACCAATTCATTAATTAGAGCCTCCTCTGATATCTCTGCAGTTAATCAATTCATTTCACTGACCCTTTTTAGCCTTTTCCCCACCAGTGTTGGGCATGTTTATGTAATTAGTTATAGTTACTAGTTACTTTAAAGGGATAGTTCATCATTTTGGCAAATTGGCCCATTGCCATAATCCCTATAGTTTTAGGAGTAGGTTCGTTACCTTTAATTGTCGGTGCAAGCTGTTTTTAGAACGGCGGAGCAGAACTGCGAGCTGCTCAGAGCTATACGCTACGGGATTTCTTGGTTTCCCTCATCAAACTCATCAAATACACAATCCAACAACTCCACCACGCGATGAGATAATAACGGAACGTTACGAGATAGAGTTGTTATTGAGGTAAATGCATGTAAAATTGCTGATGTGCGTTGCCTTCAGGGAACAGATATACTTATTATTATTAAGTTATTTTAACTTGAATGTTCTCATACATTCATCAACTGTTTCTGATTGAGACATTGGTCTCTGTGGTGCGTTGTCACTGTTTCCTACTTCACCTCTCTCTCTCTCTCTCTGGCCCAGAGTGTCAGAGGGTGGGGCAGCGCTTTCACATCCCTGGCAGCAGGATGCAGCACACACACACACACACACACACACACACACACACACACACACACAGACCACAATGTCAATATTCGGAGAGAGAGATATGAGAGAGAGCCCGTGTCTGTAGGCCTTACTTTTGATCTTAAGGTTGTGGGTTTGATTCCCATGTTGACAGAGATCACACACCAACAGCGAACCCCGTGGCACTTACAAAATTCCTGCGAGGAAATTTTCTTGTTTTTTTTATTACTTATCTACACTTTTGTCTTTCTTTCTTTCTTTCTTTCTTTCTTTCTTTCTTTCTTTCTTTCTTTCTTTCTTTCTTTCTTTCTTTCTTTCTTTCCACCTTTTTACCATACCTTTCTTCTTCAAACCTCACCTTCAGGGTCAGATGGCCAATCAGCACTCAACAGGTTGTATACTTATTATACACCCCATACAGTATGGAACTCAGCCAGTATCTCTCTTCAGTGCAGCCAACCAACTGTATCCATATGTTCAGCCTTACTGAATCATTGGACATGAATCATACAATTCCACGGTTTCATTTGATTCTCACAAGCCGTCTTGATATTACACAAACCATAAGTATCATTAAATCCCAAGCACAAAAACTGGCTCCTCATCTTTTATCACCTGCATGGAAATGGTAACACACCCTAATTTCTGGTTGTTTTCTTAGGAGTGAAACACTCCAAGGAAAAGACACACCCTTGTTGAGGGAAAGCCAAAGATAACATGGAATATTCCATAACATGTATTTAATAAACACTGTAATACGCCCACGTGGATGTTTTTCTTAGATCTTTCGACTTGTACTTGCAAAGTACACACCTATGGAATTCTTTAACATCAGAAATTAAAGCAGAAGTAAGTGATATATTTGTGTTAATATAAGTCTTAAATAGTTATATCTTCCGACAGCAATCACTTACATAGAGTGTTTGGTCTGAAACACGGGTCTGTCAGTCCCTCTGCTCTGCTCTGAGCCGAGGAGAAAACATTTATCGTATCCTACAGTTTTTATCCAATGAGGAGAGAGAACGGCATGCAGGGCTGTGTGTGCAGCCAAGGGACGCCGTGAATGTGGCGACGTAGGGACGAGGACTGTTATGGTGCGTTCAAGGAAACTCGTATTTTTCCGACTGTGAAGTCGTACCAGTTCGATCTGGTACAAGTTCACGGGTCGGAAGTTACGAGTGGCCGTTATAGTGACTTTCACCGGTAAAACAGGTCGGAAAAACACGAGTGGGTTGCCTGGAACGCTACAAAGTCGTAAGTTGTGACTTGAAGCTGTAATTTACGATTTCAAAAGCCTGCCTGGAACGCAGCATTAGCGAAAACGACCGGACCACTTACTTCTGCTTTAAATCCCAAACAGAACCAAAGAGGTTTAGTGATAAAGTTAAACATTGGCTTAAGCAGCAGCAGAAATGTGAACATTAACATCTCTCGAGTCATTGTCAATACAGCACTTTATTAATGTTTAATGTTAAATTGAACTTGTGTAATTGTTTAATCTGAATTTTGCAGCTGTGTTTATTTATTCATGGTACCTATTCACTATATTATTCAGTATATTTGATCCTATTCTAAACCTGACCAGGGACAAAGACTGCAAATTAGCTGAAGCTAGACTTCTTGTATGCATCGCATTTTCCATTTTTTGTGGGAATGTTGTATGTATTGTCCCTGTTAAATAAACAAAAAAATTGTAGGCCCTTGTGAGATGGGTGAGTGAGATCATCTCACAGGCTGATTACCCATCATTACGTTTGTGCTGTAAAGCGATGACATAAAGGAGTTTTAAAGAAGAAAATTGGAACGTAATCCTACATGTTAACATGACAGCATTCTCTGGATTAGTGATCAGTGAAACTAGCCGGGTTTGTTTGCGTCTGCCGTAGTCATAGGCTCATTTGCAAAGCTCTCAGATGAGCTCAGTGACCTGGTTTGCAATGAATCAAGGGAGTCATTACAGCACCTAGAGATCCCATAACCAAGCAGTTGGTGTAAACCATCAAGTCAAGTCATGTGAGGCACCATGCTGGTACGTAGGTGTTAATGGTCCACTGAGCAGAACAGCCTTTAAGGTAATAAAGATTTCCACATTCTTTCTGTGTGAGCCAGCCAGCATTCTTGCTGTGTCTCGCTGTCCTTGATCCTGACGTAATTACACACACACACACACACATATATATTATGCTCCTAATCCTCTGCAGCAAGTTAGTTTGATGTGGCATTACCTCTCACCTCCTGGGATTATGTACATTCTGAGGGTTTACATTTCATCTCTATGAATTTCCCCTTTCAGTGTGTTTCGACGTGTTTCTTTGGAATCTCACTTTTCAGTTTGATGACAGTGACACTGTCGGTCGGTCCTTGAACCAAGCTTCATGAATGTGACCGACCTGTTGCTTTTTGACTCATTAAAAAGCAGAAGCGGCGCTGCAGCATCTGTCTGTCTACACATCTGGGTTGCACCGCTGCCATTTAGCTGCCTTACTTACCTGGCCTGTATTTGACGCTGTTGACACATCGCATGCAGCTGTCCATCAACACCACTAATTGACTCTGTCCCTGTTTTTTATCACAGTCATTACTGCTTGATAATATGCACCTGCTCCTGTTCTCTGCCAGCCTACAGCCGTGAACTGATGTAATGGAGAATAACCTGAAGCACAAAACACCAAGCCAGGAAAAAATGATGTGTCCGACATCTGTATTGTGGCCTTTCTCTACAAATTTCCACCTGTTTTAAATAACTCTACCAATCATAAAGGATGGAGTAATTATTAAACATTTCAACAACAAAATGTGAGTCTGACCTGGGCACGGAGCTCCTTCACAGTCTGCTCCTGCTGGGACCATTCCTGGGATCGAGAGGCAGTCCTGTTGCCCCAGTTGCCTATCTGAGCCTCCAGGTGCTGGTTTGCCTCCTGCAGCCTGTTCACCTGCTCCAGCAGGCTCTTCAAGCGGGTGTTCAGACCCCACATGGTTTGACCGGAGTCCTGCATCAGGTCCATGGACACCTGTCCTGACAGAGTGTGCACCAACATGTTTGCAGGCGCACGCCAGAGAGAGACGAGCCACGGATATTTCCCCACACAGTCAAATGTCACAGCCCGGCCCAGCTGCTGGTCAGAATATGCAAATAATACGCGACCGGCTGACTTACTTAGGTTTCCTGCTGAATGTATACACAGTAATATAAAGTTACAACTTTCACAGCAAACAATCTGCCACCCAGTGTGCGATCACACGCTGCCAGAGGCGTTAACTAAGTAAATGTTTACCCAGCGATACTCACCTGAGATGTGGCCTTCCACGAATAAAGCACAGTAAAATGCAGTAACAGGTAGCAAAGGTCCCTCAGTCGTTCTTTTTTTTTTTTTTTTTCCTGATCACACTGAGCCAGTCCACCACTCACCACAGCTTAGCCACATTCCTCTACAGCAAGCTGGTCAACACTTTCTCCCTTCCCACTGTGATCCAGGTCATCAGCAGCAGCAGCAGTAGCAGCAGAAGGCCCCTGAGACACAGCAAAGGCTGCCATCAGCTCTGCTTGTTATCACTGCTTGTATGAGCAGCGGGTAGTTCTTTCTCCAGGCTCGGCAAACGATAAGGATGGGTTCCTCGGCGTCACCACGTCACCACCCAAAACGGTGTTTTGGAGAGGGGAGAGCGGTGGTGGGGTAGGTGGCTGCTGGACACAGTGTGTGCTTACATCACCAGCACTCTGGGGCCCTTTGTGCTCTCTGATCCAGGATTACTGAGCCGCTTTCAAACAGGGAGACACAAGCTGCGGAGGGAATGTTCAGGGAGAGATGGTGACAGGAGCTGCATGTGTGGGTGTTTTTGTGTGTTTGTGTGCTACACAAATAGGAGGTTACATGCACTGCAATTAATGTGACGCCTGTGTCCATATACACACTTTGAGCAGAGTGAACTCTTGCTCAATAAGGTTTCAGCAAAGCTTGTGTCTGACTGTCTGGGACAAAGGTTTGATCTTCTAAATATTCTAAATGTGCCGACAGTATTGCCTTAGATACACTGTGTACAGATGTCACAGTTACCACACTAGAGACTATTATGGTTTTAGTAGCTCTGGAATTTGCATCTTTCGGTCGTCGCCTCCCACGGCCAGCAGAGAGTGTGTACGGCAGCATCACAGACTGATGATAGACAAAAGTATTTAGGGTGTTATGATAGGACATGATGTTTGATCAAGCTGTAGGTGTGGCATCAGTGACTACACTCACTGTCTAACTTGTGGTATGAATGTAAACAAATGGTCTGCCATCACAAAAAAGAGGATGAAGAAAGAGTGTTCTTTCTGATAGTACTGATGAGCAGCGGTCACTGTGGAGGAAAGTCAGAGGTTTAACCTCTTGTGTTAGGATCACCACTGATAATGCATAAATTTGTTTATTACATCAAGGCTTTTCTTTGTCAGGAACCTATATTTAAACAAAATAAAAATATATATATATATATTTTCACTAAATTCTAAAATGCTTTGGTTAAAATTATGACATTTGTGTTGTCAGGGTTGGTTACGGCCTGGATATAACAACTGAACAATAATGAGTTAAAACTGAAATCAGTGCAAAACCAACCTTTTCATGGATAAGGAACCTAACAACATAACCAAGAGATGAGAAACGAATGGGATGATAAATAATTGTTTTTACTGTGTTTTACAGCTGATTTAAGACGTGGGTCAAAACTGACCCTAACACAAGAGATGGTAGCAGAAAACTGACAACAGGAATGTTCAATTATAGTCAAGGGGTATACTACTGACAAAAAAGGCCCAGGGGCCCATACCAAAAATATTAAAACCAACATTCATGGATAAGGAAGCCTAACAAAGAGATGAAAAACAAATTGGATGAAAAAAAGAGAAAAGTTTGTAGTGTATTTATTTACAGCTGATTTAAGACTCGGTCCAAAACTGACCCTAACACAAGGATTGATAGCAGCAAGCTAACGCAAAAGGAAGGTTAAGCTAACATGTAGTGTAATGGTCCAGTCATGGATGTGTGTCTTGGTGTGAAAGGTGATGAGGAGGTGCTAAAGATCAGCTTGATGATGTAAGTAAGTCACAGGGCACAGCACTAGTGACTCAGCTCACACATTATAGTTAACGCTGGGAACATGCTAATGCTTGTCTAGGGATGGGTACCGAAACCTGGCGATAGACAGCCCCGAAGGGTATATTTTAAAGACAAGGGCATTAAAAAGCTTAGGCGTCTGCTTTCGGTAGGCCTACTGGAGCAATTTAGATTCTCAATTTGTTATTGATTTATAATTTCACATCAGTTACACTGTTTCATTTTAAATACTGCATATACTCAAGCAAAAAACAAACAACAACAAAAAAAACGTATGCACACCTTTTAAAAAAATACCCCCATACACTGGACATTTTGTTTTATTAAGAAACGTTGTTTTCTTAATAAATCAATTACCTATCACAGTGCAGACATGTGTGTTGGAGTATTTTCTGTTTCAAATATCTATTCACAATTTTTTTTTTAATTATCCATCCATCCATTGTCTTATACCCCATCTTTTTTTCTTTTTTTTTTTAACACATCTCATGCGCACACAACAAAAAAGATATTCGCCAGGAATTACTTCACTACTACATACTGTAGTCAACTTACTTATGCAACCACTGTGCCAACATTCTTCCAGGCCCAGGGGGTTTGACTAAAACTAAAACTCATGTTCCTATACTGGCTGTATCATTTACAATCATCCTATCTGATGACCGCACTCACGTCCTCGGTGTGATGTCTCTGCTTGGCTCCTAAGTGTCCTGCAACTTGGTCCATTAGGTTTTGGACCTTTACATGTGAATACTATTTAAAATCCAGAGTTATTTTGCCAATTCTCCTTCCTTATCTGATGTGTTGCTGTACCTTCAGATTCAGATTCATAATTTATTGTCACCCTATTGTCAGTCAGACCTGCTCTGAACTTGCTTAACAGATGACTTTCTGTGGGCTACTGGGTAAACAACTGTGCTTTGCCAGGATATGGGCATCATTAATACCGGGCCTGCAGCTCTGTCTGCCACAGCCAATATTGTCTTTTGTTACAGTCTTCTTATCCCGGAGAAAGGCTGTAGTTTTTATCCCCTTGAATGGTCATGGTCAGGATAGGAAAAGGTAGATGGCGAGAGAGTGAAAGGTAAAGAGGGAGGAAATGTCCATCATATAGACAGTGAATAGAAAAGTGTGAGAATTGTCTATTATTATACACTCACACACCTTAAAGGCAGAGTCTGGATTTTCATTTTGAAATGAAATCCTGCTTACTGTAATCATCACCTATGGGCTGTGTGTACGTGTGGTGGTGACTGTGCCTGAAAAGACCCCCACCCCCACCTTCTCCCACCTGTATTTTGATGTTTTGGTGTAGTTGGGATGTTTCTGGGTGGGGAGTCCCCAGCCAATGACAGAGCACAGCCAGGTGAAGTTGGGAGTGTGGCGCCGTGGGTTTGTATAAAACATAAATCAAGCCGGGAGAAATGGTGTATACAAAGCGTAGAAAAGGAAATCCAGTCTGAGTGAGGTGCTGGAGCATCGGGCCCTTCAGGGGGAGCCTCGAGGGCTGTGCTGTGATGAGTAGAAGGGCTGCCACACTGAGGGTGCTGATCTTGGTGGTAGTAGCAAATATTCAAAGGAGAACTTTGAAGCCAAAGTTGAGAAGGGTTCAATGTGAACAGCAGTTGAACATGGGTCAGTCCAGACAACTGCTGTGATGTGAGCTGTTGAGTCAGAGAAGAGGGGCCCAAATTGAACGTTGTTGACAAACTGCAAGGAACAAACCTCCAGACTCTAATTTTAACCCAGACCTGATGCAAAAGTGAGCTACAGTATAAGAATTATAAACCGATCAAATTTTACAGAACCGACGAATGCACCCATTGTCAATTTAAACACCCTTAAATTCTATGATTAAAGCAGAAGTAAGCGATCCGGTTGTTTTGGCTAATGCTGCGTTCCAGGCAGGCTTTTGAAACCGTAAATTACAGCTTCAAGTCACGACTTAAGACTTTGTAGCGTTCCAGGCAACCCACTCGTGTTTCTCCGACCTGTTTTACCTGTGAAAGTCACTATAACGGCCACTCGTAACTTCCGACCTGTGAAGTCGTACCAGATCGAACTGGTAGACTTCACAGGTCGGAAAAACACGAGTTACGAGTTGCCTTGAACGCACCATAACGTCTTGTCAGCCGATGGAGTTAGTCCTCGTCCCTACGTCACCACATTCACGCGCATCCCTTGGCTGCACACACAGCCCTTCATGCCGTTCTCTCTCCTCATTGGATAAAAATTGTAGGATACGAGAAAAGTTTTCTCCTCGGCTCAGAGCAGAGCAGAGGGACTGAGAGACCCGTGTTTTGGTCCAAACACTCCATGTAAGTGATTGCTGTCGGAAGATAGAACTATTTAAGACTTATATTAACACAAAAATATCGCTTACTTCTGCTTTAAGTGAAATTTAAAGCAGCACAAATAATGTGTAAAGTACATAATAATTTGCTTTGCCAATATTAAACAGCGTTGTGTTTCATACAAATCTGTTATGAAAGCTGAAGCTCAGACATGTAGTTTAAAATTGGCCTTTTTTGAAGATGTTTTTCTTTTTCTTTTTTGTTCTGTGTTTTTTTCTCTCTCTTTTTATATTTTGTAAAAAATGGTAGGCATAATAAGCACGAGCTTCAGCCTACACCTTTTCGATTAGCTCCATTCCTCATTGTATTTTGTTTATATTATGAGTAGATCTCATTTGTTGAGAAGGGGTTAAATGCTAATTGAATAAACTGAACTGAACTGGACTGAGGCGAGCCCTTAAACCAGGTCTTAGGACTCATAGTGGGCTCCTCAGACCCCATGAATTCAGTCTAACAAGCTCACACACACATTAAGTATGCTGACTAATTAAATTATGCCAGACGCCGCCGCCGCTGGGACTCTTACCATCATCACACTCCCACATCCTTTCTGCGAAGTGCCATCCTGTTGGCACGATAGTGGTACGGCCGTGTTGATGACGGTGATTAACGATGTCAGTTGGAAAAGAAACACCCGTCAGGGCGTTGCTGGCTGCCTGCGTTCTGAGTGTCTGGGACTGATGATTTCTGCGGTGACTGCAAACCAGGAATGCTACCCAGCCTGTTCTCAGATGTCATGTTGCTCCCACAACGATCCAATAGGCTACGCCACTCACAGGAGTGTTTATGGTCAGGGGAGTCATATAATGAGGAGCAAAGGGGGAAAAAGGTAGTGACTTTATAAGTAAATTTCAAAAGATGTAGAGTAGCTCTCTATAGTCACTCAAAGATCCCTAATTTTCTGAAATAAGCCTTTTACTACAGGAGCTTGACAGACAGAAAAAGAACCACCTGCTACTAAAGCACACAATAGCTTTTGATCCATTCTTTAACTGTTATTACACTCCCTGCCAGGAGGTTTTTTGTCCATACCTGATATTGTTATGCAAGCTCTGGATTGGAACGGGATTGTGGTTTAAATCCAAAACCATAGAAAAGATTATCTTCACATAAACTCCTTACAAGACTCTGCTGTAAGGGCTGTATTCAGCTAAACTGTGTCTCATGTGCTTTGACTTGCACTGTAAAGGCAGAAAGAGCAGATTAATCTCAATATTTATTTATTATACCCGTTAAAAACATGTTTAAGCTACTACAGAAAAAAAATTCATTGTATCAACAATGGACTGATGATGTATCATGTGGAAGGGGTCCCTCACAATCACTATTCAACTTTTACTTTACATCGCTATCATTTTACTATAAGCAGAAAAGCTCTGTGCACCACACCCAAAGCACTCAACTGCAGACACACACAGTTTCAGCATTGCTAATTATTTTAAATGGGAACTGGAGCACTGCCTTCTGTGGTGCCACTGAAAATAATCAGAATCAGAATACTTTATTGATCCCCAAGGGGAAATTGCTTTTTGTAACAACAACATCTCCAACTCAAAATGTACAAGTTAAAAGAGCAAAGTAATCAAGTGGTCAATAGACAAATAAAGAAATATAAATACATATATTAAAAAAATATTTTAAAAAGTACAGTAACTATTAACATATACATTTGATTTTGAAAAGTTAGTGTTTAAGAAATTAACTGACAGATACATCTACCTCAAATTTGAAAAACCTAGAATCTAGACACTCAGTGAAAGTCACTCTTGCAAGCTCTGCAGAAAGTGAAACCTGTGGAGTCAACAGGGAACGGTGCTTGGTTGTTATGCAAACATAATTACTGGTCATTCACACACTGGCTCCTGATTGGTCAGTTGAATGCACTGCTGGACATTCTGAACAGTCACACATAGAGGAAGCTTAGTCACCTTTATGGTTTAGTCATAAGGGTATTTTTAACAGCAGTGCTACTGTTGTGGCAACAGTTTGGCTAATACCCACATATGAATTCATTCACTCATTTCAGTCAGCTCAACTCAGCTTTATTTTATATGAACTGCAATGCAAAAAAGGGTTCACTTAAAGTGTCAGTGCAGTCTAAAGTGCATGAGTTCACTTGTCTGTGAGGTGGGGATTGATGGATGGATGCTACCACTCTCGGGTAGAAACTGTTTACCAGGCCTTACTGACCAATATCAGTGGTTCCACTTATTAATGTTAAGTGCTCACATGTGTGTATTTATGTCCATTTGTGAACCTCTAGGCCCGGGGATCTGCACCTGAACCACACAGCAGATCCATTAGCTCAGACACTATGAGAACCAGTATATGTGCACATTTCCCACCAGTAACTCTTTCTCCTATACCCTTTAAACGCAATCAAGCAAACTCTCTACACCCACCTTAATGCCGATCATACCAGGCTTAAATGGAGCATTACCTTCAGACAAACATCATACCATACATTTTCTGTTCCGTCTGTTGGATCAACATGACACACCGATTAAAACAACAAGTTTAATGGCGCTGAAGAGAACGGCTCAAGTTATCTAGTTAGCTGACAGACATGCATGAACCACGCAGGCTGCCTGGGAGAGTTGGTCAGATTTTACACAACAAGACGGAATTCATTAGCTAATAAATGCGTCATTAGCATCCACTGTGAACAATCCCATAATGAGAGACCACAACAATAAAAAAACAACAGTAAAACAAAACCTACATAATAAAAATCACCTCAAAGTTCAAACAATTTTCTAAGGGTAGTCAAGGATTAAGGGATGAATTAGAACAGTTTTAAATGCAGTATGTCTGATGTAATACTTCTTAAAGCTTACAGACAAAACAAAATAATTACTTTCAGTCCCATCATTCAATGGTATCATTATACTCTTGTGTTACATCTAAAAAGAAGTACAGGTACAGGTAAAACAGGGCCTGAAAAACTATTATCCTCTTGATGATTTGTTTGACATATTGCAAAGCACCCCAGGGTTACACAATACTTACTTCTCGTTAAACAATTTCACTAGGAGTGCCTCTCCAAGGTGTCATTCAGCGCTGCGTAGAACAAGGATAGGCAAATACTTCAGAAGAACAAGTCAGGGCCTTGTACCGGATGAGGCCAGGGTCAGGTCTGGCTGGGGTGTAGGGTGTTGTTGAGAGTTTAACAATTGATCCAACTTTCCATCATGTGGTTAAATGACAATATTACTTTAATTATCAAGACTGTTTTTTAATAAAAATTTTGTTTTTTCACTGACACATGAGATATTATCTCATGCATGAAAAATGAATTACCATGGTGAAATATTGTTTCTAGGGCTGCACCTGTCAATTATTGTCATTTTTGTCAACAGAGAATATTGTTCTTTTTTTTTTTAATTAAGTAGACTTTAGACTTTAGACATTTATTGTCCCTCAAAGGGAAATTCTTTTTCACATGATCATTTACATTTCGTTTCACCAGACACATACAAACACACACAGATTACAACACATTGCCACACATTATTACACTCTGGCCAGGTTATCTTGGCCTTTTGTTAAGGGTCGCTATGACGGCCGGTATTAGGCTTCTGCCGAAGCGAGCCCTTCTGCACCTCAGTGCCCTGTATCTTCGTCCTGAGGGGAGGGGGGTGAGGTAGGTGTTGAGTGGGTGTGTGATGTCCCGTTCTATTGAGATAGAAATGCGTGTGATGGACCTGTTGTGTAAATCTGATAGGTTTGGTGTGGGGAGCCCAATTATTTTGGAAGCTGTGGTGGTTATGCGTGTGAGTTTGGCTTTGTTTTTGACAGATAACATGTATTTTTCCTTTTACTGGGATTTTTTTTGTTTTTTTTAATCTTTTAACCTTGATTTTGACAGCTAGAGAGAGACAGGGAATAGGGAATCTAACCCCCGGTCACTGCAGTGAGGGTTATTGCCTCTGTTAATGGGGCGCCTGCTCAACTGAGTGAGCTGCTACACGACGCCCCAGTGAAGTGACTTTGTAAGAAATCTTTTAACAATAACTAGCTCAAGCTGCGACTTTTTTGTGAAGGACAGAGTACACCCCACAGGCTGCCATGTGGACCCCACATTTCTGGGTTATTACATGGTCCTGGTTTAAACTCCAGTGTACAGCCTGGCTTTAAAGCAACACTATGTAGTTTTTTGACCTTAAAATAATGTTCTCTAAATTCATTGAAGTGGTAGAAAAACGATTAAAAGGATGAATGGTGCCACAGCGGGGTCGCGTCAGCTGAAACTAGGCCTATGTAACTTCCCTGCGCGGGTAGGAACACTGTGGTGAGTTCCAGAGACCGAGTTGTAGCCCCGTCTCCCTGCTCCTCTCACCCACACACAAACGCCCTGTGCTGGGCTGCATGGCCGACCAGCGTCCCTCAAGCTCTGGAGCTTTGCTTGACAAGGACCTGCCGGCAATGATGACAGCTACTGGAAGAGTTGAAGAGTGTTTTTCCGCCGTTTTGTTCGTGAGAATGAAGGAGAAGAAAAGAGCTTGGTTTCTCCAAAAATGGAGCTTCGACTCTAGTTTCAGAGAAATGGTGCGGGTCTCTGGCCGCAGCGGAGACAGCGTGACACCACTGTGTGACTGACCGCCGGTGAGTGCTTTGGGGCGGGGGCGGCGGCTCACAGCGCCCGCTCCGCTGCACGTTGAAAACAGCAGTGATAACGTGCTTTCAGGTCCGAATCTCCAAACCAGAAACATTTGTAACAGCAATGGAAAAAGTGGCTAGATTTGTCACTAGTGGCTTTTGACAAAAAAAGTCGCCAAGAGGGTTTGGAAAGTCGCCAGATTTAGCGAGAAAGTCGCCAAGTTGGCAACACTGTGTAGCCGACAGCCGTACAGCACGCTACACTTTGTCCCCAGAGCAGCATTCAAGGAGACCGATTACTCAGACAAAACCAAGCTCACACACTTTATAAAAACCATTATGTTTTGATTGTAGTTTAAAACAGTTTTTACATATCAGAGGACTACCATATTCACACCTGAGAGTGTCTTAATCTGTAAAAAAAATAAAAAAAATAAAACGGTTTTGACGAGTTAACTTGTCAACGGTCCTGAGTGTTTAGCACACTGTGACGAGTTTATTCGTCAATGGTCACAAAAGAGTTAAGCTCTTTCGTCAGTTGAACCTTGTTTTTTTTAAACACTTTTAAAATGGATTTAATTGGCATCTCCGCTCTCAGTTTAACTCCAGTTTCAGCATCTTTTCAGGCACTTGTTCCTTAATGCATTGGTATTTAAAGGAAGGGCATCTGATCATACATGTCAGTAACTGCTTCAGTGAACACTGCCAGAGAAACCTGATGTACTGGAGGTTTCCTACTTTAACCAGCTGCAATTTGAAAGGTAGGGACAAAAAGATCAGGAACAACAGATTAAGAACACTCGATTAAAGGGCAGCACCCAGTCGTCCACCCATTAAATACAGACTGACACCTACTTATCAACTCTAAATGATCTATTTTATGTTGCCTAGGCTGGTAATTATGAACAATTTATGTGATTTATGAGAACAAACATTTTGTTGGAACTTGGAACCTATTCAGTTTGAGAGTGACTCCAAGTCTTGAAAACAAGATGGCTTGGCAGGTGTAATGAAAAACAAAGTAAGAGCTTTCATAACATGTTTATCCTGGAGTTTAGCTCTGTGGTTGGCAAGATCGACGTTTACTTGCACAGTAAAACTGGGAGATATAGGCGTTAGAAGCTAGGCAGGAAACAGAGGGGGGTCAGAACTGTCTTGGTCAGTCATCTGAGATCCCAATAAAACCAGCCACCTGCTGAACTTGTGTTTTTTCTCTCTTTTATTGTGACCAGCTTGTGTCACATGCTATGAAGCAATCTGAATTAAAACATGCTGACAGACTGGCCAACACACACCTGCCTGGATCTGATCAAACATGCAACGTGGCATGAAATGATGTTAGTTAAATTGAAGCTGAGGTTTATGAACCCCCGAAAAGGTCAAACTAGTGGGGATGTAACCTGCTCAAGCTTATGCAAATGCAGCAACAGCCTGAGGTGGAACATGACCAAATAGTTCTTCTGAACAACTAATTGTATGATCTCTGAGCTATGTGCCTCGACCCAACAATGAAATGTCAATGATAAATGTCAACAGAATAAAACGGTTTTGGAGCACCTTAGCACTACCTGGGTTATGTTGTGTTGCACATGATGTGTGTGCAATGAATGATGTATGAATTACTTTTCCAAACAATGTAAAAACAACTTTTGCATAACAGCTGTAACATGTCTGCTTTTTTGTTTTTTCTGTCTGTATGTTGGTTTCCAGGTCCAGGCCCATGGTTATATCACAAAAGTTGATTGTATGGCCATTAATGCATGTACAGATGTTTTTTTTTTTTTTTTTGTGGCTTTTTGTCCATCTTGGACAGAGACATGGCATGTGAGTTTGCAGTATACGTCAGCCTGAAGTCAAACCATGGACATTGCAGTTATTTGGCAGGCCTGGTTTTGGCCTACTGATAGGTGGACAAGTACATGTAGGAGCTACAGTTATAGTTTGAAAATACTATAATATTTGTGGTATTAATGTTGAGTTGTGTTATGTTGTTTTAAAGTCAAACATACACATCCTGTATTTTTAAGGGCCATGTTCACATCAGAAGTAACTCAAGGTGAGAGTAGCAGATTCAGATTCAGACTTTCAACTCATTCAGTCAAAAACAGACACTGCGTTTTAACTCCTGCAAATGGTTCAGGGTTCAAATAAAATTTGCAGTAAAGATTTTATCAGAAAACATTTTTCTCACAATTGACAATCTCATGTTCGTGTCTTGAGATTGTCACTGTGGTCATTGTCAAATCAAATCTAGCCTAAATTAAGAGGTCAGCATTGCTATACTGACCATAAAAGTGTTTATTCCACATCAAATAGCATTTACCTCCTCACAGCATTTCACTGTGGTGCTGCTCAGGGACAGGTCTGCTTTAGGTTTCTGCTGTTAGCTGATCAGCCTCATCCAATCAGAGGTTAGAATGATACTCTGATTTTCTCAGCAGTTTAAAACTAAAAGGTAATAAGCATGTGATGTTCTGCCTTATCTCTGGTATGTTTGACGTTTAGACCCCAGGACTCCCTGAAACCCGCTGATTTTGATCCTGTGTACTGATGATGGCAGACTGTATAGGAGCACAGCAGCATAGTATGTTGTAAGTGTCAGTCCTGAACATTAAAACCAATAAACATCAAGATTCAGATTCAGAAAACCATATTGAGCCCAATAAGTGCGATTCATTATAGCAGCTTACCCCATATCACATAGTTCATATAGGCTCCAACATACAAACACACATACAGCACTGTGTCAGTGCAATTACTACAGACAGTCAGGGGTCAGACAAGGACAGCCAATAAATAATAAATAATAAAAACGTACTAAGGTAATAATTTAACATCTTTATGTGCAAAAGGACATGCACTTACACCCACTGACACGCACAGACACACACACTCAGGGACCACAATGGAAATAAGCCGATGGCTTTTTTGTGTTTTTATCCCTTTGGTAGCAGCAGGGCCGTTGCTAGGAATTCTGGGCCCCCTGATAGACTACTAAAGTGGGCCCCTGACTTTTCCACTTTTTTTCATAGACTACATATATCATTTCTTATTTAGCCTACTTTGTTTTGATGCTAATGCAGCATTACTATGAGTATCAGTCAGGGTCTTACGCAGAATAAATCAGTCATACAAAGATTAGACTACTGGGGTTTTCTGGGGGCCCTACTGGGCGCTGGGCCCCTAGAATTAGCATCAGCTTTCTCCCCTATACAACGGCCCTGGGTTAGGGTCTATCTATCTATCTATAAAGCAGTGATAAGAGTCACTCATGTCTTATAAATGCTTTTACATAATGTCAGCATATTCAATAGTGTGTATGGGTCACTAAGCTTTGATAGAATAAACTGAACCTCACTCTGACAAAATATTTGGATGATTTTGGAAAAATGTTCAAAGTTCAGAGCCATGTTTTCAGTTTCAAGTCAATGTTTGTACTAAATTGACTCACATGTATTGGGTCAGATTTTGTGAGTCATAGTTCAAATCAGTGTGTAAGCCAAAAGGTAAATCGAGCACAGTATGCAAATGAAAAGAAAAGTTATTTCTCTATTTCCTCCTGACACTAAGTGTGTCAGACAGACGGGGAATTAAAGAAAGCTGTCTACATGAATGAACAATGCCTCACACACGCCTTCCAGAAATGCGCCTCGACAGCCGTTGAATTAGAGCAAGTAACCTGAATGTCAAGGCGCCACGCCCTGTGCGGTCACACCTGTGATAGTAGCGGCATGCAGCAGCAGCAGCAGCAGCAGCATCATCATCTCTCTACCTGTCGAGCCGCACCCACCTGCAGGCAGCAGCCTATAAAACCCTATCCTCCGGGCGGCCTCAGCACCAGCTCCTCCACACCCGCTACAACCTCCAGTCAACGCTGCTGCTCCGGTACCACAACAAAGCCACGATGAGTATCAGAGTCCGATCCGGCCTGTCTTCCCTGTCTCTGTCCTCGGTCCCCTCCCTGTCGTCCTCCAGGCGGGGTACGAGCGTCTATGGCGGTGCGGGCGGCTCCAACGTCCGGGTGTCCTCCTACGCCTCCTCCGCCGGCCTCGGCTCCGGCTTTGACCTGGCGTCGGCGCTCGGAGGCGGAGGCGGAGGGGCCGCGAATAGCAACAACTCCTACTCCGTGTCGGGTAATGAGAAATTTACCATGCAGAACCTCAACGACCGCCTGGCCTCCTACCTGGACAAGGTGCGCTCTCTGGAGTCCACCAATGCGCAGCTGGAACGTCAGATCCGCGAGTGGTACGAGAAACAGACCCCCACCGTCCGGGACTACAGCAAGTACTATGCCATCATCGAGGACCTGCGCACAAAGGTGAGCCATCCTCACACGTCTGGAGTTAAATAGCCTGTATTTCCTAATGTAAAATTATTTATATTCTATAGTGTTTTTATTATTCATATTCATATAAAATCTTTTTCATAGATACTGTAGATAGATAGTAGATCAACATCTCATGTCATTTAGTGCTTACGACCAGATGACAATCATATAGAATACATTTTCTAGTGGTAATAAAGAAAGATCTTCATCCTTTCATCAGTTCAAGCCAGATACCTATTATTATTTTCTAACTGTACTGTTACTGTATTGATATGTTAGTGTATATTGTTTGTTTTGTCTGGTTATTAATGGTCTTGTTGAATTGTGTCTATGGTCTGTGGTCTGTGGTCTGGTTTGAAATAAACTAAACTAAAAAAAAAAGAAGAAGTTTCCTGATATACTATGATGAGTGAACTGTCTACAGGTCAGGATGCAGTCCACTGTTCCTCATTAAAGTTTAGTCAACAGTAGGACTCAGCCCTCATAATGTGGGCCCATGAGAAATTCTCCCTTATCTTACAGTAGGCTACAATGCCCGGGTGAGAGTGGATGATGTGGTATGTGGATGTGCAAGGTATCAGAAATGAACCCGGTAGTTGGAGCGCTGGTCTATCAAACTAACGCCCCTTATTCTTTCATTCCCTATAACAAACCCTGTCAGGAGTAATGTTAATCACTTGATTCATTGTCTCATGTCATCCACAACAAGTCAGGTCTACAGAAAACTAAGCCATCGATCATGATAACCCTGTCAGATCACGTTCTAGATAATGACTCATGAGCACACCTTTGTGTTGGTATTACATGCAGATAACAAACCACTGACGATGCTTGTTTATTATTTCTAGATCAATGTTGCCGCGCAGGACAACGCCAGGCTGATGCTGCAGATCGACAATGCCAAGCTGGCAGCGGAGGACTTCAAAATCAAGTGAGTGGAAAGTGGCTGTAATTAGCGTTACTATATCTTGTAATGGCAAAGAGCTAACCTTGCCAGATGTAATGATTATATTCTAACAGTACCTGCTCATTCAGGCATGTCAGGGAATGTGGACATGCTGTTCCCGGAGTGTAACGGTCAACAAAGTGATAAAACGGGTGTGACCGGTTTTTGATGTGGTTGGTTTCCACAATGATTGACAGCTGCACTAACATGAACTGCTTTTGTTTCGTTCTCAGGTTTGAGAATGAAATGGCGATACGCATGTCTGTGGACGCCGACATTGCCGGACTGCGCAGGGTTCTGGATGACCTGACCATGGCCCGGTCTGACCTGGAGATGCAGGTGGAGGGCCTGAAGGAGGAGCTGGTGTACCTGAAGAGGAACCACGAAGAGGTGAGAGCTAAAGTCGTCCTTCGTGGTGCCTTCTACATCAATTTCTGGAAATTAAAAAAAAAAAAAACGTGAATGGTGATCATAAGAGTTGTAATAATAGCTATGATTCCTGAGAACAAAAACATTAGAATAGTTTTCCGTGAGACGGTGAAGTCACCTGTTTGCCAAATACCTCACAAGAGACCTCATCATTCTCTTATACAAACAATAGTTAATGCGAATCTTGTTTGGATTGTGTCCTATGCCTTCAAGTTGTGTTTCTGGAAGGGAGTGCTGCTCGTTGCCAGAATGTAATGACTCATGAGACATCAGCTGATTTACAGTCTGTGTGCTCATGGAGATGCAGCACAGTAAATGTCCGTCAACATGAAAGCTGCATAAATACGTCGGATGAGGTTTCATTCTGAGAAGTCAAGAGTCATATACAGCCTGTGTAATGCCAGTAATACAAGATTTATTCATTTCAAAATTGGCATTCACATTACTATACCAGATCTAGACCGGCTGCAGCAACAAAACCTGAATTGAATTAGGTGTGGCTTTTTTTTTCTCATGTATTCAACTCTTCCTTTTTAAAAGCAAGAATGTGCCATTTCTTCTCTCACAATTTCTATAATCCCATTTAAACTGAGATCCAGTCTGTGTCTTTGTCTCCATCGCATTGCTTTTCCACTTGCTCTTTATCTTTGAATGTTCCCAACCTTTGACTTGTCATCCTGCCTGTAGGAGCTTGCAGCCCTGCGCGGCCAAGTCTCCGCCAGCTCAGTGAAGGTAGAGGTGGACGCCCGGCCCCAGGAGGATCTGAGCAGGGTCATGGACGAGATCAGGTCGCAGTACGAGGGCATCGCTGAGAAGAACCGGCGTGAGATGGAGGCCTGGTACAAGGTCAAGGTGAGTGGGACGAGATAATCCATTACTGTAAACCCCCTTAAAATATTCATTCGTTCACATCACTGTGTCCTGCCCACGGTTAAGTTAACATCAAGGGATTAACCTATTGTCTGACGATGAGCCTGAATAGCTTTGTGACCATATTCATGTCTGATACAATGTCTTTTTCAGTTTGACGAGCTGAACAAGGAGGTGGCTTCCAGCTCAGATACGCTCCAGACCTCCCGCAGCGAGATCACTGATCTTAAGCGGACGCTGCAAAGCCTGCAGATCGAGCTGCAGTCCCAGCACAGCCTGGTATGATTCCACACACACATACACACACACACACATGTGCACATAAGAGCAACTGCAGATTATTTTGCTACAACTTTTATCTTTTTCACCAGCGCACTGCTCCGTCAGCTCTCATGATCCTGTGATACACCACATAACATAGTAGCATATAATACAGCTTGTTTGACTCGTGTTATAAATATTTATTTTATTTATTTAAAGGTTTCATAATCAGGGACAATGCACATTAATAAAACATTTTAACAAATGTAAACATGCCAGAATTAAAAATAATTTACATCTGCTGTCCCTGGACTGATGTTAAGTAGTCAGTTATTTAGTTATAAACATACAGATAATACATTACTGTAAAGGATTAGAAGGTTAAATCTGAATAAAGATTAAAAGGCAGAAAACTAGGCAAAGGTCCATACTGCACACACACACACAAGCTGACATAAACTCAGCTCAAACAACAGACAAAACAGAAGCAACATTAAGCAGCAACACCAACATCAAACAAAGATTGATTACACAAGACACAATAACAAACTAGAAGGTCACAAACAAGCAGAACATAGACACTAAACCAGTGGTTACCAACCTTTTTTGGCTCGTGACCCCATTTTGACACCACAAATTTTTGGCGACCCCACACCGTCAATCAAGATGCGCCAGCTTAAATATTTCTATATGCTGAATTTTATTTGAACTCGATTTATATTTGAGAAAGATGTGGTGCTTTTAATCATAATTTTAAAAAGAATAATAATTAGTTAAAAAATATTTTTATCAGTAATTTTATTTTTTATAAAATACTAGACATTTCAGGCGACCCCATTTGAATTTCAGGCGACCCCACGTGGGGTCCCGACCCCAAGGTTGAAAAACACTGCACTAAACACATTACTGTAAAAGCCACGCACAAAAAGCAACAGTAATACTAGACAGTTACTGTAATAAACTGACAGATGGCATCAGGACGCACCGACAGGCAGAGCAGTAAATTTGGAGAAGAATTAAGCACTAACATTGAATATACATTTCCTTCCAGCAGAAGAAGAATTAAGAAGTGACAAACAAGTCAATTAGTGCTCAGTAAATATCTTATATATTTGTTTTGTCCTGTGCAGAAAGTGGCCCTGGAGGGCACCCTGGCAGAGACAGAGTCCCGCTACAGCCTGCAGCTGAGCCAGCTCCAGGCCATGGTCAACAGCCTGGAGGCCGAGCTCAGCCAGGTGAGGGCCGACATCGAGAGACAGGGCGCCGATTACCAGATCCTCCTGGACATCAAGACGAGGCTGGAGATGGAGATCGCTGAGTACAGAAGGCTGCTGGATGGAGAGGATGTGAAGTAAGGATTTGTAAACTCTTTTTGAAACAAAACAGGATATTTAATAAGTTGTTGCACGTGCTTGTTTTTCTGCATTTGAAGAAGAAGTTTGTAATCAACAAGACTGTGTGAAGCCAATGAGTAAGCTGGACTATCTTTGTCCAGAAGCAACTAAATTAACCTACCTAAAACTCACAAATTCACACATTATTCACAAAACAATACATAAAAATCTAAAATAATATATATTGAAAGTGCTGGTGGACATCGCTTTCTCTTTGGACACAGCCAAACTAGCCTTTTCTTCCATATCCCTCTCACATCTCATCAAGTACATCCCAAAACACCAAACTGCTCCTTTTTAAACATTTGTATCATCTCTGTCCTGAAAAGTAAAATTGACACAAATGTCTCATCTTTACTTCTAGGAAAACTGTCATCCAAGTCCAAGAGGTCAAAAGAGGTAAGTTGACAGCACTGCTGCATTTTCACTTCTCTGCCTAAAACAAGTTATGTCACAAATTAAATGAAATTCTGTTTTTGATTTTCTCATCAGAACCAGTCATTACCCAGAGGAGGAAGGTGGTGATTGAGGAGATCGTGGATGGGAAAGTGGTTTCCCGCACAGAGGATGTGGACACAGAGATCATCAGCAAGTAGACGGGCTGGATCCCAACTGATCTGAGTCAAATAAAACATCTGAAATGAAATGTCCTTCCTGTATTCTGAAGTCTACTCTGATGAACCAGGGAGAGAGTGTATTATTTCACCCAGATCTGAAATGTGTCTTTACTTCTACTGTGTGATTTTTTTTTTGTCAAAGAATATTTATTCTGATTATAAGAAAAATAAGACTAAACTATGTCTTGGAGACAGAACCAGATCTATGTGCCTGACTGAGTCAAATCTGAAATAATTCAAACTACAAATTAAGTTAAGTTAACTTATTTGGTTAATTGGTGTAATTATTCTTTCGAGAGACGGCTATAACTTTATATACATACAGTATATTGTATGTGTGTATAAATGCAGCCTACCTCCTCAAATACTAGATTCACACATCAGATTTGCACTTGGATTGCATGGTTGAAGCATGGCCATAGAAAATATGGAAGATGAATTATTTTACCTAAGAAAAGTGGACTATTGTAAAAATGAAAGTCTCTATGTGACTATGTGACTCAAAATTAAAACCACGTTTCCTACAAATCTTCTTGTGTCTGGTTGTGAATGTGCTCTTTGCATCTTTGTCTTTTCAATGTTGTGAAGAGAAAAAAACATCTGGCTTCCTCTTGATTCAGCAGCTGCATGAATATGAAAAACATTGGACTATTGAGTTCAATCTCATTTAAGTCGTTTCATGTGAATGTTACACTGGTCTTTTATAGAGGACACAAATGGAAGAAGATGCAGCTGTGGAGTTATTGTGACATTTAGAGGATGTTGGCTTTACCTTCTCTCATAATCTTAAACAAGTTTGCACATGTAACTAAAATCTTTCTTTGTAACAGTTTTTATTTTATGAAGGTATTCTGTATTTGTCAGTGTATATTAGTCATCCTTTTCTTGAGAAACTGCTGTTGAAGAAGATTCAATAACACCTCAGTAAGTGAACATAACATACACTAAAAAAAAAAAGTAGGGATATTTGGCTTTAGGATGAAATGTCAGAATGCACCTAAAATGCCCTCTAACCTTTACGGGTGACCTTAATTTGACCTTCTTTAAACTTTTGAATGCACATGTCCAACTGCTCAGTGTTTCAGTATTATAACATAACATGTTGTTAAGGTGATTAACCACAAACATCACAACAAGGTCTGATCCATGAATCCACCACTAAATGTTCTGCTTCAACAACAGTTTGTATTGAAACAGTCCTCTGACATCATGAGACCAAGACCACACCTGTAGAACAGTCCATCAACATACCTGGACATGTCCAGGCTTCAGAATATGGGACGTTGCAGTGCCAGCAGTGCCACTTTTAATGTGTGATCATGGCTATTTAAAGGGATAGTAGCATTTTTTTAAAGTGGGGTTGTATGATCTACAAATAGCCCCTAAGTACTTTAATTGCAGTAGAAGACTCTCTGCACCCGTTAGCAACGGCCCTAGAGATTTACAACATACATTGTTGTGAACAGACCCAGTTTTTATTTGGACCTAACCAACTGCTGATCGGTGGACGCTAACCCTGCGCGGAGGGGTATGTGAGTTGGTTAGGTCCAAATAAAAACTGTGTTTTTCCTGCACTTTGAGGGGCTGGAAAAAATTATATTATAGCAAACAATGGAACTGTGTTTTTTTTTTTCAGGTAAAACCTCTTTTAGGCCACGAAAATAGGCAGTTTCTTTGGGTCTGTTCACAACACTGTATGTTGTAAATCTCTGGGCAGGGCTATGGGCTGGCGTTGCTAACGAGAGGAGTGCAGAGAGTCTTCTACTGCAATTAAAGTACTTAGGGGCTATTTGTAGATCATACAACCCCACTTTAAAAAATTGCTACTATCCTTTTAAAACATAATTCCTAATGTATTGTATTTTAAATTAGGAGGGAGGCTGTTGGATTGTTAACCCCACACCTTGTACAGCCCCATTGACTGAAACCTTTGGCTTAAAATTTACAATCACAACTGTTCAACAACAGTCTCTCTCTCTCTCGCTCTCTCTCTCTCTCTCTCTCTCTCTCTCTCTCTCTCTCTCGCTCTCTCTCTCTGTACATGCAGTGTTGTCATCTGTCCACTAGATGTCGGTACATTGACAGTGATGAGGGTGGTGTCACATCCTGACTGTGGAACCTGAGTTGGACATGTTGATGTGGGGAGAACCCCTCCTCACACAGCAGCAGTGTGTTTCCTGCTCTCCAAGAACACAAAGTGTCAAACCAAACATTAGACTTTAGTTCATTTCTGAATATCTGGAAATCGGTCACTGACAATACAGCATCAATTCCATACAGTAGGCTATATCTGTGACAATATTCAAGATGTCATAGATTACTGTGCCAATGTATTGACTATTATCACTACAGGAGGTTAGGCTTGAGGTCAACAGCCTGTAATGTGAATGACCAGACTTCATTCCTTCGTTGTTGTTGATAAAATAATTTTATTTAGTCAACGAGTTATTGATCAAAATGCTCCTTGATAAAACTATGAGAGTCATAGAGAGTCGGGGGTGGGATGGGAAAGGTTAATGTAATATTTTTGTTTTGTTTCTATTTTTCTATTCTATTTTTTTCAAAAAAAAATTCATCTGATGTTCAAATATCATCCTTGTATGGTGTGTCTGTGATGTATACATTTGTGAAATATGATTTATCTCACTGTAAATGCTTGCTGTGCACCACAAACATCCTGTATGAGTTTCTGTTAATTAAAAAAAATCTTTAAAAAAAACCAAACAAAATGCTCCATGACGTTTTTCATGGCCACTGAAATCCAGCAGGGGGCTCTTTCACCTGAAACACCAACCGGTTCCGTGTCTTCTTCACACCAGTGTTGAGTTCAGTAGGCTGTAGGCCTGTTACTCATTTTCCATCTCTCTGTTTCACCATTACTGACCTTTGGGACATGTTTATACAAGTTAGTGTATCACAAGATTTTTCATTTAAAAGACATATTTTGTCAATTTAGACTATTCTAAGTCTTTATATAATTTTCCAACATTCTGTACTTTTTAAATATTTCTTTTAGACATTCATAAAGAAGTTATCTCTGTGTTTGAAAGAAATAAACTCATTCTAAACTTGACCTCACTAATAGGATGGTTGTAACAAAGGGATGGTTGTAACAGCATCACTTTCACCAATAAGGAATACCATTATGTGATCAGTGTACCCACTCACTCCCTGACATTGCATGTGCATTTGCATGGCTGTGTCAATAAATGTGTAGGTTTTACAGCCAAAAAAACACTTTTTTAGGTCAAAAACTAATATTTTGGACCAAGCCTAAATTTTGACTAGTATCGATACCGTTGAAGTTTGAATTAGGTAACTTGTATAAGATGAAAGAACAGGTTCTTAGGTAAAATATAAGTCATTTCATCAATATTTATTTTAAACCACCATGCTGGTACAGCTAGTCAAACAATGACTGACAGGGGTGGGGATGGTTGTTACACCTTTTATCTTTGTTGTTTTATTATTCTAAGTGTCATTAAGTGTCACCATCTTTCCTAGAATTGTATGATCTGCTTCTGACCTCCTGTTGAAGGTTCATACATGTTCACCTTTCATCTGTATTATCAGAAGATGTTCTCTTAGAAGCTTTCTAATGTTAGAATCCACACCGCTGTCACTCTTCTTCATTTAACCATCAGTGATGAATTATTTTTGTTCATACTGAACCATAGAAAGATGCTTTAGTGTTGGAACATGCACAATAAACTTACATAGATGCATGTTTTTTTGGTTTGGTCTCAGTTTTTAGTTTTTAACCTCACTGTTACAATTTACCCCAGGTTGTGTTACAAGTTAACCTACCCTGGTAGTGGGGTAGGTTGTAACAGTGGCAGTCCTTGCATTTGACATCAAATAGTGAATTATGTGATATACTTTGAGAAGTTTAGGGCATTGCTATTTGTAGAGGACAAATGAGGGGACTCTGTGTCCAAATATGAGAGCCCTACCTTGAACACTCTGCAAATTATGGGAGCTGAGACAAAAAGTGTTACAACCATCCCTGGTCTCCCTACTTAATTAATTCACTCCCAATTGTGTTGATTGTTTATTATTCAGTTCCCAGCCTCTGTGTTGAGTTCACCAACACTGAAGCATCTTCCTGTTGGCAGCTGGGCCCACATGTTGGATGTAAAGGACAGATGATACAGCAGGGCCTCCCTGTCCTCCTCCACACTCCATCAGGGTTTATTTATAGTCCGGTGTCTGCACCAAAGATCCGCTCTGGCGGCACGACTCTATCACTGGGAGCCGGTGGTCCCTAGTCACGACTTAAATGATGACAAAATTCTGCACCATGGGAAGTTGACGTCACCGCGCTACAGTCACCTCTCCGGTGACGTCACTTGAAGGAGGCTGGGTGACAGCAGAGGCAGCGAGGAGCGAGAAGCGGCGGCCGGGGGTTAATAATGCCATCTGCTGGACGGACTCAGCCATTCACCCGGCATTACGTCATCGAGGAGAAACCGGTGCCCGGTCCGGATGGGTCGAGTCTGGATCTGGAGCCGGAACCAGCTTCGAAGCGCGC
The DNA here is from genome assembly GCF_045865225.1 of Trachurus japonicus. NCBI lineage: Eukaryota > Metazoa > Chordata > Actinopteri > Carangiformes > Carangidae > Trachurus > Trachurus japonicus. The sequence continues at coordinate 2,014,608 of NC_140907.1, read as the reverse complement.
GGGGGGGGGGGCTGTAGTTAGTGTGACCGTGGCCGAGCTGGTTTATAGCGACAGTCTCTGTCACTATGGACTAAAGTTTCAGGGAGCAAAAAGCAGACTTTCTCTTACAGTAGACATCACTGTCTGATTCAAATAAGAGGAAATATCAACTAAGATTAAAATAAGAGAAGTAAAAGGTCCTTATCTAACATATGACCAAGGAATTGGCAAAGACTGACACTTTTACACACTATCCCTGTAGAAATGTAAAAAAAAAAAAAAAAAAAATTGCATTAGGCTACATGAGTAATGCATATAGAAGTTTGTTTTAATTTGCATCTTGCATCTATCTTTTCCCACTTTAGGTGAGAACCAAGTCCTCGCGACGTGGATGAAGCAGCGTCAGTGTTCAGTTTGTAGCGAGGAAAGCTGCAGAAACAGTGTGGATGTTCAGGCGAACTGTCCACGGTGCTGAAACAGAGTGACTGCAGCTGCAACACTGTTCCTACAGCTGCTTCACTCTAACGTGATGTGGACAAACAGTCGGGTTGGTTATTAGCCCACACAGCCCCCCCCCTCCGCGAGCTTTCAACTTAGTTCACTCAGTGTGTGTGTGTGTGTGTGTGTGTGTGTTCGGTTATTGGTTTAAACGCTAATGTGTGTACGGAGCGACGCTTGCATATGATGATGGTGTGGATGTGGATCCCATTCTCACATGAGTAAACGCGCCTCCGCTGTAGAGGAAGAGGAAGGAGGGAAGGAGGGCTGAATGAGAGAGAGAGAGAGAGAGAGAGGGGAGAGAGGGAGAGAGCAAGACGGAGAGAGAGGGGGAGAGAGAAAGAGCTGAGAGAGAGAGAGAGAGAGTAACAGAGAGAGAGAGAGAGAGAGAAGAAGCAACACGGACTCCGCCTATACCGCCCAACATCCTGCTCCAGTCCGACGGCGGCGGAGGGCCACAGACCAGCGGAGAGAAGCAGGGGCCCCTCAGCTTTACACGACCCCCAGCGTGAAGGAAAAAAAAACAAAAAAAAAACAAAAAAAACCGGAGATGGGCTCCCCGTGAATCCGGGCAGTGGAGGGGAGAGGAGGGCAGCAGGCGGGGGGCGGCGGGGGGGAACGCCGGCGACGAGACTGTGGTGGGAGAAGAAGCACCCGGAGAGAAGAGAGAACAATACAAGACAAAAAACAACCGAGGAGGAGGGCGCGTGCGACCATGAGCGGCTCGCGCTGTTCGCCGGGGCTGCCGCTGCCGCTGCCGCTGCCGCTCAGCTCGCGCTCCGCGTCGTGAGGTGTGGCTCGGAAACGCTCCGGGGAACCTGTCAGCCGAAACGACACGCCGAGGAGGAGCAGCAGGAGGAGGAGGAGGAGGAGGTGGTGGAGGTTGTGGTGGTGGGGGGGTGGTGGTGGTGGTGGAAAAGATGTCCGCCTCGGTGGGGCCCCAGGGCGGCCCTCGCCCACCCACCGCGCCGCCATCCATGCCGGATCTGCCGGACCTCAGCCACCTGACCGAGGAGGAGAGGAAGATCATCATGGGGGTGATGGAACGGCAGAAGGAGGAAGAGGAGAAAGAACAAGCCATGTTAAAGTAAGGACAATATCTTTTCTTTCTTTCTCTCTCCTCCTTTTTCTTTATGGAACTTAAACCGCGCATCATGAGGAGCCGCTGTTACCAACATCACACACCCATCACATCCAGGAAGCTCTGCCGTCATCCTGCACTTGTAGGCTGGTGTTAAAGAGCTGCTGCTGCTGGTGGTGTTAATGGTGTTAATGGTGTGTGGTGGTGGTGGTGGTGGAGGTGGTGGTGCGTTCCCCAAAATGAACCCACCGATCTCTACAGTGTAAAGCTGAGTGGAGCAGTGACAGGCTGCATCTCCTCAAACACATGCACGCGGCAGGCAGGCAGGAGGAGCGATCGATACATTACAACAATATATACAGTCAAGTCAATGGAGATGACCCGAAACAGGGTCAAACGTGTTACAGGTGTAGAGATGGGGGGGGGGGGGGGCGTGAGGATGTTGTGGGGTGTGACAGAGCTGGTGGTGCCGGCGGAGGGATGGAGGGGGGTGGTGGTGTTGGGAGAAGGGGGGGGCGGTTCAGGATGAATCATAGCATCATCCATCCTTCAGCCACTCGTTTTCATCAATGGGGACTGCACCCCATCTCTCAGTTTACACATGCAGCCTCTGCTTCTCCTTTTACGCACGCACGCACAGTGGCTTCATCTGTGGAGGTTTTCTTTTTTTTTTTGGCTTGTGTGCGCGTCTCTCTCTCAGCTCCTGTGTTTGAAAGTGTGTGTGAGAGAGAGAGAGACAGAGAGACAGAAAGGGGGTAATAACGGAAAAACTATACCATTATAGCTCGTATAGACCTGAAGCGACACGCCGTTTTCCTAAGCGGAAGGTGTGTGTTTGTATGTATGTGTGTGTGTACGATCATTCGCGCTCCCCCTTCGGCGGAGAGCATGAAGATGGGGTGTGGTTGGCAATCTTAGCAGGCCTGAACCGGACGCGATGTAGGCTAAAAGCACACCGTCTGTATCCCAGCACCTTTGACAGCCCTCTGAATATTGACTAGATGTCAAACAATCGCCAATAGTAAGAGACAGAACCGTGTTAGAATCGGAATAAATCAGTGATAACGTATCCGAGGGGAGGGGAGGGGAGGGGATACAGGAGCTGCCAGCCACCCGAGGAGCATCATGGTTACATTGCAGGAGATGGCTGTGGGTCACTTTAAACTCACTATCTGCTCAAACGCATGATGTTAGAGACACAGTGTGCTTCAGCTTCCTCGTACAAAGGCTTTATTACATTGCATTTGGAAGCCTCTGGGTTCTCCACCACAAGCAAATGGCAATTTGCTGATCTGGGGCCTGAGTGCTAATCTGTTCCATCCACACCTGCACTGGAACATGTGAGGGCCCTAGCTGTGTTTGTTTTTTTATAAATATATAAATAAAGGATCTTGTCTTTGCAAGCGTGCGTAGCCTCCTACAGCACAAGCACTCTGGCTTGGTCTGATTCTAATGGCTGTTTTTCATTTCCTGACTGCAACCTAAAGGGATGCTGGGTGATAGCTGCTTCAAGCCCCTTGAGAGGAAATGATGTATTTAATGTTCCATGAGACACAGGCTTAGGTTCGGTCAATAATGGCTTCATCATCTGGCTAATCATTGATGGGGACCAGGGCAATGTGGACAAAGGAGACATGCAATATCAGAATGCAAACAGTTGCTGGTTTTTAATATCAGTTTATTTTGAACTGAGTGGTCCTGAGGAGACCTGTGATGTGCTTTTGGTATCAAGGAGAAATGTTAAAGAGATACTTCACCCAAAATTGATAATTCACCAATTTTCTACTCACCATCAGGCCAAGGAAGGGTTTGGAAAACTTTCTGGAGTTCCAGGGGCAATGGATGATGGCGGCGGATAGAGTTCACTTTTGAATCGTCCATAACACACACTATGAAACGTCCAAATACCTACATACTGCCCGTCTGTACTGACCCAAGTGTCCTGAAGCCAAGATGTTGCGAGATGTTCGTTCGTCGTTGTAAACCATTGGATGTATGATGTAAACACGGAAGAACATCTCGCAGCAAATCTTGTGCATGTGCACAAACATCAACAGAGCCACTGGGAGCTACTGCTACAACAAGGCTAAAAACAGAGATCACATTATTTTTTTCCGAACAACTTTTTCATGTCGCAGCTTCAGGACACTTGGGTCAGTAAAGACGAGCAGTATGGAGGTATCTGGATGTTTCCTAGTGTGTGTTTTGGACGATTTAAAGTGAACTCTATCCACCGCCATTATATGAAAATCCGCTGCCAGCCGGACCCCCCCTGGAACTCCAAAAGTGTTTTGATGACTCCAAAAGTTCTGCAAACCCTTCCTTGGCATGAGTAGAAAATTGGTGAATTATCGATTTTGGGTGAAGTATCCCTTTAAGGGCCAGTCACTCTGTGTGAACCTCACTATAAGGTTAGACTGTAAGGGAACTAAATGTTTCTCTCTCAAAAATGGCCTCACAATGATATACTTTAGTTGTAAAAAACAAACAAACAAATATCACATACATAGACACATGAATGGAAAAAACCCAGAAATGCTATTTTAAATCTCAGACAGTCATTACAGGAAATTAGTATCTTTAACTTCAATGGTGTTGTGTTCATTGGATAATATTTCCCTTTACATTTCACTAGCTGTCAGTGTTAAATTGGATCTTGTAGACAACATGGCTTTGCAACTGAGGGCAAGTTGTTGAGCCTTCCACATGTACATGATGTTATATGTGGACTGATCATTTGTAGGCTACTGGTAGTTCTGTGGTTAAGGGGTTAGGGTTTTTTTCCTCTCTTTTCTTTTTCTATTGGTTGATCTGTTTTAGTGATTTTGTATTGAGGGGAAGGATTGTATATAAGCCCTTTTCCTCTCCTGCACAATTATTTGCCTTTGTATTATTAAATAGGATTCTTGTTTTTATCATTGTACATATGAATAAAATAAAATAAAATAGGGGTGAGAATGCAGGACATCTCAATAATAGAGTGCAAACAAGATGCAATGTTTGTATTGTTCTTAGCAATTACAGCAGAAAGAATACAAAAGCAAATCTGCCATTCATCCAAATTCCCAGGTTAGTTTGATTATGCATGGCACTGTAATATACAGTCATTGGGCATGATCAGTTTGTTGAGTTATTTGTTGGAGTGTGCTGCTACATGTTTGCTATTAGAGCAACTTTGATGCTAATTATTTAATCAAACAACAAAACATTTAAAATGCCAAAATGAAATCTCAAGTCTGGAATGAAAAGGAGCATTTTATTTTTTTTATCAGCCCCTCTTTTATTAACTATTCATTAACACATCAAATAATTCAATACTGAACAAATAAAACAGCTGCAGGTCAATACAGTCACCCACTCTACTCTGTGAGTTCCAGGTTACAATCCATGAAACAGAACAAAACCTTATCAACCATTTCATTGTATTTACTCAACAAACTGGCTTAACTGATTTTTTAATATTTTTGTTTTAGATTCTTGGATTGATTGATGAGTAATTCTTAGGTGCGATCGCTTTCACCATCATACAATATTCTGTCAATTTGGTTCTGACTCTCATTTAATGTAAGTTAATGACTTTCCTGGAGGCTGTGAGGTAAAGAGCCCTTTACAAAATTTGCAGAATACTGTAAGCTAATCTACTAGCTGTGGGAATTTCAATAATTCTAACTAAGCAAAATTTGTGTTGGATGGATCTCTACTGTATGTTGACTTCTTGTTCTTGCACATGATTGAACATACAGTATGTTTTGCAAGCACCTCCCCAAACTTAAAAACAGTAAGTCAGATACAGAACCATCACTGAGTTTTATAAGATGTGTAGTGCTGTATCATCTAATCTGAATCATTTACTTTCTGAAAGGGGGCTATTATTTGAAATATTTTCAACTTTTTACTGTGTAAATTATATGCAATTACCAGTTCAGAATTCTTCAGAAAACATGAGACACAGACAGATTGTCCTCATTAAAAACGTACACAGTATAAGTAAATGCTAGAAGGCTTTATTTGGCCACAGAGCCATTGAATACAGTGGCAGGTGGCCATGTGGTTACAGCTTTTTGGAGTTTCTTCTAGACACTGTTGTGTGGTTCTAGACCTTTGGAGATGGGGCTGAAGAATAAAGGTTTCCTTCCTGCAGTTTCCTGGGTACTTATGTACTGTAACATGAATGTAAGAAACAGTCAAGACAGGAAAATGGCAACAACTGAAATGACAGGATAGGGTAGGAGATGAGATCACATTCGATTAGATTCATCATGTTCAGTCTCATTGTTAGGCTATAAGTATCCAGTTTTGCTAATCTTTTTTAGTGTTCTTTTGGCTTTTACACCTTTATTGACATTTATTGATTGGGCGAATGACATGCATCAAAAGGCCGGCTGCAGCCACGACTACAGCCTCTGTGTCTGCTCAACCTATTAAGCTATACAGCGCCCCCAAATCTTTTTTTCTTTTTTTGGTCTGATTTATTGCACTATAATATTGCTTTATGTGTCCTTTATACCATATCGTCGCCCTATTAAAATAATGGCCTAAGTCATTTTTTGACGAAAATGAGTTTTTGGCCTAAATCATCTCCTGATAATGCTGGCCACCTCTGGTAAAAAAATCTTAATCCTTAGTTGAGAGGATCATGCTTTTTATGTCCTATAAGACAATGGCCTATGTCAAGAGGGTGACTTAGGCCATTTTATTCTTGGCCTAAGTCAAAACTTTTTGATTCTTTGGGATAAAATGTCTGACTTGGGCAATTTAACGCTTGTGTGGTTTTAGCTTCCTGCATACACTGGTACTTTACTGAGTTGAAATTGAACATTTTAAACTCAAAAATTTCAAGTAAAATAAACATGTAACATCTAACTTATACTTATTATCCCCTATTACATGGCTTACGACTTTCATCGATTCATAAATTGCATCATTTAGTGAATCTGCAAGTCTGATCACTTCTCCGCTGTTTTGTTAAAGCAGAAGTAAGCGATCCGGTCGTTTTGGCTAACTTTCTGTCAGGGGATGGAGTTAGCAGCCCCCGCCCTCGTCATGGATCTATTGGTCCTCGTCCCTACGTCACTACATTCACGCACATCCCTTGGCTGCACACACAGAGAGGACCGCCCCTTTATGCCGTTCTCTCTCCTCATTGGATAAAGGTTGTAGGATACAAGGAAAGTTTTCTTCTCGGCTCAGAGCAGAGCAGAGTGACTGACAGACCCGTGTTTCAGACCAAACACTCTATGTAAGTGATTGCTGTTGGAAGATATAACTATTTAAGACTTATATTAACACAAATATTCCGCTTACTTCTGCTTTAACATCCCTCCTGGTCGTGTGCATTTGTTTTCAACGAAGCCTTTGATAATCAATCAGTGGATCGATGGATTATCACATACATATTACGATTCAGTACCTGGGATGAGAATCAGCACCTCTAACTGTACGTTCACACCAAAAGCTTCCAAAGCGTCAAAAACGCCGGAAGTCAATTCATTTTCAATGAGCGCCTGGCGACACTGAGCGTTCAAAGCGTCAACAGGCGTTGCCGCGCTTCCAGAGCGTCCAAAGCTTCCAAAGCGTCCAAAGCGTCACCAGACGAGAAGTTGAGCCAGGTTTAACTTTAGGGTAATTAGCTATGACGCGGTTAAGCGGCAACCGGCGGCAGCCTGTCAGAATAGAGATGTCCGTCAGCTGCCTTTTTTTTCTTTTTTTTGTATTTCGGCTCCCCAATGGCCAGCGCGATCGAACTTTGACGTCAGTCACCTGACGAGCGGCCAAAGCGGCTGAAAATATTTGCAGTTTTGGAAGCTGTCTTGTCTGACGCCCACCCTCGAGCGTTTTTGACGCTTTGGAAGCTTTTGGTGTGAACGTACAGTAAATCCAAGGCCGTGGTTCTCAACCTCCAGGTCGGGGGAGAGTTTCTGCCTCAAATGGAGGAGTTTAAGGCCCTGCCCCACTTTACCCACTTCCACTTGATTTTGACCCAAGCACTCAGTTTTGCACATTCTCATGTAGGGGTAGTGTGTCCTAATTATTTCAAGAGCGAGGGAAAGTGCTCCTACGTCGTAGGAGTGGTGTCCCATTGCGTAGGGTACGATCTTTACTTCTAACACTTCTATCTTCATCGTCAAGGGGAATCTCCCTTTGAAGGCCACTCAGAACCAAGTGCTAGTGTTAAGGGAAGAGAAATGGGATTGGGCCTAAGTATCTTGGGGTCTTGTTCATGAGTAAGGATGGACTGCGAGATTGACAGGCAGGTCGGTGCAGCAGCTGCAGTAATGCGGTCGTGGTATTGGTCTGTTGTGGTAAAGAAGGTCTTGATTTACCAGTCCATCTACGTTCCCACACTCACCTATGGTCATGAACTTTGGGTCATGATCGAAAGAACAAGATCCAGGATACAAGCGGCCGAAATGAGTTTCCTCCGCAGGGTGGCGGGGCTCTCCCTTAGAGATAGGGTGAGGAGTTCTGTCACGCACCTGTATAGGATGCCCCCTGGACGCCTCCCTAAAGAGGTGTTATGGCCATGCCCCCCCCAGAAGGAGACCCTGAGGAAGACCCAGGACACACTGTAGTGACTATGTCACTCGGCTGGCCTGGGAACACATTGGTATCCTCCCGGAAGAGCTAGAGGAAGTGTCTGGGGAGAGGGAAGTCTGGGCCATCGAATTTCAAGTCCAAAAGATTTTGTTTACTAGGTGTTTTCTGCTCTTAAACGTGCCAACCAGGTCGTTTTTGACCCTAATACCACACAGGAGTTAATTTAACTCAGGGTAATTTCAGTTTTGAGTTTGTACTATGGAATGTTAGGGCAGTTTAAGCCAGGTTTAACTTTGCCTAAGTCACCCGAAAATGTTCGGAAAATGGCCTAAGTCACTTTATTCTTTAATGTTACATAATTAACACACAACGTTCTATGTATGTCAATAGTCATCCACTGTCAAGGCCTTTTTGATTGAAATGATTAATAAATATCATATGCTCTGAATTTGGCAAAGTTTTTTGTGTTTTCCCGAAAACTTGAAAAAATGACTTAGGCCATTATTTTAATAGGGTGACGATATGTTAGTTCCTTATCCATGAAATTCATCCTCATTGACAGAGGCAGCCACAATCAGCCAACCCTGCTTTCCCCCCAGCAGTGAGAATTCACAATCCAAAAAGAACATTTTGTACTCACATCAATACTTTTGCACCTGGTCAGCACTGTCCAATGTGGTTGCAGCGTTGCCTGAGACCTGAGCAGCTGGCAGTGATAAGGTTATACTGATATGGGACTTTATCTGTCATGAGTTTAACCTCCAGCTTGAGAGACACTGAAGTGTCCTGATGTGCTGCTGAGCCAGAACACCCGGTTCTGGGCCAACAGTTTGCTGTGGCAGGGTCATGAGAAGCCAAGCACCTGGGCTTTGCCTTCAAACACTGGTCACATCTAATACACTGTAGACTTCAGAGAGTGCCTCCATTGACTTGCTAAAGCTCCATTGACTTCCTAATCCACAGGATGTTGTAGAGGAGAGTTGTCAGAGTGAGCGCAGGAGAGACTAACCACTGTTACTACATGAGGTGAAAAGAAAAGAAAAGAAAGGAAAAGAAAAGAAAAGAAAAGAAAGGAAAAGAAAAGAAAAGAAAAGAAAAGAAAAGAAAAGAAAAGAAAAGAAAAGAAAAGAAAAGAAAAGAAAAGAAAAGATTGTCTGAGTACAACAGGAAATCTTGTCTCTGCAGCCCAATGCTCCAAGTTACCGTCACCGCTGGGAGCTTTTGTGGTCTCCAAAATGTAAATATAGAAGCAATGTGTAAAATATTGATGCACTCAGCAGAGACGTTGTAGACGTTTCAGACGGGGGTGGACGTACACACAGAGCCTTCAGGCCGGGGGAGCTGGTGGGGGGGAGTTAAATGAGGCTCTGCAAGGCAAAAGTACAAGTAAACAGCAATAGTATTCTAAGTATTATTTACCTTTTTTTCTCTCAAATGCACAATACAAGGTGCAGATTGGGCAGAGTTTGCTCCTTGACACCAGATGGGCAGACGAAGAAATCAGGACCTGGGGCACAGGAGGAGGGAGAGGAGGGAGGATTTAGTGGTTTTAAGGATTAGAGCAGTGGAAAGAGAGAAAAGGGGGAGACAGAAAGACAGGAAAGAGCTTCTGTAACTCCCCACCCCACCACCCCACCCCTCAAACACACATACAGTACACACACACACACACACACACACACTGCTAATCTCTCTTCTCCAGGGCTCCCCAAGGCTGCAGGCTACAGGGTGCATCTAGAGGGCAGTGAAGTCCCCCTCCCTATCTGCTTTGTGATATGGCTGCTAACTGTCCACCAAGAAGTCAACTGTTGGTTGGTGACAAGGTCAAAATCAGACTGTGTTGTGATTTTAGGGGAAATAGATTCATCTCTGTTTAAAGTAGGCAGGTTTAATAGTGCCCAACTTGTCACCTTAACTGATTCACTCTCACCCCTTGCATCAGGTCACATGTTAACCTTATTGGCCTTATAGGATGATAATATATGATAAGATATTAATTTGAAGTCGTCCTCAAGTTACAAAGTTCCACATAAAAAAACAGACATACCTTTTGTTGTCTCTGTGTGCAGTCAACTGAAAATGTATGCACTCAGGTAAAGCGTTGATACGGAGATTGCACTACTGCATTAGTCTAGTTAAGGCTGGATCAGAGCAACTTGCTGAACCTGGTCACTGGTCTTTCCTCTTTGTCTGACCTGCTGCAGGGACTCACATCTTCTTAGATGGTTCACTATGGAAGTGTAATATATATATATTTTTTGCTTGAACAGGATGTTAATGTGGGATATGCTGTAATGTGGAGAACAAGCATTCAAAGAACAGCAAGGAAGGATTGTTACATAGGCCTGAACACCCACCAGTACAATGATAATATGTATAAAGTCACTGAGTTTTAAAATAGACACACTAAGTTGAAGATTCGATGTTGCTAATGTACTTGGTTTTTGGATTCTTACAGTTTCAATCAAATGAAAGGTTTTCAGGGCTCACTGATGGCCATGGCCTCATCACAGGGACAGAAACGTATGGAAATGCTGGAAAGTTTCCAAGCAGAACTGCAGCATTGAGCTTGATGTTCTTAGACAATTTACTTGACTTTGTGAAAATAACGAAGTATTTGAACATTTCTGACACTCTTTGTAGGGCTACTATAATAGCCTAGATGTCTCTTTACACCTTTCCTGCTGTCTAGTGATGTAGTAACATATTAAATGGTGTGTACCATTCCCACTTGGTCATCAAAGTTGAATTTCATAAGTCCAGAGTTTTAGTAAGAGTTTTAGCTATAGTACAGTAGCTGCCAGTAGCTTAGTATGTAGCCAGTTTTGAGGCCCACACCTGATAGCTACAATGTAGCTGCTACATACAATAATAATTTGTGTTCTGAGTTTTAGCTCGTAGCAGCATTGACATGTCCCAGCCAAAAAGTTCAACTAGCATGTTTATTCAACTAGACCTAACAGGTCATGGAACTAATGTTCAGTCAGAATCTTTATTTAAATGCTCATTCCTGTTTTAACCATTCAGCTAGCATCTCAAGTGTAGGACACTTGTGTTGTCTTTCCGGGACAGTTTGAGCTTGTTTGCTAAACTTATCAAATTTTCCCACAAAAAAAGAAGGATTCCCTTTAACTTGGTACTATCTTTCAGCAGAGATAAAGAGAAACATTTTACAGAGCAGACTTAAGGATTTCAAGGTTTCTGGGAGAAAAAATGCTAATGTTGAATTATGGATCAGGTCTGAAAATAGCACACACTTGGAAGCGGTTCCTGAAATATTTAAATATTCAGTTCACTGGCTGCCGTTGATGTTCTGAGGATCCCCCCCACCCCTTGTTTACCTGTTTCAGTTTTGACCGGCTGCTGAATTCCACTAATTACAATGTGTAATGTTTGCATTATATTCATGTGCGTATGTATATGTGCAAGAGGAGGTGTGTGCATTCCTATTTTACACCGGCGCTCATATAAGCTCATATAGCTGTTCTCACACCCCACATGCTCTCTCTCTCACACACAGCATCTATACTGTATGTCTGAGAACATTTGCTGCAGTACTTATGAGAAGCGACACACCAACTGCACCACAAACCCAGATGGTGTTGCTGTGTCGTTGGCCTACGGATGAAAGCTTGCTGAACGTTTGCTCTTGCAAAGACAGAATGCCTTTGTTACTGTAGGCTACAGTTTGTCTAGCTATAGCCTCTCCATTCCTTTTCCAGACAGCCGGAGAGTCTATGTGCTCCTTATGTGTATGTGTATGTGTATGTGTATGTGTATGTGTATGTGTAGGCTATGTGTGTGTATTCAAAGTGTGCTGGATAGGATCTTCACTTTTGGCTCTTAATTACAGTAAAAGAACTCAAAGGCGTTCGGGTGTGTCTGCAACACCTGGGTGGCGAGTGTGGGGGGTAACAGAGCCTGTGTGTGTCTGTGCATGTGTGTACGTGTTTTGTGCTTGTGTGACATCTTTTTTGTATGTAGACTAGACATTGTGCAGTTTGTCATCCCTGCTGCATGTCTTATGAAGCTGCATGTTGTGTGTGGGTCTTCTGTTTTTTTCATACATGCACCTTTTAACGGTAGCCTATTTAAATGCAACTTTAAAAACACAATATAAAATGTTCTGCTTTTGATAAACGCAAAGACAGAGTTTGGGGACACCTTGTTTCTCTGAGACAAAATCCTTCATTAGAATTAAAAAGTCAGTCGTACTGTATGAGGACACTTAATTTGGACCTTAATTTCGTGAATTTTTGATTTTTATGGTTTGGGTCCAGCCTCTCAGTTTCTATTAAGGAGGGTCCTGATGCGCCACAGTGATATTTTAGAAGCCTATTAGCAGATAGAATGTGATCTGTGAAACACAGATAACATTTACAGTAGGGACAAATTAATGTTTGATTTACCATCCAGTTGTGTTTACCGTCCATTTTTTTCTTTCCACAATATCTGCACACAGCTTGGGGAAACACTGTTAAAGGTTAAAATGGCTGATGAAGGCAACATTAATGGCAGATTATTGTGGGATGTGAACTGGAGATGTCAGCTGCACAGCTGTCCATGACCTTGACCTCCTCACCCTTTCAATTTTCTGCTTTGTTACGTAAAGAGCAGAGACAGAGACTGTTCCGTAAACAACAAGCCCATAGATCTTGTGTGCACAAATCATCTGTAACCATGGCGACAAAGGCCTAGTATGCCAGACACTGTACTGTAGGATGTCTATTTCAGGAGATGCTTCTATGTTCGTAGGACAGCATAGATACATACGGGCTACACTGTTGCCCATAAAGGTGGAATAAACTTTTTTTTTTTTACCTCTTCTGATGAAATGATTGTGACAGTGTGATTTCTTCTTGATAGATAAAGTATATCCTACAGTATATCTTCTCAAAACTGGAAACTGGGACTCAGTGTGTAATCATAGCACCTGTTCTAAGGTGATTACTGATATAAAAAGAGGAATGTGTCTGAAAACAAAATTATTCCAACTTCATGGGCAACTGTGTATATGGCAGGTCAGATTGAAACACACTTCCTATACGATACTGATACTGAATGTATTGGACGCACAGTAGAAGAGCCCGATTTGTCCAGTGCGATTATAAATCCTATGATACTGGGCTGTTTGGACAAGTGGCTCGCAAATATTTGGACAACAGACCATGGCAACCCTTGAAGAAAATCCCTGCAGCCAGGTTTGATTGTCCAAAGCATAAAACCAGAAGTGTGATGGCTGCTATATAGTAGAAGCATAAAGGAAATATACTGACATACTGTAGCGTAATCCAAACTTCCAACCTGATTAGGACTGGGCAATTAGCCAAATTAATATCACAGTCATGTGTGTTCAGACATGTGGCTGTCACATTAGTTTTGTTCACTCAAATCGCAGCTGGCGATACGGCTGACATGGATGAAGGAGAACTGAAAAAAATAGAAATGCTGCAGAAAAATCTTCAAAAGACCAAATGTAAAAGCATCAATTTGTTCAATTCCAATCCATCGCTGAATTTAAGGAGTGCCTGAATCAAAAGATGATGTTCATTACAGATGGAACCTGTTTCTTTATTAGAAATACCTCAATAAAGAACGGATGACTGCACTGAGGCTATTTATGTGTGTGAGGGACTTCACTTGCAACAATGTGTTTAACAATCACATACAGTATGTTTGAAATGCCTGAATCCGCTCTTGGCTACAAAGCACATACAGTCACACCTACATCTTCTAAATCTGTTCTTCTCTAAAAACGTACACTGAGCTATCTCTGTTCTGCGTGAACTGGGGAACGACCTCATCCTTGTGTGTTGGTACAGCTGTGCTGATTTGAGATCTGGTTAATCATTGGCCACAGCGGCAGGACGGGTACGGCGTCTCGCAGTCAGGCGATGGGAAGAACTGTTGGTTCTCAATGTAGCTGGGTGGGACTGTGAGTGAGTGAGTGAGTGAGTGTGTTGGGAGTGAGAGACCTGAGTGAGCCTTGGTGAGTCGACTCTTTAGTGCTCCCAGGCCTCCATAGCATTAAACTTTAATGAGAATCCATTCTACTTGGCCTGACCAGGCTCTCTACATCCCTCTCCCTCCATCTCTGTCTGTGTTTGTGGTCAGAGGAAGTGATGGGATTATATCATGAGTGGCCACACACAATTTTGTGTGGGACTCCAGTTTATAATATACTCTGGTAACACCAGTCACCGCTCAAAATCTCTCTTTATAGTCATTTAAATAACATCAGAGCTGCCACTGCAAACAAGCAAACATGCGTTGAGCTCATGTTATGTCACAGAGAGATGATTTGTGTTTAGAATATGTGTCAATGTGTTTTTACGTGTGTGTGTGTGTGTGTGTGTGTGTGTGTGTGTGTGTGTGTGTGTGTGTGTGAGAGAGAGGGATTGAGACACAGCTGCATTAGCAGAGATAGATGAGGATGTAGGTGAAGGGCTGGGCAGGAGAGAGGGAGGGTGGGAGGAGCAGAGTGGTTAGCAGCTCTAGTTTGATTTCCAGAACTTGCATATTGTTGCTTTAAAATTGATTTGAGTTATCTGTTTTATTGTTTTTTAGAAATCAGATCTTTTTTTCCCCTTTTCTTTTCTTTTTTACTTTGGTGAAGCAAGACAAATGACATAACATAACATAACATAACATAACATAACATAACATAACATAACATAACATAACATAACAACATAATAACACAACATTACACAACAACATAACATAACATAAAAACATAACATAACACAACATAACATAAAAACATACAGTAACATAACAAAACAACATAATAACATAACATAACACAACATCATAACATAACATAACATAACATAACATAACATAACATAACATAACATAACATAACATAACATAACATAACAAGACATAAAATGACATAATCTTTCATCTTTTGGATGACATGTATCAGTCAATGTCAATAAGTCAACGTATATTCTAGTCAAACCAGTCAAACTGACTACAGTAGTAACAGTAGAGCTGGTTGTTTAAACACACCGGCAGCTAGCTATAGCTAGCTGAGGCTGCTGGGATAGACTGAGGGGGATTAGAGATCACCCATAATTACTCCATGACTACTCCACCAGCTAGAGTCATGGCTTACACATCATCACCCAGCAGGCTGTGTGAGGTCAGAGGCTTTGTACTCTACATGTGATTTGTGTATGAGTGTGTGTCTGTACTTAAGAGAGAAAGAATAGGAACAGAAAGAAGGACAATGTGAAGTGAACTGTATATATATACTGTGATGTGGCAAAGACAGTTTTTTTTTTATTAATTACTAGGCTTTTGGAAGAGTGGAATACAATTTGCAGCACTGAAGATAGAGAGTGTGGCATGAGAAGAAGACATAAAGGGAATGAAGGGAGAGTTGGAATGATGGAAATGAAAGAAAGGGGAAAAAAGGAAAAGAAAAGAAAGGAAAAAACAAATGGGAGAGGAAGAGAGCAATTTAATGATGGACACACACACAAATATGTGCACATACTCACTGAGCAGTCCATGCCAAAAAAACACTCTGCTCCATAAATGCAGGTAAAACACTCACAGCATCAATAAAAAAAGAGTTATCAACATCTAAGCAGCCGCTATGGGAGGGGCTGCTGGGGTGTGATGTCATAGGTACAGGAATTACTCTGCCTGTATGGTGATGGAGCAGCAACAGTGGCAATGCATCTGTAACAGATGTACAATAAATAACATCAAATCTGTTAATCCAACCTCTGCAACCCCACAGCCCCCTCACTGACTCCATCAATACAAATGCATGCTGTTTGATCAGTTTTTGAAAGTGACATTTTAAATATTTTTCAAGACTCACTTGCCATGAAGACGAAGTATGTCATACTATGTCATACTGAATTCAAAGAATGTTCATTTATGTTGCTAACTTCCTTAAACCGGAATGCTTGTATTTCAATACATTTTTATGTGTAAAACCAGCTACAGCATCAAAGGTTTATGATACAATATATTCAGTATAATATAACACTTGTATGTTTATTTGTATATGGGTTGTGTATGTATGTAAGTGGGTGCGTAGGCGTGTATGTATGCTTATGTACATATAGAATATAGGGTAACACGTTATAATAAGTATTTATTATTAATGCTTAACTAATACTTAATAATGTGTACTTATTATAAAGTGTTACCAAATAGGAATGAAAGTTTTTATTCTGATAATGATTAGATACTGAGCTGTGGCAAAGGGGAAGGGATAGATAAGTGAATACTTCTTCCTACTCCTGTTTGGTAACATGTTTTTTTCACTGTGTTTGGCTTATTTGTTGAAATAATTTACCTTTTTGTATTGTTTTCACAACTATTTCATTCATTCATTCATTCATTACCTGGGACACTTAGAGCCAAACCACACTGAAGCATAGTTCTACAGCTTCCTCTCAAATCAGGGAAGCTGTGGGGAAGATATTGAACTCCAAAACTGCCCCTGATGTGCTACCAGTGTGTGATAGAAAATACAGGCGCATCTCAATCAATTAAATTAAATTTCCATGTGTTCAAACAGCCCAAACCAAGTTATGGTGCATATACAGTATACTGTATATGGACATACTTTTCAGAAGGCCAACATTTCTGTCTTCTCTGTGTGTGCAATGGATCTATATAATGTATTAGTTTCACTTCTTGAATTGAATTACTGACATAAATAAACCTTTACATGCTATTCTAATGTTAATGCAGCCCATTGCTGCATTAACCCTACTGATTCTTCCCTACTGAAGAATCAGTACCCTACTGATTCTTCATATCAGAGCATATGATTATAGTTTTTTATATATATATACTGTATAATGTTGGCTCTGACTTCAGGTGAGGTGTGAAGTGAAGAGCAATTGGTAGGATTGGTTCAGAAAAAAGGTTAAAAAGGTGTAAAAGGGCCTGTTGATGATTTAGATTCAGTTTCCATTTCAGTGATGATCATTCCCCCTGAAGCTGTGTATTAAAGCAGCAGGCTTAATGTGAATACAGTATGAAGACATGTGGCTGTGACACCGGATCCTGGAAAGAATGACAGCTGGGAATCAAACAGCACCAAGCCGGGGAAGGATTGACCAGATTGTTAGAGGAAATGCTGCGCCTATACATAGACACACACACTGACCATCTGGGTGCTTTATTCCTGCTAGCGTTATGACAGTAGTATCATATAATAGCCTTCTGACAGCGGAGGAAGCCAAATATGTGTGAATCGTGACGGAGGACATGGCAGGCGGCGAACGAGACAACAAAGATGTTTGCGTCTGGTTGAGCACTCATCTGTTGCTCTTCTTGTCCTGACTTCACTTTTCACACACCACACTGACTCCAGGATTTATTTATTTTTGACACATTTCAATAAAACACCAGTGTTCTTTCTTTTATAAACACATTTCCAGTGTTCCCAACATCTACTCTTTTCCTATACTACCTCTCCTTGTTCTCATCCTGCCCGTCCTCTTTCCATCATCCTGTCTCCATCCTCTTTCCATCATCTACTCACTCCTCTCCTCAAGTGGTATTTATAGAGTGGCTCCGGATGCATTGGCTTCACTCCTCCACTGGTCCCTGGCCCACGCTTGTTTCCGTCTTGGCTCTCTTTGTTCATCCTTTGCTTTTTCACTTGTTCTCCTTCCACCTCCTCCTCCTCCTTCCTGTAGACAGCTGTTTGTCTTTCCATCTCTTTTAGAGATGGAAGGACTTCTGGGAGTGCGTATATACTCTTCACCTCTTCTTCCTGTCGTCCTGTTGCTTTTTTTTTTTTTACCCCACCGTCTCATCTCCCTGTCTGTGTCTGCTCTCTTTCATTCACTACCTCAGATCACTCATCCTCCTCCTTTCCTTGCTTCCTCACAGCATGTGTCAACGTGTCTGTCGTCATCACTGGTCTCTGGCTCCATCAGAGGCAGAGATGTTTTTTCCTTCAGCACTCTTTCACTGCACTGTCATGGGGTGTTGGGCCAACGGATCCATCATTCATACCTGTTTGTTCTTTTATCTAAAAGCTCCAAACCCCTGAGAACTGCTACTTTGTATTGTTACAGCAGTCCAGGTGGTAGAATAGTGACTGTCCAATCACAGGGCTAGTATTTCTTCACATGCCGTCACAGTGTACACGAGAGGATTGGAGGGTGATGTCTTTTTGTCTTTTCAGAACCAAGAACAGAGTAAGGGATGGATTACAGCAGCATACCTGGCTACTTAGCTACCTCCTTTAGTAGATCTTTAGATTGTAGATCATTATCTATATTTGATCAAATAAAAAATTCTAATTTCTTATTCATAGATGTACCTTACAGAAAAACCACATGAACTTTGCATGTTATTCACATGAAAAAATTTTGCACATGGGAATTGTGTTATTTGTACATGGGAAACATGTGGTTTTGGCCCAATTTTATGTGAATCACATGTAATTTCCCATATGAACCCATTTTCCAACATGTTTTACACATGTGCTCTACATGGATCACATGTGTTACCATGTGGAGCACATGTGTAAATTGGGCCAAAACCACATGTTTCCCATGTGCAAATAACTTGATTCCCATGTGCAAAATGTGTTTTTTTTCTAGATTGCACTTCATATTGCGCAATTAACATTGGCATTATGTTACCATCTCCACCTATGGAATTCATGAGAAGCCTGTGTTTGTTTATTTCTGTGTGAAACTGAAGATGCATTGTTTCAAAACGAACTGAGTTTGATAGATGAATTTTGAGTCTTAGCAGACGGTCCATTAGCACCTTCTACTGAAACATACGGACTACTTTTCTAAGTTCTTGTGTCTTCACCGACTGAGAAAGTCTTCTGCAAGGCTGATGAGACAGAAATAGTACTGCTCTGCACACACAAACACACAGGAACACACACACACGTAGCTTTCCCATCTTCGTTCTTGGGCAATGTATTCATAGCGGTGCTAATTAACAACTCCACACCAACAATTAGACAGGATTGGAGAGAGAGGAGGGAGATCAAGAGACAGAAATGGAGTAAGAGGAGGAGACAGTCTTTGGACGATGATGAACATGTATTTTGTTTTTATGCCAGTCACATTTCCTTTATATTTGAGTACATGTGCATGCATGTACATGTACCATGTACTGTATGTGTTTTCCTTTGCACAGTTGTTTTGACAGGACCAAAACTGGGCTAACCCACATCTGGCTCTCTGGCTGTCCCTGCTGGCCCATGGTGTTGACTTAGAGAGAGGAGACAGCCACAGTTCAGCTGGTTCACACCACTTGAACCCCTCTGGTCACAGTCTGCCACAGCCACATGCTCACAGTGCTGGATAGTAACACATTAGAGTACATTAGATCACACTTTTTCAGTGTACTTTTAAGAATTACAGATACATTTAAAATGTATTTATTAGATAACAGTAAACATAGCTTACAGTAGACATAGGCAACTGTGGACTGTATCAGTTTTACATAGAGTTGTTGCTATGAGATATCAACAGATGTCCAAAACGTCTACACGTTTTTATGTTAAGATGTCAAATTTTATGGTCTTGAGATGACAGAGCATATTACCTGTTTTACGTGTTTACATATCAATTTCATCAAAACTGTCAAAACAAATTGTAAACATCTTCAAGCGTTTGGACAGGAAAGATTTCAGGATATATGAGTGATGAAGACACAGTATCGAAATGTTAGTTGTTTGCACCTAAAAGCTGTAAATCCATCAGTAGGGCTCCAGCCTTTTCCTTTCCCTGGTCTCGGCTTTCGGGCTATTGTTGGTACTGTATACCAGTTCCTATGTGACACTGGGGCACATTTAGAGAAATGCACAATACACAAATATAAATATAGGCCTAGAATTGGAACAGTGAATGGCAGTGGAAATGGTTAGAAAATTCTGGAGTTGTTGGGTTGTATATTTTGATGAGTTTGATGAGGGAAAGGCAAAAGTAGTACCATATGCCTCTGTAGTGTTAGCTGAGCAGCTCGTATATCTGCCCCGCCTATCGAGAAACAGCTTGCACTGACAATTAAAGGTAACAAACCTACCACTAAGACTATAGGGATTATGGCAATGGGCGAACTTGCAAAATGTTGAAATATCCCTTTAAGTTGTTAATGCGCAGAATAAATCTGACCAATACCTGGGCCGGTTTCACAGCAGGAATCTGACTCATATAAAGCATGTCTGATTTCTGGAGCACAGAAGAAACAGTGCAGAGCTCGCGTCTCTGCCCCGCCGATCTAAAAACAGCTTGCACCAGCAATTACATGTAATGAACCTACTCCTAGGGATTATGGCAATGGGAGAATTTGCCAAAATGTTGAAATATCTGTTTACAGTAATATAAATAATAATATATGCCCTTTCAATGGTATTGCCAATGACTGAATAGAGTCCACATCGGGCCCTTCTCAGAGTTTATGGCCTGTTCTAGCAAGGAACGTACAGGTGTAATTGAGATCATTATAGGAACACCTGCAGATATT
Organism: Trachurus japonicus; assembly: GCF_045865225.1. Lineage (NCBI taxonomy): Eukaryota > Metazoa > Chordata > Actinopteri > Carangiformes > Carangidae > Trachurus > Trachurus japonicus. The sequence continues at coordinate 1,994,030 of NC_140907.1, read as the reverse complement.
TCCTCAAGTAGACATTTACCATTTTGGTTTTATGGTTTTAAGGCTTATATTCTCAGTTTGTACTGGGTGAATCCCATCAATTGAGGAAAGAGCCTGTCAGCTCCAATAAAATATTTGAGCACTCCTTCACCACCTGTGATCCCAGGCATGGTGGCTGACCCCCAGGGAGGCAGGAGGCTCAGGCATGTAATTGATGAACACACAGTAGAGTGAACACAGAGAGCATGTCCCTACATGGAGAGGACACGTCTGTGTGTGATCATGTACTCATGTGTATGGTGGGGCTCACTCATGTATCCTGTGCTGATTCAAGGATTAAAATAAAGATGATTTCATGATTCCATTCATTTGGTTGAAAATAGGGATGAATTGGGTTAGTGGAGCTATGTGCTGACTCAGAGAACATGAAGCACATTGTTAATTAACAGGGTGTAATTTTTCCATTTTTGAGGTTTGTTGAGACTACAGATGGCGGCCGTGCTCTGTATGTACTTAATGTGCTTGTTGATGCATGTGTAATTCTTCAGAGATAGTTCTTTCAGCTGAGAAGAAATGTCACTGTGACTGCAAACTTCACAGTCTGTATGAATTCCACCATTCATAATATGTCCGTCTGACACTTTCTCTTTGTGATGGCAGGCTGCCATGTGTCATATACTTAGATGACCATGTGCTGGGGAAAAATGCATGAGATGTGGCATTTTTCTTTTTAGGGATGAACTATGAAACATAAGTACTGATAAAACCCTAATGATCTAAAGCTGCATTAAAAAAGGAACTATGCAGGATTTTTTAGCTTAACTATGCTACATTTTTACCTTAATGAAACAGCTGTAGAGTAATAGTGCTGGTTAAATCAATGACGTGTAACTAGCTCCAGGGAGAATGGAGGCTCTCTGCCTTCCACCGGCTTTTGGCTGAAAACCAACCTTGTCCGGTGTCCCAGCTCTCGTCTCTGCAGCACCGCGACACAAACGCGCCTCGTAAACCGTAATCTCTTTTATAACACACTTGACTACAAATATACACTTAACACATAAATAATGTTACGTACTGCTCTATTGATTGCTTACTTGCTGCCTCCATTGAAAACAAATGCACATGGCCGGGAGGAGGGTTAGCAAAACCGGACTCGCATAGTTTCCCATGTTGTTGTAGTATTGGTCAGCCACTTGTTTTGATTGGTTTGGCCAGGCTTTACTGTTTTAGTTTGGTTTTAGCACCACCAGGCAGCTACGACACAATGAAACAGAGTGTACCCCTGGTAGTAATTATTTTCCACAGTAGTTCAAAGAGACAGAAACATGAATTAAAATGAATGTTAATAAGTTCACTGGTGAGTAGTGTTGTGTTTAGCCATAATGTCTTTGCATATTGGCAGCTATTAGGTAACCTTTCTGACAAAACAATGATAGACACTCAAAGATATATGAGAAAATATTATATAATATATTATATGAATGAATATTACTGACTTCCTAGCATCGAGGAGACATTTAAACTCAGTCATTTCCTGTGAGCAGGAAATAGTCCAGACCTCGCCTACATTAGACTTTTACTAGGCTAAATCTAGAGTCAGACAGACAGGATGCGACTTTCCCCGCTGCTGTAGAGCTCCTCTGTGATTTAAGGTGAGAAGAACAGAGATGTATTTTTATATAAAAAGTCGCCTCATGCTGCTTTAACAGTGTCTGTCTGCTGAACGTGTGGAAGCGGCAGAAAAGACGGATGCAAACCGTGGCTCTAAGAGCAGGAACAGCTGGTGCACTGACACCCATTGTCACCCGGCACTTGATGCCACCACGTTACCATGGCAACCGGCTGCGCACCCTCTGTTTCTGACAGCTGTTCCCATGGCGCCTGTGCTCGGCTCAGCCCCCCGGACTGCCATTGGCAGGATCGATAGCTTCTCGGGGTCAAAGGTGCAGTATATGACGTCGCTGCTGCGGCGGTGTCGTGTTCTTTTTCCATTTGAATGACGTATTCGTGTCAACTCCGTGCTGCATTTATCATCATTTAGGTGAAATCCAAACATTTTGTTTTTAAATGATTTGTTTGTTTTTTCTGGATGCTATGGCAGTATCTGGGCACTTTGTCACGGTATCACAGTATTTGGGGTAATAATTATACATGATAAATTCAACTAAATCACACATAAAAAATGTACAAAAGTGTCATGATGCATTCAAGTAAAAAATAATGCAAAGCAGGCTCTGGATCACATTCTATAGCCTACTGTTCATTAGTTTTACCATTTTTAAATCACAGAGCAAAGGATTGGGGCAACAACAGACGAGCAATATGGATGATCTATAATGACATGATCACACTAATCATTATTCTTCTTACTGTCAAAAGTATTATGATTTACAGATCTCATAGAATATCATAGTCAAGTCATGTCAAATAAGCAAATAAGTTCAAAAATAGCTTACTACCAGGGAAAGTTATTTAGGAATAGAAAAGGATGTTGGGATGGGGTTATTGCTTGTTTATTTATTAATTTGGTATTTATTTGAAATCAATCCTTTTTTAGCTTATTGTCTTGTTTTTTGTTAAGTTGGGTATGTTGGTGCAAACAATATTATTGAAAGGGGATGGAATTAAAAACATTTTACTTATTTTATTTTATTTTTTATACATATTCTTCCCCCTCCTGTTATCTGTTTCATATGTTTGATGGTTTCTTTGCTTTCTGCTTATTATTATTATTATTATTATTATTATAAAATTGTCATATTTATTATGTCTGACAACCAAGCTTTTCATTCTTCTTTCATTTCTTGTTGATTTTTTTTCAACTATTATTCCTTGTCTGTCTCTTTTCTTTTTCATACATAAACATAAAGATAAACGTACTGGTGCTCAGATGTTCAGCCCTGAGGTTATTGTGGCTAGTTGTAAAGTCACCTCCAGACATTCCTTTTGTTTTTTCTTTTTTTCTTTATTTACATGCTGATAACAAGACAAGACAGTGACAGTGATAGACAAACTCCAGACATTCCTTTGACGTCAGCATTTAAAGCAGAAGTAAGCGATCCGGTCGTTTCGGCTAATGCTGCGTTCCAGGCAGGCTTTTGAAACCGTAAATTACAGCTTCAAGTCACAACTTACGACTTTGTAGCGTTCCAGGCAACCCACTCGTGTTTTTCCGACCTGTTTTACCTGTGAAAGTCACTATAACGGCCACTCGTAACTTCCGACCCGTGAACTCGTACCAGATCGAACTGGTACGACTCGGCTAACCATAACGTCTTGTTAGCCGATGGAGTTAGCAGCCCCCGCCCTCGTCATGGATCTATTGGTCCTCGTCCCTACGTCACCACATTCACGGCATCCCTTGGCTGCACACACAGCCCTGCATGCCGTTCTCTCTCCTCATTGGATAAAACTTGTAGGATACGAGAAAAGTTTTCTCCTCGGCTCAGAGCAGAGCAGAGGGACAGAGAGACCCGTGTTTCGGTCCAAACACTCTATGTAAGTGATTGCTGTCGGAAGATATAACTATTTAAGACTTATATTAACACAAAAATATCGCTTACTTCTGCTTTAACTTGGCTACTTGAAACATACAAAAATATTTGAGAAGAGGATGTGATATGTACTGTGAGCACCTAATGAATTCCCCCTCAGGTTGGGCATGTGAATATGTTTTGTGTGGTCGATATGGTAGTGCAAGTAGTCCTTGTTTTGTTTTTGTTGTTCTTGTTGTTTTTTCAACCTTCCCTGTGACATCACTGTCCCGTCTCCAACAATTTCCCTTGTCAGCTGATTGGCTGAGATGTGTCCCCGTCTGCTAGTCACCTCCCTGTTTCCTCGGTGCATGGTGGCAGTGTGCCGTGTGCGGCGTGCGCTCTAGCCCCGCTCACACACAGTGATTAGAGGAATCAACCACCAGCTTCTACTCATTTCCTGGACTTACAAAAGCTTTTTATTTGGCATTGAATTACATTTTTTGTTGGACAACTTTGTTTTTTCAGTGAAGAGTTCTTTAGAGGCACAGTGTTGTTTCTGGACTTTTGGGGTATTCATGGTAGGGAAGACTGTTACTGGTTTTATTTCTGCCACAAATAGCTGCTGACACCAGATCAGGTGTTTTTTATCTTCTACCTCATTCCTACCCAGCAGCTGAGCTCTGTAGACGGGAGGACATGTCGGCTTTCGACAGACCCAGGTGATACATGTCACTGAGATTTTTGCTTGTTGAGAGGATGAAACCAGCAATTTAAAAGTTACCTTGCGATGTGGAGACATGTGAGTCCAGATTATAGACTGAAAGGACTAATCAGAGAGCTGGGGGTGTTGAAGGCTTTGCATGTATTCAGTGTTCTTATTAGTGTTGACGGATTTAATATGAATGACTCATTTTTATTTCAGCAAATGGGTGAATCACAGCGTACTGCATTGTCTTGATGATTTCCATTGACAAATAAGTTCAACAAACAGCTTTAAAGTTGGTGTGCTGCCAGAGACTTAACTGGAGTTTGTCTACTTCTTCAATACCGCAAATGAACTTGCAAAGCTGTGAATGAAGCCATCTCCTTCCTCTCTCTCACTCAGTGAGGCAATTAAAGCGCCTGTCTGGGTCCCCTATATGAGCCGTGCTATGCTAATGCAGTGTTCCTTTGACAGCTTTGTTGAGACAACATTGTGGGTGTTTTCACATGGCCTGATTTGCAATTCACACTTCTTATTTTCCACCATAGGCGTCCCAGGAAGCGGGGAGGGGAAAGGCTCTGAGCCACGGAGAGCAAAACTCAGCTGAAGTTTTGTTTAACTGCGTGTACGATTTTTTGAAAGGCACCTCTCAAAGCTGTGCTCTAATTGCCAGTTCTTTTGCCTGAACTGAAATGTTGTTCTCAAACATGTGCGTGCATTACTTCACTTTCTGTTTCTTGTAGGTTCAGTTATTTATAACATTAATCACTGATTCAAAAATTCCCTCACAACCTTTCCTATTTTGGTTGATGCTGGAGGGTTATGTTTAACCTATAGGGTCGCCACTGGCCCGTTTTTAGGTTTTTAATGCATACATTTGTCTATTGCATCAGGAACCTCTATTAAAATTATGACATTTGTGTTGTTAGGGTCGGTTTCTACCCGGTTATAACGATAAGAACAATAATTAGAGTTAAAACTCAAATCATAAGTGCAAAACCAATCTTTTCATGGATAAGGAAGCCCAACAACGTAACCAAGAGATGAGAAACAAATGGGATGATAAATAATTGTTTTTAGTGTGTTTTAGAGGCGATTTAAGACTCGGGTTAAATTGAAGTCAAGGGGTATACTGACAAAAAAAGGCCCAGGGGCCCACACCAGAAATATTAAAACCAACCTTTTCATGGATAAGGAAGACTAACAATGTAACCAAGAGATGAAAAACAATGTTTTTAGTGTATTTTACAGCTGTTTTGTGTCTTTTTTTTTTAGCTATTTATAATCTGTTTTTATTGTCGTGTTGTGTGTGACTGGTTCTACCACATTTGAATTTCTCTCGGGATTAATAATGTACATCTATCTATCTATCTATCTATCTATCTATCTATCTATCTATCTATCTATCTATCTATCTATCTATCTATCTATCTATCTATCTATCTATCTATCTATCTATCTATTTTAGGACACAAAAGATAGTAACAGAAAGCTAACACAAGATGAAAATTAATCAAGTACAGTACAAAAGGTCTGTGCGTGCATGATGGACTGCTAATCTTCAACTTGTTTCCCCCTCTCCTCCTTGCAGAACACTGCACCAGCAGTTCGAGAGTTACAAACAGGAGGTGCGTCGCATCGGGGCGGAGACGCGACGTCAGCAGACGCAGCAGAAGGACGACGCGCCCACCTGCGGTATCTGCCGCAAGACCAAGTTCGCAGACGGCTGTGGTCACCTCTGCTCCTACTGCCAGACCAAATTCTGCGCTCGCTGCGGAGGGCGGGTCTCTCTGCGCTCCAACAATGTGAGAAACCTGACCTTTGACCTTCTCATTTTCCCTCCCTTCCTCTCACACTCACCTCATTCCTGCCGTAGTTGCTGTACATCCGTTCCCTCCGCTTTTGCGTGTTTGTTATTGTCTGCTTCTTTTGCTTCCTAATCACACTTTGTTGAGGACAAAGTGTATTGGAAGAATGGCTTGGCACCAGTCATTGGTCCTCAAGACCCATTTTAGGTCTGAAGCTGTTGTGGTATGGATATAAATTGACCTTAAGCTACCGAGAACATGAAACTACACGTTACAGCATCTGTGTTGTCTCTTGTCACCTGTGATTGCACTGCAGCCATTAAGCACGCATGTCAGGCAGTGACAGTGCTGCTTCTCTAAAGCAACATGTCTAAACAAAGACCAGGACCAGAGAGAGTTACAGATGCAGTCAGCTCACATTTGCAATTAAGGGTGGGGGGATGAGGCCAAGAGTCTGTTTTTAGGTAGAATCATGATCACAGTTTCCCCACAGACTTTGCTCAACTTGTGATCACATGACTAGTTGTGCATTTAGTTGCCTGGACACACAGCCTGTCACTCCAACTTCAAAGGTCCTACCAGATCTCTGCATCCTGTTGCTAGGCGGATTACGTCCTGACCAGAGGTTGTCATTTGTATCATTCCGCTATAATGCTTTTTTTTTTTTCCGGGGGGGTGGGGGGATGCTGTCTTCTGTTTCAGTTAAAGGGATAGTTCACCCCATTTTGGCAAAGTCACCTATTGCCATAATCCCTAGTCATAGGAGTAGGTTCATTACCTTTGATTATCGGTGCAAATTGTTTTTAGATCGGTGGGGCGGAGACGCTACAGAGGCACATGGTATTTCCACGTTTCCCTCATCAAACTAAATACACAATCCAACAACTCCAAAACGCTCTTTTTAGATAAGTTGTGACCTGCACATTTACCACACTATGAAATAATCATGTATGATTATGTGACATTAATGACACATGAAGCAAATACCCAGAAATCACTCCGTCCTGCAGCCGTGTCTGGAATGTAGTTCCGGCTATGCATTTGCCTCGAAAACAACTCTGTTTCGTAATGTTACATGATTATTTCATAGCGTGGTGAAAGTGCAGGTCACAACTTGTCCACAAGAGCGTTTTGGAGCTGTTGGATTGTGTATTTGATAAGTTTTATGAGGGACAGGCAGAAATACTGCACACCGTGAGGAGCTCACGTCTCTGCCCCTCCGATCTAAAAACAGCTTGCATTGATAATTAAAGGTAAGGAACCTACTCTTGAAACTACAGTATAGGGATTATGGCGAATTTGCCAAAATGTTTCAATATCCCTTTAACAATAATCTGGCTTTCTGTTTAAGGTAGTATAGGTAGCATACTTTAATTTGTAAGTTAAGTAGCTGCTAACCACCGAGCTTCCAGCCTGTCCCACCTTCTATTCCCGTCCTTCTCGTCCTGTGGCAGGACTACAGCTCCACTGTGTTGGACTGCAGCTGGTGATAGTCAGGTGAAGGACGTAACACCAAGCTTGCAAAGGGTGCAGAGTTAACAAACATGCTGTTCATTCATTAATTCTGGTTTGGTTTGCAGCAACTGAACTTGTAAAATTAAGTATAAAGCAGAAATGAACCGGCCTTCACTCTCCTGTGACCTGTGACCAGCCCCCAGCCGGTCCCAACACCTGCATGTTATGGCAACTCATGACTCAAGAGTTAACACCAAGATGTCAAAGAGTAAATCAAATTGTAAATTGTGTTGCCGTGAGGTAGTGCTATGGCTATAACCAGACATGGACATGCAGATGTGTTCAGGGGAGGACTCTTATGAAGTTGTAGCTGGTTTGGGCAATGTATGCTGTAATTGCAGTGAGTTGATTTTTCATGGCAAAGGACTTGCTTTGCCACCATTGGCAGGCCTCACAGTTTTCATATTACAGTATCATCAACCTCTTGTGACCCAGATTGAGGTGGGTGTGGTCACCCATATAGGATTAGCACCTAAGAGTATAAAACAAACCCTAACCCTGGACGTTTCCTTTTTCCACATGAGGATGTTATGATTAAGACTGAATATGGATGTATTCAGGGTAGATAGTTTAGGTTTACATTGGCAGGTTGAACAGTGTGTTGAATTTTTATGGTGAATGATCAAAATTGGCACCACCACCGTCATGGCTGAAACTCAAGGCTGTGATAACTTTTAAGCACAAAGATCTTAAGAGGAGGCTGACTAAATAGAGTCTGTAAGTCTACTACAGACAGTATTTGATTGGTTCTGAGTGGTGTATTCCTTTATCATCAAACATTAATTTTATTCTGATTATCAGAGAGGCTGAAGTTGGAAAAGCAGTGTGGTTAGACTTGTACTACTTAGCAGCACATAACAGTGATGTGAGATAAATGCTAACATCAGCGTACCTGCATTGAAAACGCTAGCATGCACATTTGCTAGTTAGCGCTGAACACAAAGAGGTCAGCTGAGGCTTCTGTCCCAAACTGCACTAAAAAGAAACCTAAATACTTGTCAATTCAATGGGGAACATTACTGTCCAAAGTGCATCCAACTTGTCCAACCAACAAACAAACAACCAGGGGCGGTGCGTGGCACAGTGGTTAAAGCGGCCGCCCCATGTGGAGGCTATAGTCCTCAACGCAGGCGTCCCCGGTTCGAGTCCCGCGTCGGGCAGACAGTTCCTGCATGTCATTCCCCCTCTCTCTGCCTCCCCCTTTCCTGTCTATCTCTGACTGTCTATCAAATAAAGGCAAAAAGCCAAAAAATATATACTTTAAAAACAAACAAACAACCAAAAGATCTGTTTTCAATGACAATCTGTAAAACAAGATCGCGTGTTTTTCTCGCGAGAGCAAAATTGGGTACACAAATAGGGATAAATAAAGGTGAATGTTGCATATTTTTTCTCAAAAATGTGCATTTAAGACCCTTTCAACACCTAAAACCAATATAAATACCAGGTGATGGATCCTTTAAACCAGAGCAGTGCCACACAGCTGCTGCAGACACTAAAACCACATTATAACCATCAAGAGGTAGGCTATCTGACTCACTACTACCAGATTGGATCCATCCACAAACCAAACATGTTTGTGCTATTTTAAATCCCAGCCCTCGTCCACGCAACCATTCGCTGGGCTCCCGTCCAACCCGAGACACAGGACCTCCTCCTGGGTACCTTACCTGACGATGGGCTCTCCACCCTTGGCCTGCTGGTCCCCAATCTGTTCAGAATCCGCCCATCCCAGCTGGGACTCAAACTGGCACCACATGTATGCAGACCTTGACGGCCAGTGAGACTATGAGATAAAGATAGTATCCCTGTTGGTAAAGCCATTAATATTACTTTCACAGCAGGCAGGCTGTTACATGGAAATCATGAGACTAGCAGGATGTTAATGCAACCCATAAATATAACAAATAAACACTAATTCAAATAACGATTGATACAAAGGGGAATTGTGCCCAAAATAACATCAAAACTATGATGCCTTTTTTATTTTTAATGAGGACAGTTTTATTATAGAATTTAACCATATGTAGCTTCAGAGGTGAAATATCATGGTCCTTAATGATTAAACTCAGTCACATAAAAAAGGATGTGTTAATGCGGATGCGTTGTAGCATCTACATGATTTACCCTCTTAATTGAGTATCCTATGTATGTATTTATGATTATTTATTTATATATTTAATTTTGTTGTTAAGAATCAGTGAATCCATGATTACTGTATATGGCCTGGTAAATGAATTAGGATTAGAAGGCACCAAATAGAAAAACACAGGATATGTAATATGTTCTCTTCCAGTGAATTATTCCATGATGTTAGTGACATATATTTTGTCCCACTTTAAATTGCAGTAGAGGTTTTTCACACAAATGGTTAAGTATATATTAAAAGCTTTGTAGAGGATTTCAAACACACACAGCTTCTTCATTTACCAAAACCCAGTTTAAGATTTGTTGCATCATTTAACCAAAACAATTTTAGCAATTTAAAACATTTTTAGACGGAATAAGAGAACAGAGTGTCATTGTAAATGGTTGTGTGTATAGTTTGTGTTTGAGGGACATGCCTAAATTGAAGCTCCTTCAGTATCAGCGGTGCATGCCTCTGTCTCGTCCAGTAGGCCAAGCAGAATAACAGGATTAGGGAAGTGTGAGCTTTGTCTCAAAAAGCCCCTCTGTCCTGCCTACAGTGCGCTCATTTGCCCCACATCAGCAGCACACTGTGTTTTCCTCCAGTTACATTAGCTTTTAAAGGGACAACGAGGAGTTTCTCCATCGGCAGAACGAAAAATTCAGAGACAATAAAAAAGTCTCATATTAATGGGGATGAATCTACATTACCCACACTTGTTAATGGGCCCATTTTCGATAAATATATAGTTTTGTCTCTATTGTTATTTTGTTATTATTAGTGGTGGCGGAAATGCTGGGCGAGCCCACCAGCGTTTCCTTACTTTCGGTTTCGCAGACGCTGCCACATGCCGGTTTCGCAGACGCTGCCATATGCCATTTAAAGCAGCAACAAAATACCAAAAAAGTATATAATTCCATATGTAGTATAGCCCAGTGGTTCTCAAACTTTTTTTTATATCAAAGACCCCTAAATTGACACAAATTAGACTATGGACCCCAGGGAAATACACAAATATTTACTTGGTCAATGTACATTCAAATTAGGCATGAATTTTTGGAAAGATTATAGAGATTTCTGGAATACCATTTCTCAAAAAAAAGAAGAAAAATCTCTAGAAAAAAGTGGTAAGAATTCTCAGAAAAAAAGTCTTTAAAAAAAAAGTGGTAAAATTTCTATACTGTGTATATATATACTGTATATATATATGACAGAGAGAGAGAAAAATATGGTAAAATTCCTCAAATCTTTTAAAAAAGAAATTCTAGAAGAAACTGGTAAAATTTCTCAAATGTTTTATTTATTATTATTAATAATTTTAAAAATGGTAAAAAAAATTCTCAATCATAAAAAAAAAAACTCTAGAAAAAAGTTGTAAAACTTCAAGAAAAAGTTGGCGACCCGCTTGAACCCTTTCAAGGACCCCAGGGGGCCCCTGGATGCCACTTTGAGAACCACTGGTATAGCCTACCACACGGTTTCCATGCACTAAATAGTCAGGGTTGTTTTTATGAATTTGACCCCATTAACTCAAATGACCTCAAATCTCTTTTGCAAACCCCTTAGATATTAGATATGTTGGACACGTTCATATTACTATAAGGGGATCAGTGGAATTCACATGATAAGTTAAAGATATTAGGCCTTATATTATAATAATTCATCAGAGCGGTGCAGTGCTGCCCTGTTCCCTGCAGAAGGCATCAGAGCAGCAGGCCGATACAGACGGTATCCAAACACCGAGGAGGCCACAAAGCTTCCCCCTGCTTTTACACTGTAAAGGACATGATGTGTGCGAGGGACAGTAAAAACAACAACCTCTTGGTATCCTGTGCTCAAACAAAGATCAGCAACATTTAGCTGCTTTCACTGTAGCAGCTGAAGCAACGGAGCAGAAACATGGGAATATCTGATATTTGATATAGTAAAGGCATATGTCCAGAGAGGAGGGGTAGTGGAGGTAAGGGCTGTAGGAGAATGTGCTCCATATGTTGCTTTTGGTGTTCCAGTTTCCTCTGTGTTGTGAGGAGCTGTGACACATCCTGATGTTGTCACAGGCCATGAGTCACACCTCGGCCATGCCAAGCTGGGTCATGCATGTTGCTGCAGCCTAACATGTCAGCGGTCACTAACATTAACATACTGTTGTCCTGACTGCCTCAGACTGTCACTGAATATGAAGTATGTGTATCAGTTCTGCAGAATGTGATTAACAAATGTTTGCACCACATCCTCTTCCCCCCCTCTTTCTCCTTTCTTTTTCACCCCTCTTTCTTTCTTTTTTTTTTTTTTTACACAATCTGTCCAATCTTTTTCACAAACTCTGCATCTCTGTTTCTTTTATGTTCTCTTATTTCTTTCCCTCCTTTCCTTCCTCGCTCCACTTCCTCCCTCACTTTTCTCAATTCTCACTGCTACCTGGACTGCATGCATCAAAGGAGGACAAAGTGGTTAGCATCTTTTTTTTGTTTGTGTTCTCTCTGTGCTGTGTGAATATGATGTCTGTGCTACCTGAAGGTAAAACAAAAAATGCTGGCTTTGTTCAAATCTGGAGCTGAGATCTCTCTTGTCTCAGCTTGTCTGCTATAACAAGCTGACTTCCACCCTGGAAAAGTGATGTAAAAAAGAAAACTATTTCTAAATTTAGTTTCTTTCATGTTGGCCAATTTCCCAGCTGAAAGCAGGGAGGGTTGAAAAAACCAACAACATCAGATGCAAGAGAGTGAGCTATTGGATTGGAATTGAGCCAGTGTGTGTACAAATCCACTTATGGATTACTGACTTAACCAAACAGAGGGAGTCCCTGATAGTTCATAGTTTGTGTTCACTTTGATTTCTACGACAATTGACTGTACTGTGTGGGGTACAGCCACCTGGAACCATTGTGTCCACAGCAGATCTGTTCTCTAGCATAAACCCTGACTAATTCTGTGTCCATTGTCTGTCTCCTCCCCTTCCAAAGTGTCTCATAGTGAAGGACAGGGTAAGGTTTTGCTGGGTTTTGCTGCTGCATGGGTCACTACTGTTGTCTATAACCTCCACACCCGGGTCTGTGCTCATTCACAGTATGAGAACAGGAATTCAGACCCACAATCAGCTTTTTTTTGTCTCCCAGATCAATGTGGATAAGCGGTCCCAGGGCAGCCGGCTGGTGATCCTGCATCACTACACTAATTCTGAGAATGAATGCAGACCCTGAAAAATTTTAACCGGCGGTCAGAGCAAGCATGAGCCGTGATGTAGGCTATACTGTATCTGCAGGGGTGTCTGAATTTTCTGACCCATCCTGACCCCTCTTTCTATGGCTATGGGCATGGCTGTGCTGGGAGGGGGGGCGGCCATAGTTACTGTGATATACCAAAAGATGGGGACGATGGATTGGCATTTCAGTTGGCATGCTCATAAGAAGAAGGCACTCTAACCTACAGACCTTTTATCTGAATGCATAATAAATGCACACTCATGCCTGTGCATGCTTTCCCTGCCTGTGTGTTTGAGACCAGACCAGCCTTGTCATAGAGAGACGGGAGGGGCCCAGGTCTTATGTTCTACTTTGTCCACCCCCCCCCCACCCCCCCACCCCCCACCCCTCACCACCCTCCTTAATGCTTGGTCACTGCAAAGTTTTGTCAAAATGTTGTCACTGCTGCATCCTGTCAAAGTCTGACATGGGGAAGGGAATGGCAGCCGGTTTTAGTTTGCGATGTTGCTCAGCGTTGTAACTGCACTCAGGTAAGGTAGCAGAGATTCAAACAGCTGTACTTCATACAGAGCACAGACTTTAGATTGACATTTGACATTTCTCCTCAGGTAGAATTTGCTGCTTGCTAAACCCTTCTTCCACCGAAGTGATTGTGTTGTCATAGTCAAGCAATCATACTGTAAGCACAACAAGCTAGGCTTTTGTAAGAGTCATAAAGGTCTTTTTTTCATACTTTAAAGAGGACATATTATGGAAATATCACTTTCTGAAGGCACATATATTTGGGTGTTTGTCTTGTCTTCCAGCCCCCAAAATATGAGAATTGAAAAAAAAATCTGTAATTTACAGGCTCCCTAGGTTGAAATCCATGTGGTTTTTACGAGCTGTTCCCTCAGTTGTCTTTTGATGATGTCATTAGTTTTTGAATTTGCATAACCCCACCCCTACCTGGTACCAGTAGATGGGGCGGGGCAAGCAGTGGTTCATTTGCATTTAAAGGGACAGACACTGAAACCAGCCGTTCTGAACAGGGCTGTTTAGAGAGGATGAAAAGAGCTGTGATGTTTGATCCTTGGGGGATTTTGACCAAAGCATGTCACAGACATGTCTTTAAGACACCTGGGAAATATTTTAATTTGTGGCATAAGGGGCATAATATGTCTCCTTTAACTAAAAGAAATTACACACTGGACCTTTAAATACCTTGCTGATAAAATCTACCAGGTTAAATTGCCAACAAGGAATGCAAGTCTACTTTTGTTATCCTCTTCAATGGAGAAACCAGATTATTTGGAGTTAATAAGATGTTTGCTCTGAAGAAAAATATTATGTGTTCAACCACCTTGATGCTGGACAGTATATGCTTTCAACTTGAAAGTAAAGGCAAGAATAATGCTGGTTGTATTTTTAGTGCCGGGAAGTGAACAATCTTTGCAGTAAACTGACCATTACACGTCAACAGTTTTACGTTATATTTGAACGTCAGTGTGTGGAGGAGAGGCTGAGCTCAGCTCTGATGTGATGTGGACATCTGTATCCTGCGTCCAGCTGCCCTGGCTTGTTGACGGCAGGCAGGGTGTTTGTTTGTGTCTGTTTAACGTCAGCTCCAGATGGTTTCTGGAAACTCCACAAACTGCTGACGGTCGGCCTCCTTTGTAGAGGAGCACTGCCTCCCAGTGGAGGGCAGGCAGACACTGGGCCCTACAACACACACACACACACACATACATACACACGCCCTTATATACTCTCACTGTACAAAATTATGCGCAGAAATGCACAATACTGACACAATCCAGACTAAAATGGTGTAAAGCCATCACAACTTCCTGTATCAATATTCATGGTCATTAATACCAAATAAGGGATTTAGCATTCTGCTCTGGGCTAAATGGGTTGCTAGTTTTGTCAAACACAGGTTATTAGAGTTGTATTGAATCAGTACATGACTGCAGCTGTTTCATTTGCTTTGAAGTATTTCGTACCCCGCGTAGTCTGAACACACCTATAGACACACTTGGTCAGATCCACACTGATACATTCATACAAAGTGTAGCTGGCTTACTGCATCAAGCTGACACTGCACTTTTCACAGGGAGGGAGGATGCACTGCATAATCTCAATTATGTCTCTCAGTATAGAAGACTAACCCACTGCTTCCTCCTCCTCCTCCTCCTCCTCCTCCTCCTCCTCCTCCTCCTCCTCCTCCTCCTCACACCACCATCTCTTCAGGAGCTTCTATAACACACTCTCTCTTTCTGTTTGTGCTGTCTCTTCTGTCCATCCTAAAAGATATCCATTTACTGTAATTGTTTTTCACACACTATCTGTCCCTATTCCTGTCTCCTCTCTCCCTCTCTCTGTGCACCTACTAACCACATCATGAGCTCACAAGACTGACAACTTTGGCCCTCACATGTAAGGCTTGTGTGTCTAATAATAGGCCCCCTTTGACTGAATCTGGCAAAAGCCAAGAGCAACCGTCTCGAAATGAACTTTTAGTGTTTGTGAAGTGCTTTGTGCTGCTGGTACAGCTCCTATTAAAATCAGCCTCAGTGAGAAGAGAGTGTGAGCTCAAAGCTTTCCTGGACATACTGTTTGTGGGCCTAAAGAACAGCGTTGGTTTATATTTCCACATGGGCAAACGACATTGTTGTTGCAAAATGTCATTGCTAAAATTAGACATCATTATTAAAAAATGGTTCAAATGGGGATAGGGCAACACAAACAGTTAGAGAAAGAAAATTGAAGGCAAAGTTATTACAGAGATGGTCAAGTTTGACCTTCCCTACATGCCGTAGTTACAGTATGTGTACTGTATTCCTGGAATGAATTCCTTACATACTGTATCAGGTTGACTTATGTTCACTTTGATCTTTGATATCATTGGTTTAGAATGATTTGCTTGTTAATAAGTCAGGTCGTATGACTGCTCCAGATGAATGGCCCGGTTTTACATCCTGTGTTTACCGATGGTCGTAGTGCTTAAGGCTGTCGCCATTTCTGACTGATTTCCTGAGCTCTGTGTATATTTCTATAGGCTAAACAGTGTCACTAGGAAAAAACACACAAAACTTTGGTCAACCACATGCAAAGACAGATTTTTTATTATTATTATTATTATTATTATTATTATTAATGATTTCATCAATGCAGGATTTGCAAACAAGGGTGCATTTTCTAACCTAAGGAAAGGCTTTGGTTGTCATCCCTGACTCCAGCTAACGTCTTCTGGCTCCTACTTTGCTTAGGGCTGAATATGGTTCATCCCAAATATTTACATATCCCCAGGTTGGAATCGTGAAAGACAGCCACAGTCTAGACCAGGCCTATTTACTGTAACAGGTGACCCATGGGCCAAATCAGTGTTAAATGTCTCTACTCTCCGTCCCTCTCTGTTTCTTGGAGCCTGTGTGTGTGAGGGGGAGGGACAGCTCTGGAGTAGAGAGAGAGATACAGACACACAGAAAGAGAGAACTTCTGGTGACAGTGGCAGAGAGAACAAAATGTTTACTGTGGGCTGTAAGCCATAATCGTTAAATTCAAAACAACAAAAGACATATTGTATTTCTCTATATGCAATTATTATAGAAATATCAAAGTTACGGTACACTATATGAACGATATTACAATATCAATTTAGGTCTACTTTTCCACCCTATTCTAAATGTGTGAGCTGCACCTGTACATTGTACCAACATGGGTTAACAATGACAGTAAAAATAAAAGTAGCCGTATTGTTAAAATCATCATACTCCATCATAATTGTGTGTCAGACAGTTACCTTATTAACAATAGAGAATGCACGCACATTCATGAAATAGGAAAAACACAACGTCTGCACACCAGCAGCGACTCAAATGTTATAATTTATTATCACCTGGTGAGTGATGTTTCGGGTGAAAACCCTTCTTCAGACATGAAGCAGGTGACACACCTCTAATTATACCTGAGTAAGAGGTCACCTGACAAGTCATGTGATACAATCTTTATGAAAACAATGCTTCTTACAAGTACATACAGTGTTCAGAAAGATATAGAGTACGAAAACAGTCCTATGAATATTTCCACATATCAATAAATACACTTATGTACATACACATATTTTACAAAAAAATGAATATGCTCACAAAACCACATTACAAAAAAATCACATGACAAACATCAGGGAAGAAACAGTCATACAGGCATGTAATATAATATAAGGCTAGCCACTGGGTATAAGTAGCTCTGCTCCAGACTGTTTTGTTTTGGGGCATTTTAAGCGTGTTTATGGGCTAAATATCTGATAGCTAACATTGATTATAAGCTATGTCTGTATAGAAGTTAGACAGAACTCTCACTGTGATCCTGTGATCAGAAATGTAAAAGCAGCGTGGATTTACAGCCACAACAACCCTGCTTTTCTCTGAGCCGTCCTCTCCCCTGAATGCGCGCCTGCTTTCAGAGTTGATCTATCTCCTTATTAGAGGAAATGGAGCATTAGGCCTTTTGCAGCCATCTTTCTTCCCACCATTCAGGATTTACCATTCCCTGAACAATGGCAGTTTATACCCAGTGCTATATGTCATTCTGTGGAGGTGTGTGTGTGTTGAGGGCGGGGTCAAACACACTGACTGAAAGCCAACCACTCCCTCCCCTCTGCTCCGCCAGCCTCCCGAGGCTCCCATCCATTCCTCCCATTTAACGAAAAGCCTAAATGAAAGCTGTTCAGTGGACTGCTGCCGTTAGCAGGGCTGTGGCAGCAACACACACCTCTCCTGTTTTATCAGCAGATGGTTGGAGTGATGCTGGGGGGGGGGGGGGGGGTGGGAGATCAAGAGGGAGGGGGTTGGGGGGAGACAGAAGTGTGAGTGACAAGTGTGTGGTGTCTTCATTTGTAAAGTCAGCCAGGTGTGTCAGCTGAGCTGGAAGGCGAGGAAGTGGAAAAGGAAATCAGAGTGGAAATGAAAAGGATGGGGTGAAGAAAATAGAAAGGAGAGGGGGATGGGGGAGAAGAAAGGATAGAAAAGGAAATAAAGAGAAAGAAAATGAGAGGGACAAAGCTAGGAAATGAGGGGAAAGAAAGGAGAGAGAGACAAGATGAAAGAAGAGCAAAGGAAACAAAATAAATTGGGAGGAAAGGAAACAGGGGGGCATAATGAAGTAGAAGAAATCAAGCAAAACAAAGAAAGGAAATAAAGATGACAGAAAGGAAAAGGAAAGCAAAATGATCTAGAGGCAAAGAAAAGGGAGGAAAGACATGATCAGGATCATATGAGACATTCCTGTTCAATGCAGTGAGCTGCAGGCTGTCTATATGGGCTCTGTGCAGTTTCTCTGCTGTCATTGTCCTTCAGCACTGCTTTCTCCCTGTTTCTCTCACCAGCTCTTCTCTATGATTTGGTTACCATGGAGAAGCACAATTTTTAGGCAAGAGGGAGGTTGACATTATTACATGACAGCGATGGCACTGCTTATTCTCCACACACAGACAGACACACACATCTTGCCTCCAGGCAGTCGCCCACGCCACGATCTTCCAGGCAAGAAGGCTCCAGAAACGTCCTACATACATACTGTACACATATATGCACGCGTACACACACACACACACACAAACACACAACACAACACATTCCTATGGCACATCACACTCCACTCCACAGCAGTGAAGCAGTGAGAGGAACTCGGGGTGACACCAGAGTGGGCTGCCTCTGGACAGATGCAGCTGATTGGTCGGCTCAGTTGAGGATCTAACATTATGGTGTGGCTGGTCCAGCAGCAAGCACCGTCACAGATGTGTATCACACACACTAATAGGGTGGGGTTTCTGCATCTTATACACACACACACAAACAAATGTAATTATTTCCCCCTTAAATATCTTTCAAGCTATTCAGGAACACTGAGCACAGTCACACCAGTAAAGGATTATATGTGTTATATTGTGTGTGTGTGCATGTGGGGCTGTATGTTCTGTAACTTTATTGTTCAGTATAGGCCTTGAAGCACATAACAACCATGTGAAGGCGTTCCATTAAAGAACGAGTCCCAGCACTCGGGGACATGAACAGTTGTCCTGTGATGTGTGTTGGTCTATATGAAGCACTCATTCAGGGATTAGGCTCGTGGATTAGAGCAGTTCCTTCTCTGCGTTGGCAGTGACTCGCAAAGCAAACTAACTGATGTCAGAGCTACTGTTATTATTATTTTTTTCAAATTCAGTCTTAATATTAATCCTGTGTCAAAAGCTACAACTATTTTAGTGTTGTTTTTGTCAATGAGAACTATTGACTTCTTAATTGTTGTTGTCATCAGATTATATGAACAATTTAGTCACTGCTCTTTTGTTAAAACTATGAGTATGAACTCTCTGTGCCTGATTCAACAGCTAAACTGGACAAAGAGAGGGGCATGTCTAGAGCTGAAACTTTGGTGCTTGACACTACCCTCAAAAAGCCATTTGATTACTTACAGTAAATTCAAACAGTTATCATGAAGATGTAAAATAGCTATAGCTACTGTGCTCACTGTGTGCTGTGACCCTATAGTTCAGATATGATGAATGCAGCTCATGAGATTTTGATAAAAATTTAGATTTTTTAAATAACATCTTAAAGGCCCCTACAGAGTCAGGCGTACTGTGCACGTACTGTGTGCACTGTCTGCGGACGTTTGAGGTTTATTTTGAGCTTTGTGCGGGAGCGTCCGGCAGACGTCCACTTTGGGGCAGCATAGTCCGCCTCTTGTAGCCTACACGCGGACATCCGCGGATGTGGGGGCCTTAAGGCCTTTACACACCGAATGTGAAGAATAAAAGAAAGAAAATGCAATCAAATGCATCAAAACCATTCATACCAATGCGCTACAGACGCGACATTACAAACCAAATTTTGCTTTGCATAGGGCGTAGGTCTTCACGTTCTGCCCGCTCACACTCACTATCCTGACAGCTGAGCTGATCGGCGATTCTTCACCACACATTGTCCTTCATTTTGTTGTCTTTGTAATGTTTGTGTCAAACAAGACAGGGTGGTAAGAGTACCTCCTTTCCATGTAACATAATCGGTTGATGCCTTTAGTCGCCTGGTGAAAGCTTAGAAAGATTGACCTCCGAAAAAAATATTGTGTCATGTCCCCAGTGTGTAAGGGCCTTTAGTCCTAAACTTTGCCAATGATGTGTGTTGATATCGCCACAATAAGTTTCTAAAGGTAGGGTCTGGAGGTTTTTGCTCAAAAATAAACGCTAGACAAATGAAATCTGTCTTACTCATCACCTATGGGATTCTAGTCCTGTGTGGTGGTGGCTGCGCTTCAGAGCCCCCTCCCCCTGGCCTGTATTTTGGTCTTTTGCTTTGTTTTTGTTGTGCACAGGGACATTTCTGGGTGGAGAGTGGAGAGTTCAGCCAGTGACAGAGCTCAGGTGAAGCTCTGTGCGGCACAAGTAGGAGGGCTGGTAGGCCCACTAGCTGTCCCGTGTGCTAGCGAATGCTAGCGACACTAATTTCCGCTAGCGATGGAAGTTAGCATTCTCCGCTAGCACCGCTCCGCTTCCCAGCATTCCACAACGGCCCTCCTACTCGTTACAACACAACAACGGAGACTCCCATTGTCGGTGGCGGCCAGCTATCGGTCCGCAGGTCCAACGCTTCACTCAGACTGTATTTTCTTTTTCTTTTCAACTGATGCTGTCAGGGGAAGGAGGCTATAGTTGAGCCCGAGAGGAGAGGCCCAGTTTGAATGTTTTGTTTACAAACTACAACAAACAAACCTTGAGACTCTACCTTAATGACATCGGTGCCATCTTGCCATTATTCTGTTTTAGACAATGAAAAACAGGTTTGATGAACAACACCAGAGCCTTCTAGACATGGTCTGTATGATATGACTGTCTGAGTCCCATTACTCTTAACCTGTCCTCACATAGCCTTTAGTAGGTTGATTACGGTTAAACTTCCTGTCTGAGGTTTAGCTCTCAGCAATTGTTTCTGTGTAGCCTATTAGTGTAATAAACATTTGCTAAACTATTTCCTTGGCATCTATGACTGAAATACATTTTGAGTAGAGCATGTATCCACAGCACCGGTTATTGAAATATGACAGTTTTGAATAAAATGTAAAAAAAAAAAAAAAAAAAGGAAAAAAAATGTGATTTGGAATGAAACATACTGAAATTGTGAAAATGATTTTCAACAGCACAATTTATAGGGCCTCATGTTGAAGAGCTGGCAGGTAGCCTACTTTAGCATTCAGAGTTAAATAGAATGTAACAGTTACTATTTCCATTTCCCAGTATTGTGAAAGCTACAGCTGACATGGTTGTTTTGGTAAATATTTCTGTACTTGGATGTCCCACTGGGCTCTGACGAATAACAGTGAACGCGTAGTAGTTCTGCCTGAAGGGGCTGATGGAGGATGGGGGCCGGCCGGGGCACTATACTGTAGATTAGAAGTTATGAATTGTGAGCTGGTGTGTGCAGCTGATGATGAGTTGAATAATGGTGAGGAGCTGAAAGGATTACTGGCCAGTGGTAATCTGCGGCCCCTCGGCTGAGGTAAAGAGGTGGGGAAAGACAGAGAGAGAAAGAGACTGTTGTGTGTAGCTGGGTGGCTGCTTGACAGCTGTGGGCCGTGCAGCCGGTGGATTTACTTTAGATTAGTCTGGACATGCGCCAACTAGGATTCAATCAGGCCAAGATGAATGTGCTTTGGCTCACCGAAGGCTAACCGCTAACTGCTAAACGGACAGCTAACGGTGTATCCTGCCGGCCATCAAGGAGCAGTATTTTTGGGGGGTTTCCTGAGGTCCCAGAGGTGATCTGTTTTCAAGCCCTGCCAAGACTCTAAAGTGGAATACAACGGCCGCCGTGTATCCACTTGTTTTGGACATACTCTCTGGAGAATAAACTGCTGGGATTATAAATACAGAGGGAGATAAATCCTGTTTTTGTGCTGGTGAAGGGAGGATATATTCAGTAGCCATGGCTACATGTAAGTAATTCATTTTTTGAGGCTGAAAAATCAAATTTTATAACAATGTCAATATTGTTTGTCATCAGTTTTCCATTTGTAATGGTCCATTTTAGAAGCTAAATCGGGACTCAGGAAACCGCTGGTTACACTGTGCAGAGACGGTGCACTGGCCACAGCAGTATTAATATTATTCCTCCTCTGAGAAAAAAAAAACACTGCATATGTTATCTGTGCAGTGCAATTCACTGGTCATTTTCTCATTGAACTACTATATTGCAATGTTGTTTGTAGCCCTCGAGATTACCATTCATCACTGCAGTATGAGTAGTGGATAAATCTGAAAGCAGTACTAGGAGTCATGAACTGACAACAACCACAAGGCAGGTGAAACACAAGCTCTACGGAAGATTCTATAGTGTTTTTCAGGACGGATTATACCAACGCTTTTACAGATGTGGTGATGTTGAAATGTTAAAACAGCACATCTGTCATATCTGAGCGCTCTTTGATAAAGATTAGCTTCAGCAAAGGAAGGGAGAAAGGCATGAGGGGGGGGGGTACCAAGATTTTATTTTATTTTTTTTCCATTTTGTAAAGTTGAGCTGCTGCCAGTTACAGTAATGTATGTGAGCAGAGAGACAAATGTATGTGAGGCTCATAGCCAAGGATTTTAGCGAAGACTGCTCTGCATTCGTTTGGTTCAGTGTTCAATGAAAACAGTTTGTGTTGTGTAAATGTTGACAGACCTTTATATCACAGGCATGCCTGAACACTTAAAATACTATACACACTGTTCTTTAGTTCTGCTGAGCTATATGCTTGCCAACACTTTTGTCCTCTTTAACCCCCCTGTAGGTAATGTGGGTATGCAACCTGTGCCGTAAGCAGCAGGAGATTCTCACCAAATCAGGAGAATGGTTTTCGGGGTCAGGGGTGCGGCCGGGGAGCCTGGGCACCTCCTTGAACGACCCGGCCACGGGAGGTGAGGCTCAGCGGGACAGGAAGCTGCTGCGCTCCAGGTCTCAAGCCCCGCCTTCCAGCACCAAGACCAGCGCGGGGCCTGACGGGACGCAGCCCCCCACTGGGATCACTGCTCCCAAGGGCGCTGACACCATGCCGGGCTCCCGCTCCCAAAGTGAACCACCTAGAGAAAAGTAAGGCATCAGAATTCTGTGATATCTGTCATCTCTGTTCATTATAAAATACAAGTGTTACTAACAGCGTTTCCCCTGCTGTAACACCATTTCCGTTACTGACAATAAAATTGACCGTTACTCACCATTACTCCTGTCACAAAATAATACACCCGTTAAAGTCTAGGTTGTATTTTTTTTTTTTTCAGTCCATCAACTAGTCGGAAAAAGCCATAATAAATAATAAATGGGAGGTTAGGGGGGCGAGTCCAAATAATTTGACATATTTGAGGATTTTATTAAAATGTAACGAAATGGTTACTTTTCCTGGTTATTAGTTAATTTTATAATGTAGTAATTCAGTTACTAACTCAGTTACCTTTTTAGAGAAAGTAACTGGTAACTATAACAAATTACTTTTTTTAAAGTAATGTGCCTAACATTGCTGTGCAGGAGGCTAAAACAAACAAAACAGGCTAGGTCTAAGCTAGAAAGCTATAGCTCTGGTTCAGGGCTGATGATCTATTTTTGTGGTACAGTAGCTATATAATAGCTGTAGGCTAGCTGCTGTTGCTCTGTTAATTCCTGTGCCTGCTGTAGCTTAAACATCACAGGTCACAGGTTTTAGTCTTGAGAGGTCTTTGATTCAGTTCCTTTGTTTTAATTTGGTGGGTGAGTTAGGTAAGAATTCATGTTTCTTTTCTTTTTTTTTTTGCCATATTTTAGAATATGAAAGAATATGCAGCAGACTCCCCTTCAACAAGGGACAACCTAGTTGTTGGTATAGCAGAGAAAAAAAAGGGAAAAATAAATGCATAAATAAAGATACATTTAAACGAATAGAAAGAAATAAAAGAGAGTAACGAGAGTAACATACAAAATAAGTGTACAGCATAAAAATAGTCTTAGAATAAATACTCTTAGAATAATAGAATACTCTTAGAATAAATAAATGAGCAAATGGGCAAATATATAAATTACTACAGTATAACAGCCAGAACTACTGATACACCACCTTTATAGCACCCACCTCCAAACCGATCCAAATAACTAATTAATGGTTTCCAATGAGAGTAAAATCTATTGGATAACCCTCTCAAATAAAATATTTTTTTTCCAATTTTAGCAAGGACATAACATCACCTATCCATGATTTAAAAGATGAGGGTAGGGATGATTTCCACAGCAACAGAATTCTCCTGACGAAACCAAGGTCCCCAGAAATGTTCCCATGAGAGGGTGTTTCTCCTCCCAGAATTTTATCCATCAAATGATGCACGTGTGCTCATGTGTGTATGTTACTGATCTGTAATGTTATGATACACTTGTATAACAATCATCTTTTCATCCAGGAAAAGGCCAGTTTCCCTCCATGAACAAAACGGTAAGGGCGGCATGGGGCGTGGCAGCGGCCGGAGACCTGCGGGGAAGCTGCCGTCCCAGTCGTCCCTGGATGAGCGCGTCGCCCCCGGCGACAGGGGAGAAAGGCGGCTGGGAGACGGCAGGAGGCTGGAGAAGATCCACTCTCAGGACTACCAGGATGGGGAGGACCTGGGGCGTTCAGAAACGCACCGGAGGCGGCCGGAGGACGAGGAGCAGAGGGAACGGCAGCGCCGTGAGGAGGAGTTCCAGAACCGCTACCGCAGTGACCCCAACCTGGCCCGATACCCGGTCAAACCGCAAAAGGAGGAGCAGGAGATGCGCATGCACGCTAAGGTGTCCAAGGTACGTCATGAACGGCGACACAGTGATCTGGCAATCAACGAGGTGGGACTGGGACCTGGTGAAGGAGGAGGAGGAGGAGGAGGAGGAGGAGGAGGCAGCGCAGGTGAGGTACCTGAAAACCGTCTGGCCAGGAGGGGCGGAGGTGGGGAGGGAGACCGCAAGGCCACCCTGGACAACCACCGAGCCTACTCCGTGGATAGGACCGTGGGGGTTGGAGGAGGGGGCCCTCCACCCGCTGGTGGTGGTGGAATGAGATCAGGGCCCCAGGTTGGGGGGCCGGCGCCTCCGGAGTGGGGTCCCAACAAGGGCCGCCTAGAACCCGGTCCGACACGGACACCGAGGGACAAAGGTGGGGATAACCTGCTGAGGAAGGACTCCCAGAGCTCAGACCAGTCGGAGTCTTTGCGGCCGCCCCCTCCACGGTCGTACAAGAGCAAGCGCGGAGTCAACAAGAGGCAGATGTCCATCAGCAGCTCAGAGGAGGAGGGCGGCTCCACGCCCGAGTACACCAGCTGTGAGGACGTGGACATGGAAAGCGTCAGCGAGAAAGGTCAGTCAGACAGCTGTACTCGCTCCACTGGGTTACTGAGCTAACATCGCCTGCTCTCATCCATTAACTACTATTACACACTGCTTCTTAAAGTTATAGTTATTAATGTCTCTGCCAGTGTTTTTGTCTTTCACCAAAACCTGGTAGTGACAAAACCCTCTCTCTCGCCTTACACACTCATCCTCAACAAACATACACATGATCCTCATTCTGTCTACATGAATCAATAAGGATCTTCATTATTTATTCTGCATTTGTTTTCTTCTGGTCATTGACAAGAGAACAAGGTAATAAGTTTTCAGTTGGAAGAGAATTGTTATCCAGATGAAAGATTCCTTGAGGTAAAGAGAGAATGTCCTAATAAAGCTCCTTTCCATTTAATGGCTGCCACCTTCCCACGCTTTACAAACATATTCATGGCCTGAGTTTCTAAAGTCAGCTTGGTAGTAGAATTATGATAATGTGCAACAACAAAAAAAAAGGAAAAAAAAAAGTGAGAGATATTTTGGCTGGTCAGATTATTCTAATACCAACACATTCTAATTTCAGACTGTAAAACTATACGATAAGTGATAGGATGAAGCACCCACCCAGCACACGGTGCATCACTCTCCCTGTGTGTCATCTACACCTCTGTACTGTGGCTAAACCCTGCTGCTCTCAGGACAGCACTCATTTATTTGGAGAGTTCCTGTGATTTAGGCCAGCAGATTTGTGGAATTAGGTCAGTGGCTCGCTTGCTACGTAATGCTTCACAAACCCATCCAGCTGCACCCGAGCCAGCCGTGGACCACCCGCTTAAAGTCGAGCTCGGTCTTTGGTCGCGCGTTGCATCGGTCACTGGCGTTTTCTTGGTGTCCGTGCGTTTTGCAGTTCAACCACTTTTGCAGAGGTAATGCTGGGCTGTGCTAGAATAAGCCATGTGAGAGTGTCTAAGTTCAAGAGGCAGTAGGTAGAGCTAGCTCTGCTCCATCAGCTTATCTCTCTCACCGGCCACAGAAGGGGCCTGTTCCAGATGTTTTAATCCAGATTACTATAACTCAGGGACTGGTAATGGGTAGATGGTGTGGATTGGGATTATTAGCTGTTTTAAACACTCTTTAGCTCGATGGGACTCAAAACAGGATGTTTGCTTTTACTCTCATCTGTGACATGAGGAGCAGTGTGTACTGTAGCATGTTTCTCTACATAGAAACACTGGGTTAAGTGAGATGGGTCAAGTGTCTCTTTCGCATTGCATTTCATGGGTTGTTGTTGCACTGCAGGGCTTTCATGTGATCGTCTGCGTTACAAGGTTATGAGATGTGATGAACAACATGTTATGTGTCTGCAGTGAGAGCCTCATAATTTAAAGGGATATTTCAACATTTTGGCAAATTCGCCTATTGCCATATTGTCGGTGTATGTTGTTTTGAGATCAGCGGGGCAGAGACGTGAGCTCCTTACTGTAGCTAACGCAGCTAGGGCTCATGGTATTTCTACGTTTCACTCGTCAAACTAAATACACAATCCAACAACTCCAAAACACTCTTGTGGACAAGTTGTGACCTGCACATTCACCACGCTATGAAATAATAATGTATAAGTATGTAACATTACGACACATGAATACACAGAACTACTTTCGGATTGTGTATTTGATGAATTTGATGAGGGAAAGCCTGCCAACTCTGCCCCGCCAATCTCAAAACGGCTTGCACTGACAATTAAAGGTTACAAACCTACTCCTAAAAATATAGGGATAGGCAAATTTGCCAAAATGTTGAAATATCCCATTAAATGTAACAGCCTTACCAGGGGACAACCGATTATCGGCCATGCCAATTATCGGCCATGCCAATAATCGGTTGATTCCAAATGAATATCGGTTCTAAATATTAGTTACTGGTCTCCTAAAATAAATGTATTTGAAAACGCACTCCTTTGGGTCTGATGCAGTGGTCTCTCTAAAGATAGGTGCCTTTTTTTCTAATACAATACAACAAAAAATAATGAAGGGAAACAGTGAAAACTGATAGTGTTTGAAGCTGGCAGGTAGTTTTACATTAGTTGTAGGTTTATAGAGCTGCCTGCTATATGGCTGAATCTGGTGTGAAAATAAGAGAAAATAGGAAAGCTGTGAGCTTGGCAGCTAAACAGTCAGCTCAGATTTGCCATGAAGCTCTATTAAGATTTGGTTGATAACTTTCCATCATGTTGTCGTCATGGGGCATATTAAATTATATTCTTAACATAAAAACATAACAAAAAACACAACAACTTCATTGTTATGCACCAAAACACCAAAGCAAATTCCACATAAAAAGGAAAAGGCAAGAATCAAATAATTGCTGTGATTCTGGCATTAAATATTACCATTCAAAAAAACATGAGAAATACATTGCAGACTTAGTTTGTTGATATAAGGTTGACCTGTGTGATTTCCCTGTTGGACTATGTTAGAGTCCACTGAGAAACTGTTGCAGCTCTGAGGTGAAAAACAAAGAATCTACAGAAACAAAACAAGACGTAAGATGGTGAAACTCTGACACTGATCTGTGCAATAACTCTTTCAATGGTTGATTGTCTTCCTTATGATGTGTAGATAGTTTAAAAAAGCTGCTTCAGTAAACGATCCATATTGGATTAATTAGGGTCTGGGCTGAAAAATCACCAAACTTTGCAAAGGTCCAGTCCCATGCCAGATTCACTCAATTCCAAGGACATTATAATTTATGACATTTTGACCATTTTTGAAATCTGCCTTGACAACTGCTGCCTGGCTTGTGACTCCCTGAGTCTATTTGAAAAGACACAAAGCAGGTCTCAGTTCCAGATAATTAGCACAGTGAGTTAGGAGCTGGTTCTTGGTGTTGGAGGATTTGGGTTCAAGACCCAACAAGGCAGCTGATTAAAATACCAGATGGTCTTTGTGAAACAAATGTACAAAATCTTAGAGTCACAGTAGATGTTTAACAAATACACATCAGAATTTTACCTCATTTTGTGAAGCCACTGTAACATCGCCACTTGTCAATTAGCTCAGTGCGATAGACAATGGTCTTTGGTTCCAGAGGTTGCGGGTTCAATCCTCAACTGATGCAAAGTGGACATTATACAGTCAACGGTCTTGTCTTCCTATTCTCCTGTTTGTTGTTCAGAATTTGCCAAAAAATAGCCCGGACCCGACCCATCGCTGCACAGCAGCTATAATTCATTACTTGTATTTCTACTGCTAGTGCCTGTGACCAAAGAGCTTTATTAGTTTTAAGCTGTAAATCAAGTCGATGGGATTTCACATTTCACAGTATCATGGATTGGATTATAATCACTGATCTAGTGGTTAACATAAAAAATCTCCATGGCTCCACCAGTAATCACCACAGGGTAATTAAAATAAGAGGAAACAGCCCATACAAGTTAGGATGAGCTACAGTAGTAATGGTAAAGTGTGACCTTATCTGGAGTAATGAAGAATGGTCCAGCTGAACTGATGCAGAGGAGTGTGTGTGTGTGTGTGTGTGTGTGTGCGTGTGTGTGTGTGTGTGTGTGTGTGTGTGTGTGTGTGTGTGTGTGTGTGTGTAGTATAAAGCGGCTGTCAGCTGTTGTTAGGAGTTGCAATAGATGCATTTAATGCAGAACACAGACATAAAGGCAGTGTGTGCTCATTGCTCGGATTACAAGCTTTGACTCTTCCTCACGCACAATGGACATGACAACATAAGAGGATATTGTTATGTAATATTCCTGCATGAAGAGTTGATTATACTGTATGTTGGTAGAATGCTCTTAGTAGGATCATTGTTGACAGTGTGGCAAGAAGTCATATCTAACTATATAGTTTATCCCACACTGAGGTTTTCATGTCGGAGTGTAAAACCTACCACCTGCAAATGAGCCAAAAATGTTTCCTTGCATCCCGGTTTGCTACTACAATGTGTGGCCTTCTGTACATGTCCATAGACTTTCCATTGGAATTCTGTCATGCAAATAACACCCAACTTCAAGAAAGTTTAACTTTTCTTTTTTAAAAGGGACATTGTGTAACTTCTCCTGTTATCTATTCATGAAAATCAATCATTTCGTTCAAAAGTATGTTTTTCATTAATCAGTTACCACCCCCATCAACAAACTGAAGTGTTCCTTTCAGCTCTGAATGAGCCGTTCATATCATTCATATCTACATGGAGCGGGTAAGCTCGGTGCTGGCTGCCATGTCGTGTCGCCATGTTTTTACGTTCAGTGGCAGCGTGACGGTACGAAACCACGGAAAGAGACACCGGATTGGAGGGTTACACTGATGCTGCATTCACATGTAGTCGGGCAGACGGCCGTCGGTAACAAACCAGATGTCATTCTAGTCACAGAAGTCGAGAGAAAGCCAGTAAAACGTTTACACAGAGGCTTGTTTATGCCGTTACGTGCAGCGGCTGTCGTCCGTCTGCTGTCTGCCCAATTTCACGTGAATGCAGCATGAAAAATACGATTGAGTTACTTGCGATATACAACCGCAACGCTAGATGGGAGTCATTCCTACACAATGTACTGTACCTTTAAGCTTTATAACCTCCATGGATTTCATAAAACTAACCTGGTGTGCATTTGGAGGTGGCCTGTCCACAGTTTAGCATACGCCTCTTTTGTTATGGTGTCTGTTTAGCCCAGTGTGCTCCATAATAGGTACATTTGTGCTGATCTCTAACTACACACACACTCAAGCCCATTGCGTTTATTAAGAACAATAATATGTTAATACCTGCAAAGAGCTGATGCTTTGATGTGGCATCAGTTAGAGAAGCAGCTCAGGTTTTGTAATCTGCCCAGTGTGTTCATCCTCCAAAACCTAAAAGGTCCACTCAGCAGTTTAAATTGTGGAGTCAACATTTATCCTCTCAGGCATTCTGAGTGGACTTTCACATTTCAGATTATCAGCCTGCATTCGTGTTTACCTTTCACTACCTCCAACACGCACACTCTCATTGGCTAACCTGTAAGAGCAGTCACTATATCCACTTGATTCCCTCTGGATATCACGACAAATGTCTCAGACAAACACCAGTTCATGTTTTCCTTAGCTTTTCATCAACGTTCACCTCTATTCACCCCCTTTCCTTGTCCCTTTTGCCAGAAACTCTGGGTTGAGTGAGTGAGTCTTTGTCTCTCTCTCTCTCCCAGGCGCAGACATTTCTCTTATTCTGAATCTCTTGTAAATCCCTATCCGATGTCATCTTGCTATTGTTTTTGTTCCTGCGGTGGTGTAGCAGTTTAGCCCCTCTGCTCTCACTGACCATCTGTTAGTGTCAGTTTAAGTCAGGGCTGGAATGCTCTGACTGTCGCTGCTGTCCTGGCATCAGTTTTGGACAGGTCGTCTTGGCAGGAGCTACAACATTCGACCTCACTCGTTGTTTTCTCCTCTAACTGTTGTTAACTGGTCAGTCAGGTCCCTCAGGCAGCGTACTCTCCCAGGAGTGCAAAGTGAGCCACTGTGAGCAAACGTCTTTCCTTTTCCTGTGAAACAAAATAACTAGCCATCATATTAATGATTTTGATCCCCTCCCCTGTTTGGGCCATAAACAGTCAAATTACAGTAAGAAGAATTCTGTCATTGACACTGACGGATAAAAGGAAAGAATACTAAGAGGTCACAGCCACTATATTATCTTCCCATGAGCCAAATGTGGTAAAGGAAATTCATAAACATAACATTTAGTAGACACTAAAGCCAGTGTTTTCAAATAACAGAGCTGAGGATAGGCCTCTCACAATCATGAAATTTAATTTGCGATTGATGATTTCATTGTCCTTTTCATCATATAAGAACATAGTTAAAGGAGAATTCCATTTTTGACCCCTAAATTGTTTTCCTGATGGTCACCTTTACAAAAATAAACGGTTGAGCAGTGCAATGGTAATGTCCATAATATCTCCGACCATTTATTTTTGTAAATAAATCATCACAACAAGGAAAAAGTGTTTGTTTCTGTGGTGGGGAGAGCAGGCGCTCTGCGATCGGATAGTAATGTCTTTCCAGGACGTTTTTACATGCAAAAACACAAAGTTTATACTGTTTATACTGTACACTATATGAGTTCAGTGGTGTGTCATAAGGATTCCAGTCATATACCATAGATATTTGATTGTTTTCTGAGTGTTTGTTGTGGTTGAAAGAATTGCCCCCATAGGTTAGCGTTGTCGCTATCCCTAGCGCCGTCTAGCCATGGTGTAACTCCGGTTTTCCTGCATCAATTTTAGTCGCGTTTTTTGCTCCCCCCAACACTGGGTGACCATCAGGACAACGATTTAGGGGTAAAAAAATGATCGGAATTATCCTTTAAACACAGTTTAATAATACTCATACACCATATGAAGAAGAAGAGCACATTTCTGTTTGTTTCATCCAGCTGTTTTTATACAGATGAATGAATAACCATTATGCAAATGTTGCTCAAATCATCGCAATCAGGCGATTATGTCATAATTGACAGGCCTAGCTGAGGAGTCATTAGACTTCAGTGGGGACTGTTTGTCACTGTGGGTTGGTCACACACGGTCTCCACCAACATGTGTGTTCTTTGGGACAATCTCACAGTGTGTTTATGAAAGCCTAGTGTAGTGTATAAGGATGGGACGATAAATCCGCTACACTACAACCTTTACAGGGGTCAAGTGATAGGACATAAGATGATTAAATGGATAATTGGTGTTATGTGTGTGAGGCCATTCAGTCAGTCATTTAGTCTGAGACATCTGAGTCTCTTCTGTCTTGGGATTGTAGGATAGAAACTCTCCTGTGTCTGAGTGACTGACCACCCTCCTCTTTCTCTCTCTGCCTGCAGGTGACTGGGACTGTCATCCTCTTGATCCTGCAGTATGGCATGTGAGTTAACAGTCAGACCGACACATGCAGGTGCATCAGTGCAAATTAGGGACAGGAACATGTTTGTACACATCCATGGTTTAGTCCATACAGGTTCTGCACTGATCTTTTTTTATCACCCCTGTGCTTCCTCCTGTCAATACCTCAAAAATATATATCCTTTTTCTTCTTTCCTCACCGCCCTCTTGTCCATGTAGCATCCAGTAACATCATGGCAGCCATCTAAAGAAGGGGACCACATGATTGGACGCATCACTCTGAGCAAGCGATCGGCCATGCCGCGCGAGGCTGGTTCCCTCCTCGGCCTAAAAGTAAGGAAATCATTCCTCATTGATTTGTGGTCTTTGTTTGAAGGAGCTTTTTGTAAGTCTTACTATTACGACAGAGTGAAAAAAATGTTGTGATTTTAGCATCAAACTTCTTCAACTATTGTCTCTATCTTGTCTGTTTGACAAGCTGCTACATTACTGATAATAACTCATTATAGCCTGGGAAACCCTGGCAGATTAGTTTTTGAGTACAGATGAGGAGAGAGAACAAAAAGTGAGTAAAGAAAGGACTGTTTTTTTAAAGTCCAGAAATAATAATGTTTTGTGATGTCTGTGGGAGCTGGGGTGTAGTGAGTAGAAAATGCTGAAAGTATTTGACAGCTGCAGAAGTCAGTATAATAGTGCCTGTCGAGCAGTTCTGCTGCCATCACGCACCAGTGTTCCTGTTTTTCTTCTTTGTGTGCAGGTGGTAGGAGGGAAGATGACAGAGACAGGAAGACTTGGGGCCTTCATCACCAAAGTCAAGAAAGGCAGCCTGGCAGACATTGTGGGACACTTAAGAGCAGGTGTGAATCCATTGAACCTATAAGCAACATGTTCAGTGCATTTGCACCTTTGTTGGAGCCTGTTGTACATTGTGTCATCATCAGTAATGGTTGTAAAAGCATCCAGGAGCTTTTGAAAAGGTCAAACTGAAGTGAAATTTAGTTTGCTTCCTAGATGTGGTGATAGAAAATACTGACAAAATTCCAATATCACAGTATCCAGCAAGTTAAACTCTAAAGTGGGAATCTGTGCTAACGTGAAGAAGCTAGGTGAATTAGCAGCCACAGTGTGAGTAGAGTGTCTGCTTTCAGAGTGGAAACTGGTTATTTAACCTAGATTACCAGTAAAAATGGCTTTTATCAACAGCCATAGGATATACAATACAATATGATGTTATCTAGTGTAGTGCCCACCACACAAGGAATTAGAGTTCTCAACTGGCCAGAAAATTAAAAGCTGACCTGGCCCGACTCACTAGCATTAAAGGGATATTTCAACATTTTGGCAAATTAGCCCATTGCCATAATCCCTATAGTCATAGCAGTAGGTTTGTTACCTTTAATTGTGGGTGCAAGCTATTTTTCAATCGGCGGGGCAGAGATACAAGCTGCTAAGCTAACGCTACGGAGACATATGACTTTCCCTCATCAAACTCATCCTGCACATTCACCACGCTATGAGATAATAACGGAACATTACGAGACAGAGTTGTTTTCGAGGCAAATGTGTAGCCAGAACTACATTCCAGACACGGCTGCTGGTCGGAGTGATTTCAAAAGTAAAAGTAGTTCTGACTATTTGCTTCATGTGTTGTAATGTTACAAAAGTATACATTACTATTTCATAACGTGGTGAATGTGCAGGTCACAACTTGTCCATGAGAGCGTTAGAGTTGTTGGATTGTGTATCTGATGAGTTGGATACCATATGCCCCTGTAGCGTTAGCTGAGAAGCTTGCGCCGACAATTAAAGGTAATGAACCTACTGCTATGACTAAAGGGATTATGGCAATGGGTCAGTTTGCCAAAATGTTGAAATATCCCTTTAAGTCTCGGCCCGAACCAGCCGCAAGAAGAAAACAAAAAAAGTGCTACAGCCACACTTGATGCTAATATTGATGATGACATGATTGTAAAATGAATCTTCTACTCTAATGACCTTATAACTTAAAGCAGAAGTAAGTGATATATTTGTGTTAATGTAAGTCTTAAATAGTTATATCTTCCGACAGCAATCACTTACATAGAGTGTTTGGACTGAAACACGGGTCTGTCAGTCCCTCTGCTCTGCTCTGAGCCGAAGAGAAAACATTTATCGTATCCTACAGTTTTTATCCAATGAGGAGAGAGAACGGCATGCAGGGCTGTGTGTGCAGCCAAGGGACGCCGTGAATGTGGTGACGGAGGGACGAGGACTGTTATGGTGCGTTCAAGGAAACTCGTATTTTTCCGACCGTGAAGTGGTACCAGGTCGATCTGGTACGAGTTCACCGGTCGGAAGTTACGAGTGGCCGTTATAGTGACTTTCACCGGTAAAACAGGTCGGAAAAACACGAGTGGGTTGCCTGAAACGCTACAAAGTCGTAAGTTGTGACTTGAAGCTGTAATTTACGATTTCAAAAGCCTGCCTGGAACGCAGCATTAGCGAAAACGACCGGACCACTTACTTCTGCTTTAAATTAAATACCAAATGGGACTGGACATACAGGCAGGCATGAGAACTGTGTAGAAGCCATCCTATATTATAAATGAACTAACTTCTGTATTCTTCTGCTGAATCATTTGTATATATTTTCGGCCTGAACCAGCATGTCGGACAGGCCCGGGCCGTTGTAAACCCTACAAGGAATATTATGTGGTCTAGTCCTATAGTCACCAGACCTCCCTGCAACCCTGACTCCCATTCTCAGTTGCTTGTGAAACGCCAAGGAGAGGCCCGTTTTAGAAATTTAGTTTGACTTTAGTGAATCTAATTCCTTTTTATCAGCTGGCTCTTCATAAACAGACATACAGGATGTATCACCATCACGTGTGTTGGTCGGCCTTGTTCTAGGTGACGAGGTGCTGCAGTGGAATGGCAAATCGTTGCCAGGAGCGACGAAGAAAGAAGTGTACAACATCATCCTTGAATCGAAAGCTGAACCCCAAGTGGAAATAGTCGTTTCTAGACCTATTGGGTAAGATCAGTGTCAGTAATGAGTAATGATTATCTATTACCTGAGTGATGCCATTGATTTTATTCTGACAGACACTTTTGATATTTCTCCTCCCTTTATCTAAAAGCTCTATCCATCGAATTATGTCCAAAAACTTCTTGCGAAAAGTGTATAGAGCCTATCAGTAAGTAGAGTTGATTGAATGGGCCACGCTCCTTACCCTCATGCCTCCCCTGACATCCCTCAGATCCAAAAGAAAAACCCCTTTTACCAGCTCTTCCTCTGTTTTCTACTATGCACCATGTTTAATATGTTAAGTGTGTATTGGACTGAGTGCTTGCTCTTCTCCTGTGCAACTGTTGGTTGACATGAGTCTGTTACTCATTCATTTTTTAAAAGATGAATCGACACGAATGTCTTGAATGTGTCTTTACCTTTGCATTGTGTCTTGATGCATAATCTCTACATTTGGTTTGCTTACTGTTGTAAACTGACTGTTTATTGATCGTTTGTACAGAGACACCCCAAGGATCCCAGAGTCCTCCCACCCTCCTCTAGAATCTAGTAAGTGTTTTTTTATGGGCAGCTTATGTGTTAATCCAGTTGTTTACATCTTATGTTTGAAGTTTTCCCAAGGATTTGTGACAGGGGGCTGTTGTTGTCCTCATCCTTCAGCAGGCTCCAGCTCCTTTGAGTCACAGAAGATGGACCGTCCATCTATATCAGTGATGTCCCCTACCAGTCCCGGCACCCTCCGAGATCTTCCCCTGGTGCTGCCTGGACAGCTCTCTGTGAGTATATGGAGGTGGCTGGACAGCAGCTCATGTTGATAGATGGATTATGGATAGAGGTTAACTGCCTCCACACATCATTTCAGGTGAAGCTGTGGTACGACAAAGTGGGCCATCAGTTGATCGTCAATGTTCTTCAAGCCATAGACCTGCCAACCCGACCAGACGGACGACCTCGGAACCCCTATGTCAAAATGTACTTTCTGCCTGATAGAAGGTAAAGACAAGCATCCATCCTGTGTTACAGTGCAGCTCCTTCTCACAAGTATTTCTTACTATAAATTAGGGATAGACCAGTTATCGGCATGACTCATAATATCGGCCGATCTTCAGCAGTTTAATGATGATCGGTATCTGCCGTTTTTTTCACCGATAATCAATGAAATAAATGTATTTCAAAACGCGCTCCTTT
The DNA here is from genome assembly GCF_045865225.1 of Trachurus japonicus. Classification (NCBI taxonomy): domain Eukaryota; kingdom Metazoa; phylum Chordata; class Actinopteri; order Carangiformes; family Carangidae; genus Trachurus; species Trachurus japonicus. The sequence goes on along the minus strand of NC_140907.1, from coordinate 1,957,827 downwards.
GTGCTCCCCCTCCTTCTGCCTGACAATGTCCTGCCCACAGCCCCCACTGAACCAAGATTTGTGTTGGACTTTGTTATTCTATAAAAATTGAAGGTCTTTTAATCACAGATATTCACAGTATACAAAAAACAAACAAACAGTACACTGTATTTAAAGGGATAGTAGCATTTTTTTAAAGTGTGGTTGTATGATCTACAAATAGCCCCTACGTACTTCAACTGCAGTAGAAGACTCTCTGCACTCCTCCCGTTAGCAACGCCAGCCCATAGCCCTGCCCAGAGATTTACAACATACAGTGTTGTGAATGGACCCAAAGAAACGGCCTATTTTCGCGGCCTAAAAGAGGTTTTACGTGAAAAAAAATACACAGTTCCATTGTTCGCTATAATATAATTTTTTCCAGCCCTTCAAAGTGCAGGAAAAACGCTGTTTTTATTTGGACTTAACCAACTCACGTATCCCTCCGGCCAGGGTTAGCACCCGCCAATCAGCAGGTGGTTAGGTCCTAATAAAAACTGTGTTTTTCCTGCACTTTGAGTGGCTGGAAAAAATTATATTATAGCGAACAATGGAACTGTGTATTTTTTTTTCAGGTAAAACCTCTTTTAGGCTGCGAAAATAGGCCGTTTCTTTGGGTCCATTCACAACAATGTATGTTGTAAATTTCTGGGCAGGGCTATGGCCTGGTGTTGCTAACGGGAGGAGTGCAGAGAGTCTGCTACTGCAATATAAGTACTTAGGGGCTATTTGTAGATCATACAACCCCACTTAAAAAATATGCTGCTATCCCTTTAAGTTTAATCCCAGGTGTGTTCTTTTAAATTTTGACATCAAAATTAAAATTTTTATTGCAAACGAATATCGGTTCTAAATATCGGTTATCAGTTTCCTTAATAATCAGCAGTATCGGTATCGGCCCTGAAAAAAACATATCGGTCGATCCCTACTATAAATGAACCCTCGCCTGGGCCTTTTATTCTGTTATGAAGGATTAAGTATTACTGTCTTTAAAGTGATGTTCAAGACGGTCCTTCTCTGTGTGTTCACACATTTGTTTCAGTGATAAGAGTAAACGGCGGACTAAAACGGTGAAGAAGAGTGCTGAGCCTAAGTGGAACCAGACCTTCTTATATTCCCATGTTCACCGGCGGGACTTCAGAGAACGCATGTTAGAGATCACGGTGTGGGATCAGCCCAGAGCGCAGGAGGAGGAGAGTGAGTTCCTGGGCGAGGTGGGTCAGACACGTCTCTATACACTTTTTTTTATGCACGGTTACTTTGCTGTTCAAGTGTTTGCTTGCTTTCTACCTTTGTTTTTGTTGTAGCATGGGTTCCTGCAAAATGTGTAACAATTTAATTGATTCAATTATTTGATTATAATTAGATAATTACAAGAATACAGCTTTACATCAAATACAAATCATCTTATCACATAACTTCCCACATACCTTTCCAGTTGCAGTTAAAGTAGATGGATACCTTGACTAGAAATTAATTGCATGGTGCATTTCAACAACATAAGAATAAATCAAAGGTGCAATGATTTGATTAATATATGAAGGAGAAAAAACATCTTTCTGCTAAACAAAATCATAACATATTGTACAAACATTCAGTTTGTCCTATGATAGGTGATTTGAACTTTTGAAATATTGAAATATTAACTCCTCAGGATTCCAAGATGATTCAAATTGAAATCTCGGAAAAGGGAAATGAATACCAGGTTGAACTTGTTGTAACTAAAGGACATCTGTAAGGACAGGGTTAATGTTAATAGGCAACATGTCAAAAAGGTTGGAAACAAATAGCAGTAATTAAGATCCTCAGGGCTGAAATGGTTCAGTCTCAACACATCTGACATTTTCTCTTCTTCTCACTCATCTTCCACCTCTCTCTCTCTCTTTCTCTTTCTCCTATCTCAGATCCTGATTGAGTTGGAAACAGCTCTGCTGGACGACATTCCTCACTGGTATAAACTTCAGACACATGACGTGTCTTCCATCCCTCTGCCCCAGCCCTCTCCATACCTCCCACGCAGACACGTCCACGGAGACAGCCCCAGCAAGAAACTACAGAGTATGTTTGGTTATACACAGTACATGTACATGTGTATATATATATATATATATATGTGTGTGTGTGTGTGCATACGATTTAACATGTGCTAAGTGAACCTACAGTATGTGAGCGTGTGGCTGCTAACCTCTCCTTTACTCAGCTCTCTATTTTCTGTCTGTTCGTGTGGGAGACGAGAGACAAAACCTTCTCAACCTTACCCTGTCTCGTATGTGTCCTTTGTGTATGTATGTGCGCGTGTGCAGGATCTCACCGTATCATTGATACAGAGTTTGATGATGGTTTGATGGTAGTGACTAAAGGTGGGTGGGGGGCATGGTTACTGAGTATTTTTCCTAGTAGTAGCCTGTAGGCGTCCAGCACTGGGTGAGAGAGCATCTTCTTGCATCCTCGCTCCATCTCCCTTCAAGCTTCCTCCCGGCTCCACCGGATGTTTCTGAACAAATTGTTCCCCAAATTAAATAACTTTCTGCCGTATCAGCAAAAGGCAACATTCAAAAGACTTTTGCAATTAATCATACAGTAGTGCTACTTGACTGCAGCTTCCGAATCCCAGTATTGTGGCGTACAGCCTTGACACTGCTGAGGCGTAGCAGTGCACTGTACTTCAGTGAGGCTGCAGTGAACAGCTTCTCCTCTTCTGCTGGGCTGTAGAAACACTGAAGCACCGAGTGCATGTTGGACTGTAGAGCTACAGTTAGTTCTCTGCCATTCCACCGAGTCTCCTGTCATTCTCCTGCATGCTTCTGCCTAGAAGTTGCTTCCTTCATCAGAGGACACGTAGAAGCTTAGTTTGTCTTATTTTGCACAGTCGATTCACTAGAACTGCTTTGTTGTTGGACTGTTTCTGCTGTGACTCACTGCTGCGCTTTACAACATTTACACTTCATATGAAAAGTTTAATGATTAATCTGCTACTATTCTGAACATTGAGCTCAAATTGTGACTGTGGGCATGTCTGTAAAATTCACTGGACACATTTTTGTGTTCTCCACATTGTTTCCTTTGTTCTATTTAATGATACCTTACAGTAAATGCTCCTCAACACAGAGACAGTAGGTTTATCTTCTGACTGTCACTCTTCAGAAGAAGCTTTTCCTCTCACATGTGTTACTGTATGAGAGGTAACTGTTAGCTGTCAGACAAGTGGAATATTCAAGTGCTGTGTCAACCTGAACTAAAACCCTGTGTATCTGATGTTTCATAGCTAACTTGTCTAATAGGATTTTTATATACTCAGGGTTGTACTCTTTTTTTAGAAGCTATAAAAACTCGTACTTTACACTGATTCAAATAGAAAAGTTTCTTGTCCATCCAACACTTGAAGGTCGCATAACTTTATCTATGCATAAAACAGAAATTATCTTAGACTTCCAAAAATACATTTTCTCTTTTCCCAATTTAATGTCACATCTATTTGTTACAGCTTGTAATCTGAAGGCTTAACTGTGTTTTTAATATCTATATCATTAAACTATTTTTGTTCTTACCAATAGCAAAAGAAGTAGTAGATGTTGGTCTCAATTCTACCGGTTTTCTTGTGTTAGGGTTAGGGTTACAACTCAAACTCATGTTTTATTTGTATAGCATATTGAAAACAGCCAAAGTGCTGCACAAGTCCTCCAACATGACTCGAATCAAGTGCCAGCAATATAAATTACAGTACGATAAACAACATAAATTACAAAAAAATAAATCAGCAAATAAAACACCATTCCTAAAGGTAAAATACAAATAAAAGCCATACTAATAACAAAAAGTCAAAGTTAAACTTGATCTATACATCATAACATAACATAGTATGTATTTATAGACATATTTAAAATATATTGCCTATGGTCCTAGACTTTGCTTCCATCCCTTCATAAGATTTACACATAGAACTGTAACCACTGTCAGGTCTGATGGAGACACTGCAGAAACAGTGAGCCACCCGGGCTAGCTCACCTGTCGCTAGCTGGTCATCTGCCTGTAAAACATCCTGCTGTGATGTTCTACAGTCCGTCAGAGAATGGCACCTGTATGCTCACAACTTCTGCACTCTAATCAAAGGACACACAACTAATTCCTGGATGTGTTCTGTGTGTGTATTCATGTTTGTGTGTGTTGTATCCATACAAATCCATGAATCAACAAATGTGTCGGGATGAATGTGTGTGGATTTGGCTGTTTTGTGCTCGTGTGTATGCATCCATGCTGGACCGCTGTATGTATGTATGTATGTGTGTGGTGTGTGTTGTGTGTGTGTGTAGATGCAGAGCGTAACTCCAGGGAGAGAGAGCGTGGCAGTACGCTGGCTGTGCCCGACCAGGAGCGGCCCGTCCAGCACCGCTCCCGCTCGGTGTCTCCTCACAGAGAGGACTCGTGCAGGGCCCGCTCACGGCCAGCACACGTTCCCATGCAAAGGTTAGGAATACACACCGGCTCGGTAACACTTTATTTGAATAGGTGTTCATAAGACTGACATAACCATGACATGACACCTGACAAGACAACATAACCTGTCATAAACATGTCATACTGGACCTAATTGTCAAACTTAAAAAAAAACAAAAAAACATTTAGCTTGATATCTTAAAGGTACATTGTGGAGGAATTACTCCCATCTAGCTTTGCGGTTGTATATCGCAAGCAACTCAATCGTATTTTTCATGCTGCATTCACATGAAATTGGGCAGACGGCAGACGGACGACAGCCGCTGCACGTAATGGCATAAACAAGCCTCTATGTAAACAAGTGGTGGTCTGTCAGCACGAGACAAAACAATACACGTGACAATATGTTGTCATGGCGATGTCGTATTGTTTACCTGACCCACGTTTTACCGGCTTTCTCTCGACTTCTGTGACTAAAATGACATCTGGTTTGTTACCGACGGCCGTCTGCCCGACTACACGTGAATGCAGCATCAGTGTAACGCTCCATTCCTATACTTTTGAACAAAATAATCAATTTTCCTGAATAGATAACAGGAGAAGTTACACAACGTCCCTTTAACGTGACATCAAACTGTCATATATGGATGGTTTTGACACTGTTATAAACTGATTTGACTATGTAATTACACTTAATGACATATTAATGAAAATTTTAAATCATTATTAAGTCACTGTAGGAGGGAAATGTGACAGTTATAAACTAATTTGGCGGTGTAGGCCTAGTTACAGTTAATGACATCTTAATGAAAATATTTATGACACAATTGTAATGATCTTGTGACAGTCAGTGTCAAAACATGTAGTTTGATGTCATGTTAAAGGGATAGTTCAACATTTTGGCAAATTGGCCCATTGCCATAATTCCTATAGTTTTAGGAGTAGGTTTGTTACCTTTAATTGTGGGTGCAAGCTGTTTTTAGAACGGCGGAGCAGAGCCGCAAGCTGATGTCTTGGTTTCCCTCATCAAACTCATCAAATACACAATCTAACAACTCCAAAACGCTCTGGTGGACAAGTTGTGACCTGCACATTCACCACACTATGACATGTTTATAATAGGTTATGTTGTCTTGGTTTATGTCAAGTCATACTGTAACAACAAACAATGTCAACTTTGCATCAAAAGTGACATAACTGAACAATGTTATGTCAGTCTTATGAACACCCATTCACATAAAGTGCTACCAATTGTTCTGTTTGTTGTCACACTGTAAAATCATTAACTAGTATTTAAAAGCATAACTTGTGCTAAATCGTTTTATCCATTGGTGAATTGATGATTTACTGCACTTCCTCACATCAGACGTTTCATCTTGTGTTGTCTTTAACAGGCTGGAGGTGTTGAGAGCAAAATGCTTCCTTTACTAATGTACATTTCTATTGTTCTTCATTTATATTGTGTCAGATTAGACAAGGGGTGTCAAATGTACGGCCCGTGGTCCAAAACCAGCCAGCCAGAGGGTTCAATCTGGCCCATAGGAAGAATTTGCCAAGTGCAAGACAGAAGCGACATAATGTTGTTGAAATGTCGTTCTACTTATAATGTATAAAGTGAAAATTCGTGTTCTCATTATTTATAGGTTTTTTTATGTTATTATTTTACTGTTCTGGCCCACTTGACCTCCAATTGCGCTGTATGTGGCCCCTGAACTAAAATGAGTTTGACACCCCCAGATTAGATTTACAGTAAGGATGGACTAAATTGTTTTACTATGGACAAACTAAAAACCAGACATTTTTTAATTCCATCAGGAGTCTGGATGAGATCCACCAGAACCGCCACCACTCCCACTCCCCATCCTGCTACCACGACTCCCACTTGGAGCGCCAACGCTCCGGCGATTCGGACTATGAGTACTCTGAGGACAGGTAACCTGTTTGAAGGGTCTGTGGGGAACCACAGGGGCTGAGAGTTAGTCTTATGACTGTGTGGTTCAGTTGAATTTTAATTGTAGTAATATTGAAGAACAGGATGCACACACTCATTGGGTCAGTCCTACCAGTAGGCCATTCAGTAGTTGTAGTAAGCTATGCACAGGCTCTATACGTATTATAAAAGTTGTGTATTGTTTTGGATAATCACTGTGTGTAATGTGATATTTACCAGACTGATTTCTACTAATACTACTAACAGTTTGAAACTAGCCATTGCAACGTGTTTGTTGTATCATTCTGTATTGTTGAATCCAGACTTTGAGTGAAAACTCAGAATTATGATTTCCTGGTTTCTGTCATTCATAAGTTCACTTTGCCTGTCTGAGTTGCCATCCTCTTCTTTTGTGTTTTCTCGGGTTGTTTTTCATTTGTTCACCCATCGTCATCGCAATGACAGTGAGGTCCTGGAGATGCACAGGTCTATCCGGGGCGGGAGTGCTGAGTGCCTGCACACAAACAGGTAAAACAAACAGGACAGTCGCCATTCAGGTTTATTTTCATATAATGCACAATTTTACCATCATTTCCATCCTCACTATACTTTAACAACTTCATCTTAATACACAATGTTGATATGTTCTGTGTGTTGATTATCTTGAATGGATCTTGAGTGTATGTCTGCTTTTGTGAAACTGCATGAGCCCAAACTCAGTACATCACATTAGCATCAAGACGTTGTACTGTAGCACACTCATACATTCATGTCCAGCTACTGTTTATCACTACAGTGCTCTCATATAAACACACACAACAAACTGATCAGTGTGTGAGGGGATTAGAGACCTGCTCAGTGGTTGACCTTAAAGAAGGCAAAGCTCTCTTGATTAATTTCTATCTTTTTTTTTTTAGTTTTGTTTTGCATTGGATGTGCTCACTCACGACAGTGTGTTGTATTTTTTCTTGTCTTGCTTTATGTGCATGATCTTCACTCATACAACCAGGGGTGTAGGTAGATACAGCAACACACTCCCCCCCAAAATGCCCCTGTTAGTAAATGGTATCCATAAAGACATTTACAGGTAAGTGTTTAGTGTGAAAGTTCTTCTTGCGTATTCGTCTCTGTGCCTCTCCAACTTTCCCAGACACATTTGTGGAGTTGGTGGGCCATTTAGTTGCGGCGGTGTTTCTCTTAACGCAACAAATGCCCATAAGTCTCCCAGACTGCTGTGCTGCTTGTGCTTCCTTTTGGTCATTGTGTGTACCAAGGTGCTTTGTCGTGGTGCTATTGTATCTGGCTAAAGGTTATGTGCTGCTTTTTCCTCTGTATTGAGCATCCTCTGAAGAGCCCCAAGCCCCATGTCTGCTGTTTCCTATTCCTTCCGCATTCTTTTTCGTTGGTTTATTTATGAACGCGACACTCGCGAAGCGTGCTCTCTGGTTGGCTGGATTTTCCGTTCGGGCTGCCGTACAAACATGGCAGCGCAAGATGGCGACACTCTCTAAAGCAGTGGTTACCAACCTTTTTTGGCTCGTGACCCCATTTTGACATCACAAATTTCTGGCGACCCCACGCCCTCAATCAAGATGCGCCAGCTTAGATATTTCTATATGCTGCATTTTATTTGAAATCAGTTTGTATTTGAGAAAGTGAAAGTATAGAATACTGTTGTTTAAGATTGTGTGTGGTGTTTTTAATCATACTTTTAAAAGAATAATAATTAGTTAAAAAAATATTTTTATCAGTAATTTTATTTTTTATCAAATACTAGACATTTCAGGCGACCCCATTTGAATTCCAGGTGACCCCATGTGGGGTCCCGACCCCAAGGTTGAAAAACACTGCTCTAAAGCAAGACCCTTGCTATATGTATATATAAAATAATAATTATAAGGCTACGAAAACCAAACAAATTTTATTTTATAGCGATTATACACTTTTACAAATATATTAATGTTCAGATTTTGCCAATAAACCTTGACAATTATTACACACTGGACCTTTAAGTATACAACAGGAAAACATTTAAAAGACAAACTGCAGTTTCTAGTCATGTGAAGCTGGTTCACCACTTTGATCCAGACTGAGATATCTGAGCAACAATGCAATGATTTTCCACAAAGTGCAAACTGTTATAGTGTTCTAGCTTTTGGTGATTCCCTGAGCTTTCGTGTCATCTAATTCTTTATTATTCTCAAAGATCTCAGTAGATATAATCCTGTCTGCTTTGGCTGTGCTTTGTAGTGCAACTCTACATCATCCTAAACTCACAAATACATCAAATTACTATACTACCAGTCCAAAATTAGTGCTTTATGGAAAGCTTGGGACTACTTTAGAGCTTGCTATACTAAGTTCCTGTAGCAACTACAACTGGAAAATCATCTTATAGTGCAACCAAGGGCTCAGCAACAGTAATGCAATAGTTAATGGGTTAAAGCAAAGCCAACAATATTGTCATTCAACATATGAATCAGATGTTGATTCTGTCATCATTTGCACCAGATCACATCAGAACATTGTAGACTCTTTTCTACCTCTGGACCAACTATACCAAAACACATGACCATGTATCAGATTTACTGTGACGCTTCATCCCCGGCTAACCACCGCACAGACTTACCTCCCTTTCCTGCATTTCCCTCTGTTCTTCTCTAATCCTTTGTATGGCCCCCCTATACATTTTATAGATCTACTCTAGCTGGTTCTTTCCTCCCCACGTGCCGCCTCAACAGCATTAGATCTGTAGATTGTGTTATGTAATCAGCATTAGGCCTACATGTAATCTCCCAATATATGTGTTTGGGGTCAATCCACAGGGAGGGTAAAAGGAACTATCTCTATACTCTTGCATAATGAATTACGTAAGAGTGTGGAGTATGTGCTCATTTAGTGATTTTCTGTTTCCGCTCATCACCAGCATCATTCAGCAGGTACATTTCAACTGTCAAGTGATACCTTAGATTTGATGAGAATAACAATAGCATAATTGCCTCTCAGTTTCCTGCATGTCTCCCCCCCTCTTCATGTACTTTATTTATTCTGCTTATTTCTGTCAGTTGCATGTGTCATTTTTTTTTTTCCTTTGCCCCCACTTTGCACGTGGCTCTTTGGCACACAGCTCCACCCTCCCTGCATGCCTAAAGAGCAAGCCGCTCCACAGACAAGAGGGGGTTAGCACCATGCCTCGTAGCATCCTCACACACCGCGTGCTCAGGTTCACTGATGAGGTCACGGTTAGGTAAGCACACACCCACCTCACACACATACGCACACACACCATCCTCCCATTTGTCCTCTCACCTCCCAGAAGCTTCTCTTACTTTTTTCTTTTTCGTTTGTCGAGACCTAGTATGGGCTTAAAGGGTTACGCCAGAAAAACATTTTTGTGTCTTGCCTCACTCCCGAGTCCATGACAAGCAGATAGACACCATCCTTTCAACTGTGTGTGCAGTAACAAGGGAGATAGAGCCGGTATCGCCCGTAATTAGCTTAGCTCAAACGCTGGAAGTGTATCGGTAGTGTTAGCCTGCCTGCTACCCGAGCCGAAATCAGCAGTCAGAAGCTGATTTTATTTTAACACTAAACTCTGTAAATATACCACTTTATCGACATTTCAAACATTTTTAGGCGAGAAAGTAGCCGTTTAGATCAGCAGTGTGTCGTTAATTTGTCTAAATACCAGCTGTTTACAATTTTGTTCGGATGAATTCGGCGCTACTCAAGCTAGCCGTTGTGACCAACGCACTTCCGGTTACTTTCACAAAATACTGTAAAACACCTGTTACCATTTACATACAGAAAACCATGACGATAGAATTTGTGCTTTTACTTTGAAATAGGAAGCTAACCTACCCTCGATGTAGCTAGCTTGAACCAAAATAAACCGTCTTTGCTTGAACCCTCCGTTTAGACCGATCTCGTCCCGTTACCGGCATTTGACCACTCAAGATGCCTTACCGGAGAGTTTTGCCAGCTCTGAGAAGAAGATCGGCCCGCCGGTTTCCGTTTAGAGTTGCTGAAGAGTGTCTCTGATGACTTTAGGTGGAGGCAGGCTAACACTACCTATGCACTTCCAGTGTTTGAGCTAAGCTAATTACGGGCTCTCCCTTGTTACTGCATGCACAGTCGAAAGGATGGTGTCTATCTGCTTGTCATGGACTCGGGAGTGAGGCAAGACACACACAAAAAAAAATGTTGGCGTATCCCTTTAAGCATTTTTTTTTATGCAGAGCATTAAAGACACAGTCGCCTCCTAAGCCGCCCTTGTAATGCTTTAGTCCTGAACACATCATGTGCAGTGTCATGCGATGGCGCGGAGCCAGCCATCTGTTGAGAGCACCTGTTGTCACAGAGCTGCATGACGTGACAAACAGAGAGTAGACGTCGACGCTGGCTTCACTCCTCTCCTCTTCACTCATTCAGTCCCTCACACACACACACACATTTACAAGCAGTCCTCTCTCCCACTTACACCTGGTTCCCATGACAACTCACCAACCTTCCATCTGAGTGGTCTCGCAGTGTATGGCCGTGAGGAATGACTGGCTGTGATAAATGGAGATACAGTATCAGAGCCATTACATGTTACTGCACTGTCTGATGGTCTTTTCTCTCTTTGTCTCCTCCCTCCTCCTTTTTTTTTACATTATCTTTCATTCATTATCCTCATTTTTCTGACTGTGTTTTCTTTTTTTCTACCTCTATTTATCACCCTTTTGTTCTCTTATGTTATTCTAATTCTCGCCTTCTTTGTGTCCCTCCTCACATCCTCTGTCCTTTTACATTCTGTCTCCATCTATATATTTCCTCTCTCTGTCTCTCTGTCTCTCTGTCTCTCTGTCTCTCTGTCTCTCTCTCTGCTGGGTTGTGCTGGTGCAGTGACCTGCAGCCGTCGTTGGACAGAGTGAGGAGTGCCAGCACAACTTGTCTGAGACCAGACAATTTTCACTCCCCTGACAGAGACAGGTATAAGAAAGAAAGTGAACACACAGTCTGCACTCGAGATTTTGTTCTAAAAATGAACACACATTCAATAACCGAAGACTTCTCGACTACGTGGTTGAATCAGTGAACATTTTGGGTTTAAGATGCTGCATGTCTTCACTCCAGTTCATGTCATTTGTCCCATTCATACATTATTGAATTTGCCATTGCATATTTTGGTTAAAAAAAATGGTTCTGTAGATTTCACTAGCCAGAGAAGAATATTTACAGAAAAGGCCATAGAACCTTAAGACTTAAGAGATGTACTGTACATTGACCCCAGGATTTAATTTCTTTGGATAAGGTTTTATTGATTTTTTATCAAAGAGCTAACTCATGTTTATATGAATGAAGCATGAAGCTACAGCTACCGGTCAGCTCAGCTCAGCAGAGACTGGAATGAGTGGGAAAGTCCCAATATAATCTAAAACACCTTTTGAGCTAACTCATTCAGAAGTGCTTAATGCTCAGATCTCTGACATGACATTAAATGTTTGATAAGTCAAATCAAGGTAAATCTTTTGACTCGATATTATGCCATGAAATCTTGAAGAGAGCTCACAGTTTCTGCAGAAAGCAAGTTAAAACTTCAGGCCCAACATATTGCTTGTGTCCTCTGCCCAAGTCTGGCTCATATACTTCAACATCTGCATCTGAGTCAGATTCCTGCTGTAAAACTGGGCCAAGTATTGGTCAGATTTATTTAGCTCATTAACAAGTTAAAGGGATATTTCAACATTTTGGCAAATTCCCTATTGTCATAGCAGCGGGTTTGTTACCTTTAATTGTCGGTGCAAGCTGTCTCTTGATAGGCGGAGCCGAGATACAGGCTTCTCAGCTAACACTAGGCACATGGTATTTCCGTTGTGACCTGCACATTCACCACGCTATGAGATAATAACGGAACGTTACAAGCCGGAGTTGTTTTCGAGGTAAACATGTAACCGAAACTACATTTCAGACACGGCTGCTGGGGGGAGTGACTTCAAAAACAAGTAGCTCTGAGTATTTACTTCATGTGTCGTATAAGAGTGTTTTGGAGTTGTTGGATTGTGTATTTGATGAGTTTGATGAGGGAAACGTGGAAATGCCATGCAGCTTGCGTCTCTGCCCCGCCAATCTAAAAACAGCTTGCACTGACAATTAAAGCTAATGAACGTATTGCTAAAACTGTAGGGATTATGGCAATAGGCGAATTTGCCAAAATTTTGAAATATCTCTTTAACCCGCTGGGTTGTATCTTTTCCAAGCCAGTTTAGGTTAAAACACATCCACCTCTATATCAGTTAGCCTCACAAATGGCTTCGCTGTGGTTTCATCTAAACTGGGTTGGAAAATCAAAATACAGCTTCTGATGTTCCCACCTCAAAAATGCTCCTCCTCCCCCCTCCCCCCCTTCTAGGTGCTCCAACTCTTTGCCCCGCAAGACTCCCCCGAGTCCCAGGATCTTAGTAGAACATGTGGCCCCTGAGGAAGACAGGTATACCAAGCCTGCTCCCCTCTGCTGTGCAAACACTGCTGCAGCCCTGCTTGTCTGCCCCCCCCACCCCCCGGCCCCTGATCTCGAAGCTTATCCTGTAGTAGCTGAGGACTCATCCTGTAGATGACAGCGTTGCGCAGACCTCGCAATCAGCTCTGTTTCTTTTTTCCCTTTTCCTGTAAATATTTGTGGTCTAAGACTGTGTAATCCCTCTTTTATTCTGCTGCACCTGCTCTTTTCTGCTGAGCACCTGTTCTGAATCCCCGCCCCCCGACCCCCACTCCCACTTCTCTGGCTTGAAAGCACTTCCCTTTTGCTGTAACATTATTTTTTTTGCAGTTAAAAAAAATAGTACTGAATGTGCAGTCCACAGCTTGCTCTTATAAACCAAAAAAACAAAAACAAAAACCGAACCATTAAGTGAGGTTTTCACCTTCTGGGCCAACATACATTGTAAACCAATATTCAGTTTTACCATTGTGTGGTGCATCATTCTCCATGTGGTGTTTGTCTTTCTTCCTCTCTCTCTCTGTGGTTGCCGTGTGCCGAAACAGGCAGTGTAGCAATTCATCAAGTCCCAACTGTCACAGGGGCAGCAAAAAAAGCCTGGAGGGGGACAGGTAAGATCATTCATTCATTTATTCATCCACTCACTCTCTCATCTCCTCTCATTATTGTCAGCCCTCTCTCTCCCTCTCTCCCTCTCTCTCTCTCTCTCTCTGGGGCAAGGCCGTAACCATGGAGTCAACATTGGGGGGGACCAAATCTCTCTCTTTCTATATATACTTAAGACTACACAAACACACACACCGTAACATTGTATATGTCATGTAACGTTATCCGGTCGCTCCATTTAGTGATTTTTCGCCGGCTTCGTTGTAAACAAATGCACATGGGCGAGAGGAGCGTAACCAGAACAGCGGAAAAGCGAGCGGACTTGCCTGAGGCTTATATTCAAGTGCGGCCTTTATATGTATTTTCTTTTAAAATTTAGCTGTTGCGGCTTACACTCAGGTGCGCTCTATAGTCCGGAAAGTACGGTAAATTCGCTAACACATGGGATACTTTTTAATTTTTTAATTTAAATTTTTCAATCAGCTAGCTATATATGGGGGATTAGCATATGTGAATATTGGGGGGGATGTGCCCCCCCCCAGTGTATATGGTAATTACGGCCTTGCTCTGACATGGGGTGATGTCCGCCCATGTGGTTGTCTAATCTGGAATATTGACTTGGACCTATGCAGGCTGTAGGTCTGAACACCCTCTGAAAATTAAACATTTTCCACAGAACGTTATGGGGAAAAAACACACACACACACGTCAGCTATAAACAGCTCACGATGAGGTATCCATGATTACATTTTTTCTATGTTAAAGGAAAACTGTGTTTTTCATCATGGACCTCTGCATACCTGAAACTGTTTTCATGCACAGAGCCCAGGAACAAGTCTATTTCAGTATTTGTTTCATTTGATTTCATTTCACTGTATTTTATGTTGGTTTTATGTTTTCATTTCTTTTTATTTCCTGATGCCTCCCGACTGATGGCAGTCGTATCCAGCCCACCTCTATCCTGAGGGGCAGTAGGGGGAGAGGGGGCCCGCTGAGGCCCTTTGGCCAGACGGCCCTGGCTGGGTCCTGCCCAAACTCACCTTGGCTAGACAGGTGCATGCTACTGTCAGTTACAGCTCCACCCCTGCTCCCCTTCTCTTTTCACTGTATGTACAGACCACAGTACAAGGTCCTGAGACCCCCTTACTTTCTTTTTTTTTTTTTTTTTTTACATTTTGTTATGTTGCAGCCTTATGCTAAAACCATTTATATTATTTTTTTCCCCTCAACAATAACCTACACATCCAACACAGTACTCCATCACAGTGAAAACTGAATTTTAGAAACATATTGCATTTGTTAAAGAGGAAAGTGAAATATCACATTGACATAAATATTCAGACACTTCATTCTACACCTTGATGTGAGCGCACAAGTGGTGTGTTATTTGGAAATGCACACAAGTTTTTCCTTTTCAGTACATCTGAAGAAAAAAATCAACAACCTTGTTTTGCTTTGTCATTGTGACCCAGGGAAATGATTTTAGCATAAGTTTGCAAAGTAATGATTTGAAAAATCTTCAGGTCTGGACACGTTCTGAGTGAAGCTTCTGCATATTGTATCTCAAAGGGAATGAACTCTGAGAAATAATTTTTGTAAATTTGTGGCACAAAGTTTTGTTGATACTGAGGACATTATGATAGAGTTACTGCAAAATGTACACAAACTGTGCATACTACTATACAGTATACAACACATTCTGGGGCAACTTCTGTACTTCTCCACATACCAATGACTTCAATTCACTTCTCTCCCAATTTGACCTTTAACACCCTCAGTTTGTTGCGTCTGTGATTTTAGTTTCACTTCAGTTGATGAATGCAGTGATAATAATAATATGGTTGTTATACATTTATAACAGTGCACTGTTCTGTGGTCTTTCCTGTCTTCTTGTGTCTTTATATTGCTGAATGTCAGAGCACACCCTCATGGCAGCCCCTCTCCTCCAACGGGGACTCCCTCATCAGGTCGCAGGGGCAGGCAGCTGCCACAGCTCCCTGCAAAGAGCAGCAGCATAGAGAAAGGTACAGTGTGTTGTGTGCGACCAGTGAAGTCTTACAATGTCTTTATATCTACATTACTTCCCTAAAAACATATTATGATCCAGAGTGACAGAGTTTAGACTGAGATCAGGATACAGCAGGCAAATCAGTTCTTTCCAGAGCGTTGTTTCTTTTTTTTACTAAAGTATAAGAAACAGAATTGATTCTACTTCCTCTAAAATCATCATCAGGCCACCTTATGTAGTGCATCAACATTTTTTTTAAACTGTGCTCCTCTGGATCATTAAAGCTGCAAAGAAGGCACTGTTTAAAGATTCATTGAGTCCAACCCAGAAGCAAATAAGATTTTTTTTCCAAGGTTGGCTGTGAGAATTCTTGTCCCAGACCCTTCAGGCCTCCATCATGTGATCAGCTGATGTATCAGTACACAACATGCTCCATCTAGTGTCCAAAACCTGATCCTGCATCCGCTTCCTATAGTCTCATGAGCACACCAGTGTTTCTGATTTCTTGTTCTTTTTTTAATTTTATTTTTCTGCCTTTCTCTTTCTCTCTTTGTGTCCGTTCTGCCACAGCCCTCGCAGTAGAGGAGCGAGCCCGACAGCTGCCGCTGAAAGTACATCCCTATCGGCCTTCAGCCTCCCACGAACCTGAGACGGACCTCAAGACCAAACGGGAGGTCAGCGTCCTCCTCCTCCTCCTGCATTTGATAAATGACACGTTTGTTTTTATAAATGCTTATTGCGTCAGTTCTTTACCATCCTCCTCTCTCCTCTTGTCCGTCTATAGATGTACGCAGAACAGAGGCGTAGCAGCGACATGTCAGCCAGATCATCAGACAGCGACATGAGCGATGTGTCAGCCCTCTCCCGTGCCAGCAGTGCCTCCCGCCTCAGTAGCACCAGCTACATGTCTATCCAATCAGAACGACCTGGGGGGCGGCTCAGGTCAGTCCTCATTGGCTAGTCCGACTGTGTATTCATGTTAGAGGTTATGGGTGAAGTGGATGTCGTCAGTTTATTATTCTATTTTTTTTTTTTTAAATGAGACTAAATCTTTGGGTTGATTGAGAGAATGTTTATTTCATGCACGCTAACCACTGTGTCTCTTTCTGATTTTCTTTATGCATGCTTGCATGTTTCTGTCCTTGTGCACGCCCCCGTCTCCTCTGTCCACACCACAACACACGGACACCTTTAAAAAAAACAAAACAAAACAAAAAAAACGGTGGAAATCCAAAACAAACTGACAAACTCAGGTCCAAATCATTAGAGGAGGAGAAGAAGGACAGGAGGATCTCTTGGGGGGTGAACGGGGAGGAGGAGAGGAGGAAGGCAGCAGGAAAAAGACGATTCTCTGAGGAGTTAAAGCGCAGGAGGCACACTGTAGCAGGGGACACAAGGGAGTCCAGGTAAAGATCATTAGATCTCCCATGTTGAATTCACTGACGATGGCAGTTATTTATTCCATCTTCTCTCTGTACGACTACGTCTGGATCTCCAGGTTAGAATCATTAAACCTCCTAAACAACAGCAGAAATGTTTAATGGTAGCCATAATAGTCAGTTCCCTCTGTTTTGCTCTTTCTTTATGTTCACACTCATATAAAGCATTGTGCTTGAAGTTGTAGGAGGGTTCAGGGTAGTGGTTCCCAACCTTTTCTGGCTCATGACCTCATTATGACATCACAAATTTCTGGCGACCCCGTCAATCAAGATGCACCAGCTCAGATATTTTTATATGCTGCATTTTATTTGGACTCAATTTAAATTCGAGAAAGTTAAAGTATATAATACAGTTGTTTAGGATTGTGTGTGGTGTTTTTAATCATAATTTTAAAAAGAATAATAATCAGTTTTAAAAGTTTTTTTTTATTTTTTATCAATTACTAGACATTTCAGGCGACCCCGTTTGAATTCCAGGCGACCCCACATGGGGTCCCAACCCCAAGGTTGAAAAACACTGTTTCAGGGTCTCACTAGACTAAAAGGGATGAATGCCCACTGACACAAGGGGGGATAGGTTAAACTCTTCTGGCTGAAGATTGGTGTTCCTGCTCATCTCTGCTTTTTGTTGAGCACTTGAGTCATGAGGAAACATCTGGCTGTGATTAATCATTTGATTCATTTGTTTGACGCTCCATGCACTGAAGTTACACATGGAGTTGTGTTTATTTGTCATGAACAGTAATTTCTGTGGCTTTTAAGGAGCTTTTCTTATGTCTGATAAGACTAATCTGATTATGTCCCAATACAAAGAATAAGATGTTGTGCTTACTACACATTTTAGCATAAAACATCTCAAAATGGAGTTCATGGAATTTGAAAGCTGTATGTTACATTATGGGGAATATAAATAATTTTTAAAAAAGATAAGAGAGCGGGAGAGTTTTTGAAGCTTGAACAATAAAAGGATGGAAATGAATACAGCTCTCTGCTGTATTGATTTTTTGACCATCCTTTTAAAATCTTTATCACACTATTCCTGCCACTGTAAATCCCTGTAGAGCCTCCTACGGAAGATAGGTGTTAAAGAGGATTGTTGTCAGCAAGACAAAAATAAAGTTAATCTATAATTACATTTTCAAAACAAAAAAAAGAAGAAATTACTCAAAAGGAAAGAAAATCAGCTCTAACTGTTTTCAACAAACATATCTAAAGTATGGTTCTGACTTTCCATGAATGTAAATGTATGTTGACCTAACATACAAAAAGCAAATTGCTAAAATCTAGAATTACTGTAATTACAACAATGATAAAAATAGAATATCCATGTTTTTTTCATGCACACAAACGACACACACACACACACAGCTCACACACCTCCCTGGCTGACCAGTAGCCGTGTGCTGACAGGGACAAATGAGCCTATCCCAGTGGGCCAGGTGGTGATGTAGTGCAGCTTATTAGCCAGCTAATGTGCTGAGGTCTGAGAGCGGGGAAGAGGGCCGCTCTGTTCTTTATGGCCTTGCCATAGATCAATCCAAATAGAGCATATTAAAAGCACAGCCCTAAGGCCTCTGACACACTTTCCTCCTAAAGGTGTTTGTTGGTGTTGAGGTGAGAGCCAGAAGATACCAAACAGGGAAAACACAGTCAGATACACCAGGATACCTTCATACTTTGGATGGCTATTTGTAGCCTACCGGTATATAAAACAAATATTAAAGGCACACATCTCTTAGACATAAATGACTGAGACTCCCCCATTTGTTTGGAATAACATGGTAATCTAACACATTTTTAAGATATACTATATAGTTCAGCTGTTAGGTGAGGTGTGTGTGTGTGTGTGTGTTTTCTCTGATTTGAAACTGGTTTTAGAAGACCTGTAATATAACTTATCTATAATTCAGACGGATGGTCAGTTTTTAGAGAGACAGTGGGGTATGAATTAGTAATCCACTGATGGATGACTGGGCAAAGCAAAAAAACGGACACGGAGCGTTGTAAAAGCTTTGACACCAGAAATGATATCTAGGAACTTCAAGGATTAAAACCTGGGTGGACAACCCGGTCAACTAGCTGCTGGAAAGCTACAGGGGGCCAAAACCCCTTTCTGGGGTCATTTTGCTGGCGAAATGATGTAAATGCAAATATTTAGGTACTACAATGGCATAAATAGTCATACAACTATAAAATTTGGCAGAGAGTATCTTGACACATAGGGGGAGGCATGAAAAAAACATTCTGGGGTTTGTTGCAACTCAATTTTAAGATATCACCCTCAACATCCCAAAAAAGACCAAAAAAAGTACTGTTCGCCTGACAAATTCTCATGAAAATTATTATTTTTCAGCACTTTATGGAGAATATCTATGCTTAACATGTATATAGAAAAATTCCTTAATTCATAAGCTTCCATTTGAGTCCAAGATAGCCTTTCTATCTCAAAAGCTCCACTTGCTGTGGCCAACCGTCTTCTCTATCTATCTGTTCACTTTGGGGAGACCAGAAATAGAATGGTTTCTGATCAGGCCAGTTAACATGGAGTTTTTCACAATAGGTGTTGCATTGTTTGGAGACAGCCTGTAGCTTTCCAGTAGCTAGTAGAAAGGCTATCTTGGACTCAAATGGAAGCTTATGAATTAAGGAATTTTTCTATATACATGCTAAGCATAGATATTCTCCATAAAGTGCTGAAAAATAATAATTTTCATGAGAATTTGTCAGGCGAACAGTACTTTTTTTGGTCTTTTTTGGGATGTTGAGGGTGATATCTTAAAATTGAGTTGCAACAAACCCCAGAATGTTTTTTTCATGCCTCCCCCTATGTGTCAAGATACTCTCTGCCAAATTTTATAGTTGTATGACTATTTATGCCATTGTAGTACCTAAATATTTGCATTTACATCATTTCGCCAGCAAAATGACCCCAGAAAGGGGTTTTGGCCCCCTGTAGCTTTCCAGCAGCTAGTTGACCGGGTTGTCCACCCAGGTTTTAATCCTTGAAGTTCCTAGATATCATTTCTGGTGTCAAACCTTTTACAACGCTCCGTGTCCGTTTTTCAAAAAACTGGGATTTTGCCCCCTGGGTATCAGGTCAGCTCTCACTTAGAGCTGGGTATTAATATCTGTATTCATTGGATACTCCCTCATCTGCTTCAGGCCAGTTGATTGGTTGGGGAAGTGACGGAGAACATACAGAGGCGGTGTGAGGTCACACACACACATCAAATCCTTCACACTCTAACCTTTCACCCTGCTTGATTTTTCTAATCAATTTCAAATAATTTATCAGATGCCACACATGTCAATCTTTTTTTTTCTTTTTTCTTTTTTTTGCATTATTGGGAGAAATCATATTTAGTGCCTTACTGATTGTCTGCAGTGATTTAGTGTCACATATTGGATGGAAGTATGTTGACTTTTCAGAGTAGAAGCACACAAAGGGATAAACCTGCTGATGTCCAAATATTTCTGATATCATATAATTTTAGTGAAACAGTATTTTCACTAGTAGTTGCTGTCCAAGTTAAAACATCGTCCCCAAAAAGAAAAAAAAGAAGCAGAAACAGTGTTTGTCATGTCTGTTTTATTTGGCCCTTGTTTCCTCTGTGTGTGTGTGTTGTGTTTGTGCATCCCTCCACTGCATGTCTCAGATCCCTCCTTGCATGCATCCTGTGCTGTGACTGCCCGGACCCCCTCCGTCCTCCAGACCCGGATCCTCCCCTCCCCACCTCCCCCTCCGCTGCCTCCCCGTCAGCCCCGCAGAGGCCGGTGGAGAGGCCTCAGACCACCCTCCCCCTCCCCACTGCTTCCCTGACTTCCCTGGGCCACTGGTCCGTAGCTGTCAGGAGCCCCCAGGGGGTGGACAGCGTGGGTGATGGGGGCAGCGTGGCCGGGCTCTCCTGCAGCACCTTGACCACCTCTGAGGGAACGGACAGGCGGTGGCTCCTGCGAGGCCCTAGGGGGCAGAACGGAGCGCTGGGCGGCCTGTGCTCGCGTGTCGTGGCTCGTTTTAGAAGACTGAACTGTAATGCCTCGTAGAGTTGTTGATTTTAACCAGGATGGTTTCTTTAGTTCTCATTCTGTTTTCTACTGAGGTTTGGTTCAAAAGACATAACACAGCTATGTTAGACCCATCATGATCTTTTGTCCGATTGCCTTGCTGTTTTATTAACCTTCGTCTTGTATTAACTTTCTGCTACCATCTCTTGTGTTAGGGGCAGTTTTGACTCATGTCTTAGGCTCAGCTGTAAAATTCACTCATACAATACTCAAACTTTTTTTTTTCATCCAATTTGTTTTTCTTCTCTTGTTTGGCTTCCTTATCCAAAATGTTAGTTTTCATATTTTTGGTATGGGTCCCTGGGCCTTTTTTTTGTCAGGATACCCCTTGACTTCAATTTAACCATCCTCTTGTTAGCTTTCTGCTACCATCTCTTGTGTTGGGGTCGGTTTTGAACCGAGTATTAAAGGGGTAGTTCAACATTTTGGCAAATTGACCCATTGCCATAATACCTATTGTTTTGGGAGTAGGTTCGTTACCTGTAAGTGTCAGTGCAAGCTTTTTTTAGAACGGCAGAGCAGAGCCGTGAGCTGCTCAGAGCTACGTTACGGAGGCTAATGGAATTTCTTGGTTTCCCTCATCAAACTCATCAAATACGCAATCCAACTACTCCAAAACGCTCTGGTGGACAAGTTGTGACCTGCACATTCACCACACTATGAGATAATAACGGAACATTATGAGGCAGAGTTGTTTTCGAGGCAAATACAGAGACTGCTTGCTGAAAAACTGCCCCAGGGAACACGCATCATAGTTTAGCATGAATTTACCTCAAAAACAACTCTGTCTCGTAGCAGTATATGTATATTATTTCATAGCGTGGTGAATGTGCAGGTCACAACTTGAAGTGATTTATCAAGTTTGATGAGGGAAACTGAGAAATTCCACAAGCCTCAGTTGTGTAGCTCTGAGCAGCTTTGCCATTCTAAAAATAGCCTGCACCAACAATTAAATTTAACAAACTCCTAAGACTATAGGGGTTATGGCAATGGGCCAAAAATGTTGAACTATCACTTTAAATTACACAGTAAAAACAATTATTTATCATCCCATTGTTTCTCAACTCTTGGTTACATTATTAGTCTTCCTTATCCATGAAAAGGTTGGTTTTGCACTTATGATTTCAGTTTTAACTCTCATTAAAAAAGGTTTTATTTTGTTTAAATAAAGTTTCCTGACAAAGTAAAAAAGCCTTGATGAAATAAACAAATTTATGCATTAAAAACTTAAAAACGGGTCAGTGGCGATCCTAACACAAGAGGAAGGTTAAACATCATTTAACCACACTGATGTCATCATCTCCCACCACTTTTTATCAGCCAGAAACATGTAAACATGTAAGTTAGAGTCACCTTGGTTACGTCCCCTCTTCATCACACCAGACACATCATCACTGACTGTTTTCTGCCTCCAGTCGGCAGATGCGATCGTCGATGGGCCGCAGCATGCTGAAGAGCTCCAGCGTGAGCGGAGAGATCTACACCCAGGAGCGCACCGACGGCAGCCAATCAGACACGGCGTTGGGCATGGTGGGCGGCGGCAGCAAGAAGAGACGCTCCAGCCTCAGTGCGCGGGTGGTGGCCATCGTTGGCAACCGCCGCAGCCGCAGCACTTCGCAGATCAGTGGCCCAGGTGAGTTGCCATGGCAACCCTTAAGCGTTCACCAGTGTTTGTACAACCCAACGGTTGTGTGTATTAAAAAATGTGGCTAATTTTCTACTAAAAATATGGGGATATATTTTTGATTGTCTTGCCTGTCGCTGGTTGTTGATGGCGGCTGATGATGATGATGATAAATCAACCACTTTAAAGGGACTACGAGGGGTTTTGGAAAGCAAATTGTTTTCACACTACATTTCCCATGAGCCACATTTGCCAAGAAATCAAGAATGAAAGTCGGAGGTTCAAAGACGATCATACCGTTGTAGTTCCGACCATAAACGATGCCAACTCGTGACCGGCAGCGTGCGGGAAACCGAAACTAGGAAATGCTGGGCGAGCAGAACACTAAATAATAATATCAAAATAACTATAAAGACAAAACGATATATTTATCGAAAATGAACCCATTAACAAGTGTTGGTAACGTAGATTCATCCACATTAATATGAGACTCTTTTATAACCAAAAGCAAACTCCTCAGGGTCCCTTTAAAGAGCCTTCAAAAAGTGATATTTCCATAATATGTCTCCTTTAAGTGTACAGACAAGTAGATTATCAGAAATGCTACCATCCAGACAAACCACATCAGCATTGAGCAATATACATCATCAGTGACATCACACATCAGCAAAAGGAAACATACAAGAGCACCAGCGCAAGACGAACATAGAGAGCCAGCATGGAGACATTAGCACAGTAGACTGGATATGTGTGAAGCTGCTGAACCTGACACTGAAGACCTGTACCAAAGATGTGCCAATCAGGCGGCTGATTATATCAGACCGACTGACATCTCCAATTTATCAGTGTGACAGGGGAGTGTTTCCACCTGCTTCAAGACTGCCACCATCAATGTCAGCACTCTGGGCTTGACTACCACACTCTGCAGTGGACTTCAGTTGATTGCCAATCAGAATAGAATAGATTTTATTGCCAATTGCACAAGTACGTCACGTTACGAGACAGAGTTGTTTTCAAGGTAAATACAGAGACTGCTTGCTGAAAACCCTGCAACAGCGGTTTTGCATAAATTTACCTCTAAAACAACTCTGTCGTAATAAAGTTCAGTTATTATCTCATAGCGTGGTGAATGTGCAGGTCACAACTTGTCCACCAGAGCGATTTGGAGTTTTTGGATTGTGTATTTGATGAGTTTGATCAGGGAAACCAAGAAATCCCATTAGCCTCCGTAGTGTAGCTCTGAGCAGCTCGCGACTCTGCTCCGCCGTCCTAAAAATAGCTTGCACCGACAATTAAAGGTAACGAACCTACTGCTATGACTATAGCGATTATGCCAATGGGCCAATTTGCCAAAATGTTGTACTACCCCTTTACCTTTTATGAGGAACAACCAGAAAACACCACAGACTGAGATGTGCCCTGTTGCTGTGTGACCACTGGTATCTGCTGCACCCTAACACTCTGTATTCACCTTCCACACTCTTCCGTGAAAAAACTGGTTATTCATTCATTCAGTTATATAAAGTTTGTTTACACAGTGTGTTGCATAATGACCGTTCATGTGAAGCTTCAATCTTGGATGATATCCTCTGCAGTTCTTTGAAAACATAACTCTGGGATCTGGAGAGTGTTTGTGTGACAGACTGGAGGCATTTGAAGTTTAATTTGCAGGTTCAATGGGTCTGATGCTGGGAAAAGATGCTGTTTAGATGCATTACAGGAAATGTAAGATGTTCATTTTGACCCAGTTGTGAGTTCACTATCATGGAGAGTTAAAATGAAATTGCCCTTTTAATCCTTCCTCATTTTTTTCTTTTCCAATTGGAACATTTAGAGCAACACCAACAGTCAAATGATTCAAAGAAAACAAAAATTTGACATTTGGGAAATATGCTGACTCTCCTGCCAATAATTTAATCTGGAGATTAATACCACTCCTTTGTGTGTATAAAGTATTCCCTTTAAATTCCAGAATTTTTTTCGTCAGGTCATGATGTGTTTCCAGCATGAAAGATAAGAACTGTATAAATTCAGAGAGAAATTCTTGCGCCATTCCTCTTTTTTACGACCTTTGTACTCACACGTTCCTCCTTGAAACTGAGTCAGCATGCAACAGGGAGAAAAAAGAAGAGTTCTACACTTTTTATTTTTATTTCTGGGTAAATAAAGATGAAAAATCACTAGAATCTCATCTCTGCAACATCACTGTAATTCCCCCCCCTGTGTTTCCTGTTTCACCCAGAGGGGAAGAGTAAAAAGGAGAAGGGTGCACCCATCCAGAGGAGCACAGAGACCGGCATGGCAGTGGAGCTGACCAGGAACATGAGCCGCCAGCCCAGCAGAGAGTCCAACAACGGCAGCATGAACAGCTACAACTCCGAGGGGAAGTCAGTAAACCCTGCTCTCCTTGTTTGATCATAATCAGCCATCACCATCTACAGACTTTCTGCATCTGCTTTGGTTTCATGTTCTACACTTAAAGCTACTGCAGCTTGAAATGAACTGCCGCCCCAGCCAACTATGAAACCTAGAACATAATTTGGAAGTGAACGTTATAAACCAACATGTTTAACAGAGAGACTTCCATGTGCAAGTGACTGAGTAATTTAATGAACATGCCGTTAAAAACAAGCTCAACTGAGGACAGTGAGGTGATAAAACACAAAGTCAGTCTGAATGAAGTTGTTCTCTGTGATGAATCATCTCACTTGGGCGGTTCTGCTGTAAATAACACCTACCAGGCACCACGTCTGTACAGAAACCAACACATGTGATGATAGAAGACAGAAGCACAGATAAAAGAATCTAAATAGTATTGTTTTTTGATCATATTTAAATGTTCTTAATATTTCTTTGTTTTGTGTGTCAGTTTGATCTTCTCTGGAGTGAACCTGGGTGCCAGCAGTCAGTTCAGTGATTTCCTGGATGGTCTGGGACCTGCTCAGTTAGTGGGCAGGCAAACACTGGCTACTCCTGCTATTGGTAAGATATTGGTGATCTCTCCTCTCCTCTCCTCCTTTTCCTCTTCTTCCTCTTCTTTCTCCTCTCCTCTCTTCCTCATCCTCTTCCTTTTCCTTCTCTTCCTCCTCTCCTCTCCCCTCCTCTCCTGTCCTCCTCTTCCCTTTCCTTCTCTTCCTCCTCTCCTCTCCCCTCCTCTCCTGTCCTCCTCTTCCTTTTCCTCTTCTTCCTCCTCCCCTGTACTCCTCTTCTTCCTCCTCTCCTGTCTTCCTCATCCTCTTCCTTTTCCTTCTCTTCCTCCTCTCCTGTACTCCTCTTCTTCCTCCTCCTCTCCTCTCCTCTCCTTTCTTCCTTATCCTCTTCCTTTTCTTTCTCTTCCTCCTCTCCTCTCCTGTCCTCCTCTTCCCTTTCCTCTTCTTCCTCTCCTCTCATCTCTCCTATATCCTTTTTCTATGGCCAATAGATAAACATATTCACTTACAGTGTACAACTTAGGTACCACATAACCACACCAAACCCTGCTCTGCAAGAACAGACATGGTCCTCTCTCCTGTATCTATTTGTATTCATAACAGCAATATAATGATACAAAATACTACACCAGCATAGTACTGTAATAGAATCTAATATGATAAATGATAAGATAAGTCTACACTGACTGGTGACTCACCTGGTTAAGTGGTTAAGTGTGCAATCGAAGCTGAGTTCTTCCTGTGTAAATCTGGTCAGAGCCATTTGCAACATGTCATCCCCTCTCTCTTTTGCTTCTCCTGTCTCTACACCGTCACTGCCAATAAAGGCTGAAATATATATAACATCTATCATTGAAATAGTAATCATACAGTATTATATGCTGAAATAATATAACACAGTCCATTACTGTATGATAAAAATACTGCAATACATATTCACTAATCAGTGTGTTATTTTTGTTGTCTCTGCTGACTGAAATGTGAAGCGACCTTTGATCAGTTGTTTTTTTGAGGCCACCATGAGGTTCATCATTCCTGACACCTTTAGCCCTGCAGCACATGCTGCCATTGATCTCTGTAAACTGACCGTCCTCTTCCTCTGTCTCCTAGGTGACATCCAGATTGGTATGATGGAGAAAAAGGGTCAGCTGGAGGTGGAAGTCATCAGAGCTCGGGGGCTCGTACAAAAGCCTGGATCCAAATCTCTCCCTGGTAATCACCTGACCTCTGTTCAGATACTGAAGAGGAGCTAACCCCCCCACCCCCACCCCCTGTTTTTTTTTACATTGGATATGATATACACCTTATAGGCACTGGATTTCAGTGTATCTGCTCAGCCCGAGCTTGTTCTGTGTTTTTCCTTCCAATGTCCAGCTGTAAAGTTCTACCATGGAGGCCCTGTGTTCTCCACTAATGGCTTCTGTATTCTGTCTTTGCCTTCAGCTCCATATGTCAAGGTCTATCTGCTGAATAATGGAGCGTACGTAGCCAAAAAGAAAACCAAGATTGCACGGAAAACACTTGACCCACTGTACCAGCAAGCACTGCTATTTGAGGAAAGCCCACAGGGTAAAGTCTTACAGGTGAGCATCCACACAGTTTCTTCATTACAGTATTTCCAAAGTCGATAAAAATAAGTTTGAGCAGGTGGAAGTGGAGCCGTGTAATTTCAGACAACTGGTTTTCTTTCAGGTGATTGTATGGGGAGACTACGGCCGCATGGATCACAAAAGCTTCATGGGAGTTGCACAAATCCTATTGGAGGAACTGGACTTATCAAGCACAGTCATTGGTTGGTACAAGTTGTTCCCACCGTCCTCCTTGGTGGACCCGACACTTGCCTCCCTAACGCGGCGAGCTTCCCAGTCGTCACTCGACAGCTCCTCTGGACCGGCGGGGGTCCGGACTTAGTGGACCAACAGCTCTACACCGCTCTGAGAGTAACAAACTAACTCACCAAACATACAGTAGAGAAAGAGAAAAAAAACAAAAAACAAATATATATATATAGCGGAAATGTAGAACAACAACAATCAGAAACAGTCAAAACGAGAAAGCTTTGTTGAGATCTGACAATCACTCCTGTTGCGGTTAATTTTGTCTGTTGTAGAAAGTGCCACATTTCAGTGTTTCATATCCATTCAATGAAGAATCTTCTAGTTTTTCTCTGTGTATGCTGAAGAAGCGGGGCCGTCGACAGACAACAAAGCAGTAGCTCTTGAGACGGGAGGTGGAGAAGTGTCAGAGAATCAAGATGAAGCAGGGTGGTTTTTAACCGAATCAACAATAGCAAAGAAATGTATGTAAGCATCAGAATGTATGGACTCGAGACAGAGGTAATCACCCTCCACACCTGAAGGGGAAGGGGAAGGGGGGGGGGGTGCAGAGGCCTCCTCCAGGACCCCAACAGACTGCCTGCACCCCTGGGCGCTCGCACGTTGGTTATTTGAGTCTGGAAGCACAGGGCCTTCTTCTGGTGCCTCGACCTTGGAGCCACATTACTGGTCCCTCTCTCTGTCGAAAGATCCTCTTTTCAATATGTTTACCATGGCTGCTCCGAAAGCCACACTGTTTTACCGTGTTTGCTTTGTCGTTCATTTATTTCCCTTTGTTACTAACTGGCACAAAATGTTTTTACAGTGCGTAAAATGCTCATGATAATGTTGTCAGTCCGGTGTGTGCATGGAGAGAAAAAACAAAACACGAGATAAAAGAGATTTAAAAAAAAAAAAGGATATAAAAACTATTAAATGTCTGCAAGTGTTATGCAGGGGGTGTCGCTGGTGGTGATAACACAGCTTAGATTTTTACACTTGACAGTGCGATTAGCGTGCAGAGTTGTTTTCCTTGTTCCACCTCTGGCAAACGTCCAGGCCAGTCGTCTTTGTATAGATGTATATTAGGCCTCTCAAGAGGTTGACCAATAAATAAAATTTATGTCACTTTGAAATATCACAAGGGTAAAACATCACTGTAAAAAAAAAAAAAGGAAAAGAGAAATCTTTGTTCACCTACGCAAGAGAAAGATAGGACCGTCTAATTTTTCACATTTTTTGGGGAGTGCAGTCCCTCACCCCAGCACGTTTAAGGTTTTTACCAACCCTTAGTTTACATTCTTTTAAAATTTAAACACAAGCACAAGAGCTTGATTTTTTTACAACAAAAAGTCTAACTTTTTGAGAAAAAAAACATATAGTTAAAAAAAAGGAAAAAAAGTTAATGTTCCCGTCACTGGTTCGGTTCATTTCTTTGTCTAGATATTAGGAAACGCACAAACAGAAGAGAAGAATCGCTCACAGTTTTCTCTTGTGCATCTCTGTGAATGTCAAAGTAACCAATCAGACTGATCAGTCAGGACACCAAACACCAATGCTCATCCTCCGTTTGGCCCGCAAACCCCTCCCACCAGGAAAAGAGGCGGGGCCAGCATGACTTTGGAACCTGTTCCAAGCTGCATGCATATTTTTGTAAAACGAAACAGATACAGAAAAAAAGATACTGAACTAGATACGTGTGTTAGTTCCACATACTGTAGGGCCACTTGTATGTTGCATGCAGTTGTACAGTTTGCTCGTACTTGAATATTAAAGAGATAAAACCAAGAAACCGAAGCCATTCCCATTACGCGATGACATTTGAACTCAACTGCAGTCTGTTCCACGTTCCTCAGTCCGGTGCTGAATGTCTTTCAAACTAAACCCCACAATTACATTGATGTCTTTCCTCCAGCCTCTGGAAGATGTACTGTACTGTCCAGTAGTACTGAGCAGACCTCGCAGCCCCTGTTTGTGTTATTCCACATCATAGTATACCTCCAAGGGGCTGAGATGATGTATGAATAAATATGTACAAATCAGATCCACTTATATGGAAATATGAAATATGTTTCAACATGATGATTTCAGATATGCTAACAACATTAAATGATATAGAGAATAAATGCAGACGCAGAGTCATATAATGTAAATACTCAACAGCCACTCACAGGGTTTTCATTGGGTTGAGTGATAAATGCAAAGGGGCCAAGTCATATAATGAGGAGCGATTCATTCGTCATCGGGGACCACAATGCAGTGGGACAACACAGGGCCATGGGCTGGGGTCACAAATGGCTGAGTTTAAACACCAGCCCCAAAACCTCCAGGTCCGAACCACTGCTCTAGAAGTCATTGCTGAACGTTTCTCTGTGCTTCGAAACCAGTGTCTGAACCCCGGCCATGTTCAGCCCCACTTCAGAAGTCTTTATTTTTACCTTTCATCATCCGGTGAAGCAGTTATTTCCCCCCATTTCCTTTTAATTTTTTTATTTCCTATTAATTTATTTTACTTTTGTCAGTATTAACAGGAAAAAAAATGCTGATTGTTTACAACTTCTGTGTTCCACTGAAACAAAAAGAGAATTAGAAAAAGTAAGGCATTCACTGCAACATTTCTTGTTTGTATAACTGATGTGGCTCAAATGATGTGTATGTTTTATATTTAAAAAAAAAAAAAAGTTCATTTTTATTATTTACAAATAAAAAGAATGTGTGGAAGAAAACTGACTCAGCCTGGCTTCATTTCAATCTACCAACTTTGGAGACAGGAGAACTCTATGTTTGACTCTATAATCCCAAAAGTAACATACACCCACATTAGATACATCTGATTTATGTTGTTGGTAAGTGAGAGCAACT
Source organism: Trachurus japonicus (assembly GCF_045865225.1). NCBI lineage: Eukaryota > Metazoa > Chordata > Actinopteri > Carangiformes > Carangidae > Trachurus > Trachurus japonicus. The sequence goes on along the minus strand of NC_140907.1, from coordinate 1,927,616 downwards.
TCCAGGAACAACATCCAAGATCTCTGTCCAGGACATTGTCTCTGGTGTTTTAAAATTTTGAATACCAAGGTTAGGCTACTTTACAATATAGGCTACTTACAGCAGGTCAGAGTTGTAAATATTCTTTATTTCTTTTTAGAAAAAAAAGTGTTTTCCATTTTCCACTGTAGTGTGTAATGAATGATCAGTGTATGATCTGAGTTTGTGATTTTTATCTTGATCTCAGTTAAAACTCTTGGAGTGTGTGTTTGGTTTTGCACGAAGAGTCAGAGGTATGGTGAAAGTAATCTGGCTATTGCAGATTTTTTTTTTTTGAGAAAAGCATAGAGGGTTTTTGATTAATGTGTTCCAGCAAAAGCTACACTGGAGCTGGCTCCTGTGATCTTTGGAGCAGGTATTCAGTTATTTCACATGTTTCAACAGCAGGGTCTTTAATTAACAAAGGACCCCTGAAACAGTATCTGCAGCCAATCTGAGGAACCCTCACACCAGCTTCATGTCAGCTGGGCCCCAGGGAACGACTGCTGAGACTGCCAGGGACTGAGAAAGGGTAGTTAGGCGGTGGGCAGAGGCCGAGTATGAGCTTTACTTTTTCGAAAATAATGATCCCCAGTGAGGGAGGACCTGGATCTTTTCTCGAAAATTGCATATCCATAATAAAATGAGTATATCTCTGCAACCACAAGGTCTATTTGAATACTTTTGGTGTCATATTTTGGATGAGTGTCCTTCAGAATGATGCTGCTAAAGCTCAAAACCTGTATCAAATGATTGTACAATGTATGAACATTATCTGATAAAGTGAAGCAGTACAAAATGATTGAGATTTTACTACAAAATATTCAGGCGAACTTTCCAAAATGTCAATTTTTGGCACAGCTTGGAACCACCTGCCACTATAAACCATTGTTTAATCTTTATTTTCACACAATTTGCATAAACTAACTGAAAAAGAATCAACCGGGACTAAATAACAACTACTTTCTAGGCCCTCTGTGTCCCTCTGCCTAAATCTGCACTGAGAGCAGCTTATTTGGGTGCAGTTACGCCTGGCTCTACCTCTGCAGCGGATTGGTTGATTCGAGTGATTGACAGCTGATTCAAACCGTTAGAGCCAATAGAATGAGGCTATACCCACGTTGATGTGATTGACAGCACTGGCAGCCAATCAGAATCAGAATTCTTCTCATCAGAATCAGCAGAATCCTGAAATGTGTGAGGCGCAGGCTGTTTTGTGTGGCATCCCCGGCTCCTAAACCCGTCCGGACCGATTTAGATGTAACACCGGTCAAAGTTCAAACTGGATCCATGTGGATTTACCATTGACTGTATAAAAAATATATTTACCCATAAAACGAACTTTTCACGGCAAAACAGCAAAGGTAAGAGGAAATTTACAACCATGTTTTGGCCAAGCAGTGTCTGTGTTTGCTCGACTTTGCTCGTTGTTGGCTTCTCTCTCTGCCGTGCTTCTGTGTAGCGGGTGCTATCGTTCCAATCTCTTCATATTCGCGGTAGCTGATGTGTTTTGCATAATGTACAATAGCATACGAGCCAGAAATGTGGCGACTGGGTCTACACAGAGGTGCTTCATGAAGTTTGATGTTTAGTTGTTTGTTTGAGTAGTGTTTGGGCTGTGTTTGGGTCATATAAACATGGTTTTTACACGTTGTAGACCAGCTTCTGCTGTTTAATTTGATGTAAAATATGACTACAGTATATTCTTTCATAATTAGCGCTGTAGAGGCTCTGTGGCTGTTCTGTATGTCTGCCAGTCCCCCAAAGGGGGGACTTTGGGGTACAGCATTTTCTTTGTTGGCACTTGTAATTCTTGCGCATTTTTTCATAATCATAGTTTAAAGTTTGTTAAATTTGAAGGAAAACTCTGCAGCTTACTGTGTCAGTTAAACCAGTGGCACGCAATGCTACAAATCAACTAAGTGAAGTTACTGAAGTCAAGTGTGTTTCTATTTCAATATTATTGTTTATTGAATCTAGTTTTCGTTGGATGTACAATATGTATGTATGTATGTATGTATGTGTGTAATATATATAGCCTATATATAGGCTATATTTTGGGGGGCTTTTTGCCTTTAATTGACAGGACAGTAGGGAAAGACAGGAAATCAGGAGGCAGAGAGAGGAGGAATGACACCCAGCGAAGGGCACACTTTAATGCTTTAATTAAAGCACAGAATTGGTCCGTGTTAGTTAACCTATGCTTTTCATAACCTGTGTTAGACGAGCCAGAACCACTTTTTCTCTGTGCCAATGACCAATGATTTGACCTCTGGCTTTGCTATATGGTCATGCAAGTGAAATGTTAACATTTTTAACTGTAACTGTATAACTTACCATCTTGGTTGAAGGACAAAAAAATGACAGAAGTGGGCTATAAATGAATAAATACATAAACCACTGAGAGGAATGGCCTCCACCACTAACAGCATGCCACTAGCCACTTTGTGATCTTGGTGCTGCTGCACATCCCACAGTCTGCCTGCAGCCTCCCACTGGAAGCCTGTGTGTGGGTTTAGGTCAAGGTTTGTGAGGTAGCTTATGGCATGTAGATCATAGGAACCATTTGCTTCTGTCTGGTTTGCCCAGACAACCAATCCCACTTTAGACTGATGCCAGCTGCCAACTTTGTTACTGAGTTGCATTCAGCTTTTTAAGCTGTATAAATATCACAGTTTGGTGACCTCACAGCTAAATGTCTGTACAGACATATTAAGCTTGCAGAGACTGCAGCGCTTTGTAAAATAATTGTTGAAAACATTATCAGCAGAACAGAAGAAAATGCAAATATCACTTATTTAGCTCAAGTGTCAGCTCTCAAATGTGCATAGACTTTGTTCCTAGGAACAAATCCCAAATAAGAAAACATTGGTGAATACCACAATCTTCATAAAAACTGTAAGTAGGACTTTGAGGCCCATTATACCATCTTCTCCACCTTAGTTTAGCTTGTCCTTTGCTAATGAGCACTAGAGTCAATACGGCAGAGGCAGGTGGAAAGCTTACAGGCATTATTTTTGTAGTCTTAGAGCAGCGGATAGATTAAAATGCTGACTGAGTTTCGGTTAGCAGATCCCCAAAATGACTGTGGTTAATCTGAAGTCAGGAATCATCTGGTTCATAGCATTCATCTTCTGAGAATCACAAATAGGCCTGTTTTAGCAAACTGTCTGTTCATTCAATGGCTAATCCAATCCATCACAAGAAGTTGAGAAAGTGCACATCCCAACATATAGGCTAGTAAATCAACAGATGAAGCAGGTGAAGAGGTAAGGTATCACTAAAGATGCACATACAGTACATGTTTCTGTATGTGGCCCAGTTCTTGACTGGCTATGAGCTGCAGCCTGGACATTGACTGGTCCATTGTCTATAATGGCATCCAGGTGCAGCCTAATAACCTCTCATTCAGCAGCCCTTGGTTGTTAAAACCTGCTGGATTAAACAGAACACATTCGCCACTTTGTCATCTTTTTGGCATTTGCTCATTTTCCTATGTTTAATGTGCACATCAAGTCCCAGGTCATTAGTCGTACACTCACTTACTTTGTAATTTTGCCCCTGAGGTTGGCAGTGTTAGTGTTACTTATCTCTTATATTGATTGTCCATTTCTTCCCTTCCATTTAAAGTGATAAATCCTGTTTACTTTGTACTGGATAATTGCACCAATAAAACAGAGAGCTTCAAGGAGGCCTGGGCTCCTGCGCTCAGCCAGCAGTCTGCTAATTACTGCTCCCTTAATCATTTTTATCAATTAAAAAGAAAGGGTTGGCCTCTACTCCTGGCCCTGCTTTATCCTTACACAAATGCCAGGCTTTTTGGACATGTAGCTTTTGTAAAAGTTAAAAGAGAGTCTCAAAAAGCAGAGAAGAGCTTTAAAGGAGACATATTCTGCCCCTTTCCCACAAATTAAAATAGTTCCCAGGTGTCTTAAAGACATGTCTGTGACATGCTTTGGTCAAAATACCCCAAGGATCAAACATCACAGCTCTTTTCATCCTCTCGTTCAGAACGGCTGGTTTCAGTGCCTGTCCCTTTAAATGCAAATGAACCAATGCTTGCCCCGTCCCTTCTACTGGTACCAGGTAGGGGTGGTATTATGCAAATTTGAAAACTAGTTACATCATTATCAGACAACTGAGGGAACAGCTCGTAAAACCACATGGATTTCAACCTAGGGAGCCTGAAAATTACAGATTTTTTTTGTCAATTCTCACATTTTGGGGGCCGGAAGACAACACCAACACCTAAATATATGTTAAAGAGCCTTCAAAAGTGATATTTCCATCATAAGTCCCCTTTAAGCATGTAGATATGTGTTGGTGTCCTGCTACAAAGCTTTATGATAACTCTGTGCATCGGCTGCTGCTACACTGCGTCTACCCAAAGAGGAAGCTGAACTAACATGGCCTCATGTGTGACCTCACATATGATACAGTGCAGTAGAGGGCTTGGGAGATTTATGTTCCACATCCTCTTGTTAAATAAGCAAAGGGCCCCCGAAACAACATCTGCAGGCAATCTTGACGAACCCTCCCACCGGCCTTGTCGTGCCAGCCGGGCCCCCGGTTCCCCTCACATCAAGGGTCACGACCTCTGTGTACGAAGCGTGGATACAGACCATGGCGGAAAAGAGAACCGCAGATCATAAAAGTCAGAGGCCACAATAAAATTTCCATGCTGCTCCCAGGAAATGGATTAATCTATCTAATCAGGTCAAAGATCACAAATCGGTGGAAACGGAGACCATGAGTGGAAGTGGAATACAAACATCGTGAAGTTAATTTTTAATATTATCCACGAAGAAAAAACAAGAATAAGCAAACAGAAACTTTGGGAAAAAAGGGACATATAAGCTAAATCATGTCTCCTGACAACAGTGTTTACTTTGAGAGGCGTTCAAAACAAGGCTGCATTTCTTCTTTCGAATGTTATTACTAGTTGAGACAGCATGACAGGGGCGTGCACTGTATACAGGAAACTATTCTCATGATGTGACAAGATGACATTATTACAGTTTGAGGATTGTAAACAGAATGCTACGGCCCTTCAAAAAAACAAGTGGTTAGATGTGTTGACAACATCCATAAAATAGAGTCTTATTAAATGTAAAAAACAAAACAAAAAACTCATATCAATTTTAAAATTGCTTTTATGTCAACATTTGGGTATTTTTTAATTATAGGTTGTTCCAAATGAGGATGGACCTAATGAGTGCATCATACTTTGAAATTGTCACATTGTTTAAATACTTTGGAAGCTTTTTTGATGAATATCTTAAATCTGATGTGAGTCCTGAATCTATTGTACGGTGGGGGCTGAGGGGTGGGGGTGGGGTCCACAGTCTGCAGTCAGACTTTTTAATTCTTCATAGGCACTCATATGCTGTTTTTATTTATTTGATGTGATATTTCTCTTGTGTGGATGGGACATATTTGTTCTGTGTACACATTAAGCAGCTGCTCATAACCAATTTCCCCTTGTGGGATTAGTAAAGTTGTTGGTATCCCTATAAGGGATACATACTGTATGTACAAGTTTATAATATAGATGAGGTACCCAGAGTAAAATGTGTATATATATATATATATATATATATATTTCAACATCTTGAAAACATACATGATGATTTTTTTTTTACAAGCCTAGGCTACTGTACAACAAAATACTCGGCTATTTTTATTTGTTTACATCTCATCATCACATGTCTCTTCACTCAGGGAAAGCAGTCTCAGACTTTTGTCACACTTAATTGCATTGGATATACTTTACTTACATTAATCAGCCACAACATTAATGCAGGGTGGCCTAGTTTTTTAAATGGCTGTGGCTGATCGGTGTATTATGTCCTGAGTTAATTCTGAACCATAGCAACATAATGTGAAAGTTCATTTGCAGTTCAAAAAATAAAAGAATAAAGAAAATACACAGATCAGTCACAACAATCAAAACCAGTCAAGTGGGTTAGATAGCTGAAAACAGTCATTTAGTATTCTGTATGGTTATACTGTATGTAAGCGTACAATCAGTACATTTACATAATAGGGATTTGCTATAATGCTTGAACTGACTCAAATAGCCTACTCTATTAGCCTAACTAGCTATAATTTCATGATTAGAATTTCAATTTAATGACTATACACCTTTCTTTATTAGCCAAAATACAGAACGTTGGCAGGGAGAGTGTGATGTGACTGAGGACCTTGGAAAGTCTGCCTGGTGCTGCAAAGACCAGAAGATGGCGTAGTTCAGTTGGAGGACAGGAAGATGCTGTCTGTCCTCCGCAGGTGACGGCAGGTTCTGCCGACTGAGCTGTGGACTCAGCATCAGTACACACACCTCCCTCCTCTCTGACCCTCTCCTACACACACACAACACAAACTCCTCAGGTCTACGTAGGCCGACTAACAACCCGCTTCACTCTTCTAACTCACGTCAATTTATTGCTTGAAGACAAGAGCCTTCAGTCCACCTGCGGTCAGCGGCGTGGCCTCAGCTGCCTCCTCATGGGCCCGAGGCAGCTGAAGCAGAACCTTGTGTGTGTGTGTGTGTGTGTGTGTGTGTGTGTGTGTGTGTGTGTGTGTGCGTGCGTGAAGCGGAAGTCCAGGGCTGACTTTCTACTTCTCTAACCTGTTTCATTTCAAGCTGTAAACACAACAACGGAAACGTCATTTAACCGCAGCGTCTCGACACAGCTCAGTTCACGCTGAGCCACCTGAACCGGCCATTAGACCCCGCGTGCTCCCCCGGAGAGGAGAGGAGAGAGGTGTGACGGGCGGCACGCGGTGCCAGTGCCAGACACACTGCTACAGTAACACAACACAACACAACCCTCATCACACTGAGAACACGCAGCTCTCTGAATCCACAGTCACGTCGGTTAATACTTTGTGCAGATGTTCGGGGGGAGCAGCTCTTTTCAGCGGTTGCTTTTCCACTCGACTAAGTGGAAACTTCACCGGACTCCATGTTACCCGATAGGCTCCTCTCTCTCCTCCACAGCGGCTCGAACCAACTCGCGACTTTTTTTTTTTCTTCTTCAGGAAATTCAATCACACGCGCTGCGACAGTTGCTCATTTACATCTGTGACGCGCCAGCGCCACTAAAAAGAAAACTCCCACCACCACCAGCTCAGCTCCACTGTTGAGAATTCAACTGTTTTACCTCGGTCAATATAAAGTGTCTTGTGCACGCGCAGCTTGTTGTTGATGCAACAGGCGGTAAAGCGCAGAGGGCGGCCAGTCCCCCCCCCCTCCTCCTTCTCTCCTCCGTAGTTTGACAGTGTCGCTCACTGTGTCGTTAACTAGTTGTTTAGTCTGTTAGGACGCACGCGGGGGGCCACCTTTACCTTTACGCGCAGCGGCAGTTTGTGTAAATGAGAGGAGGTTGGTGTTGCAGGGAAGAGGGGGCGGTCAGAGTGTGACGGCTCACACCACGCCGAGCTCTGGCACCTCAGCGCCTGCTACACTACACAGCGTCTCTAGCAGCACGTGTGATTTATTGTCGGTCCAGGTCAGGACGTAGCCTACTGTAGCTCCCGCCGGCACGGGACACACGCATGCTTGAAGAGACCGACGCGCAGCACTTGATGCCCGCTTCTGTGATGCCATGCCCCGGAACCACAGCGGCGACGAAGGCGGCGGCGGCGGCACCGGGCTCTGGATGAGGACATCGCCGGGGCACCGCGCCGAGGGTTACGGCTTGAAAGATGTGGAGTCCGGACGGAAGATGATGAACAACGCGGGAGACGGCTTGCTGTCAGCCTCCACCACCACCACCACCACCACCACCAGCAGCAGCGCAGGTGCTGCCGGTTCCGAGAGCCTGAGGGGGAAGCAGGGGGCTCGGCTCAGCCTGCTGGGGAAGCCGCTCATATACAGCGCTCAGAGCGGCCGGAGAAACGTGCGCTACCGGCGGCTCCAGAACTACCTGTACAACGTGCTGGAGAGACCGAGAACCTGGGCGTTCATCTACCATGCGTTTGTGTAAGTTCATCTTTCATCAGTGTTATGTGAAGTTGCCCACCTGTTGATGCTGATCTGCCCCCTTATCTTTCACACACTAGCTCCATTTTCCTGAACCCCCGACACAAATGTCTAGTTTATCTCCTGAGAACAGACCATGATAGCAGCTGATTGAGTCTCACTTTTTTTTTTTTTTTTTTTCACACATCACTTTGTCAGCCCTTGGACAGCATGTTTGACACTCTTGTGACTGGTGTGGGTGTTATGAATGCACACAGAGCTCATCATTAAAAATACACCTCTTTACCAGAGCCAGCTTCACAGCTGACTAAGAAAATCCCCTCTGTGCCGTTTGAATGAACCCTCTGAAATCCAGGTCCAGGTCTGTGACACACAGAGGCGTGCTGCTCCCCCTCTGCACATTATCTGTCTTGACAACAGAGCAGCGGTCTCTGTTTTGTCAGTGGAGCTGTAATCTAAGGTTTAACACACTCAGCTCTGAGGTTAGTGCAGTTGCAGCTTCACATAAACACGGTCTGTACTGTTGAAACCAGACCTCGGGTCCTGCTGGTTCCTGAAGGTCCACCACACTGCAGGAACATCTTTTGCTCTGTGTCGTTCTTGGCCTCACAACCAGCTGCGTTTAATTTCCCGCGTGCGACTCTTGTGGCACCAGACTGTTGAAGAGGAAGGAAGGAAGTTGAGACACACGCTGACTGTAGAGCACCATCTTTTTTCGGTGTGTGTGTGTCTGTGTGTGTGTGTCTGGGCAGTATGAGAGCTGCTGCACCTTTATTTTTAAAGTGACCATATCAAATTGTGCACAGGGCAACATTGCAGGATCCCTGATGACTTTCATGAGTCCATTTGTTCTATGTCCAGCAGTCAGTAATATTAAATGTATGATGTTAGTGTGACACACTGGGGACAGTGGCAGTGCTGCAACTTCCACCACTGCAGCCAGAAAGTAAAGGGGTTCCAATATGCAGTGCAGTCAGAGCTGCTTCTGTCAGTACTGTGCATCATTTTTAATCAACAGAGCCACTGAATGGAGAAAGAATAACTTGTTGTCAGTGATCTGCACTGATAAGACAGTTTGTTGTTTGTCTGTGGTGCAGATTTGCATATCAGGGTGTATGGACTGAGTAACATAGTCTCCAGAAAGTACATCAGCTGGTTTGAATTGATTGTTGCTACAGAAATGTGCTCATCTCATCAGGACGTGTTCTTCCAATCAGGAAAAAGTCCAATGTAATCATTAGATGCAAACAGGACCGTCTGCTCAGTCAGGGTCCATCTGATGAACAGTGCCTTTGTTTAAACTGCAGTCTTACCTAGAGATGTAATACCCTGTATTTTTATTGTAAATAAGTGTAAAAAAAAAAACCCCTTTAAAATGACCTTTTTAGGAATGCTAACAATTATTTCCATTAATCGATTAGTTGTTTGGTCAATAAAATGTTGAAAAATGTCAATCAGTGTTTCCCAAACCACAAGATGACGTCCTCAAATGTCTCGTTTTGTTCACAAACCAAAGAGAGACTCAGTTTATTGTCATAAAGGAACAAAGAAACCAGAAATATTCACATTTAAGAAGCTGGAAACAGAGAATTTTGACTTTTATTCTTGAAAAAACCACCCAAACCGATTTATTTGATTATCAAAATAGTTGACAATTAATTTAATAATTGATAACTGTTTGATTAATCGTTTAATTGTTACGGCTCTAGACCTTTTATAGCCTGTCCTATCTGAATCCTTACAGAAAATAACTACATTCATTGTGTTGTGTGAGTGTTTCAGTTAATGAGGCCTGTCCAGACTTTGTGATGTGATGTCGGGGACCACCATGGGCGTCTTCCTGTATTCCTTTTGGAGCTATGATTTGAAATAGAGGTGCTGCTGTTTGGTCTGTTGCACTTTTGCTAAAAGTTGGACTCCAAAATGTTAATTTACCTCAGCCTATCTTCTGAAAGTGTTGACTCACACCCACACCCACCAGGATCCGAGGACTCGGGGCTCTCTCTTCACATGAGCGCTCATGAGCGTCAGGAACACACAGTCGGGTGGCCGGGAAGTTGGTGAATGATTTTCTTTCATCCCCGTGGCAGCGAGCCTGAGCTGGAGAAATGCAGACGCTGGATTCTCTCGAGCCCTTTGATGATGAATGTTGCTATGATGGTCGACGGCCTTGAAAGTTGTTCTGTTCTGCTGATAGGACAATTGTTGCAGCTGAGAGCCTGTCACTGTCACTTTTTTTTTTTTTTTTTACCTATGAAATAACTGCTGTATGACCAGCTAACACCAGAGTTAGTAGTGATCGTCCTCCACATGGACAGCCTGAGTCCTTCAGTGGCTCGGAGTGAGATTTTGCCTTTTCACTTTAACCACACAATGCTGGTTGAAATGTGTTTTTTAAAAGAAAGACCTTGAGTGTGGTAGGCCTCTTGATGCCTTCAGGTGGGTACGTCCTGCTTCGCTTTGCTACAGGCTGGTCCAAGTTACTGTAGAAAAAACATTAAGTCCCTAAATACCAACTGATACTTGACACCAGAATGTCCCCGAGGCAAATATCAACTTCAGTTCACATCATCTCCGGTACAAAAGAATGGGATGTTATGTTGTTCTTTCCCACTGTTCTGAACCAACTGTATCTTTTTAAAGACACTGTATCTTTTTTTAAAACAATATATTTATCAACATTTTTCTTACATACAAATACACTTGTATTCATATACATGTAGTGTGTTTTTTTGTTTGTTACCTCAATCAATTTAAAGTCATTTCTATTAAAGTTTGACATTTTAGTCATTGACATTAAAACACACTCTTTTTGGTAGTAAAATAAGAGTAAAAGGTAAAAAAAACAAACAAAAAAAAAACAAAATTCCAAAAAGTTACATCACAAACATCCACTTCTCAGCCATAAAACATTTTCTGCATAATTGAATGACTTGATATAATTGCGGGTATTTGAACTCATTAATTCTGTTATAAGATTTATTTAACTGGCTACTTATTCCTCTTCATCGTCATTTGCTAGATCAATACCATTAACAAAACACATTAAACGGTTCCTATATCTTTTCAAACATATCCTGCCTTCCTTTTCGTATGTACGTCACTCTCTCCAAAGGAAAAGTTGTGAGCATTTGCCTCACCCAATAACACTTGGCCACACTGTAATTTTTTTAATTTTTTTTATTGATCATTTTATTAGTGAGTGGATAGCTGATGATTAGCAGGATACATTCAGTGCTGTGCAGCCTTAATCACAGTAGTGATTTCTGAAAATGAAAATCTTTATACTCTGGAAAAGGCTGTGTAAGCTGCTGCATGGTTTTATGTATATTATAATCCCATCTGATGCTTCACTGACTGGTGTTGTGTCTTAACCTGGATGCTGTTTCACAGTGGTTGCAACTCCACAGAGAAGTTTGGGGTCCTTCAGTTTGTTTAGTTTGACAACAGGCAGACTGACTGTGACTGTGCAGCTTTCAGCAATTAAAGAGCCGGGCGTCTTTCTCAGGTTTTAGTGAAGACCAAAACAAAACATGAGACATGAGCACTGAGCGCTGAATCTGTTGGGTTGGATGGAAACATGAATCAAGGGCTGTTGGAAATGTAAATTACCAACTGCTGTCTAAAACCAATGCCAACTTCATCAGCATATCAGCCTGAGAAGTGATAACACGTCAGTTTCATCCCCGTCTGCTAGAAATGATATTTGTATTGTTAAGTGCAACTGCAAATTCTAACTGCACTGAGGTTATGTTGTTTATTAATCAAACAAGTAGGGCTGTCATGATCATGAAATTTTAGTTGATATAGTAATTGCGATTTTCTGGTCATTTCTTGCCACTATTTTAGTATAAGCCCAAATAATACACATACACAGCCATGTATTGGCTTTGCAACTAAATCCATGATGCTCATTTCAATAGATGCACATTGAAATGCAGTCGTCTAATATTAGAAGTTCCTCCAGATAAACAGTTTGTGGCTCCACTCGTGTCATTACAGTAAATCATAGCAGAAGAAGGGGGCGCAACGTGATGATGTCATTAAAAGAGGACCAGACAAAACAACATGGAAATAGTTTCTGCTAAATGATGGCGGTCAGCTCAAATTATTGCGGTCAGGTGATAATTGTAATAATTGTGACAGGCCGAGTAACAAGGATATGATGTTTATGGTTAAAGGGATAGTTCAACATTTTAGCAAATTGGACAGAGTTGTTTTCGAGGCAGATGCAGAGACTGCTTGCTGAAAAACTGCCCCTGAAGGCAACGCGCATCAGCTGTTTTTCAAAACAACTCTGTCTCGTAACGTTCCGTTATTATCTCATAGCGTGGTGAATGTGCTGGTCACAACTTGTCCACCAGAGCGTTTTGGAGTTGTTGGATTGTGTATTTGATGAGTTTGATGAGGGAAACCAAGAAATCCCATTAGCCTCCATAGCGTAGCTCTGAGCAGTTTGCGGCTCTGCTCCACCGTTCTAAATATAGCTTGCACCGACAAATAAAGGTAATGAACCTACTGCTATGACTATAGGGATTATGGCAATGGGCCAATTTGCCAAGATGTTGAACTATCCCTTTAACATTGATGCAGACCATGATCAACCTGATGAGTTTAGGAAATATCTGTTTGTAGTTAAAACTGATTTTAAGGGAATGTTGGGAAAGATCATGGATCAATTTAATAAAGTTCACAGTATCAGTATTGTAGTACAACTTTACCAAAGTGCTGTTATCAATGGACATGGCCGTTGTACACAGTAGCCCGGCCATACATCTCAACATGGCCGTCTGACTGTAAACGTGACTCAGCCGGTGATAACTGTGTAGTTGTAGACAGTATGAAGGTCATTGTAGGAGATGGTGTTGTACTGTTGTTGTGGTCCCAGCTGACTGTGGCAGAAGAGGATTCATATTATTGAAATATTAATGCTGCTTTAAACAATGACTGTAAACCAAGACTTATAGAGCACATTAATATTGTGTCAGTGTTTTTGCTGTGTATAATCCATCTAGAGGCTGATATTCCAGCTACACACTGGGTCATAATGAACACAAATGAAGAAAACATCATATTCATTTATATATATATTTAGATAGATGTCTTAAATACATTGTTTCGCATTACTAAAACACAGAACACATTCAATTCTGTTTGCTCTAATTCACACGTGATCCTCACTTCATCAACAGCATCATCAGTTTTTATTAGCTATATCTTATAAAGTCAGTATTGAGATTTTTCAGCTATGGAAAAAACATTTCATCTAGTGAAAATGCAATAATGTTACATGTCTTACTGTGTGTGTGTGTGTGTGTGTGTGTGTGTGTGTGTGTGTCCGTGCTGCCTCATGAGGATCAGTGTGTTTGGTTCTAATTTAGCCAAGCTGTTCTGCTTGAACAGGTGTAACACTGTTTAGATAACTCAAAGAGGTTCAATTTCATCATCCACTGATTTCAGACAGCAAAAAAACAACCTCTTCCTTATCTGCCTCTGTGTCTGATCCGACACATTAGGAGCAGGTCAGAGGAGTAAATGCGCTTACGAACCTGCCCTCAAAACATCCAGCTATCATCTGTTTGACAAGCCCACGCAGCATCGTCACGTCACGCTCAGAACGATGTTTCACCTTCAACTGATCCACTGTCTAACACACACACACACACACACACACACGCCTCCAGGTGAAGTTCTGTTGTAAAACTGTGAATTGTTAATGAAGAAGTCAGGCATCAGTGTCAATTTCATCTCATTATCTGTACAGTATAACCAAGTTTAGATTTTCAAAAGAAAAGCCAACGGTGAAGTCTCTGGGAGGTTAGTATCGTTGGAGTTGTTCTGATATAAATACTAGACTACCAGAAATGCCTCCAGCTCTGTCTGAAATGTATGACTTATACATGACTACATGATATATAAGAAACTTTATAGTTTCACTTTCAAACTGCAGTTCTCCCAGAATTCCTTTTTGTCAGAGAATTTACACCACTCACCACTCCTACTGCAGTGCTGTCTGAATTGAGGATTAGTATGCCCCAGTCATGTAGTGGACTCTTTGTACCCTCAAATCAAATCCATCAGTCAATTAATCAAATTTTATTTATATATCATTTTCCAAGCACATCAAATGCAGTTTAAAGTGCTTTACAGTTTGAAAAACAAAAACAGCACAATCAAAAAGAGCAATGCACACTGCACCATGAAACATGAGTAGTTAAAATGATAAAATATCAAGAATAGAAATAGAAACAGTGAAATAATGATAAAAAGGAATAAAAACATCAATAAATGAATGAAGCAATAAATGAAAGAAATAATCTCAAGAATAAAAGATAGAAACGATCAATCAGTAAAAATGCTGATAAAAATAATAGACACTACATAAAAGCCGACTGCAAAGACCGTCACACACTGAACTTTAGCTGAAAGGAACTTTTTCTGACTCTGACCAAATATTCCTCAGAATACAGGTCACAACTCCAGCTCCTGGTGTTGTGACCTGTTATCCTCCAGTAGGATGAACCTCTGACCAACTGGTCCGTCTTCCTCTGTTTCCTGTCTCACTCTGACCATTCTGACTGCAGTAGCAGCAGTCAGTATAGCAACGACTTCCTGCACCACATGACACCACAGGGCGTTGTGTGTTCCAACACCGTCTTTGTACATACAGTACAGTCATCCATAGCTGCCTGAACGTTGTTACTTCTCTAGAAGGGTCTGTTTTCTATTAAATTTAATGTAAAGTTTTTTGTGACTTTTTATGACTTATTTTTTTCCTGGGCAGTTTGTACAGTACCATTTCAGGTTCTTCCCTGGACTTGAGCTGCTTAAATCTTAATAAAAAAAAAAATGGAAAAATGTTTTTTTTTTCTCAACTTTGGGGCTATAGTGTATATTTTTATCCCTTCTCTATGTGTGACAGTAGCAGCACTGAGCCAGTCTTTGTGCTGAGCTGAGTTGCCCCTGGGGTCCGGCCTGCCCTCCTTCCTGCTCACACACATACACACACACACACACACACACACACACACACACACACACACACACACACACACACACACACACACACAGACATACACAGTGCTGCCATTCATCTCACCTCTGGATTAACAAGCTCTTATCCTTGAAAGTATGTTCAGGGGGCAGGGAGGTGTGGAGGGGAAAGGGTACCGTGTTCCCTCACCTCAGGTTTTCAGAGCTGGCACGCTGAACAATCGAGGGGGGCGTCGGGTTAAAGGGATATTTCAACATTTTAGCAAATTATCCTATTACTGTAATCTCTATAGTCTTTGGAGTAGGTTCGTAGGTTTGATCGGCGGAGCAGAGACGTGAGCTGCTCCGCTAATGTAACAGAGACTCATGGTATTTCTACGCTTCCCTCATCAAACTAAATACACAATCCAATAACCCCAAAACACAATTGTGGACAAGTTGTGACCTGCACATTCACCACGCTATGAATAATAACGTACATGTATAATTATGTAACATTACAACACTGAGTAAATACTCAGAACTACTTGCATTTTTGAAGTCACTGTCTGGAATGTAGTTCCGGCTACGCATTTGCCTCAAAAACAACTCTGTCTCGTAACGTTCCGTTATTATCTCATAGCGTGGTGAATGTGCAGGTCACAACTTGTCCACCAGAGCGTCTATAATCGAAATATCGTGCGCCCTGGTGTGTAGAGCTCACGTCTCTACTCCGCTGATCTAAAAACAGCTTGCACTGACAATTAAAGGTAATGAAACTACTGCTAAAACTATAGGGATTATGGAAATAGTCCAATTTGCCAAAATGTGGAAATGTCCCTTCAAACAGACTGTCTCAGCACAGTTGTGTGTTTTATTTTGAGCTATCCTATATACAGCCTTGCCTCTGTACTGTAACTACCTGTTTTTTTTTCTGTAAAACCTCACTTTCTCTTTGAGAGCGTTTGCTTTCTGTCTGTGCGCTGTACAGTAAATTCATTTTCACAATAGTTCTCAACCTGTGTGACACACACAGCGTGGCCCTCTGTCACCCATTTCTGAGTTTATGATTCAATGGAAAGAAGCTTCTTATAAACAGTGAGAGCAAAGTGCTGTAAACAGTGGTGACCTGTTTGCTTCAGTGCAGGGTGTAAAAGAAGAAGGAGCTGGTTTGATCAGCGCCGGCCCGTGACAGAAAGCAGAGGTGTGATGTCTTCGACCTGATGGCGGTTAACGCTGCGTGAGTGCGGGGACAGGAGCTGTGCACGTACTCGTGCGCGTCGCCGTAAATTTGCCTTTGTGACGGCTTAACGAGGAGAAGTGAAAGTCTGACGCTGACAGTTAAGATCAGCTAAAGTGCATGTGATATAAACGGTTTCTTGGGTAGAGGATTGTGCGTTTGATTGTGGTTTTGTGATGCTTCCTCATGTCATCATGTGTTTGGCTGAGTTTTGAAGTAGTTTTAGTAGTGGAATCGAACCTGGGGACACTGCAGCAAGGACTATAGCTGCTGTTTATGGGGTGTTAAAAGCATATACTGTAAATATGCAAATATAAAGAGAAATGACTCATTTGAATGTAACTCTCTCTTTCTAGTCATGGCTTCAAGATGCTCCCATGGCCAATAGCATCAGTTGGTACAACAACACCCATCTCAGCCAGAACATGACAATTAAACAAAAATTTTGCCTGAAGCATCAAGTTGATGTCACTGTGTGAAATCATGGATGTTTAAATGAAAGTTGAGCTTATATAAGACAGCTGTGTTCATAAATAATGAGCATGATAATGCTGTTGGTTGTGTCAGTGGCATTATTAATGCATCAAACTGCTGAAGGCATGCTGTCTCTGCCCGAGTGCAAGTTGAACTACGGGCCACTGGGTAAATTTGATCATCCGACTTTAACTCAAAATATGTTTTCATGTGATTCAGTCCTGATAATGGTAACAAACACTTTACAATCAAAAAAAAAAAAAAAAAAAAAGAGGACGACTAAGGTACTCTTGAGGTACAAAAGTCAAAAGCCTTTATTGGAAAATGGTTAGAGGGTCAGTTAGAGGATAGTGAATGACCCCTCTCACATCCTTCACTCAGAGTTCGACCTCCTACCCTCAGGTAGACGATACAGAGTTCCTCGCTGTAAACTCAACCGTTTTAAGAATTCTTTTATCCCAACTTCTATCAAATTTCTTAACGAGTCTGTGCAATAATTCTTCTAGTGCTCTTACCATGGTGAATTTATGAGGTGTATGTATGTGCTATGTTGTGGGATGTGTGCAATATGTGTTATGTTATGGAATGTGTGCAATATGTGTTACGTTATGGAATGTGTCCTATGTTATGGGATATGTGCAATGCTGTTGGATTAATATGGCTGAGGTGTATTGTTCTTTTTGTTTTTGTTTTTTGTCATTGTGGCCATTAAGGCATTTATGGCGCAGCTACAGTGTCCAAGACAAATTTCCCTGAGCGGGACAATAAAGTTTATCGTATCATATTGTATAAGTGGATACATAGTAAAAAGATTTTTAAAAAACTGCACCTAACCGTCATCAGGGTGACAAATCAGTGATGAGACACAGGTGAAGCTTATTGAGATAATGAGGAGAAACAGGATGAGGGAAAAAGAAAGAAAGAAAACAGCGAAACACTAAATACTTGACAACAAGCAGCAGGATATACAATTTTCTTTCAAAATTTTTTTTATTGAGTTTTCCTTGGATGCATTTCAACAGTGAATGTCAGGGCACAAGAGATTCAATCCAACACTTTAAAAAAATAAATACATAAAATAAATAAATATGTAAATATCAATGCCAAGATCATACAGAATCAAATCATACCGAAACAATGCGAGTTAAATAAAATAACCATATGAAAGAAATAGAAAAAAAGAAAAAGAAATAAAAGTAAAACAAAAAAAGGGGGCCCCAAAAATGGCCATAAGGGGACAGGGAGTAATAGTTTTTTCAAATATTTTAGATAATAAATCAAAGAAGGAGGACCAGAATCGATCTAGTTCAGGGCAACAAAAAAGAATAATCGGTTTCGTCATTGAGTCCTGGACGTGTCATCGTCTTCAGTTTGAAAAAAGTTTGATGGTTTTTTTTACTAATCCTTCAAAAGAAGCACTCCTTAAACATTTTTCAATGTCCCCTACCTGGGGTCATTTTCTTTTTCTCCTCCATGAATGGTAAATGATGGAGCAGCCGGTTTTCCAGCAAAGCAGTATAAATATATAAAGTGTGTCCAAGCAAATTTCCGTTGGTAGGATTTCATGATATATTACATAATATTTTATTGAAAACTGATCTAATTAATCACTAAATTACAAGGCGTGCCTAATAAAGTGGCCGCTGAGTGTATGTAAATCACTGTGTCTGTTTGAAGACAATGACAGCTGAGAGGGCCTGCCTGCTCTGGGTATCATGTTTCTGTGCTCAGAGGGAGTTCCCCTTGTTCTGTTTTCAGAGATGAGCTCACTGTAAACATAAGGCCTAACAGGGAACACTCATGCATACACTGCATTGAGTGTTTTGTGTGTTACAGTATAGAGACAGAAGAGACATGATTTATCTCAGCAGCACCTGTCCTGTTTGAAGACCTCCCACAGCGAGCGGACCGGCACTGCTCAGTTTCCACGACGTGGTACCAGCTGGACTCCACTTGCACTTTTTGTGTTTCCATTAGGTGAAAGCATCTGGAATCTGGTACCTGGCTCTACTTTTATACTGCTACTTAGGCCACGGCTCCAAAACAGGTAACTGAAAGGTGGAAACACTGCAGACCACTGATCTTCATTACACCATCAGTGTGCGACGTGCACGAATATCCTGCAATGGCTAAAAGCAGTTTTAATTCTTGCTGTAGCGCTGTTAATGTGTCACTTTATTACAGTAAACGCTCACATTTTAAAGTGAGAAATGAACCGTTTAGATCCCAACATGTGGTTAGTTTATCCACATAAACCAACCGGTCAACCTGTGTTGTCTTCCTGGGGATAAAGCAATCTGATGAAGTTACCTGAAGCTCTCTGGAGGTTAATGTCTGGCTGATATCATTTCTTTAGGAATATAAATGTTGGTCTCAGCCACATTAGTTTGTCTGAATGTAAATCGAAGCTTCATGTTTGTACTGGACAGAACAGCAGCATTGCCTCTGGGCTTTGTATGTACACAAATCACCATATTTCAATAAATAAATGTTTTAATTAAAACGTCCTGATCAGTCCATATTATATAAATATATAATCTACCATATGGTGCATCTTAAAGGGACAACGAGGAGTTTCTATTCGGTTATAAAAAAGTCTCATGTTAATGTGGATGAAGCTACGCTACCCACACTTGTTAATGGGCCCATTTTCGATAAATATATTGTTTTGTCTCTATCGTTATTTTGTTATTATTAGTGGTGGTGGAAGTGCTGGTCGAGCCGACCAGCGTTTCCTTACTTTTGTGGCGAGTCATGAGAATAACGCAGCCGAATCGCCGTTTATGGTCGGAACTACGACGGTATGTGATCGTCTTCGAACCTCTGACTTTAATTCTTTTTTTTTTTTTTTTTTAAGAATATTTTTTGGCTTTTTGCCTTTATTTGATAGTACCCAGTAGAGATAGACAGGAAAGGGGGAGGCAGAGAGAGGGGGAATGACATGCAGGAAAGGGCTGCCCGACGCGGGATTCGAACCGGAGCCACCTGCGGCGAGGACTGTAGCCTCTACATGGGGCGGCCGCTCTAACCACTGCGCCACGCACCGCCCCGTGACTTTAATTCTTGATGAATTAAAACATGAGTCTGTCTTGCGCCGGCCAAAGAAATGTACGGTGCGCGCGGAGGCTCATAAATGTAGTGTGAAAACGCTTCGCTTTTCCAAAACTCCTCATTGTCCCTTTAATAAATTAGAATATCATGGAAAAGTTTATTAATGTCAGGAATTCAATTCAAAAAGAGAATTATATAGATCCATTCCACACAGAATTAAACATTTCATGTCTTTATTTATTTATTTATTTATTTATTTAATTGTGATGATTATGGCTAACATTTAATGAAGACCTATCTCAAGAAAATAAAATATCTAAAAAAAACAAACAATTTAAGTTTTAAAGTATGTTCATTCTTTGGGGCTATTTGTCTTCAACTACTGAAAATGGACTTTTCCACGATACTCCTCCACCTGTAGCAGTCTATACTGTAAAGACGCTACTATCATGGAACGGCAGCAACCTCCAGAATGTTACCAAAGCTGAGTGGAGTCGACACGAGCTGGTACCATGCGGTGGAAATGTGGCTTTACTGTCACTACTGGTTGGCTTCTCACCCCCCTGAACCCCATCACACACACACAGCTCATCACCCTGGCAGGAACCTCTTGCTCGCAGCTGGGAAGTGGTGGGTGGGGGGGGTTTCCACCTGGTTGCCCCTTTTAGTCTCACTCTCTGATGAGGTAGATGGCTGATCAGCCCAACCAGTCATTTCACAGGTCAAAGCACCGAGTGAGTGAGTCACCCTCAGTGTGACAAAAGCCTCTTCTTTCTCCTCTGCCCCCCCCCCCCCCACCCCCATCATATGTGCTGTAATATCTCCAGTGATTTCATGTGATTCTCCTCTAGTCCTCTCATCACTTCTTCTCTGTTCCTTGAAGAAAAAGCTCATCTCCCGGCGCTTCAGTGGCATTACCTCCCAATGACCTCTATACCATCAGCTGTGAGTGGTGTAAAAGTGTTGAATGTACATCCCCTTCATCGCCTCCTCCCACTTATCCTGCCCTCGTCTCTCTCTCTCTCTCCCCTGTGGTCGGTGCAGACAGCGCTGCTTGGTTGCATATCTGTCATCATTGTGCCTGCGTTAGCGCTGACGCTGGAGGGAAGAGCGAGTGCCGCCTCTCACAGCTCTGCCTCTTTTTTTTTTTTTTTTTTACCCTATTTTGTCTCAGTCATTACAGGATTTTTGAGCAGTTTCCCGTCGCCATAGCAACTGATGCTGCCTTTCCTCCAAGCCCCGATCAACGACACGGGCAGGTTTTTTCCCCGCGAGCAAACAAAAATAAGTCAGAGTGAGGCGAGTGCTCCTGGCTGCTGGTTGCTTTTCACACAGCGTGGCCTCCACTCTCCACGCTGCTGCTGCTGTGGCCAGCAGTTAGTCATGGCTGATGGAAGCCACTGCTACCACGCTGTATTTAGGCACGCAGCATTTACTGTGGGGCTGTTCTCTCCCTGTGGGAATAACACAGCTAACCCTTCATACTGTCACAATCTGATCCCACTCTACCTAATACACATTTTAGTTACACAATCCCCCCCCCATCATTAGGGACCTATAAAATTTTGTTTTTTCCGTTTTTTTTGGAATTCTGTTTTTTTTTTAACCTTTTGCTCTTACTTTATTACCAAAAAGAGTGTGTTTTTAATGTTAAAGGGACATTGTGTAACTTCTCCTGTTATCTATTCACGAAAATCGAGTATTTCGTTCAAAAGTATGTTTTTCATTAATCAGTAATCCCCCCCCATTAACAAACTGAAGTGTTCCTTTCAGCTCTGAATGAGCCGTTCATATCATTCATATCTACATGGAGCGGGTAAGCTCGGTGCTGGTTGCCATGTCGCGTCGTCATGTTTTTACGTTCAGTGGCAGCGTGACGGTAGGAAACCACGGAAACTCAGCGGAGACACCGGAGCTGTCGGCTCAGGTCGAGGCGGTGTCTGTGAAAAGTCACCGTGGTAACGCAGTGAGGAGGAATGGAGCGTTACACTGATGCTGCATTCACCTGCAGTCGGGCAGACGGCCGTCGGTAACAAACCAGATGTCATTTTAGTCACAGAAGTCCAGAGAAAGCCGGTAAAACGTGGGTCAGGTAAACGATACCACATCGCCATGACAACATATTGTCACGTGTATTGTTTTGCCTCGTGCTGACGGACCACTTGTTTACATAGATGCTTGTTTATGCCGTTACGTGCAGCGGCTGTCCCAATTTCATGTGAATGCAGCATGAAAAATACGATTGAGGTGCTTGCGATATACAACCACAACGCTAGATGGGAGTAATTCCTACACAATGTACCTTTAATGACTAAAATGTACACACATGTCATTTAGAAATTACTTCAAATGTATTGAGGTAACAAACAACACTTCCTCCATACCTTATGAACAAATACTGCATGATGCAACATAACACTGCACTGTAAGCACTGCACTGAGTGCCAACAAAATATTAATGCTGATGACCTTTAAACTTTTTCCAGTAAAATAAATTATATTAATTAAAAAAAACAACAACTAGTTTTTCACAAGGCTTTTGAACAATTTTATTATGCTTCATTTGGGGTTGTGCCACCCAGATTTGCTTACCTATGTGCAATTCTCCCCAGACATACGTTTCTCTTCCACATGAAAACAGCATTTCAGTCAAATCATGTGAAATTCTGCGTCATTCCGCGTTAAAAATAGATTCCATTTTAATTGGCCAGTTCCGCGATTGCGGAAATCATAGAACCCTACATCATTTCCACTACTATTCTGGGAGAAGGAGTGCGCTTTGGATACAGGATGTAACTTTTTCTTCTCTTTTTATTGCCTAGGAAGTTTAACACATCACATTGTTGTTTTTTTCCCCAAGACTACATTTTGCTGATATTGCAGCAAATGTCAGAAGAGAGCCACACTATCAAAATGCCTCAGGAGAGACACTGTTGGTCCAAAAATAGTACCATGACGCCCGGTCCCTGTGTGACATAGGCTACACACTACACTGGTCTTGATGTGATGGCTGGCTTCCACGCAAGGACAAAGGATTTACCAGCATCTACATTTACAGCCAGGGTGAGCGTACACGCTGGAGATGGGCGCTCCGAGAGGAAGTGGCAGCACATCAGGGAGATGCGCCACCGGGCCGCGCCCCGGGGATTTTTTTCGCTTGGCACGAGCCCGATGATGCTGCAGTGTAGTGGGTGACGGGCTAGAAGCCCTTCTGACCTCCCTGTCTTTCCCACAGGGCCAGCGCTGCAGCTGGGTAGCCCGTCTGTCCCTCAGCTCCCCCCACTGCAGCGCAAAGGAAAAAAGAGACAGACCCAGAGAATTGATACTGGGAGTGAAAACACAGAAAAAGAGGAAGGAGACTCTATTCGTAGGTTTATAGTTACTTTCCAGTTTGTTGTTGTATTGCTATAAATATTTAACTGTTGCACAAAAATGAAAACATGACTTAATCCCCACCAGAATTAGAACAAAACAATTATAAAATTATAAAATAAAACATTGCTGAAATCACAGTATGGTCAATTGTGCTATATTCCAAACTGGAGATGCATTTTTTTTGTAAAGGCTACAAATCATATCATCTAGAGGAACATATAGTTTGATGTAGACCAGAGCAAAAATCACAATTGTTATTTTTATTTTTTCTGTGAAAGCGTCATAAATTGTAACAAATCTTCACACGTTGGAATTATTAATCACAGTATTCTAATTGATTGAAACCTTTATATCTATTCAGCCGTCCAAAACAGCAACAGGTAAAAGGAGAAGACAGTCATACAAAAAGATAATTGGTTAAAGAAAGTTAGTTATAAAAAGATAAATAAATGTGCTCATATGGATCCACATACAGTATACTCGACCTGTGTGTCCTCCTCTTCTGTTTCTTCTCAGTCATGTACACTATAGTCCATGTTTTGGATGTTTAAACTCAGACAGAGTAAAGTGTTATATCAGCGCTGCTCTGTTGTTCCCTGTGCATCAAAGTGGCTCAGGGCGGGGAGCAACCTTGACGTGGCCGGGTGCGAGCGGCGAGCCTGTGCACAGCTCCCCTGTCTGGGGATATAAAAAGGTCAGTGTGGATGGAAAACCTCACTCAAGGTAAAGTTTTGTGCAACCAAAACTAATGGCCAGAAGCAGCATTAGATGAAGCTGCAGAGACTGATCACAAAGACCTTGGCTATCTTGTCATATACTCCCCATGGGTTAAAGAGACCCCGAGGAGTTTGCTTTTGGTTATAAAAGAGTCTCATATTAATGTGGATGAATCTACGTTACACACTTGTTAATGGCTCCATTTTCGAAAAATGTATCGTTTTGTCTTCGCCGTTTATGGTCGGAACTACGGCGGTATCTGATTGTCTTTGAACCTCCAACTTTTATTCTTGATTAATGAAAACATTCTTGGCAAATGTTTTCGCTTTCGTCCGTCTTGTGCTGGCCCAAGAATTTCACTGTGCACGCGGAGGCTCATGGGAAATGTAGTGTGAAAACACTTTGCTTTCCAAAACACCTCATAGTCCCTTTAAAGGGGACATATTATGGAAATATCTCTTTTTGAAGGCTCTTTAACTCATTGAGTGCCGCGCTCCTTTCCAAAGTTTTAGTCAAGTGTACCGGCAAATTAGACCAACACAGTCTCACCCCTTTGCGTCAAACGGTTGACGCTTGGTCAAGGCCCCTTACGTCAATATAGTGACGTGGAGGGGGTACCCTCGAGGTCGTTTCTCGACGAATAGGGCCACTCATAGACTTGAATGCAAATCCCTCATTGTCGGATTTTGACGAAGGGGGGCGGGACCGTTTCTCCCTCACTCCCAGTGCGTCAACAGCCTGACGAACGGTCACTGTCCCTCCTCGTCACATGCCTGACTCATTAGGTGCCCGTTTTTCGTCAGGTTTTGACGCGCTCGGCTTTCAGTTGATTCCAATGCAGTTCCCTTCGCGGCGATATGTGACGCTCAGAGCAAGTGATCCAGCCGACCCGGCTGCGGCACTGACAGACGCTGTGAGCAGAGAATAACTTTTTTTTTTTTTTTTTTTTTTAACTTTTCCTTAAATCTTTATTGAACCTGATGCTGCTGTGTCTGACGTAGTTTACAGCAAGGACGTCCTTTCGGTTATTTATTTATTTATTTATTTAGTGATCATGGTGTTTGGTGCAGAATAATCAATCAATAAATAAATAAATTACGTCCTTGTCGGAAGCTGCGTCAGACCAGGAGGGGGGGGGTTGTGGATTCTACAGGTGAAGACCACTTCCGCGTTCAAAAAGCTGCTCTGTTTAATCAATATTCTGAAGAAAGATCTGATTATTAGCCACAACGCTGTAACCATCCAAGGAAGACTGTGTAACAATATTATGTGCTTCTGCTGAGTCCAAAAGCCCTTTGTAATATCAACTTTATTTTAAGAAAACACGCTTTGTTTCCAATGTCATATCACGGAGAAGCACTACATTACCCATAATCCTCATATTTATCAGCGACGTGTCTGATTGGTTGAGCTTGCTGTTACCAGCAAATGAAAAAATAAAACAAATTGAGCTTATATTATTTTCTTAGTAACTAAAAGGTCTTAACATCTTTTTTGTTTTCAACATTGAATAAAAAAACGGTGCTATATTGTTAAAATTCAACAATAAAGTGCATAAAAGTTGGCTTGACTTCTTTCTTTTTTTTCATAATTTTCACCAGCATCTTTCTGGTCCACATCACATCATATTTATTGTAATTTTTAATTCAATGAGTGACATTTTATTTTTTATCTGAAAAACATTATTATGAATTCAAGGGTCAGAGGTCACTGATTAGTGTTAAATTTAACCTTTTTGACCCTGTTTCCTTGAATAAATCACTAAGACTTTGATGCGGGAAGCTGAGATTTTGATTTGATTTTGTTCAGAGCACTAGGGACAAAGTTTCTGTAGAATTTCAGACCTGTCGGACGTCCAGAAGGGTCACAGCTGACCGTCCAGGCTCGTTTCTCGGCCTTCAAAGCCTAGATTTAGAAGCCTCTGACCTTAAAGGAGAAATGCAATTCTTTAATAGCTTCCAGGTGCTTTGGCCTATCAGGCTGAATTTTTAGCTAAAGGAGCTGGTGTACGATCAGGAAGTAGGGGAGCTGTGCATAAAGCCAATTGGTAAGTGTCAAAGGTCACAGGGGTCAAACATCAAAGTGAATCCAGCCATTCCTGCTTTTTCTCAACAAAACATACACGCTTTAAGTTATCATCATGAAATATTAATATGTTGTATATCAGAGAGTCCTCTATCAGAATATTTTGGTCCCGTTGCTCTAGGGGCCCCGGGGGGCCACTTGGCTTTCCCATGCTCCCGCAGAGTTGGGTCTCGGGGTGATGGATAAGGGCCTCACCATGAGTCCACAGGCCAAGTTTCAAGTGATTTGGTCGGTTTCTATGGAAACGGCGGCCTCAAGGATACAGAGGAATGCGACTGTTTGAAGCCCCGCCTCTCGAAAAGTAATGGCTCGATCAGGACCAAACACACATCTACGCGTTCGTCTTGGGCCCCCGAACCATATATTACAAAATCAGAACTATACGACTTTTGGAAATGTGTTTTGTCTATTTCGGATTTTCTGACTAAGAGGGTCTCTCAAGCTTTAAGTCTGACAGACTCTGAGTCAGAAAAGCCGAAATAGACAAAACACATTTCCAAAAGTCGTACAGTTCTGATTTCGTAATATATGGTTCGGGGGCCCAAGACGAACGCGTAGATGTGTGTTTGGTCCTGATTGAGCCATTACTTTTCGAGAGGCGGGGCTTCAAACAGTCGCATTCCTCTGTATCCTTGAGGCCGCCGTTTCCATAGAAACCGACCAAATCACTTGAAACTTGGCCTGTGGACTCATGGTGAGGCCCTTATCCATCACCCCGAGACCCAACTCTGCGGGAGCATGGGAAAGCCAAGTGGCCCCCCGGGGCCCCTAGAGCAACGGGACCAAAATATTCTGATAGAGGACTCTCTGATATACAACATATTAATATTTCATGATGATAACTTAAAGCGTGTATGTTTTGTTGAGAAAAAGCAGGAATGGCTGGATTCACTTTGATGTTTGACCCCTGTGACCTTTGACACTTACCAATTGGCTTTATGCACAGCTCCCCTACTTCCTGATCGTACACCAGCTCCTTTAGCTAAAAATTCAGCCTGATAGGCCAAAGCACCTGGAAGCTATTAAAGAATTGCATTTCTCCTTTAAGGTCAGAGGCTTCTAAATCTAGGCTTTGAAGGCCGAGAAACGAGCCTGGACGGTCAGCTGTGACCCTTCTGGACGTCCGACAGGTCTGAAATTCTACAGAAACTTTGTCCCTAGTGCTCTGAACAAAATCAAATCAAAATCTCAGCTTCCCGCATCAAAGTCTTAGTGATTTATTCAAGGAAACAGGGTCAAAAAGGTTAAATTTAACACTAATCAGTGACCTCTGACCCTTGAATTCATAATAATGTTTTTCAGATAAAAAATAAAATGTCACTCATTGAATTAAAAATTACAATAAATATGATGTGATGTGGACCAGAAAGATGCTGGTGAAAATTATGAAAAAAAAGAAAGAAGTCAAGCCAACTTTTATGCACTTTATTGTTGAATTTTAACAATATAGCACCGTTTTTTTATTCAATGTTGAAAACAAAAAAGATGTTAAGACCTTTTAGTTACTAAGAAAATAATATAAGCTCAATTTGTTTTATTTTTTCATTTGCTGGTAACAGCAAGCTCAACCAATCAGACACGTCGCTGATAAATATGAGGATTATGGGTAATGTAGTGCTTCTCCGTGATATGACATTGGAAACAAAGCGTGTTTTCTTAAAATAAAGTTGATATTACAAAGGGCTTTTGGACTCAGCAGAAGCACATAATATTGTTACACAGTCTTCCTTGGATGGTTACAGCGTTGTGGCTAATAATCAGATCTTTCTTCAGAATATTGATTAAACAGAGCAGCTTTTTGAACGCGGAAGTGGTCTTCACCTGTAGAATCCACAACCCCCCCCCCTCCTGGTCTGACGCAGCTTCCGACAAGGACGTAATTTATTTATTTATTGATTGATTATTCTGCACCAAACACCATGATCACTAAATAAATAAATAAATAAATAACCGAAAGGACGTCCTTGCTGTAAACTACGTCAGACACAGCAGCATCAGGTTCAATAAAGATTTAAGGAAAAGTTAAAAAAAAAAAAAAAAAAAAAGTTATTCTCTGCTCACAGCGTCTGTCAGTGCCGCAGCCGGGTCGGCTGGATCACTTGCTCTGAGCGTCACATATCGCCGCGAAGGGAACTGCATTGGAATCAACTGAAAGCCGAGCGCGTCATAACCTGACGAAAAACGGGCACCTAATGAGTCAGGCATGTGACGAGGAGGGACAGTGACCGTTCGTCAGGCTGTTGACGCACTGGGAGTGAGGGAGAAACGGTCCCGCCCCCCTTCGTCAAAATCCGACAATGAGGGATTTGCATTCAAGTCTATGAGTGGCCCTATTCGTCGAGAAACGACCTCGAGGGTACCCCCTCCACGTCACTATATTGACGTAAGGGGCCTTGACCAAGCGTCAACCGTTTGACGCAAAGGGGTGAGACTGTGTTGATTAGACCATATTTGACTTTTTATTTTAGAGCCATAGTGTATTCTATATTATTGCCACCAACACATACTGTAGCTCATTTGAAAGGTTTAACTTTATCCTTCAAATGGCCACAAACCGTTTGTTTCTACGTGCCTCCGTTCCTGAGAAAAGTCAAGCTAAACATGGCTGGGTTTCACCAAAATCCCTCCTTTTTTTCTAGAAAAGGAGATAGAGCGTCTTTTATGAAAGGTGCGCTGTTTGTGTCTGTCGCTCTTCAGACACTCGCATTTCTGGATCAAAGGGCTCGTATAAGATAAATATACACAACAATTGTTGTTCTATTCACAAAACCACCATCGGGGGCGGGGGGGGGCGCCACTAAACAGCAATAACACAGACGCACCGTGCCGTGTCACAGCCTCTCGCCGCGGAACGTGAGGGTCTGTCGGCCACAGCGGCTCGCGAACACCGGTCCCGCCGGTGGTCGCGGTCCGTCTGTGGTACGGGTCGGTGGTGCCGGTCTGCTTTGGTCCAGAGACCATCAGATTTTACCGCGGGAGGACTTTGGGGAGGACACGGTGTTGCTCCAGATGAAGACCGGGCGGGACAGTGGGCTGAGAGCTTCCTGGTTCAGCTCCCAGCTGCTGCAGCCTCGCGGGTGAGAGCGGAGCAGCAGCGGAGCAGCTGCTGCATCCACATGCAGAACTCCGTTTGCAGAAGCTGAGTTATGATAAAAACTTCCAGATCATGAGCTGTCATGTGACTTTGATCGTCATCTATTTCAGTTCTCCTCGTCGTAGATTCCCCAAATTTACATATAATGTGTATTAAAGTGTCTATTTTCATAATTTAAAAAAAAAGCAAAAAACGAAAAATTTCGTTTTTGGCACTCAACGCATGGGAACGAAAAACGAGAAATTACGTGGTTGGCACTCAATGAGTTAACATACTATATTCAGGTGTTTGTCTCAAGTTCTCAACGGGCCTGAAAATTACAATCTGAACCGACCCGCGGGTTATTAAGCCCGGACCCGACGGAGCCTGACACACCAGCATTAATGGTTCAGTGGTTCTGCCCACAGCAGCACAAGATGCAGAGTGGGAGACTCACATGAACAAACAATTTACACCAGAATGTGTTTTATAAGAGAGAAAAAACGGAAGCCCGAGGTCCGACCCGACCCGAGTCACTTTCATATTTTTTCTCCCCGAACCCGGCCCGAACCCACGGGTCTTGTTGGGTTTGTCGGGCTGGCCCAAACTCTAGTTTGTCTTGCCTTCCGACCCCCAAAATGTGAGAATTGACCAAAAAAAATCTGTAATTTTCAGGCTCCCTAGGTTGAAATCCATGTGGTTTTATGAGCTGTTCCCTCGGTTGTCTTCCAGTGATGTAACTAGGATACAAATTTGCATAACCCCACCCCTACCTGGGACCAGTAGAAGAGGCGGGGCAAGCAATAGTTCATTTGCATTTAAAGGGACAGACACTGAAACCAGCCGTTCTGAACAGGGCTGTTTTGAGAGGATGTAAAGAGCTGTGATGTTTGATCCTTGGGGGATTTGACCAAAGCATGTCACAGACATGTCTTTAAGACACCTGGGAACTATTTTAATTTGTGGAAAAGGGACATAATATGTCTCCTTTAAGAAAAGGTTTGATTGCTGTTTAATTACTCAACTCTTGCCTCCAGTCTCACAATTAACTAAAGTAAATAGCTGTATGTTTTTTAAATGTATGATAATTAATCAAAAGTAATTTTGAAGGTTTCCCCTACTGTTTCCGGCAAGTTATGTGTAATGGCTACAAGTCCTACGTGTCAAGGGTCAGCTCAGTCTGAATTCTGTGAGAGGAAGCCATAAGTTTTTGTCAACCTTCATTTTTTTTCTCATAACTGTGACCCCCCCACTAGCCCCCCACCCCCTCCCACTGCACCAGTGACAGTCTACTCCGGGCTCAGCCACCCTGATCTCTTATTTGCTCTCACAAAATCAAACAACGTGTACCAGAGAAGTCAGCAGCAGGTTTAGAGGACTGAGGTTAAAGTGCTGAGGTATGAATGAGCAGCGCTGTGGTTTTTAACCATTACACTGCTCCGTTAGCGTTTTTCTTGTAGCTGACTTGTCGGAACACATTAGTGGTAGGTTTGCTCCTGAGGTCACCTCAGGCAAAAAGTCCTCTGTCATGTAGATGGAGAGAATGGTGTGTGTGTGTGTGTGTGTGTGTGTGTGTGCGTGTGTGAGAGAGTGGGGGAGGGGGCTGGGGGCTTGAAGGAGGAAGAGATCACACACATACATGAAGAGGTCTTCATGCGCCTCCTCTTTGTGAAGTTCTTCTTTTTCTTTTTTTTTTCTTTACAAGCTTCTGGTGGTGTGTGTGCGTGCATGTGTGCGTGCGTGTGTGCATGCTTCATTGTTTCCTTCATGAGTGATATGTCAACTCTTCCAGCTGCAGCAGTTCAGCCTTTGTATGTTGTTAGTGCATTATTTGAAATGTGATATGTTATGTGAAAGAACTAACACTAAAGTGAACTCAGTCACACAAATATGACAATGATGGCTCAGGTGACAGGTGGGTCAATACATTCAGAGGGAGGAGCTTCGCCACCTAGAATTTCCTTCACAATATGAGACAAATAAAACAACTGCATAAAGGCATAAATTATCAGCAGAAACACAGAGGGGCATTACTGATGTGGCAGAACACTGGGTTTATATTCAACTTAATCAATGCACAACTCTGGTAATCGTGTTTTAACATAGCTGAGACCAATCAGTGCATTACCACAGACCCTTCAGTAAAAGAGCTCTTTACAAACCTCATACAGTCTGCCTGCTGTTAAACAAATGCCTGGAGTGGCCTGAGATGAAAATGCATGTAACCTCGTGCTGGTTGAGTATTTGACTGCAGTCTCTGATCTGTTTTAATCTGTCGATTGATTTTTCTGGTCACCCAGGGGCCTGAATAACAGACTCTAACGTATTGTGTTGTTGGTGGCAGAGAGATTATCAGCAGCCTGGTTCTCTCCAGGTAAAACCAGCTCAGAGGTACTTCAGCTCTCTCAAATCTTTTGATAGTGGTGGGGATTTTTTTTTAAAGCAATCAAATGGAAAAAATGATGGACTCCTTCTACTCTCAAATGAATTTGTCTTTCTGTTCAGAGCGATGTCACATGACCTAGTCCACATGTACAGGGTACTTTTGAAAATTAAGTTTTTCCCTCTGTTGAAAAATAAAAGTTCACATCCACACACAAAAAAATCTCTTTCCTTTCTTCTTTTGACATTGGCAAATGTTGTACTGAAGGGTTGTGTCGCAGTGATCTCCATGGTGCATTCTGACATCTGTGTTCCTCAGCATGGTACTGTATGTTGATGTGTAAATGTGAAAAGTCCTGTAAGTAAAAATTAAAAGCAACACTACTTTGGCCAATCACTGCAGTTCTTAGTGCTGTCAGCGTGTAAACAGAAGAGCTGCAGAATCTGATGTCACAAGCAAACCAACACCGAACACCTAATACAACCTATTGCCATAATCCCTATAGTTTTAAGAGTATGGTTCATTACCTTTAATTGTAGGTAGGTTTCAAATGTGTTATGAAATTGCGTTAATAAGTTAGAAGAAAGCTATTCCTCATTTCTCATAAAGTGTGAGGTATGAATTTGAATTTTGCCAAAGTAACCCACACTCGTCTTATATTCTTATTTTCCTATTTAATAATGTTTGCTTATATTGAATCATGTCTTCCAACTTGTCTATGTATTATATGTAAGTACTTTAGTGATATTGTCTCTACACCATGATTGATTGTAAATGTAATAGGTTGTAAGGGGGTAGGTTCCTCATAAGCCTTTGGCTTCTTACCTATCCGTTTCGTATGTACATATGTATGTATGTCATTCATACGAAATAAAACAATCAATCAATCAAGCTGTTTTTAGACCGGCGGGGCAGAGACGTGAGCTCTGCATGGTGCGCGGTATTTCTGGGCTTTCCCTCATCAAACTCATCAAATACACAATCCAACAACTCCAAAACGCTCTGGTGGACAAGTTGTGACCTGCACATTCACCACGCTATGAGATAATAATGGAACGTTACGAGAAGGAGTTGTTTTCGAGGTAAATGCATAGCTGGAACTACATTCCAGACACGGCTGCTTGGCGGAGTGATTTCAAAAGTGCGAGTATTTGCTTCATGTGTCATAATGTTACATACAGTAATTATACGTTATCATTTCATAGCGTGGTGAATGTGCAGGTCACAACTTGTCCACCAGAGCGTTTTGGAGTTGTTGCATTGTGTAGAGTTTGATGAGAGAAACGTAGAAATACTATGACCCTCTGTTGCATTAGCTGAGTAGTTCACGTCTCTGCCCCGCCAATCGAAAAACAGCTTGCACCGACAATTAAAGGTAATGAACCTACTCCTAAAGGGATTATGGCAATGGGTGAATTTGCCAAAATGTTGTAATATCCCTTTAAGGACTGCAAACTCTGTTGATGTGTGGATGTGTGTTTTTAAAAAGCTCTGTCTAGCTGTGGTGAGTGGACATTATGACACAGATGTGTTGGACTTGTTATTATTTTAATGTTTGAATGCAAATATTCACTTAAGGGGAAATGACTCCAGGTTGTGTTTTATTACCGTTTGAACATTTTCAATGCATTTTAACAACACTGTGTTAGTACTGAGGACTGTGGTTTCTTTGGTCATTATAATTGAGATACTGCACTTCATATCTCCAGTACATGGATAACACTGAATTGATTTGTGTGTCCTGTTCAGTGTGTCCTCCAAGCTGCAGCAACTTCTCAGCGCGGTAACCGACGGCCATGGTGTCCTGCTGTTCACACTCATGCCATGTGCAGCATAAAATCAGATCACAGCTGCTCACAGACGGATGGACACAGGCCAACAACTCCCTGACTTCTTTATTAAAACAAGATTTAGTTTTTGCTATGAGCTGTCGTATGAAGCTGCACTTGCTGTTACCACCATTGGTCATAAAATCTGCAAAGATGCCACACAGTATATCTAATAAATTTAAATCTAAAATAACCTTTCAACAGGACCAGGCCAGTTATTTTCCCCTTATTTCCAGTCTGTGTGCTAAACTAAGCTATTTATGACACGGATAAAAATACTCGTGTAATTATTGGCAGGAGTACTAACCATCAAACTATGCCCAAACTCAGTAATGTAGTTTGTAGTGGACGTTTCAGTGTGATCAAACAACTCTCAAGAGGGAAATAAAAAATCACAGTTACCTATTGGTTCCAGCCTCAGCTTCATGAAATATATCAAACTTTTGCACAGTGACCACTTGGAAAAAGAGATTTTCAGTGTCAGTGAGGCTTTATCAGGTGTCTGTGTGTAGCAAAATATAAAAGAATGTATATAAAGGGTGGGAATCTTTGGGTGTCTGATGATTCGATTCGATTCGATTCCAATTCTTAGGGTCACGATTCGATTCAAAATCGATTATTTAATTTTTTTTGCGATTTTTTGTTTGCTTTTTTAACACCAGACCATGTGAGAAAGTTGAATGACGATGATGTCTACAGACTATTATATTTTCACCCAAAAAATGCACATCACATGTTGCAGATTTATTCAGCAGCAATATATTTGAACCATTTTAAAGTAATTAAACAAGTAAGTAAAGTAAACATTCATTAGAGCATTTAAATCTGATCAGTTAACGTTAGTAGGCGGTTAACGAGCATCTTAGCGTCATGGCTTCCTGCAACTCTGTGTATGGAAGCCTGTGAGGGCGCGTATTGAGACGGAGGAAACGTAAATAAAGAAGATTATGAATCGATCCTGAATCCTAGAGGATAAGAATCGCGATTCTTACATGAATCAATTTTTTCTCCCAACCCTAATATACTTATATTATTTCGCAAATGCCGTATCATCACAAAGACAAATTCCTATTCATCACCTCTTCCCTCTCCCCCCCTCTCTCTTTTAACTGTGCTGTGTTTACTCTGGCCTGGTTCCTTCCCTCTTTACGAGCTCTGACAGGAGCTGGAGACGAAGAGATATGATCATACCAGTAGCTCGTGTGTGTGTGTGTGTGTGGAGGGCGGGGGTCCATGAAGTGAATGAGAGCAGTCGTGGTAAACCTTCAGTGTGGAGTGTGTTTATGAGCAGCTGGTGTGTCATTTTCAATCAGCATCTCATGCGCTGTAAGGGAGGAGGGGGCGCGAGGGCTGGACTTTGCGTTTTTCTACACACAGTACAGTGCTGGAACTTTACTGTACTTAAAGGGATAGTTCAACATTTTGCAAATTGGCCTATTGCCATAATTGCTATAGTCATAGCAGTAGGTTCGTTACCTTTAATCGTCGGTGCAAGCTGTTCTTAGAACGGCGGAGCGCAGCCGCGAGCTGCTCAGAGCTACGCTACGGAGGCTAATGGGATTTCTTGGTTTCCCTCATCAAACTCATCAAATAAACAATCTAACAACTCCAAAACGCTCTGGTGGACAAGTTGTGACCTGCACATTCACCACGCTATGAGTTAATAACAGAACGTTACCAGACAGAGTTGTTTTAGAGGTAAATTCATGCAAAACCCCTGATGCACGTTGCCTTCAGGGACAGTTTTTCAGCAAGCAGTGTCTGTATTTACCTCGAAAACAACTCCGTCTCGCAACGCTCCATTATTATCTCATAGCGTGGTGAATGTGCAGGTCACAATTTGTCCACCAGAGCGTTTTGGAGTTGTTGGATTGTGTATTTGATGAGTTTGATGAAGGAAGCCAATAAATCCCATTAGCCTCTGTAGCGTAGCTCTGAGCAGCTTGCGGCTCTGCTCCGCCGTTCTAAACATAGCTTGCACCAACAAAAAAAAAGGTAACCAACATACTGCTATGACTATAGGGATTATGGCAGTGGACCAATTTGCCAAAATGTTGAACTATCCCTTTAATGTTCTGAACCCAGGGGTGGAAGCACGGCCACCCTCGCAATCAATGTAACCACTGCTGACTGCTACAAACTGTGCGTGAGTGAGCTTTTATCCAATAAATTGATGATAAATCGGGAGGAATCCCAGACAGCAGCTTGAATGTCACTTACTATCCCGGCAGAAGTCTGTTAAACTGACTCTGAGCCGTTGCCCATCGCCTTCCTTTGCCAAGTCATGTCTGCTTGTCGCTTGACAAATCAACTCATAACGTGTTTGTCTTTACAGAATAAGCTTGACCTCGCAGCATGCCAGCTCGTGTGTCGTGGAGGAGGGGCGGAGTTGGATTTTTGGGAATCGAGCTGAATAGGAACATGCAACAGCTGCTTGTTGGAATAACAGAGTGGCTAAAATGACTGCACCACATGGGTCATATTACCCACCCAGGCTTTTAATAGGCCCGGCCGTGACTGCAGAGAGAAATGATTAGTATGGAGCACAGTAGCACGATCGCATATCGCAGATGAAAGCGTTTTGAAAGGCATGTTGACAGAAGAATACGCCGCCTTAGTGTGTTCTTTGTCCAGGCGCATTGTAAGCTGAGAGGCTTTGAATGGAGCACTCTTCCAGTCGTGTTATCCCCCCCAAAAACTCTTTTGGAGTGCATGCTCTCCCTTCATATAGTCCATTGATGAAATCCACCATGGTTTCGGCTCTTTGTCGGAATCTCCATCAGACTGGCTTGTCACGGCGATTAAGTCATGCTACTCTTCCACTGGAGCTGCGTTCTACATATGGCTACTGAGGCTTTTGGAAAAATATTTGTCAAAGTAATTTATATTTTAGCCTGGCCGCTGTGGCGAGGATTGTGAAGTAGAATTATTGCTCTTGGCAGTTTGCAGGGAGATGGAAAACCAACCGTCGTTATTGGTTTTATAGGAGAATTAAATATATTTTAATGAGCGACTTTATTCATAACTTATATTTAGATCTAATCCTCAAACTATGAGTTCCACATATTTGCTCTCCACAGCTCCCATGTGCTCTCGGCGGCTCGCGGCGCTCTGTGAGGCTCTATCTGTTCTCCCCTTTGCGGAAAATTGAAAAAATATAGAAAGAGTCAGTAGCAGACACACTCCTCAGCTCTAACCAATTTCCTGTGGTGATTCAGGAGTAGTGTGTTTTGTAAATGCCCCAAAACCACTGGTATGACAACAGAGAAGGCATTTCCAAATCATCTCAGTGAATCATTGAAGTAAATCATACTTAATGTGCAGAAGAGCGCTACAAGTCTTCACAGAGCAAACCTCTGGACTCTGGATCAACACCTCCTCCACCTGTGAACTATTGTTGCATCCTTGGTGTGTCTGTGGTGTGTGTGTGAATATCCCTGTGACAGTTTGTCATGTTTAAAGGGGGCATTACTATCTGTGACAAACAAATCCCCTCTCCTATAATTAAGAGGACCTGAAGACGGGATGTGAAGCTGACAGTGTTAAATCTTCAGTGGATAATGCAAACCAAACAGTTATTATGTGTTGTGTATATTCATGACTGATGACAGAAAAACAATACGCCACTTTAAAGCTACTCTGAAGACATTAGCTATAATCACATCACTTAGCTTTAACATGTTGTGCATCCAAGGCTTGGAAAAAATCAAATGTGCTTTAATGTTTTGCTAAACAATCCATGTTTGGGGATCTGTACTGTATATGCTCTGCTTGTAAACCTTCAGTTTGAACAGTCTCAGTGGTCATTAGAAAGAAAGAAAGAAAGAAAGAAAGAAAGAAAGAAAGAAAGAAAGAAAGAAAGAAAGAAAGAAAGAAAGCTATTTTAAATTTGTTCATTCAGAAGATTTCAGAGACACCAAGTATTTAACATGTTTCATGATATCTGGAATATTTTTGGAGTGTTGATCAGTAACCGACTTGATAGCTCCTCCAAAATGAAGCCAAAACATCTCAACTGCCCCCTATTGGCTGGCTGTTTTATAACCCCGCCCCCTCCTCTGTACGTAATGGAACATGGGCCAAACAGAAAAAAATCATACAACAATGGTCTCTGATACGTCTTTCTAGGAACCATTTCCTCTCCTGGAGTTATATAGGCAGTGTGCCATCTTCATGACTGTGCACAAGCAATACAATAAATATGATGATGATTTTGATTTTTAGTAGGGGTCAACTGATTATCGTCATGGCCAACAATAACGAGTGATAACATCTAATCGGCTGATATTTGAAATTCTTACGATAATCGCATTATCCATTGTTTTTTTTCACCGATAACAGATACGATAAAAGTATTTTAAATTATATTTTTTTGGCTTTTCATGCCTTTATTTGATACGACAGTTGAGAGAGACAGGAAATTTGGGAGGCAGATCGAGGGGGGATGACACGCAGGAAAGGGCCACTCGATGCGGGATTCGAACCAAGGCTGCCTGCAGGGAGGACCTTGGCCTCAACACATGGTGTGCCTGCATAAATGTATTTTAAAACACGCTACTTTGGCTCTGATGCAGCGTCTCTCTGCCGTAAGTCACCACTCTGTGTAACAATGTCCCGCTCACAACCCTCACTGATTGGTTCCATGGCTCAAGTGATAGCCAATCAACACCGAAGCCTGCAGTGCCACAGTCAATGAGGAGAAACAGACTGCTGCGGTGAGCCAGACGTATACACTGTCCGCTGTATTCAGTCTGATCCCAGGAGTGTCCTAAATTTGGACACCAAAATTTTCATTTTTTACTGCAAATAAGTATTGACTGTATATTATACAGCTAATCGTTTATCTGGCATATCTAACTAACCCCGCCAGGTCCGATATCACCGGGCTTATTAGAAGTTATCCGGAACTGTTTGGTGACATCCCCTCCCAGACCACTGTGTTAAAGCATGACATCGATGTAGGCGCCCATAGGCCCATTAAGCAGCATGCGTACCGCGTTGCTCCCCACAAGCGTACCATAATGCCACAGTAAGCGCGATACCTCCTCGACAATGGCTTTGCGATCCCCAGTGACAGTCCCTGGAGCTCTCCGTCGCTCGTAGTCACAAAATCAGACCAACCCCCACGTTAACTCCAAAATATCGATTTGCTATCAGTTTCCTTGATTACTACTAATCGGCATCAGCCCTGAAAAAAGCACATTGATCGATCCCTAACTTTTATGAGATGAAGTGCAGTTCATTTCAGGAGTAAATGTGTCTCAGAACCACTTCTCACAGACAGTGTGTTGTCTCTGTGGTCATCGTGTCCTTCCTGTGAACTCTGGGACCGGGAGAAGGAGACGTGGGCTGTCAGATGAGAATTGTCAGAAGTCTTTACAGACCTAAAAACATGGCGTCTTGACACCTCTATTCTGGTTTTAGAATGACTCTTTGCCCCTTTTGAAAAACACCCGTCGAGCCAAATGAAATCTTCACACAGTGGAAAATCGAAGAAAAAAAAAAGCTTCCTTCCAGCTGGCAAGTATTACAATCCCACTTTGTCCCAGTTCTTTGGCTCAAAAACTTTTTAGTTGTTGTTGTTTTTGTTATTAATCGAGTCGACCGCCCCCCCACCTCCTTCTGCCTTGTTGTGATGTGGGATCACAGAGGACTTCTTAACTTCTTACAGGGCTTGGATGTTTTCAGCAGTTTTGTTCCTCTGTGACTTTGGCAAACACGCTCACTCACATAGTCTGGCTGAACTTGTTGTTTTGCCCCTGTGTCCTTGGGTGTATTTGGGAATACTTAGAATGTGTCATTCACAAAAATCTTCCATTCATGCGTGGAGTACGTTTTAGTTGAGTGTGAACTGGATGTTCTCCCTTCCTGAGTGAATATACTGAAGCACTTCTCAAGGAGCTTGCATTGTGTGTTGTCAATGTCTAATAACTTACAAGATTATTAAACCATGTGTCCGTAACCGTTTGAAGAAGTTACTCTGGGTTGTTTTCTGATATTTCAGTGACCGAAAAGTTAATTGATTAATCCATAAAAAGATAATCAGATTCACTGATAATAGTTATGGCTGTGTATTGGCAACAATCAGTCTGTATGATACATATCCCAAAGTGGCAGGATGATCAGATGTAGTGGCAGACTGTGAGCAAGGTGATGTATTGAGATTTCTTTTGCATTTTCAGAAAAACTCTCAGGAAAACACAAGTTTGTATCAACAAATTAATACAGTTTATTCTTATGCATTCATAACATCCTACATCATTGTGCAATCTGAACAAAGTAGTTACTGTTGCTGGGTTCCAACGCAACACAAAACCACTGCCACCATGTAAACTATTGATAAAAATCAATCAATACAGCACTTTAAAGAATCCATAGTGTTACGTCATAAAATATATAGATATTGATATTTTCTTACACCTTTTATAGTATGTGCATGTTTTGGGTTATTTGGCTGACATATGGCTGAGTGAGTGGGCAGTGAGTGTGAGATATTTAATTTGAAGGCTTCTAATGTAAGGTGTGCAGCCTTATCAAACAG
The DNA here is from genome assembly GCF_045865225.1 of Trachurus japonicus. NCBI lineage: Eukaryota > Metazoa > Chordata > Actinopteri > Carangiformes > Carangidae > Trachurus > Trachurus japonicus. Next base: position 1,887,871 of record NC_140907.1, on the reverse strand, counting down.
TAAACACTCATGGTGAATAGAGACGGTGTAATCCTGCATCTCAGCTTCTGCCTGGTGACTTCATGAATAGAAGAATATAATGACTTTTAAACAGGCTGCACTGCTGTTGAATACATTGAGTGCCTGAGGAAAAGAAATGAAAAAAGTCTCTCTGCTGGATGAACGTTAATGCATGACAAGCAGCTCTCTGAACCATCTGCTGCTCCACGCTGACTGCTCCCTGATCTGATCCAGTCTGCCAACCAACAACCTGTCTGTCTTCTGTGCAGGGCTTCCACTACTGACCTTTTACTTGTTCACTAACCTGACGGAAAATTGTCTTCATTTCTTTTACAGTAGCACTTATTCCAATATCTAAACAGCTTTGGAGCAAAATGTGCAGTAAAAATAACTTGTTATGGAATGGAGGCTCTCATGGCTGAAAACCAACCCCAACTTAACGGTGGCTATCCTTTAGCGCTAAAGGACCTAAACCGAGTCGAGTCGAGCCGAGCCGAGTAGAGCTGTAACTGTGTAGTGGAAAAAGGTGCAAACAATGGTAACTGGTAGATTATTATTGTGCGTCTGCCCCAATACTGAAGCAGTGGCAGCAAGGATTTTGTTGTGGCGGGCCACGCGCCTCCGTTCCGGTGTCCCAGATTTCGTCTCGCCAGAAACATGGACTGGTTAATGATTAACGTTATTGGTGTTCTAGTCAGATAATTAAGAATAATTGACAATATTCCATTACAACAGCAGTCCTTAAAGGGGAACGACAACAAGTCCGGTCGCTTTTCCTCTGTATTGCTAACCCTCCTCCTGGTCATGTGCATTTGTTTTAAACAAAGCTGTCAATGGACCGGTAGACAACGTTATTTATCATATAGGCTTAACGTGTATATTTGTGTAGTCTTATCTGTCATAAACAAGAGATTATGGGTTACTGGGCACGTTTCTGTTGCGATGCCGCAGAGAAGAGAGCTGGGACACCGGGTCGGAGACTCTGATCTTACAAGGTTGGTTTTCAGCCAAGAGACGCTAGGTGGAAGGCAGAGAGCCTCTATTCCCCCTGGAACAAGTTACAAGTCATTGATTTGACTATAACTATTACTCTGAAGCTGTTTCATGAAAGTAAAAATGTAGCATAGCTCCTCTTTAACGTTAGCCACCTCTATAGACATTGCTCCATGGATTGCCTTCTTGCTGGCTTAGTTGAAAACAAATGCACATGGCCGGGAAGAGGGGTGGGGGGTGGGGGGGGTTAGCTGTGAATTTGTATGACAGTAAAAATATTCACTAAGAAAAAAGCAACTGGACTTACATAGTTCCCCTTTAATATCTCTCTGCTCACTGGTTTTCATGCACTCTCTTCAACAAGTGGCTGCTTCATAAGTGCACCGCTGAAGAATAAATCTAAGTTGTACTATTATGTTTTATAGTGGAATCATTACGGCTTTTTTATGTTTTATATTTGATATTAAAATCTTTTCCAAATGCCCACTCAACTGCTGAGGTCCTCGTTAGGCTGTAAGCACCATGTTTGGGAATAATCACAGCAATAAATCCCGACAGGTCAGGTCAGGCAGTCGGACTCTCTTTCTACCCATGAATCAGCTGTATCCTGTCCTGATCAGCAGCCTCTATTTTCCCCCCGTGTCGACAGAGTTATGACCTTCTCCAGCGGAACAACTTTCACTCTGGTGAACAGCTGCTGTTTACCCCTCCTAATCGCAGGCAGCTGAGCATCCATCAGACCACTAATGAATAAAATTGCATCATATCATGCCCTATCCCCTCCACTGTAACTTAATGATGCTCCGCGCTCTATCACACACTCACTGTAGCCGTTTTAAGCGGGCCCACCCACTGTTCTTTTACAGGCGTTTACAAGGATTCAAGCGCTGCTTCTTTGCGGGCAAAGTCTCTGGAGGGACTGGTCTGTGATGGGAGAGTGGAGCTGTAAATGCACCGCTGAGAGTTGTTAAATGCATCATTTTACACACCGCTTTCTTCTTACATGTATTCATGACCTCAGGACTAGCTTTCCCCCTACGTTGAACTAATTTGCAGTTGTAAACTTTTATATTGTCATGGTGTCTACTGTCTCTTTACTGTAGAGCATGAAAGTGTTGCTAAAATTGGGAAAGTGTGTGTGTCTGATTCCTCCATATGAGGACCAGTGGGGAAGCAGGAGTCGTTACAAATGAACTCATCAGTGACACAGAAAAAAAAACGCTCTGTCTTTTATGATGCTGTAAACACAGTGTGAAGTTGTGCGCGTATTGGCTTCTCTCTAATTAAACTGGGAGACAGAGGACTAGTTAAAAATGCCTCCTGATCCCACAGGCTCCACAGACAGCGGTCGTGTTATTGTTCCCCCACAAACATCACTGAGGTTTTTCCTCTGAGAAAGCATGTTCCTGATCTGAGACCAGCTCTGACAGAAGGAATAATTAAAGTGCAGAGTGTGAGAAATGTCAGTGTTGTGGTTGATACATGTAGAAACCAGGGCCCAGTTGTTCAAAAGGTCTAATCTGGATCAAAATTATCCAAATTCTGAAATCCCTTGTTTTGCCATCCAGGATCAATTAATTCATCTTACTTTTATCCCAGTTTTTCAAAGCACATCAGTCCAACTCTCCATCAGTCTGATCCAGATACAAACTTTTCAAGATTACCAAATCTGGATAATGAGTCTTCTAAATGAGACTGCATCACACTGAAATGTAAATGTGGTGTATGTATTGCTTTTATTCCATGTCTTTTAAACAGTTAGTTTAAATAAAATAACAAAAATGCAAATGTACATCACTTTAGTCAAATAAGTTGTGTATATTTTTCCATGTGTTTCAAAATCAAATTACAAATATTATTTGAATATCCAGTAGTTGGGGAAAGGTTCTTAATTTGTGGAACAATCAAAAGTTAACTCTGTTTACTTTATCACTGTAATGGTTTAAAAAAACTGGTGCAAAATATAAATCAATGAATATATATATGTATATATGTATATATGTATACTACATTATAAATGTTGTTTATTTGACCAGTTGTAGTTTAATTTAAAGAGGAACTATGCAAGTCCGGAGCTTTTCTGCTGTTCCGGTTACGCTCCTCTCGCCCATGTGCATTTGTTTACAATGAAGCCTGCGAGAAATCAATACATGGAGCGGTGGATAACGTTATACAATGTTACGGTGTGTGTGTTTGTGTAGTCTTAACCGTCATAAACAAAAGATTAGGGGTTACGGTGCGCGTTTGTGTTGCGTTTGTGCCACAGAGAGGAGAGCTGGGACACCGGGGCGGCGGCCGAGTAACTACACTGATGTTACAAGGTTGGTTTTCAGCTGTGAGACGCCTGGTGGAAGGCAGAGAGCCTCCGTTCTCACTCGTAACAAGTCACAACTCACAAGTCATAGTTAACTATCACAATTACTCCGGAGCTTTTTAATTAAGGGAAAAATGTAGCATAGCCACGGGAGAAATCTTGCTTAGTTCCTCTTCAAATCACATATTTTTCCTGAATCCACACGACTGCTTTCATCAGAATGATCCTGACTTTTTGGATCAAAGTTATCCCGATCCTTCTTAAAAGTTTTGAACAACACAAACTGAGGGTTTGATCCAGATTAAAACCAAGATTACATGATCTAATCCGATCTCAGAATCCGTTTTTTAGTTTTGAACAATCCATTTTCAAGATTTGATCCAATCCATTATCTAAAATCCAATCAGATTACCTTCGAACAACTGGGCCCTGAGGATTAATGAAATGATGGAAATGTTGGGCGGTCTGCGGTCTGGGAGCAGAAGTACCTCAGTGCCTCCTTCTACATGGTGTGGCTCCCTGTTCAACTGCACAGCCTCATCCAAACGCTCAGCTGGGCCAGACACATCTGCTGCACATGGTCATTATGTAGGACCACGTTAAATGGTGGAGGGTGGGCAGCAGCTCCACTGCCACCAACGCCTTGAGACACACAGCAACATGCAAAACCCATTGTACGCTGGTGGAGTTATTAGCCATTGTGTGCTGGAAGACATTAAAGAGACAGTCTTTTAATGGCTGTGTTTGATTATGCCTCTCACTAATTGATGTCTGTGAGATGCTCTCTAATGTGCAGTCATTTTTCCCAGAAGTAAAAACCACTTAATTTGACATAATACGCATGGAGCACTCAGCCTTCTCTGTTACTCTAGCATATACTGTAGATTGTTTACTTCCCCTGCTGAGTAAAATCACAGATAAAAAACAGTTGTGCCAAAGAGAAGATGAGCAAAGTTCTTGTCACTACAGACTAATTCTTTGTGAGTTGGCCATTTGCATCACAGTGTGCTGCCAGATGTTCTTGTTGGTATTGTTACATTTGATCTACCATATCGTCTTATATTCAGCTCAATACCGTATGTCTGTCACCACCAGCAATAGTTTGACTTTTAGGCTGAGCTCAGTGCAGGACTGTTGCAGGAGGTCGTCATGAAGTGAGTCAGGATGTTTTCTTTAAAGGGACATTGTGTAACTTCTCCTGTTATCTATTCACGAAAATCGATTATTTTGTTCAAAAGTCTGTTTTTCATTAATCAGTAATCACCCCCATCAACAAACTGAAGTGTTCCTTTCAGCTCTGAATTAGCCGTTCATATCATTCATATCTACATGGAGCGGGTAAGCTCGGTGCTGGCTGCCATGTCGTGCCGCCATGTTTTTACGTTCAGTGGCAGCGTGACGGTAGGAAACCACTTGTTTACATAGAGGCTTGTTTATGCCGTTACGTGCAAGCAGGGGGAATGACATGCAGTAAAGCGGTGCCCGATGCGGGATTCGAACCGGGCCAACTGCAGCAAGGACTATAGCCTCTGCAAATGGGGCGCCTGCTCTACCCACTGCACCACTTGGCGCCCTGCAATTTAGTAAAAAATGCTCCAGAAGAGAATCTCCAACTCTACCTTTAAGTGAAGGGAAACATCAGATTGTTGTTGTGTCTCTGAGCTCCTGTTGTTGTGCTGCCTGTGTTTACAGTCCAAACACTGATTCAAGATCATGATGTAACATGTCTCTTTCTCTGAGTTTAGCCCTGCAGGCTAAACATCCAGTGTGTGTATGTACTGTATGTGTGTGTGTGTGTGTGTGTGGCTGCATACCAACCTGACCTCCTTGAATCCAACCCTCATCTTAACCCCCTATGGCTACGTTCACACTGCAGGTCTTAATGCACAATTCCGATTTATTGCTCAAATCTGATTTTTTGTTTGGCTGTTCACTCTCTCTCTAAATGTGGTCTGTCTATGGATTGCCGTGTGAACAGCTCATGCTCCTGAAGTGACCGCATGCGCAGTTGATCATTGATGACATCACGCCACAACGGTGTTTACGGAAGCGACCATGGCAACAGCAACCGCTATTGTAGGACTTTATGATTTAATGCTAAAAAAAAATTCACATCAGATTTGAGCCCTGGTCTCCCGCTTGCAAGAGTAGCATCTCTCCCCACTATGTTATCAACCTTGCTCTGATATCCATGTTTTAGTTTTATTACTGACTCCTGAGTCCTGCCTGTGGCACACTTTTTTTTTCAATCAACTTTATTTGTCATTAATTTACAAAACAGTGCACCTCGGGTCAGAATGACGTCAAAGTCACATTAAATGCGTCCTGGCTGTTCAGATTGCGGTCACATTAAAAAAAATCAGATACGTATTCGATTCAGTACCACATTTAAAGGTGGCCTGAATCTGATTCGAAAATGTCAGATTCAGTGCGATTTGTGCTGTTCACACTGTCAAAAGCAAATCAGATATGGGTCACATATGAGCGAAAAAATCAGATTCAGGTCACTTGTAACTGCAGTGTGTACGTAGCCTAAATCATCATATTTTGAGATGTGTGTGTTGCATCCTGGTCTTTGCTCTAGTACCCGGTCAATACCTTGTGAATTTTCTGTTCAAGTCAAACCCTGGCAGTAGCTGATCTTCAGGGACCAAAAGACACCGTTTGTTTCTGCCATGTAGATTGAAGGAGTGGATCAAGTGATTTATGTGATATGAATGTGAAAGGCAGCTGCATTCACCCACGTATTCACCCACATTCGTCGTCACGCTTTAAATTTGAACCCATCAGCTGTTTCACACTCTGTATCACATTAAAGTGCACGCACACACACACACATGCAGATGAATCACTGGATCCACATGAACACAAACAACAAGCACTCTCCTAATGATGGCTCATGCCCATACCCACCAGCCAGGCAGACAAACACACACAAACACACACACTCACTTAAAGCCCACACATCATCCGATCCATATGCACATCCATCCATCTGTCGACACTTCATGCAGCCATCGCCTGTATGCTTATGTATACTCTGCATGCACATTCCCTTTGTGTGTTGTCACTGGTCACCCGCTGACCCATCCATTTGACTGACACTGGCTTAGTGCACACTGGGCCCTTTGAGCTAATTGAGTGGGTGGGGGTTAGTGAGAGTATAAATATCCATATGATGGATGGACGTCCTCCACCTGGGAATCCACATAGCTCTCATGCTCATCCTCGGCCTCCATTATCTCCCCTCGCTCTTTACCATTTACAGCTAAATGGTGGCAAGCAGCAGCAAACAAGCTTCATGTTGGCAAATTCTTTCTTGAGCAATTTACAGCCTGACAAGTGTGAAGTGTGAAAGTGCAGCAACTTCCTCAGCCTTCATTCAGTTGTATTCAAAGTGACCTCTGGTTTACTGTATGATTGATTTTTTATTTTATTTTCTATTTGTCTGGACTGTAACAGAGGGGCCAGCCTTATAACTGAGAATGTGACTGGCTGACTTTCAGTGGAGTGCTGAGCCATGATCCATTGAGTTGAGGAACTGCAGGAACAGGGCCGTCACAGGGGGGTGTGAGGCCCGGTGCGAACTTGAAATGCGAGGCCCCGCTCTTTGACATGGATGAATATCAGTCACATGGACCCAGCTAATCTAGTTCTACTGCACGCATAATCTCGCCGCACTACGTTTTTATCAAGTAGAATAATATAGCAAAACAAGTCTCAGCTATGACTTTTTACTATCTTTTTCAATGGGAAAAAAATCGACTGTGCAACGAGTGGTTTGACATCAAGTCAGTCACTTTATTTCTGGCATCTTGACATTTTAAACAAGTAGGTTAGGCCACTTTTTATTCATAATGTCCATTTTCATTACAACTATACACAACTCATTACTTACTGCACTGTAACTCTAACAAATGAGATGGACTCACCATTCGTAATTGTGCAGAAACTGATCATGTCAGAGTCACTTTCCTTGCCTTCCTGGCCGCAAACTTAGCAATAACATCTTTATAATCCAGTTTGGATGCAGTGTCCTTTTCAATTGACAGCAGGGCAAGCCTGCACAGTCTGTCATGTGACATGGAGGTGCGCAAATAGTTTTTACTTTGAAAAGTACGGAAGAGGATTAGGGCCACTGTTGGAAAAAAAAAGTAAGTTCTGACTTTTTTCTCAGAGTTCTGAAATTTTCTCTGAATTCTGACTTTTTTTTCTCAGAATTCTGACTTTAAACCGAGAATTTTTTTTGTTTTTTTTTTCTAAAAAAAAATCCAAAAAAAATCTCAGAATTCTGACTTTTCCTCAGAATTCTGATTTTTTTCCAGTCAGAACTCACTTTTTTTTTCACAGTGGCCCTAATCCTCTTCCGTAGAAAAGCTTTGCTCGCCCGATGCCACCAACGTTTTTATTTAAAAAAAACAAACAGCAGGATTGTGGGCGCGAGGCCCCCTGGCGCGAGGCCCTGTGCGGTTGCACAGTTCACACAGTCTACAGCTCTGTGCAGGAAGAGGAGCAGCACTTCCATTACACTGAGCGTTGACGTTTAGGAGCAGACGTCTGACATGAGGATACATGTGCTCTGCAGTCTAGGTGATGTGTTGCAGACATGAACAATTGCCAGATATGTGACATTTGTTCACCTTGAACGGACAATGTGACGGACAGGATCTAGAATTAGACGGGCCATTCTCACCTGCCTGTCATGTGAGAAGACATCATTGTGGTTAATCATAGATTAAAGGAAGGGTAAAAGTAGAGCCATTAGCTGATGTTTGAAGTTATCAAAATGAAATTGATGCACTTCTTGGAGCGACTTGGCACCTGACCTGGAAGCTTTTGAACCATCCACAGCGCCGACCCTCACACTCTCTTCATGGTGCTATTTTAATGCGGCTGCTGCCTGCTTGTAGTCAAACCTCCTCCATGCAATCCTTTGAATTTCTCTGCTTTTTGATCGCACATTTGCATTTTAGGAGATTATGCTCATTTCATACCAGCCTTAAAAAACCTTAAATCTACAAAAAAAGAACAACAAGAATTTGCCAGCTCTGGGTCTTTGTGTTGCACAGTGCAGCTCGCAGGCTCCACGCAGAAATAGAGAGGGAGAGGCAGGGCCGACAGTGGGCATCCATCCTCTCAACATCCACAGCCTTAATTAGAAGCGTAATTACACAGGGAAATGGGATGCCAGGGGAGAAAAAAAGAGAGGGATGGAGGAGGCAAAGAGAGGAGAGAGAGGGCGAAGAGGTGGTGGCGGTTCATGCTTCAGAATGGCAGTGCTCAAAAATAGACCCCCACCCTCTAACACACATCTCGTCACTGCGCCATGTGACCTGCCAGGGGACCAAAACACAGCAGCTGTAGCCCTCCCACCCCCCACCACAATCACCCCCACCATCACCACCAGCACCACCAATGAGGCGACCTCTCTCTTACTAACCGCTAACTTAGCTGCTGCTGAATCCTCCCTGTCAGGTCTCCTCATCTCCTGACACATTTTGTTGTCTCATTCTGCCAGAATTCTGTGCAAAGAAAGAAAAAAAAATGTATTTTATTTTCTACCTCTACTGATTTCTAAAGGCCTTGTTCACACTGGGCTACAAACCTGCTGCAACCTGCCGACATCAGGCTCATTAATTTCAGCAGAGTGAACAGGTACAGTGTTCACTCCTGGGTCAAATGATCCTGCAGTCACAGGTTTTATCTGTTCTGGCTGCACTGAGCACAGTGATGCTATAGGCAAGGCAAGGCAATTCTATTTGTATAGCCCGTTTTTACAAACAGTAAAGTGTCTCAAAGGGCTTTACAGTACACAGCATCATAACAACATCCTCTGACCTTAGACCCTCACATCCACTGAGGAAAAACTCCATGAAAAACCCTTTTAACTCATTGAGTGCCAACCATGTAATTTCTCGTTTTTCGTTCCCATGCGTTGAGTGCCAAAAATGTAATTTTACGTTTTTTGCTTTTTTTAAATTATGAAAATAGACACTTTAACACACCTTTATGTAAATTTGGGGACTCTACGACGAGCAGAACTGAAATAGATGACGATCAAAAACTCATGACAGTTCACGATCTGGAAGTTTTTATCATAACTCGGCTTTTGCAAACTGAGTTGCGTTCACATGGAGTCGGGTAAAACGGCAGACGGCATGCCGGACTCCATGTTACTGGACGAGAGGAGGGCGGTAAAACTTGGGGGAGCACGGCAAAATATACCGTGGACGGCAACGGCAAACGGCAATGCCGTCCCGAGTTACAATATTTTAACTTTTTCCGTATGCCGCGATGGTAAACTCAACCGAACGTGACCTGTGAGTACGAGTAGGTTGACGTTGCCATAGCAACATGGTGACGCATCTTGTCGTTGGGCCGTCCGACAGTTTGTTTGTTTTTACTGTTCCGTCCAGCGGCATTTGCCGTTAACCGTCTGCCGTTAACACTGTGCGTCTGTGTTATTGTTGTTTAGTGGCGCCCCCCCCCCGCCCCCGATGGTGGTTTTGTGAATAGAACAACAATTGTTGTATATATTTATCTTACAGGAGCCCTTTGATCCAGAAATGCGAGTGTCAGAAGAGCGACAGGCACAAACAGAGCACCTTTCATAAAAGACGCTCTATTTCCTTTTCTAGAAAAATTTTTTTTGGTGAAACCCAGCCATGTTTAGCTTGAGTTTTCTCAGGAATGGAGGCACGTAGAAACGGTTTATGGCCATTTGAAGCAGAAAGTTTCACCTTTCAAATGAGCCACAGTATGTGTTGGTGGCAATAATATAGAATACGCTGTGGCTCTACAAAAATCGTCAAAAATGGTCTAAATTGCCGGCACTCAATGAGTTAACAGGGAAAAATTGGAGAAACCTCAGAGTGAGCAACAGAGGAGGGATCCCTCACCCAGGACAAGATGTGCAATAGATGTTGTATACAGACAAGAAAACAGTTTGTGTGTGTGTGTGTGTGTGTGTGTGTGTGCGCGCTCTATAACAGAATGTGATGATGTAGCTGTGTTACTCATGTTGGTGTGAGAAGGGTGAAAACAGAGCAGAGCAGGTTGGGTTTCATGTGACCAGTTTCCATCCCTTTACATATCCACTACCAGATCAAATAGAAGTAGCTGGAATATTGACTGTGCTACTCAAAACATTAAAAAAAACATTTTGAACATGAACAACTGCATGTACTGTATTTGGTGAAAAGGTGGAACCAGTCTCAGACAAACTGTTTTCTCTCTGGGAAGAAAGGTTGCTTTTGAATTTCTCGGATGTGACTTTGTGTTTTTCTCTCTTATTGTGACAGTGACGGTAACGACAAAGACAGACAAAAAGCAAGTCACAGCAACAGGTTATAAGCTGTTGGGTGGATGGATGTAAGAAAAGTGACAAATGTAGGAAGGCGGAGGTATCTGAAGCTGAAGAGGAAGAGACAGTGTGTGTGTGTGTGTGTGTGTGTGGGGGGGTCTGTTGTGTTGTGAGGCAGTGTGTTGTCTCCTGTCAGCCTCAGAAGGTTCATGGAGAGAGGCAGGGGAGGTCTGTACAGGATCAAAGAAAGAAAGAAGGAAGGTGGATCACATAAGAGGAGGGATGGGAGGATGAGGATGGGTGTGGAAAATGGATGCGCAGATGGACGTGGTGTTGGGAAGGACAGAGTTAACCAGGTGCAGGCACAGTATGGCTGCTTAGGGAGAATCTATGTAGTATATTTCACGTTTGGATTAACAATTTTTCAAATATGCAGTGAATTTCCAACCTCAAATCGACTGGAAACCACTTCTGGCTCTCACACAGTGACGCGTTTAAGAAAACTGTCACTCAGATGCAATTAGAGTGCAAAATGGTTTGAAATACATGTAAACAAACAAAACTGGCAATTGACAGTAGCTGTAGCTGGCGCCGTGTTGGTGGATCGCAAGCTTCATTAACACATTAATAGTCATTTTGTAGCCACTTGGGGGCAGCAGATTGTAAAACACTATTTGGATGTATTTAAAATAGTTGTTCACATGCCAAATAAAGGCTAATGTTGATTTTCATTTTATTCTTTACTGAACTGATTTTTACTTTTTCTGGTGGAAACCAGTTCTCGTATCGGCTCATGGGGGATATTTTCACCATAAGGTAGAAACTGCTGCAGCCGTGCAAAGAGATCAATGTGTTTTTTACATCAGTGCAGCTGCTCTGCAAACACTTCACCTGTTGACACGACTGGATTCGGGTCAGATGTTACAGAGAAAATCACAGGGTAATGTCCTTAAAGGGATAGACCAGCTGATGCATTGTAAAATTGGACTTTATAACGTACTCTTTATATCGAACTGGTGTATTATTTTGAGATGGGACTTCTCGTTGGCGGCGAAAATACGCTGATTAATTGTCCCTCATTGACAGTCGTTTACTGCCTGTTAAGGGTGTAATGATACACAAAAATCCCGGTTCGATACGTACCTCGGTTTTGAGGTCACGGTTCGGTTCATTTTCGGTACAGTATGGGAACAAAATGAGACCTTTCCACTGCAGATGTTATACTTAATGGCCATTTGTACCTCATACAACCCTGCATCAAAAAAGATGGACTATCCCTTTAAACATTTGAATCCTACCACACACACAGCTGGATGAATAAATGATTAGATATCAACAGGTTCACATTGTCAGAGTGTTGGATGTGTAGTAGTAGTAGTAGTAGTAGTAGTAGTAGTAGTTGTTGTTTATTCGGTCTTTTACACAAATTATTTACAGTTGAGCATCAATCTCAATCAATCAACCTTCCATAATACCATCATTAGTTCAACTAATGAATAAATAGATCGAAAAGGTGTAGGCTGAAGCTATCTAGCTTATAAATGCCTACCCTTTAATTCATTATTTCAGTGAATCCATTAGAGCTCTTCATGGTTTCAGAGTCAGAAAGAAATATGTATCCAATAATTAACAAGTGTAACCAAAAAATTAAATAAATAAATAAATTAACAGCATTACAGTTGCAATCAACACCCAATTAATCAATCCTGTTTATAACTTTCTATCATACTATGTTTTAATCTATTTCCAAATTGTGTTACGTTTTTGCATTGTTTGAGATCCTCTGTCAAGCTATTCCACAATTTTACTCCCGCCACCGAGATACACATGCTTTTTACTGTAGTATTTATATTTAGTTGTTTTAAGTTAAGTTTCCGTCTTAGCTCATATCTCCCCTCTCTTTCCTTGAACATTTTTTGAATATTATTAGGGAGTAAATTGTTACTTTATGCACAGGTTGGAAACCAACATGTCTAGATACAAACGAGTTAGATACGAGTGCTCAGTTGATGTGAATGGTGAGTTTGAATGAAAACAGAAAGGTTGGAGATGTGCAAATGGATACCAACTGTCTTCGTAACAAAAAGACACACCAAAAAACACCCAAATACGTCCATAGTGCTCGTATGTAATGTCCGTCTTGTATTGAAGCCCAGAAATGCGAAATTGTTCAGAAAAAAATTAAATAAGTCTATATTCCAAGCTTGTTTGTAACGGAAGCTCCTCTTCCTGGTCCGTCCAAATCTCGCGCGACTTGCGCCGGCGTCAGTGCGCAAATCTCGCGAGATTTGGACGGACGGACAGTTGGTATCCATTTACAACCGTTATATGGACATGCACTGCTACGCCGAGACCCCCTGTAACTCAGAGAAGGCACGGAGGACTCTGAAACTTCTCCCAGCCCTTAGTCGACATGAGGGTGAGTAGATAATGAGTGAAATTTGAATTTTGGGTGAACTATTCTTTTAATGTGAGGTCACCTTCATGACATCAAATTAAAAAAGAAACATGCAAAGACTATTTACATAAGGGCTACAACTTCTAACTAGCAGTTCTTCATGTATCTTCTCCCACAGTGTCTCTCACTTTGTCTCACTTGCCCTCGGACCCAGCCCTCCAGTAGGTTTACATTTCTCTCCCCCTCCTCTCTGTCCTCTGTCCCCCTCCTTCTCGCTCTTCTCTCAGTTGCACAGCCAAGCTACTTTCCCAAAGCGATCATCTCTTAATTATTAACATGAATGTTAATGGAAGCCTTGGGTCCAGAGCCTCCAGAACCCGGCGTATTATGGTGTGGTGGTGACTGTATGAGGCTCAGCGTGCGTCTCCCTCTGAGGACACTTACAGCACCAGCTGCTTGGAGCTTGTCCCAGCGTGCTGTCTTTTTAAACGTGCTGATCTGTCTCTCGCTGAACTGAAACATTGATGTAAGTCTGATATAACTGTGCAATCAGCACCGACCGCTGCACCACCTTCTAGCTGATGCTGCCAGTAAGTAAGATGACCTACTTTACTCACACTCAAGTGATTAACTATTCTTTGTCAGCGAGGGGTTGTTAAAGAATTTTAGAAGAGATGAGATGACTGAAAGTGGGGGGGAGGCAAGACTGCAAATATAACAGCATAAACAAAAACAGTGGAAGCAAGTTTTCAACAATATTTCAAATATGCAGTGAATTTCCAACCTCAAATCGGCTGGAAACCACTTCTGGTTCTCACACGGTGACGCATTTTAGATAAGAAAAACTGTCACTCAGATGCAATTTGAGTCCAAAATGGTTTGAAATGCATGTAAACAAACAAAAGTGGTGATAGACAGAAGATGTAACTGGTGCTGTGTCTGTGTTTTTATTATTTTCTTACCAGAATATGTGAGAGACACACATGCACTGACAATTAGTGAAGGGCCCATTGCAAATGGGTGGGTCATGTTTACGCCGAGTAATTTGTTTGTTGTGTCAGAATGTTGGGTTTGGTTTCAGATGAACTCCGAGACTCAACCAAGCAGCATTTAAAATGTTTGTTTTTGTCTGGGGTGACGTGGAGTCATGCTGTGGGTTTGTTTGCTAAAAAACAAATGCAGTTTAGCAAAAAATAAAATAAAATCTTGCAGGAAAAATAGAGAAACGGAGCAGCTAGTCTCTCACATCCCAAATATTCAATGTATATCTGAATTCCTAATTTCTCAATTGCAATATTGATGAAATGAAGCAGAAATGCATTATTGATAGTATTTTGACAGCATCCTTTTTCATGAGCTACGCATTTCATGGAGTAAGATGCCCATCCCATAGAGTCCTCTGCTGTAGTGATCTACAGTAGAAACCACCTTCATCCTCCAGCTTACAACATGCCAAGGAATGCTAAAGACTTTCTGTATAGGAACACAACAATGGAGGATTATTTTTCTCTGAATGTTTCTAATGAGGTGTTGAACGATAAACCCCCCCCTCCCCCACCTTCCTGTCAGTCTGGTTGGCTTCAACTGACAGGTACACCAGAGCTGTACAGCTACAGCTTCAGACAAACACAATGCTCCAAAAGTGAATGCCTTTGCCCCAAAGATACAGCTTTTAATTCATCTGATACAAAAGCAGTCAGATGTGGATTTGATTTATTTATCAGCACATGGGAAAACAAAATAAAATAGCACGATGAAAGAGTAGAACAACAAAAACAAAAAAAACATACACTATATATAACGTATCACAAAAAAAACCCTAAGGGCTTGTCAAGTGATCCTACAGAAACAAGCATTCAACATAAAAGTAAGATTTACAATAATGTGAAGGACATCATAAAACAGTTAAGAAAACAAAATGTAGGAAGCAGGCGGTTATGCATTGCTCAACTGGGCCAATAAAAAATGAATTATTTGCTTCTTGATAGTGTTTTGAACCCATCTTTTGTACTGGCTTGAATATAACCTGGTAATGAATTCCGTTTTACAATAGCTCACTGCTGTTTTCGAACAATCTTTTATATAATATCTTTGAAGACTGTGTTACCTTTATGTTTCTCATAAAATTTCACCCAAAATAAGAAGGCATCAGACTTACAGTTAACCATCTCACACTGTCATGCATGTCTTTTATATTTGTTCTGTATAGCACAACATGCTGCTTTATGTTAAACGACTTGTAATTTCTTCATATCTTCACTGAGGTACTGGACTAAATTACAAAACAATAATCAAGCTGTGACAGAATGAAAGCATCTAAGACCTGTCTAATTACATCTAATGGTATACCTTGTTTTCTATTGGTTACAGTTAAGTTACATTTGCATTCCTCCTGCGTCCCTTTAAACTCTTATTATTCACAAACACTTTAAATACTGTAATATATATAAATCTTGTTGGTCATTTTAATTATTATCATTTGATAATGTAAAATTTTCCTCTATTTTTCCTTACAAGTGTCCCAGTCTTCAGTGGAGAGGTGATTCCAATAGAGAAACTCAGGGCATCAGCCAGTCACATAAAGTCAGAGAGATTTGTGTTGCCTGTGTAAAGCAGCTTATGTTGTGGTTGAGTGTGTGTGTTGGTTAGCAGGGCAGCTGAAAGTCTGCTCAACACACTGTAGTGGAATCTGGTCAGAAGTTATGGTCCATGGAAAGAACGCCTACAGATAGAGCCACCACCATTTATAAACCAATTTACGTTTGGCTCATGTCCACTGATGTATTAGGAGAACTGCATATCATGTTCCAATGAATGGTGTCCATTCATTCCAATAAAAGCTGTTTATCCAGTCTGAGTGCCAAAAAAGATTTCCTCCCCCTGGTTGGGCTCCATGTTGTGCCCACTGCACATACTGTACACATTGGTGTATTTTCTCTAAACCCATTCCTTGTCCATTGTACAGATACCTTTTGTGAGGCCCAATTAAAATGTGTGAAATAAACTATTTTCAACTTTATACTTGTCAATTTGTCCACAAATCATCTAACTTGCGATGGAGCATGTTCTCAGCTGGGCCCTGGGGAAGCAGTTAAAGGTATAGTTCAACATTTTGGCAAATTGGCCCATTGCCATAATCGCTATAGTCATAGCAGTAGGTTCATTACCTTTAGTTGTTTTTAGAACAGCTGAGCCGAGCAGCGAGCTGCTCAGAGCTACGCTACAGAGGTTCATGGGATTTCTTGGTTTCCCTCATCAAACTCATCAAATACACAATCCAACAACTCCAAAACGCTCTCCTGGACAAGTTGTGACCTGCACATTCACCACGCTATGAGATAACGGAACGTTACGAGTCGTTTTAGAGGTAAATTCATGCAAAACGGCTGATGTGCGTTGTCTTCAGGGACAGTTTTTCAGCAAGCAGACTCTGTATTTACCTTGAAAACAACTCTGTCTCGTAACTTTCCATTATTATCTCATAGCGTGGTGAATGTGCAGATCACAACTTGTCCACCAGAGCGTTTTGGAGTTGTTGGATTGTGTATTTTTGTAGTTTGATGAGGGAAACCAAGAAATCCCTCCGTAGCGTAGCTCTGAGCAGCTCGCGGCTCTGCTCCGCTGTTCTAAAAATAGCTTGCACCGACAAATAAAGGTAAGGAACCTACTGCTATGACTATAGGGATTATGGTAATGGGCCAGTTTACCAAAATGTTGAACTATCCCTTTAAGCTCATCAGCCAGAGGAGTTCTCCTGTAATTAGTCACTACCTGAGTAAGCCTGTAGAAACACAGATTGAGAGAGATGTGTGGGTGAGTGTTGCAGTGCCACTCTGTGGTTTGACCAATATATGGATTCATTTCAGTAATCCCTCTGGCCTCAGGTTGAGACGGTGATGCCCTCCGCTGCTCTGCAGTTTGACTCTCAGTCAGTGTGTTTGTGTCTACACACTGTCTGATCTACTTTGTGGTTGAAACATTGTGTTTGTTGCAGTTGCTGGGAACTGTTGGCACAGTGTGGGGATTTTTTTGTCTGACTGAGTGTGAAAGGTTCTGGTACGACTGGTATGACTCTGGTAAGAAACGTTATGTTCCACCCTTTCCCTTATCAAAACTCTCCACAACTCCCTGTCACCCAGTTCAGTTTAATTGACCACAGCTACGTGTTCATGAGTCTACATATCTAAAATATCTTTTGATGATCCATCCATTCTTTAAACCCATTATAGAATTTTTCTCTGAATTCTGCTTTCTAGCTCAACCCCAACTGAGACTGATGCTGATTGTTGCCACTGACTCACTGGCCGTGTTTCCATCCACTTGTCAATCTAATTATCTCACCAAAATATTGATGCGATAAAGCTGGGGAATGTGAGTTTCCATCTAAGAACTTTAAATCGAATAAAAATAATGATGCCACACACTGTTATGCAAACAAACTGGTTTATGGATTTTTTTTTTTTTTTTTTTTTTGCATTTTAAGGTTTTTGCATTTATTTTCCCACTGAATCGCAAAACCAAATGCACACAAGCCAAAAGTGTGACGAGCGGCTGGAGTTGTTGCCTTGAAACCACTGAGCGATACCAACACCAGTTAATTTAGCTTTTTTAGCAAGCATCACATTGACCAACAAATGGTGAATATTACAAGTTATAATAGTGTAATGTGCCAATTAACTGAGACATACTAAGCTGTCATCAGAAGACGGTGGCGTGAACACACAGTTTTGATGAACATGCAGATGCACTTGGCGTTAGCTAAATGCTACACGACAGCGGAAGCGACCTGTGGTTTGGGAACAACAGCGCTCCAAACTATTTTTTGAGATCGTGGTTGGAAGACACTTCACAGAAAGCCTGTCTGTCTGTCCACTTGACACTTGAAAAGATGGAAACACATAGCAGAATTGACATAAAATGTGATCGCAATTCACATTTATCCAGCAAAGAACTCTTTCCATCAGCATTTATCACAAAAGCCTTTCATTGATCGTGAGAAAATCTGATGAGATCGACAGACCAAACTTTTTGTCGATACGATATTCATGACATTTAATCAAATTGAACTGTTTCCATGAGGAACTTAAAGGTCCAGTGTGTAAAATGGAACAACCGGGAGATCCAGTGTTCACATTCTAGTTTGCAGCGCTCACTCGCTCGCTCGCACTCACCCCTCGCAGGACAAAAAAACTTGTTTACCACGACTGGGACGACTGGGAGTATTTCAGGAGCATGGAGCGATGATGTGAAGATCTAAACCATTTTACCATATGTCTGAAACTCATGAAACGTGCTCTCTGACTGGCTGGATTTTCCATTCAGGCTGCTGTACAAACATGGCGGCGCAAGATGGCGACGCTCTCTAAAGCAAGACCCTTGCTATATTTATATATAAAAGAATAATTATAAGGCTATGAAAACCAAACAAATTTTATTTTATAGTGAAAATATATTCATGGGTAGTATATTCCGATTTTTCCAGTATACGTACCTTGCCAGTCATTACACACTGGACCTTTAACTCAGACTTGTTAAAGGGACAACGAGGAGTTTTGGAAAGCGAAATGTTTCCTACATTTACCATGAGCCTCAATGTTCATCAACAATGAAAGTCGGAGGTTGGAAGACGATCAGATACGGTACCGTCGTAGTTCCGACCATAAACAGCGATTCGGCGGTGTTATTCTCATGACCCGCCGGGCAGCGTCCGCGAAACCGAAAGTAAGGAAACAGCGTTTCCACCATTAATTAAAATAACAAAATAACAATAGAGACAAAACGATATATTTATTGAAAATGGAGCCATTAACAAGTGTGGGTAGCGTAGATTCATCCACATAATGTGAGACTTTTTTATAACCAAATAGAAACTCCTCGAAGCATAGCTACTGTTAAAGCTTTTTCATGCATACATGTATTTATGCTTGTTGAAGCGCTGGTTACTGAGTAAGCAAGTTTGCACACATTGTTGAGTATTATGTGAGTGTGTGTATGTGTCTGGCTATGAGTGTGGTTATTAGAGGAGGATGATTGTTATCTGTGTATTGTATGTGTTTGTGTTTGAATGTGTGATGAGAGTAAGAGAGAGTGTACAGTATGTGCTGTTAGTCCCTATTGTGCACTTTATGATTTGGCGCTCCTGTTTCCCTGCTTTTATTAGTGCATTCTGTCCATTTTTTAAATATTATGGTTATTATGTCACTTATGTCCTATTTCAATTAATTTTAATATTGTATCTGCTCCCACTTTACCTGCCCAGGGACTACAGGCGGAAATTAGCAATTGTTGCTATAACCTGGCTCAAAGCATCTCTTCTTGTTTTACAAGATTAATGTTTTTTGTGCATTGTCCCTGTTTTAAATAAATAAATTCATTCATTCATCACAACAACAGACCCTCTGGTGAAAGACAGGATTAGGAAGACCAGGCCTGATATTTAATCTGAACATCTGTGAAAAGAAACGACGCCTTTAGTTTCCTGCTGTGGTGAAGTCGGCGTCTGCTGAGAGCGGGGTAACACCCTTCAGCATTATGATGTCATGCTAAGCAACCACACAGTGCTTGCATGTATGTATGGACACATAGGCAAAGTCCCACTTGTTTCCAGGTGCTGACACAAACATCACTAGATCTATGTTTTATTCAAGTCTCTGTATAATCCCTGCACTTCACCTGCACCAATGGAAATGAGAAATGCAGAAATCTGACATGCATGTGCTTTGCAACCACTCATGTCTCAGTTACAGTAGAGGTGCAGCTGCTGTTCACTAGGAGGCAACTGATTCTGACCAACAGCTCCGAGTCTGTAGGCAAATTACGTAGATTTACAGCAGAAATGTGAACGGAGGCATGAGCGACATGCAAACAACCATGCAAAACATTTGGTTGTCATGTTGTGATTTGTAGACTGGCAACTTGTCCAGGTGAACTCTGCCCTCACCTTATGTCAGCTGGGGTTGGCTCCGGCCCCCCATGACCCTGCACAGATAAGCGGTACATACGATGGATGGATGGATGGATGGATGGATGGATGGATGCTGCGGTTTTTGTTTTCATCCTCCCAACCATTACTTCTCTGACCCTAGGGCTGCACAATATCAGAGTAAACTGACATTGCATTTTTTTCCCCCTGCAGTATATACTACCATATAAAAAAAATCCAAGAATTTTCACCAGATGACTTGAATAGTTCTGGGAACAATTAGGTTGACTCACCATGACACCATTGTATTCATATAATGTAAAATAAGGGGGCTCATCTGTCAATGAAGAAGATCCTTCCATCTTTTCCCGTTTCTCCCTCATTGTGGCTGACAGCGTGTCTATCGGGGGGGACACGAGTCAGTCGAGCCTTGGGCTTCCTGTTTTTTTTTTGGGACGGGGGGCCGGTTTGGGCCCAGAATTAATGCTATAGCGAGTCAATTTTAATTTCTATGTCCTTTTTTTTTTTTCTTTTATAATTTTTTTATATATATTTTTTTGGATACAATACAATCAACAACAAAACAAACAAAAAAATAACAACAAAAATAGTCCAGTACATTACATGAATAGTAGTTCCATGTATACATTCATACCAACACAGAGGGAGTGGCCCAGTTTCTTAACCTGATGTGTTACATTAATAATAATAATAATAATAATTCCAAATATCAAATAAAATAATGTAAAACCACACCATTATGGACCAGTTTCAGATACCTGTTATGCCAGTTGAGAAAAGTAATGGAACAGACATTTAGAAATGATAAATAAACACCTGGGTCGTGCTCTAATTCTCAGGCCCGTTGAGAACTCTACATCAGAGCGAGGAGCTGCTTTTCTGAAGTTGACTTGTTCTAAGAGAAAACACTGCATGTCCTGGGATGTGACTATCGCAGTGGTGATGTTCAAACAATATATATATGGTGCAGCCCTACTTCACCTCCTGTTCCACTGATCAGTAAGTGGTTCAATCAGGACGATGAGGGCGCAGCATGTGGAGGTGTCGGTGAACTAAATAAAGGCATTACGGTATGTGGATCTCTCAGCTACATGTGGATAAGTGCAGCCGGCGTGATTGAACCTGAGAGAGTAGGACTATTGTATAGCTATTGAAATAGTGTGTGTGGATGGATGCTATCTGTCACACAGGAGCTGTGAGGTTTCGGTGCAGGCAGCAAGTGGATGCTCAGCTTATATGAGCTTACCCACGGTTTTATTTGAAAAGAAGCCGGGCTGATTCCTCTATAGCTTACTGACTACCAGGCTTACTGAGGCGTAACTGCTGAGCAAACAGCAGTCTCTTCAGAGGCCCACAAAAAAGAGGAAAAAATACAATATACATACACTTTTTGAAGGAAAATTGCAGTGCGGTCATTTTGGGCCCCTAAATGCAGTAACCTCTGGCTTCAAGTGCTGGGAAAGGGATTAGTAGAGACGTTATAAAGCTGGAGCCAGGAGGGAACTGGCTTCACCCGGCAAACAAGCAGCCTGTTGAAATGTACTGTATATTTACTGCTGATGTTGTTTCTTGTTGTTTGTTTAAACCATACTCATAAAATGTAATGACAAACATTTCTGCTTTTATTAAGTGCCATACAATCGTATTCCATTTTCTGAACTGTATGGCGCAGAGGAAGCTACAGTATTTCCCTCTGCTCTCTGTCTTTAAGGCACTAACCCAGTGGTTCCCAACCTTTTTTTGGCTTGTGACCCCATTTTGACATCACAAATTTCTGGCGATCACATGCAGTCACGTGATCGCGGCCATCAATCAAGATGTGCCAGCTCAGATATTTTTATATGCTGCATTCTAATTGAACTCGATAGGTGAAAGTATAGACTGCAATTGAAAAGTATAGTATACAATTGTTTAAAACGAAGTTGTGGTGTTTTTAATCAGAATTTTAAAAAGAATAATTATTAGTTACATTTTTTTTTTCTTTCAATTACTAGACATTTCAGGCGACCCCATTTGAATTCCAGGCGACCCCACGCAGGGTCCCAACCCCAAGGTTGAAAAACACTGCACTAACGTATAGATTTTGGTTTTATTGTGTTTTTTGTTTTAGTTTTAGTTTTTTTTTTGCCACAAATCCTGTACAGATGCAAATGACTACAGAAATATGGGTCAGGGATGAGAGAGTGTTTGGGTGTCAGGCTGGCAGACAGGGGATGTGCAGCATTGACACCCCACCACCTCGGCATATTGTGAATATTTATGTTGAGAGTATTGAATCTAATCGACTGAACTCTTATTTTTTAAATCCATTGGAGTCCCTTTAATCAGTACATTAAAAAAAATATATTTAAAAAAATAGTCATGACATGTAGAAATTTTATTATATTGGTATCCATCATCTAACTCTTACATTGTATCTTACTCATGACAAGTAAGCAAATAAGTGTATAATTAAGCAATATATCACGACAGGCTGTGGTATATGCTCATTATACCACGGCTAAGGGGCGTTGTTCGGCCCGACGCAAAGCGGAGGTATATGCTCAATATACCACGGTTAACAACCAATCAGATCGCCGGATTTCACCTTTCCGTTTTATAAATGTCTATTATTCCTTAAAGAGACATGTGTTGACCTACAGTACAGTATAGGGGAGGAAATGTGACTGTACTCTATAATTACGTATAGTAATGAGTCATTTGATTTGATTTGATTTGATTCGACATAGTGGAATGAATGAGCTGTATTATAACTATCATAAGAGATAAATGAATAACTGTATCAGCTGTGTCACTTTGACTTGACCATTCTGTCTGATTTAAAAAAGAATAAAAAAAAATATTTTAAAAAACCCAGTGTGACAATAGTAGCAACCTTGAGTTTTAGTAATGGTCAGTCTGCTGCGACCGTGTGACCCTGTGACCCCCCCATATGTGATGCAGGAAACCTAAACCAATAACTTCTTTCCTGTCAGTGGCGGTGAAGATTTTACACAAGTAGCTACAGAGTTTCAGTTACGACACAGCAGACCTATGTTTTTCAGGCAAATGTTATGTAATGTGAAACCAACTATACCAGGAACATGACCTATTTATGTCAGCCTGAAAATAGAGCACATGGTGACAGGCTCCCTCTGTGAATATTTGTTTCCAAAGTGTTTACTATTGTTAATTATGCAATTAGTTGAGTATTCCATGATAGCACATAATAGAGGAGAATATATGGTACTGTCTACTATTGATATTTCTACTCAACATATCAAAGTAAAGCAACTGTGTTTAAATAAAAAATAATGATATAGTAACGTAACTGGCAGTGAAGAAGTTACATAAATTCTCTCACTCTCTCTCGCTCGCTCTCTCTCTCTCTCGTGTGTGTGTGTGTGTGTGTGTGTGTGTGTGTGTGTGTGTGTGTGTGTGTGGACTATGCGTGTGGAGATGTCCTTATAAAGTGTCCTCACTGGTACACTGCTGCCTTGTGGGGCCAAACTAATTGGAGCATAGTTCAGCAAATGGAAAGAAAGAGCAGAGAAACAGAGGGAGGCAGAGAGAGATGGAGCTGAGAAGGACAAATAGATGATATGACAGTGGTGGAAAACCGAGGGAGAGAGTGTGTATCACAAAGCAAAGTGTGGATGGCCTCGAGACAGAGAAAATAAAGGAAGGAGAATGAGTAAGAGTGTGTGTGTGTGTGTGTGTGTATTTGTGTGTGTGTGTTTCAGTGTGATTTGAAAAACTACAGTCAGGACAGGAACACATTCATCTTCCTGCATCCAGTGACCTTTAAGCTTTAGCTTAGTTTTGTTTTTGTTTTTTTCATATTTATTACTCAATTCATGTGAAGTCAATTTTATTTATATAGTGTCAAATCACAACATCATTTATCTGGAGAGCAGATCTGGGTGGGTGAGATCTGAGAGAGAGAACAGAGCTCCACATAGAGATGTGTAGCCTATTACTATACTAATATTACTGTAACAATTAGCAGCAGTGGCACAAAGGATGGAGGTGGTTTAGAACAGAAGCAGTGCTGGAGGAGAGAGGAAAGAAGATGGTTGGTACAATACAGATCACATTTCATATTTTTCAGTTTTTTACAATTCATATTACTGATAGAAAGCACATAGGTGAAGAGATTCGCCCCAAGCACAGAATTTTGTTAAAGTCTGGACATAACGTTTGTGTGAATAAATCTTAGAGTTCTCAACAGGCCTGAGAATTAAAACCTGACCCGACCCGACCTGCAGGTGTTGAAGCCTGGACCTGATGCAGCCTGACTGACTGGCATTAAATCATAAATCATCATCAAAATTTAATTGATAGCACAGTGGAGAGAGAGAGAGAGAGAGAGAGAGGAAATGGGGAGGCAGAGAGAGGGAATGACATGCAGGACCACCTCCACTGTGAAGTTGATTCAAAGCTTTTCAAAATAAAAGCGAATAAACCGGAAGCATGTATTTGTGAAGTTTTTTTTTATTTAAACATGAAGAATAAGAAAAAGTGGTCAATAATGGCAGGGTTTCCTCTACATGTAATTGATCGTGGCGCACCGCCATTATGTTAAAACAATGTAAAGCAGGGTTTCTACAACCAATTACCATTTCCTACTTTGATCCCCTTTCCACTACACAGTTACAACTTTCAACTCATGCTTTTCAATCACAGCTGAGTTCTTTATTTCCTCCTCATTAAAAACGAAACTTATCAGCGAGCGCATCCAGTGTTATACCATTAATTAACGACTCTGTGGCGGCCAGGGGACAAGCGCTTCGCCCCTCAGCTGTGTGTGTGTGTTCATCTCTCGCGCTCTGTTTCGATTAATAAACACAAATAGGCTACAAACGTACACACATTGGCCTCACGTGTTTGTCATTCCCGGTGTTTTATTTTGAAAATTGACCGGATTCTCTCGTGTGACTTCCTGCCAAGATTGACGCGATGGCTCGCGCGCGTGTGTGTGTAACGGAGGTCCACGGGTGGTTAGCGGTACTCGAGTTAAACTCACTCACCCTTAAAAGACGTGGTAACCAATGTGCAGAGTGCCTGTTGAGCTTTTGGCGAAATGTTTAGCATCGTCGCCCGCGGGAGACCCAGGTTCAAAACCCATTCAGGGCAGGGCACAGAACAATTGATATATCCTTTATTTTTTGGGGCTTTATTTTATATAATGTAGGTAAATATAATTTAAAAGTGAGTATACCAGGAGGAACCTATATATTTTCTAGTTTCCCATATGACCATACTTTATTTCTTGGGGCTTAATAATGTAAATATGATTTATGTGTTCAATCAACTTCCGTCCCCACAGTGGAGGTGGCCTCACAGTGGAGGTCTGCAAGGAAGCGTCCTGACAGTGGAGGTCTGTAGCCAGACCCTCTTGAAAGTTGTGAGGATCAAAAAGAAGAACCAGCTCTATATGTGCAGTGTATATATAGTTATTCGAGCTATAATCAGGGTTCCCTCATGTATTGGAAATAATGTATTGATTGTATGTTCATCCTCAATAGGCCAGCAGCATCTCTGCCTCCTACAGTACACATGGCCCTGCATATGTCTCCATACGTCACTGATGTCGTCACTCTGCATGTTGTGGAACACACCAGTGGCGCTGTGCCAGCTCGGCTCCACTTCCGTCTCTGCTCCATGCACAGTAGCATTGTTCAGTCTAATGGTTCCATCTCCGGGGCATCGCTACATCTCAGCCAGCTCTTCCATTCACCACACAGCTCTGCTGCGATTCCTCTCTGCACGCAACTTTTCAGAAAGTTGCCTCAGAGCGTATTCCTTGTTTCTATCTCTTTCATTGAATCGCACGCATCAGCACCGATCACTGACTGCACTGCTTTATCTCGGCCGCTTCCGGTATTCTTCAGATTTACCTCCTTTCTGCTGCTGCCCTTACTTAAGGTGAACTTTATTGGGCTGTGTGTGGCTCTTTTATCCAATCACGTCCTTTTGGTGCATCTCTGTCTCTCAGCAGAACGTAGGCGTACTGTACATCTACTGATAAATGCACAAGTGTCTCAGTGTGAGGAAACCTCTAAGTGAGTGGCATGTACACACACACATAATAAATCAGAAGCCCGCCATGATGTTGCCTTTTTAATAGTCTCTCATATTGAAACACAGAATGTCTGGGTGTTGGTGAGTCACAAGCACAGGTTATTACCACTTACATCACAGTGTGTGCTTCTGTGTGTGTGTGTGCTTTTTGTGTAGATGACAGAGTCGCTACGGAGACGTGTGGGGGAATGTCACGATTTCAGTGCTTCCAGATGAGAAAATCCACATTTTGTCATGACATTGTTAGCCTTGACCCTCCTGCACCTACACACTCTGAAACAGATTTTGTCGTTGTTGTTTATGTGACTGCGGCTCCTTTGGCTGCTGACACAGCTCACATCTCTGACGTGTGTGTGTGTGTGTGTGTGTGTGTGTGAGTTCAGATCAGTTCTATTTTATTCAACTCAGTCATAACCTACATTGTCTTTGTAGAGAGAAACCCAGCAACTCTCATCGAAGACATAATCAAAATACTGTGACTGAATAAGGCTTCTGCCGAAACGCGTGGGCTGTAACCCACTCAAATGTTTTTATTCGATATAGCCATTGTATAAATAAAGGCTTTTTATATTATTGAAGAAGAGTGCCTTGGATTTTCCTTTTTTGTACTGTGACTGGTTGTTTGTCTCTATCTCAGCCCTCCCTGTCATATTCAGGCAACAGGTCCAGGGTGTAACCTGTCAAAACATGAATAATTATCATTTTCTAATATATCCACTTAAGGGACAACGAGGAGTTTCGGAAAGCGAAGTGTTTTCACACTACATTTCCCATGAGCTTGTTGTAGTCCTTGTTTGGTGTTGCTTTCTCTGACAGACAAATGGTCCAAGATCACACAGTCTCATTTCATTGTTAAGTGTAATCAAGCACAGAAAAGCTGCATAATCTCACCCTGTTTTTTTGTTTGTTAGTATAGCTGAGAGGGATGGTGTTACTAGTGTAGATAAATAGATATAATCATGCACCTTTAAGTAGCTGTTAGAGATGTGACCAGTTAAATCATCTTGTCACATAGTTGTGTTGAGTTCAGAGTCAGTTGGTGTCTACTTGAGTTTGCAGCTGGAATCTCGGTTGATTTTCTCAGAACATGATGTTATTGTGGTTTCAGTCGTCTTTGATCTAAGTCTAATAATTCACTTTCATGCAATGGCACAAAATCAAATGTGAGAATGTAAAGGCCGACAGGAACATAGAGCAGTCAGCAGATCCTTGATGCTCATTGTAAACCTGACACAAACTCTTAGTGTGATAAAAGCTCTCTCTGTGACGTAGAAGGTGACCTTGGATGTGACGTCGCTGTGTGAACAATGAATTCTAGTCTGTTGTAATGCTGGATGGTGCTGTTGTGGGTTCTCTGTGCTGATCACACTGATCGACCCAAGGAATTGAATAATTATTATTAATCAATAAGGGCATAGGGCTCAAATCATGTCCTGCTCCAATAACACAGACTGAGGTTGAGGATCAGTGGGCTTCTTCCATGAATAAAAAGAGCCCATTCATATCATTATTCTCTTATTTACTAATATTTCTTGTCCCATTTTTGGTTTTGAAATGAACCACTAGTGAACTTAGCTCGCTGTAGTCTTTTCAAGAATGCAAACATAGTGAGAAACATGTCACTTTCAGAGCTCTGACAGTGTTTTTGAAATGACTCGACTTGCTCTGTGAACCGGGGCTGATGTGATGTGATGTGGCAATCTGATAAAAAGTTTGCACATAAGCTAAACCAGGCCAGAAAGGAGCACAACGGAAAGTCAGCCAGAGATCAAGAGATCGGTTTTGTTTTGTGTGTTTTTCACACGCACACACACTGCTGCCTCCTTCACAGAGCTGATTGATTTATCAACTTTATTGATTGTACATTGAAAGGATGACAAACATTTGAGGTCAAGATTTTTCACCTTCTCTACTTTCTCACCTCAAAGTTTTTTTTTGTCTTCTACTCCACAAAGTTCAGACCTGAGCTGTTGCATAAAGCTCCGTTCAGAAGGTCTTACTCAGCAGACATATTGGATTTTGCCAGCGGCTTAAAATGCCAACAGGCTGACTCTATTTTCTTTCTTTCTTTCTTCTGAGGGAGCAGGGAGGAGATCCCTCTTTAATTGCAGACCTGGTGTATCAGCAAGTCATTCAGACTAGTGTATAACACGGTTTGAGCGAGGCTTTAGGGAGAATCCCGCACTGCTTCTGTAGCTTTCCAATAATCTCCCCAACACAAATTGAACATCTCATTTGAATATTCATGAGCAGGGAATGGAGAGGCCCGGGGGTCCCAGCAGCGTCTCGCTGCAATATATTAGGTTAAATACTCAGTAGAAACGCCTCGTTGCAGGAACATCATTTGTTTTCTGTTTACAACGCCTCTTGAGTTTTGTTCGGTGTAAACCTGTAGATACATTCAGATGTAGACGGCAGCAGACTGCGCTGTGTCGCACCAGAGCAGCACACAACCACACACATTATTGATCGCGGCATAGGAGACAGTGTTTTGGACGGGTACACTGTTGCTTTCCAGCATCAGTTTCCAGGAACAGGAAGTTGTAGAATGTGTCGTTTATGTAGCGTCCTCTCTGTTTTGCTCTCACCATCAGTTTCTTCAGGTCCTTGTCCCTTGTATTTTTGTATCATTTCATTTTTATTTTAGATTTCCCTTTATTTCTTTCCCCCTGAAATGAACCCGATTGGTCCTTTTTCATTATTTTCTATGTCCATCGATCCATCCAAGCCGTCTGCTTATCTGTAGTGGGGTTCCAGATGTTCTGGGTCCTCACTGTGGTCTCCTTCATTCGCCACACAATGAGATGCTAACGGAACGTTACGAGAAAGATTTGTTTTTGAGGCAAATGCAGAGACTGCTTGTCGACAAACTGCCCCCGATGAAAACACGCATCAGCGGTTTTGCATGAATTTCCTTCGGAAACAACTCTCGTAACGTTCCGTTATTATCTCATAGCGTGGTGAATGTGCAGGTCACAACTTGTCCACCAGAGCGTTTTGGAGTTGTTGCATTGTGTATTTCATGACTTTGATGAGGGAAACCAAGAAATCCCATTAGCCTCCGTAGCGTAGCTCTGAGCACCTCGCGGCTCTGCTCCGCCGTTCTAAAAATAGCTTGCACCGACAATTAAAGGTTATGAACCTACTGCTATGACTTATGGCAATGGGCGCATTTGCCAAAATGTTGAACTATCCCTTTAATGACAGCCATACACCAATTGATATGCTGCCCCACAGTTCACTATACTGTATACTCAGTTTTTTGCTTGGTGTTTGGTTCTGGAGAGTTCCACTGTGTCACTGAACGTCACATTTTGCATAGGCTGTGAAAACTTTCTCATGGAACTGCTTGCTGAGTCATATGCATTTGATAAATGAAAAAAGAACAAACACAATCCCCCAAACTGCTAACTTAACATGCTGCTCAGCGAGCTCCTCTTTCAACTGTGTTGCGTCTGACGATCGAACCCAGTCCTCTTGGACCACCTGAAACACCTGCTCTTAAAAGAATGTAGGACTCAGAGCCTATGTGTTTACAGTTTCCTGCTTCAACTGACAGTTACTATACAGCTACTGTTAGTCTTCTACAGTTTGATGTGGTGCATCATGCAAGAAACACACTCACAAACAACAGTGTAGCTCAGAGAAGAGAAGAGAAGAGAAGAAAAGAAAGCTTTGCCTCTGTGGCTCTGAACAATATGGGATGACTTTGACCTTTAGGAGTTGAGCAGTTAGAACTCAGCAGCTTTAAGAGAGCACTCCACAACCACTGCCAACTCTCAGGGTGTCTGATTATTATTATAAAGCGCAATTAAGAATGTTTTTTGAGCAAGTGTCAAGACGAGGGCTGCAGCTGTTGCAGGAACTAGAAATGTGCCTGAGAGGAAATGAGTTCAGCCTCTCCACTGGATGTGTTCCTAAAACGAGCAGGTAGCTCAGCGTCTGACTTCACTCACAGTTTTCCAGCTGCGTCCAAGGTTTTGCAAGTGCGACTCTGCTGCTGCTGCAGTATTTGAACTGTGACAAGTGTGTTGTGATGTGCAGTATCTCCAGTTTGGAGTCATCTTATTGTGAGTAAGGACAAACTCTCTTTAAGTTTTGCCCTGAGCCTCAACCCCTGGCCATGAGTGCCAACCCCCCTCCCTCCACTCCCCATCTCTCTCTCTCTGCTTCTCTCCCCCTCTCCTCTCCTCTCCTCTCTCTCCCTCTGTGAGGCCCAGTAGTGGCAGCCAGCTGTTCCACTTCAGAGACAATTAAAACAAGCTGTTCTCTGCTACTGCTGTTGCTGTTATTTCAGTATCATATCTGCTTTAACCCTAACCAGCCAACCAAAGCAGCACAGACTCTGCCCAACCCATCCTCTGTGTTTTTCTCTTCTTATCCTTACAACTGTTTTCTGTTCCTGTATTTTTGAGATGGCATCTTTGGCAGATGATTCAGCACTACTGTGAAACAGTGAATCATGAAAGTGTAAAAAAAAAAAACACAGTGGTACAGTTGTAGCAACTGCAATGTGATAGGCTGATCTAGGGTCAGAATGAGACTCTGAGATGACAAAAAGCTAATGTAGGGATTAGACAATTTGTGTTGCTGGTGATTATTAATACAGTGCATGTTGGCTGTAGGATTACCTGCACTAAGGTGTTAAAGGTGTATGTGCAAAGGAGAAAAGCGATGATAGAAGTTTGACATTACTATGCTGTTTCTCATCTTGTTATCTTTATGGACATTTAATGCACTAGGGGTGTGTGTTGACAAGAATCTGCTGATAGCATACCTATCATGATACTGTGGCAATAATAGGACATATTGTGATATTATAAGATATGTTGCAAGTAGGCTAATTATACGTTTATTGCAATTTTCCCCTTTTTAAAGTTAGCTAATGCTTGAACATGTGATGAGCCACAGACCTGTACTCTGGTGAGATCTAATTGTTCCACTGCGGAGGAGTCAGTGGCTGGATGAGTTTTAAATGCAACACAATATGAACCACCGCCGTGAAGGTTTGCAAGGAAATTGTCAATAAAAAAGCAATACAGTGCTCTTCAATATCTACATAGTATTGTGAAACGAAATATCGCAATCCTAGATTGCACAGAACCTTTTCAAAAGCAACTGTTAAATATTGGATATTAGGCTCTTTATTTTAAGTTCTTCAGTTCTGAAGAAGCCTTTTGGATGAGAGGCACAAGATATTAAAGAAACAAAAAAAGAAGTCCAGTTGCTTTAAATCTCTGCCCTATTGGTTTTAATGGGTTTGCTATGCCTGCACGGTGCTCTTGTTTCTTTTCTGTGACCAAAAACATTGCTGATTAGGTTGACCAGCCTGTTACAGGAATGAGTTTTACTGGTCACTCAGATGATGTAGTGTGATTAAAGGAGAGATATTATGTCCCTTTTCCACAAATTAAAATAGTTCCCAGGTGTCTTAAAGACATGTCTGTGTCTCTGTGACATGCTTCGGTCAAAATAACCCAAGAATCAAACAACACAGCTCTTTTCATCCTCTCAAAACTGTCCTGTTCAGAACGGCTGGTTTCAGTGCCTGTCCCTTTAAATGCAAATGAACCACTGCTTGCCCCGCCCCTTCTACTGGTACCAGGTAGGGGTGGAGTTATGCAGCTCATAAAGCCACATGGATTTCAACCTAGGGAGCCTGAAAATTACAGATTTTTTTGTCAATTCTCACATTTTGGGGGCCGGGAGCTAAACACCCAAATATATGTTAAAGAGCCTTCAGAAAGTGATATGTCCATAATATGCCCCCTTTAAGAGTAAATCTACTCACTGACTTGTGTAAAGGAGCCAGTGTTAGCATTAATGGTTGGTTACTCACTCATCTTTCACTAGACCTGAGCCCGTCCTTTGCATTTACAGTAACAACAGACACTGAAACACATCCTCAGAGCAGATCAACTTTTTTAGTTGGTAATGAAAAGCAATGAGACGGGTTGGCTGGGGCTAGCTGGTTGTTAGCATGCTAACTTCAATAGAAGAGAGACATGATAGAAAGTGTGCTGTGGTGTGAGGTTCATTGTGTTGCTGCCGCTACTTCTCTATTGATTTAATCTGATTTACTCTTATCTGTTTTGAATCAGCAGGTTGTAGCAGCACCGTCCTCTCCACCTTTCAGACATGACAGCTCTACCTGAAATTGTACAGATGAGGGAACTGATTTCTGTCGTTTTGTTGGTTCTGTACCATAAGGGGCGAATTCATAGCCATTGTTCAGTCCTGAGGTATGATAAGTGCATACATACATTATAGGAGTACATTATGTAGACTAAGTGTTGCATGCTGCAGCCTGGTGCGCTGTCAGCTCTAATTACACCTGGAAGAGCCATTGTGCCAACCACCACTGTGCTAACTGCTGCCATCACTGTCATTCTCACTTAAACCTGCATTTCTTCTTCTTCTGTTCTCTCCCTCTCTCGTCCACTGTGTCAAAATTCTCCTTGGCGTTCCATTACAAAGGAAGTTGTACAACAAAAACAGAAAAAAGTTTAACCTTTATATTATTATTAGTCTTCTGACTGACTCAATCAGAGTTTTGGAGCTACAAACCCTCTGGTGTCCAGAGGACTGTGGACCCTGTCCTCGTTACCTTTTTGACCCTCCTTTAACGCCTCTCTGCTGGTTGTAAAACTTTATGCACTGTGGTTGAATTTTGGGTGTTTTTGTGATTTTCCACTATTAAAGAAAAGAAAAGAGAAAAAAAAACCCACAGCAAATTTTTCTTTTGCGTGTCTCTCCGTCATGTTTGCCTGCTCTTGTTTTCCTCCCAGAGTGTTGGCTAATGGAAATCCTATTGAACAGAAAAGTCGAAAAGTCACATTGTTCTGCACATGATGATCAAATACAATGCACAGATGCTACTGTAAAACCTGTTGCTGTAGCTCCGTCTGCTGGGATCCAGGGTGATGTCACTGCGGCTTATACAGAAACATGTGCTTTGGAAATGGAAGACCTTGGCACTTGGCACTCGGAGTGTTGATTATATAAAAGTAGAATAACACATGTTTAACCATTCACAAAATCCTGCTTTTCTTTCTGGGTTTCAGAGTTCACATTCCCCCCTGTAATGGGGATGAAGGCCATAATGAGCTACATAAAAAAAAAATCAGGTTAGAGTTTTCAGATGTTCAGTTCAGAGTTGTTGAATACTAGGTGTGGAAACGTGTGACTGACCTGGCATCAGTCCCTCTCCTTCCCAAAACCCAAAACATAATGGGGATTGGGGACACAGCACAGCTGGCTCTGGGTGGATGGCAACTTTTACTCACTTTTCTCCATCGTAAGTCAGAGGTTTGTGTGTCACTTGGCTGTTATTTAAGGTATTTCTGAATAAAACACCTATCATTGAAAGAATGTATGACCGACCTAGAGCCTGTGGTTTTACAGTTTAGTGCTTCAGCTGACAGTTACTGTATTTTTCTTATTTTTACTCATCATATGAAAACAGTCTTATACAGGGAGATGTGGTAGGCTACACCATATGCAAGAAACACACACAGACTGATTTGAAAGTGAATGTCATCTTTGTGAGGATTTGTACGGATCTCCATCAGCAGTTTGTTCTTAAATGCACAGATGTCACCTTCAGCTTCCGAGCAGTGTAGCTACTACACATGTGTAACGTAGTGGCAGACGAAAGCTTGAGGCAGAACGCACTAAACAATATGAAACAACCTCACTCTATCAAAACCACTTGAGAAGCAGCTGGGGAAGGGCCAAAACACACTGCAGACGAATGGCATGCATCAAAACAGCCACCCCTATTATTTTCTATGTACCACCTCCCACACTGGTGGTGGTGGCTAGACGTGCGTCAACATACTGCCCTGTGACACTTCACGCCGATGTTCTATTTCCATCGCCGTCGCCCCTGTAAAAAAAGAACTCATTTCTCTTTCCAGTGAAAACGTGGTCGCACTTCCACTTTACCATTTTAACACTGTTCTGAACTTTAGGTTGCTGCCTCCACTTTAAATTCTCTGTGTAAGCACAGTGGGCTTAAATACTTGGAGGTTTCATGTGAAACAGTTTTTAAATAAAGTACTGAATTCAGAAGAACATGTTTTTTCTACATATTTGTATCCGGTTATCAAGTGTTCACTAGTATTGGTATCGACTGCTGAAATTCTGGTATTGTGACAAACCTAGCCCCCTTTTAACAGAACGGAGCTCAGGGTGGGCAGCAGTAGAAAGAGCAGAGAGAGAGGCCGTGGGCAGCAGTATACAGTATATGTTGAGGTAAAGAAATGTCAAGAGCTATATGACTCACCATCACACTATTACTGACAATTGCAAAGAAAACATATAGCCTGTTGAGCCGAAGCTCTTCAGGTAAGAAGTCAAGTTGAGGGAACGGGGATCTGTATTTGTGATTGTCTGCATGATGTCTCACTCTGGTCCTGGTCCTGTTAGCACACTTGACATGAGAGGCATTTCTGTGTAATATTACTCTGCGATCAGTGGGCTGCAGCAGTGTCTTTGCAGCTCAACAAGGAGATGTGGAGATGTGGACATGTGCATGTACAGATCCGGTTAGATACAGGCAGTGATGGCAACAACAGCGTTATAAAATAACAGCATAAAGGGCCTTTCACACCGAACGCGGTATGCGCTGCGCCCACCGCGAGGTACAGCGCAGACAGGCGCAGAGCAGGGCGGCAGCGCGTACACATATGGCGCGAGTTGCTGAGCAACCGAACAAACAAGACAGGATTTGGGGGGGTATATGCAAAGATATGTTCGCCAGGAGCTACAAAACGAGCGGTTCCAGGTGAACTTTAGCGTCAGGCTGAGCAGGGAGCAGTTTAACAGCCTGTTAGAGAGAGTTGGTCTGATCCTCAGGAGGATGACAACTCACTTCATGCATCCCGTCACTTTAACTGAACGTCTGGTCGTTTGTTTTCTCTCTGCAAGCGGCTGATTTTTTTTCAGACTCCACTACATCCTCTCCTATTGGACGCGCCGAGATGTCGTCACAGCGCGCTGCGCCCAGATTAAACATTTTTTAATTCGGGCGCAGCGCGCCGCCGCGGCATGCGCCCACCTCGCGTGCCGCTCAGCTCGGCGCAGAGCCGTTCGCCGGTGCGCCGCGGTAGCACGTACACAATGAATGGGTTTGCTGCCGCCTTCCGCCGCCTGCCGCGTTCGGTGTGAAAGGCCCTTAATGGTGGTACTTTTTTCAGTGATGAGTAATCAAAAAGGTTTCCGCCAATAATAACGCTGTTACCATAGTGACAACAAAATGCGCTGTTACTTGACTCAATCCCATCACGTTCTGTCACAAAATAATACACCACTTTAAGTGTACGTTATATACACATTTCTTTAGTCCATCAACTAGTCGGAAATAAGCCGTTTATCTGGAACTAAGCAACTCACTCCACAGTATTCCTCCGCATCCGTGGAGCGAGTTGGTTAGTTAGTTCTAGATAAACAGAAGGTTAGGGTTATGATTAGGGGGTTAGGGGGGCAAGTCTAAGTTTTGACATTTGACATATTTGAGCATGTTATAAAAAGGGTTAGGGTTACTTTTATAATGTAGTAATTCAGTTACTAACCCAGTTACTTTTTGGGGAATGTAACCAGTAACTACAACCAATTACTTTTACAAAGTTACGTGCCCAACACTGGTTACAAGGTCCAAGCAACAATGTCATTCTCTCAATTTATGATAAAGGAAGTTCTGCAGCGAAAGAAAATACAAAATTAGCACAGTGTGTGTGTGTGTGTGTGTGTGTTGCCTCAGCTCAGCCCACCAGAGGTCCTGAGTCTGTGGTGAAGGGGAAATGAGAGCTCTGCTTTCCTAAGTTGATCAATCTGAGAGAGAGAGAGAGACTGTCAGCCGGCCAAACACACAGACAAACAGTTGGACTGTGCTGAAGACACACAGGAGGAGGAGGAGGAGGGGGAGGAGGAGAGATCGAGTGGCCCCCACCAGGAAGAGACAGTAAGAACCTGTTAGTGGAGCAGACACGCAGATAAACAGACAGGCAGACGACCAGACGGCCAAGTGGAAACACGCCGGTGGTCTCAGCACAGCGCCGCCAAATGACCGTGTAACTCAGACGGAAAATAAGGCGGGGGGAGAGGGGGAAGTGGTGGGGGGGAGAAAGAGAAACATTGCCGCAGTCATCCACAAACTCCTGCGCCCGAGCCGAGCCCTTTTGTCTGACTTTCCCCCCCTCCTCGCCTCCTCCTGCCTCTCCATTGCTGCGACCTCCGTGGCCTTAATCCTCAACCTTACTACTTTTTCACATCTACCTTATCCTCTCTCTCTCTCTCTCTCTCTCTCTCTTTCTCTTTTCCTCTATTTTCCTTCCACCTGTCTGGACTGGCAGCCAGGCAGACCGAGGTGGCTTTGTAGCTAGTGAGGCGTGATTGTGCGATAATGAGGCCCCATGCAGCAAACAGGGCGAGAGAGGGAGAGCAGAGCCGTCTGTGGCCACAGTCCATATATTCTTATAGCCCGGTGGCACCCGGAGCCGCGCCGAAGCCTCAGCGCCCTGCCAGGTTATTTTTGGCCTCTGTAATGCCTTCTCATTAGTGGTCATATTAGTGTAGCTAATAGAATCTGGAAAGTGATGACGGCTCTTAGATGGAGCTGTTACTCCGCCGCCACGACATTGCACTGTATTGTATGCACTTACCTGATTACCGGCGTCTCCCTGCACCCCGGGGCGTTTTTGTGCCAGGGGCGAGCGGCTGAGGTGTGATGTTGAAGTAGAAGCAATAAGGCTGCAGATGCACTTGCGAGCGTCCAGTGTTCAGCCGTGCAGATATGCAATAAAGACATCAGAGCTGACTGACACAAAATGACCCATCCCAACTGTAATTTTGAGCCGAGGCAAGGCTATTATTAGTGTTTGATTGACCGTGGTATGTGCATGATTTCCGCAGCGCTCTGTGGCTAAATATGTCAAGTGCTGGTTTTTGAATTGCCGTGCTGCGTGCGCCGGGCCGCCCTTCCGCTGCGCTCAGCGGGATGGCACACTTGTTGAGGTGGGAAAATGAGTGATGTGCCTGCGCTTGGTGTGCACATGTTTTTGCGTGCGTGCGTGCAGTCAGTGGAGTAGATCTCACTTACTAGATGGCCTCACGCACATACATCAAGAAACACACACACCAATTTCCCGCCAAATGGAGCGGTTTGGAATACATGCAAATCACGCCATAACTTCTCCCGTGTGGAAAAAGAGAGTGCTGCTCTCGCTGGCAGACACAAGCCCACTCTCTCTTTCGGTCACACTCGCACCGGCACGGAAATTCTTCGACTTCCAGTCTCGCTCTGCACACTTTGTGCTCGCAGCTCAGGCCTGCAGCCTTTTACTGCCACTAGAAACACAGCGAGCCTCCCTCAGTGGCCCCAGCCGTCTGGCCAAAGCATCCTCTCCTCATCACAGGAGCCGTTCTGTAGAAGGCTTTTTTTTTTCTTCTTCTTTTTTCCACTCCAACATGAACTCCTGTTCACTGCAAAGCAAACTGTTTGTTTAGCCTCTTTAATAATAAAGACGAGGCCAAGAGTATAATGAGGTTACTCAGGGACAGTAAGCATGCAGAAAGTACAGAAGGGTAGAGAGAGAGAAGACACGCAGATAAAGACTTGAAGAAGGAGAACAAACACCTGGCGGGAGGTGGGTGAGTTCAAGTTGCCATTAAAGTTTTAAAGAGTTCTTGATGTGGACCCTGTTGGGTCACTCCTGGTTACCGGGGCCCCACTGAGAAATTGACCTCATATCCTTGTCTCCTTCCTTTATACATCCTCCTCCAAACACACCGGAAGGAGATTCTATGTGATGTTCTTCAGGGTGTTTTCACTTTAGGTCCGATTGTTTGGGGCCTCATTCATTTACCATGAAGTGGACTGGAAGTGAATAATGAGGAAAATCCTCTGCCATTCTTTTTAAAGGAGACCTATAGATGCCCCCTTTCCACAAATTAAAATAGTTCCCAGGTGTCTTAAAGACATGTCTGTGACATGCTTTGGTCAAAATATCCCATGGATCAA
This sequence comes from Trachurus japonicus, assembly GCF_045865225.1. Taxonomy (NCBI): domain Eukaryota; kingdom Metazoa; phylum Chordata; class Actinopteri; order Carangiformes; family Carangidae; genus Trachurus; species Trachurus japonicus. Next base: position 1,849,835 of record NC_140907.1, on the reverse strand, counting down.
ACATCACAGCTCTTTTCATCCTCTCTAAACAGTTCAGAACGGTTTCAGTGCCTGTCCCTTTAAATGCAAATGAACCACTGCTTGCCCCGCCCCTTCTACTGGTACCAGGTAGGGGTGGGGTTATGCAAAATTGAAAACTAATTGCAACATTGCCTGACAACTCAGGGAACAGCTCGTAAAACCACATGGATTTCAAAGGAGACTGAAAACTACAGATTATTTAGTCAATTCTCACAATTTAGGGGCCAAAATGCAAGACAAACACCTAAATATATGTTAAAGAGCCTTCAAAAAGTGTATATTTCCATAATATGTCCCCTTTAAAGTCAGATCTGGATAATGTCATCTCATTCTACCACACACCACATGACCTTTTATCCTGATGGTTAACCCAGCATCAGGCCACTTATCATTTTGTGCCTCACCTTATTGGAAGACTTCATTCAAAATCTTCTGCATGGATTTCACTTTTTAAAAAAAAGCCAAACCAACTTTTAAACTGATCACACACTGGTGCCAGTGACTGCACAAATTGTGTCCAAAAAAGAAAAAAAAAAAGCTCTCCTCACCAGAAGCAATAAAAGAGCTGAGGCGTCTGTCCCCTGGGAGGACATGGCAGTGTTAGCACAGTGTTTGAATGTGTTGAAAATGGACAGATATGACAGATGGATCTCTGCCCCCTGAGTCACCATGTAGTGTTTCCTCCCCGTTTATGACTCACCAGTCGTTTACAAGTCTGTCTTGGATTTGACACTGTGTAACCTTTTCTCTCTCTCTCTCTCTCTTTTTTTTTTTGCTTGTTTGTCAGGTTTTCAGCATTTTATGCCCTTTACTCATTTCATGGAGGTTTAACAAGGCAGATAGTATTCTGGCTGAAGGAGCTGTGGTCACAGAGTCTTCACTGATAGGTGTGGGTTGTATCGACAAGATGCTCTTACACTAGTGTTGAGATGCCTCACTATGTAAGGATGCTGCAGTATATCTGGCCTGGCTGCACACAGTCTATCAATAACTCTTTACTGACAGGGACTGAGGTCTGAGAATGTCACAGATGGTAAACTTAGGTTACCACTAGCATTCCTGTCTGTCAGTCAGTCTTTTACTCACAGTACAGCACTGTGATGGTTTAGATTCCAGTGGAGTCACTTGTAGTTTATTTAGTTCCTTTGTTGAATGGGTTGGCCTGCAAGGTTTTTAAATTCTATTTTAATGAGACTTGCAGGGTGCTAGCATGTTGATTTTCATTCATAATCACAGTAAAATCCAAAGTTGCCTAGCAGGCAGGAGCAAAGCCATCATGCAGCTAAATGACTCTAAATCTAAATGTCAGAATATTTCTGACAATTAAACACTCAATCCCCCTTTCTTCCTTCCAGCCTTCATCTAATGTTGTAATGTCATTCTGTCTTAGTTATTAGTTTAGTATTAGATTTGTTCTTTTTTCCTAAGTGTTACTTGTCATTATTTAGAGGTACCATAGGGTTTGCCATTATGATGTCAAATAAATATCACAATTATTTCAAAATTGGACTTTTATTACCGTTAAGTTTTGACACTTATTTATGTCTCTACTTTAAACCACACTCTCTTCATATTTGTTGCCTTTGGTCACTTTCCATGTTGCGTTCACCGCTGTTGGACAGTCGTGACGGATAAGACCCAATCAGGAGGTAGGGTAGTGTCTGTGTCATTGTGTAACAAGCCTATGCTTCTGCCTGTCCAGAAAACAGCAGTGGAGCACAGTGGAACTGGCAACATTTTCAAAAAGTTTAAGTGATGAATGCTTGGTGAGGGCATAAAGTGTAACATGAAGTCATATGAACCCCACTGACTGCTATGGACAAGATTAAGTGGGTGAGACTCTAACTGTTGGTGGATGTTGGGTGGGGGGAAAATCGATTCATGTAAGAATCGGAATCGAATCGTGAGACACCCAAAAATTCACATCCCTAATTACCTTTTACTGTTAATTAGCCACACCTCCAGTGTTCTGTTGCCCTCATCTTATCTCTGCTTTTGATCTCTCTCTCTCTCTCTCTGGTGTTGAGAGCCCGAAGCCTCAGTTCCTGTGCTCATTCCCCTCACCAACAGCTGTAAAGACAGTCCACGCATACAGAACCACTGGAGCCCTGAGCCCAGTGACCAGAGCTAAGCTCACCGAGCTGGTTCCAGTGTTAGTTCAAAGCCAGAGCCTGACTTAGGACCAGTTATTTGCTTTTCGACTGCCTAAGCACTGACTCCTGGCTCCTAACTGGTTCCAGGCCAGCTCCTTGCTGATCCACAGCCATAGGACCATCTATAAAGACATACTTAGACAAACGTAATAAGATATTGATAACATCTAACTGCTATGTAATTGATGCAAGCGTAGTCGAAGCTAAGAAGCCGAGCTACAGCCTATGACTAACAACAGCTTATGTTCATTTAAAGGAGACATATTATGCCCCCTTACCACAAATTAAAATAGTTCCCAGGTGTCTTAAAGACATGTCTGTGACATGCTTTGGTCAAAATACACCAAGGATCAAACATCACAGCTCTTTTCATCCTCTCTAAACAGCCCTGTTCAGAACGGCTGGTTTCAGTGCCTGTCCCTTTAAATGCAAATGAACCACTGCTTGCCCCGCCCAGCCCCTTTTACCAGTACCAGGTAGGGGTGGTATTATGCAAATTCGAAAAAAACTAGTCACATCATTGTCAGACAACTGAGGAAACCGCTCGTAAATCCACATGGATTTTAACCTGGGGATCCTGAAAACTGCAGATTTTCTTTGTCAATTCTCACATTTTGGTGGTCGAAAGCCAAGACAAACACCTAAAGAGCCTTCTAAAAGTGACATTTCCATAATATGTCCCCTTGAAGATTCAAAAACTCTTTGATAATGATGTCTCTCCTCAAACGTAGTCGCCATTCGCTGTGATTACAACTGAATGTGTTTCACCAGCAGACAAGAGTTTGGGACATTTGGGACCACTTGAACATGGGACCAGAAGGAATAGCCTACCTGTAACAACCTGTTTGAATTTAAATTCTAAAGTGGAACAGGGTGTGCTTTATCCAGTGGGGACCCTCCATGAGTGTTCTCAAAACTAAAAAATTACTGGATGACATCTAATGCGAGAAATAATGCAACAAAGAATTTTAGATTCCACAGTAAATTCTGTGACATATTTAAGATTTAGGCTGCTTGAGTTCTGTTTTGATTTATTAAAAGAGAAAACACATCAGTTCTAAATAATTTAAACTTTTTTTTTTAAAGTGTCTTCTTTAGTCTGAAGAGGAGAGTCTTGTAGGCAGCTCCTTGTATTCTGATTCCTTTTTATACATCCCCAAATAGATTGGAATTGTAACTCAAAGTTTACCATCCCATTAGTAATTTAGTTTGCAGACATTTCACAATAAAAGTGCACAGTAAACACAACAATAATTGGACAATAAAACACATTAAACATTGTAAAAGAAATACATTAAGAGATAAAAAAGGCACAAAATAAATGATTACCACATCACCCATGCAGACGAACATGAGCTGATAAGAGAGATATTAAGTAGAACTGCAACGGCTCAGTACAGTGCCAGAGGTCATCTATAAGTGTAACATACAGTTTTTTGTGTAAGATGCTTCTTTTAGCCTGTCAGCCAATAGCATGTTCAGTCAGCTACCAGCTAGGGGCCTTTCTCACCAACCTCGTTTGGTCCGGGCTTTCAGACTTTTCTGTTTGATCTGAACCAAATTTACAGGCGTGAAAGTTCCCCCGGATCATGGTCTAGACCTAAGACCTTTATTTTGGTCTGACTGGACCGAACTAAACCATGGTTCAGATCTTTTACAGTGTAAAAGCTTTTTTTATTGATGGTTCAGACTTTCGTATCTTTAAAAAGTTGTGGTGGTTAGCCTACACGTGTTAGCCTACACATGAATGTTAGCCTACACACGTTAGCATACACACACCTTACTGGCAAAAACATGAACCTTGGTTCAGACTTCCAGTTCCAGACAACCTAAATAGTGCTCTATTTACAGATAAGTGTGTAGGCCTATGCGTGGGAGGGCAGACATGCTTGTGCGTTATTTATTTCAGTTGGTCTCTCCCAACATTTGGGTTTAATCCTGAGGGATCAGAGATCAGTAAGGAGTGCTAATCGGCTAGTCCAAACAGGGCTCTGATTAGCCACCCATTAGCCCCAATACTAGCCACAGCTTCGTAGCAGTGCCATGATAGGATTTGCAGGAGGTGGCGGAGCCGGCGGGCTCATAATGGGCTCCATTCCGCAAGATTTAACGAGCTTTGCTCCCAGAGACGGGAGGATTATTGGGTCTGTGGTGAATAAAGGCCACTGGACCAGGCAGACTCGTATCACCGCAGCATTGTTTTAGTTGGTAATATGCTAATCCCAATTAGCAGCAGGGGACGTCGCATGCCACAGGTCCGCATGAGTCACACAGGGCAGAGAGCATGTGTGGAAACATGAAGAAGAGGAGAAAACAGTTGGTGACAGGAACCTTTCCGCTGGCTGTGCTGCTCCTGGAGTCACACTTTTCCCACATTACCAACACCTCGCTTGGCAACACTCCCACCCACAGAGCTACTTTCTCTTTGGGTTGGTTCATTTATCATTACTCAGTTGAATTTCATGGAAAAAACTCATATAACCATACCACAGATCCATATCATGTTGTAAAATGACATAGGCTACTATACCTTGTTGATGATTCTAAAGTTATCAACTTTTTTTTAAAACAACTAAATTAGACACCATCTTTAAAGAATTCAGAGCACATTTGTAAACCTCTTTTTAAATCCAGACCAAAAACTATGGTGAAACCTGGAAGAGACGTAGAACAAATAATTCTTAGATCTCACTTCAGATGGTGACTCTTTAATTCTACTTGTTTGCTGAAATGAAAATTAAATCAGCAGCACGTTGGCATGTTCAGTTTTCATTTTGGCAGAGGAATAGCAATATGTGAAGACGACAAATGAGATCAGGCTCCATCGGGTTTTAGTTGTTTTATTAATATAATTGCACTGTCAGTATAATATTATTGTTGAAATGAATGCAACATTACAAAATGTTGAAGTCTTTGCGTCAAAGCGTTCATCTGTACATTGTGTGTGTGGTTAATTTCTGCCACGACTAATTTATAGTATGCTGGTTTCTGTGAGAATATTCTTGTGTTGTTTTCTGTCGGTACACACACACACACACATACACATACGTACATGGGGGGCTGCAGATTTTTTTTACACACATTGATTTTTGCATGTGGTATTTGCATGTAATTTCCCTCCTGTGACTCATCGTCGGCTCACCATCGATCTGGCAACATATCAAAACCAAATGGGTTGTGGCATGAGGAGGCACATTACGAGGCTGAAGTTATTGTATGAAGTGACGAATAAGATAATGAACAAGGTGATTAATTAGCTCCACGCAGAGGTAATGACCGACTGCGCTTGAGGATCAGCTCATCACTGCTGCTTCAGGCAACAATCAGCTATGGAAAAGAAACACAATAGACTGTAGCTCACAGTGACACCCAGATTCTGGGATTCTTTTCATGCATTATTCTTTTTTACACCCGTCCCCAGTCTGTTTTCAACCTTCACCCAGGTCATCTGCTCTGGGCTCAGCGTGATGTCTGCAGCGACAAAAGAGCTCATCAGGTTTTTTTAGCATTAGTCTGACTGATCTGGTTTGTGAGGGATCAGAGGAGAGGATTGCTCCTGTTTGCTCGATGAAATGACAGATTTCTCTCTTCTTTTTTCTTTTTTTTTACATCCACTTCAAAGTTGATCCTTTTATCTTTACAGTGCACAGCGAGTGGCGCAGCAGGGGTGGCATGTTAGCAGGAGGGCCCTTAACTACTGAATGAAAAACCACCTCAAAGAATTGCAGATGAGAAAAGGGAATTGAATTGCCTCATTCAGTCCAGCTCGCCAATTTCCTTCGATAAATATGAAAACCAAATAAGCCGCAGTGTGGTAGATATACTGTACATCACGGAGACAGAGTGTGGAATGACTCAAACATAACCAAGGCTATTTAGAGAGAGATTAAAGAGCATTTTTGAAATTATAGTTGTTATTTTTTTGTTTTTTTTTAAGTGAGGGGAAGCAAAAATTTCCATCAATACATGGCTCTTCGTAATGCGCAGAGTAATGAAGACCTTTCCATGTCGTAAAAGCCTCTAATTTCTAACCACTTCACTTGGAAGACACGCTCAGCAAATCCTGTCCTTATATCTATTTAATGTCAATAGGAAAAACAAAAGGAGGCTGTGGAGAACGGCAGCAGGAGGAAACATATGGCTAAACCCTCAGTCCACCAATCACAGCAACATCAAAAAAAAAAAAAACCAAAACACATAGGCTATATGAAAAAACACAGACACCAGGCTGCAGCCTGATTTATTTTCCCTCCCTCATCTCAATTCCAGGAATTTTATGAATGGAAAATGTCAGGGGATAGGTTTTCCAAAGCCGCTATGGCCTGCGTCTCATGAGCTTACCATGCTGTTCTGGTGAGTTCATGCTGTCTGGAGTGACGATGTGGAGCGCCACTGGAGGGACAGGACCCCCGCGCCCCCACTTACAACCACTTTACATCAAGCTTTTCTTTTTTTTCTCCTTCCCCCCTTTTTTTTTTTTTTTGCTTTTAACTACATAGTAATTATCCAGGCTATCAAGCTGGAAGCTCTAAAATCTTTGACATAACCAGTAAGAAATGACAAAGCTATTGCACTGTGTCTTTGAAGACCACATTTGTGTGATCCTAGACTGATGATACAAGGCAGCAGAGCCTGGAAACCACATAAGTGAGGTAATGGCTGACAGAGAAAGTGGTCAGAACAGGCTTCTCCTCCTTCACACGTCTGCTGGGTTCACTGTTTGACTTCAGTGCTCCGTGTCTTTATTTCAGATAACATTTGACTGCACCGGGTTCTTCTAATCTAATACAATATGTTTCCTTTTAACAAAAGTGCGTTACAGGGAGTGGAGTCCTTTCTTGATGAATGACAGCAAAAATGGTCTTACAGCAGAAAGCACTTTGGCCAATCAGGCTGATCTGCTGTCAGGCCAGCTCTTTGTTTCGCCACACTTTAGCTGCTGCTTCTCGGCGTTCTGCAGCCGCGTGCCAACCAGCTTCTGTTCATTAAAGATTTAAAGCTTCTGCCCTCTTTAAAACCCCCTCTCCTGTCTCAGGATGGCACAGAGGCACTTTTCGGGAAGAAACTTTTGTGTCTTTACTGCAGAATCAGTTTGGTGAGCATTTTAGTTGCTGCTGAATTATTTACCTTGTTTGCTGTAAAGGGCACAATCTGTAAGAACGGGCCACACTGGTCAGTGTGTGTCGCTTTTTATTTCCTGTAAAATAATCAACGCTTAACATATTGATATTTTTCCATTTCTTTTTTTCTTTTTTCTTTTGTTTGGAAAATACATTTTCCATCAGAATCAACAGCACAAAAATACAAAATTGGTATCTGTTTATGCAACCATTTATATTTTTCCATAATCTTACCAGTTATTGAGTCAGACTAAAGCTGCAACACTCCTCTAATAACAAAAGTATCTCTTTTGTTAAAGTTTGTACAGGATGTAAAAATAAAACAGAGCCTAGAGCTGGGTATCTGCAGACTCCGCCTCAAACAACACTATTACTTGTTGAGATGACCTGTCCCTATGACCTAGAGTTCTCAACGTACCTGAAAATTAAAACCCGACCAATGGCTGTTGAAGTCTGGACCCGATGCAGCCCGACTCACCAGCATTAATTCTCTGCTTTAATCCTGCAAAACAAAAAAACAAAAGAAAAGTGATGATGACGTGATGGTAAAATGAATTTTCTACTCGACCAACCATAACAACATGATAAAACTTGAATGAAATACCAACTGGGACCAGACATACAGGCACTGTGAAGCTGAACTAACGTCTTCTTCTGTTAGTAGATAATCATCACCAGAATGAACAGTGCAGACACTCTCTAAAGCAAGACCCTTGCTATATGTTTATATAAAAGAAGAGTTATAAGCAGGGTTCAAACTTAACTTTTTTGCTCACTGGCCAACTGGCTAGTGAGCTTTAAAAATCTACTGGCCAGAAATATTTTTTACTGGCCAAAAATTATGTATAGCGTTTTGTATATTTTTCATTGTGTTTAACTGTTGTAATACACTCATAAGCATTTTTAACACATATCATGGCTATTAGCATATTTTTGTGTGGAATAAAGGAGTCAAGTTTGCCTTTTTTTCCTAAAAGGTTTATTTTAGGGATGCACATGGTTAACAGTTTAACCATTAACCTATAACAAGAACTTGACCGAATAATACTATCAGTTATTTATAGTTATTAGCTCCTTATGTCGTCAACTCATGGGGGCGTGTCGACATGTGTAAACTTCCACTGCCTTCAGTCATATTTAGTAGCTAAAAGTTTCACAGGAGGACTGACACTGTGGACTGCAGTCCCCATGAAGGAAGATCAGACAATAAATGTAGCCTACACGGACATAGATGTGCATCACCTGTAATAACGGCGCTGCAATAAAAAAAATTTTTTTTTAAAAAGACGTGGCAGTTCTCCTGCAGCTCCACAGAGGAGCTGTCAGAGGAGCTCTGCTGCTCCTCTTTCTTCAGTCTGGTGTTTGGCTGAACTTTCAATAAGAGCATGTCCATATGAGCGTGATCAGCTGAGACAGAGCACAAATTTTTTTGCCGTTAAATAAACATGTGCGCTGCGATGTCTGATCAATGCCACATCCATTGTGCTCTGTCTCAGCTGATCGCGCTCATATGGACATGCTCTTATTGAAAGTGCAGCCAAACACCAGACTGAAGAGAGAGGAATACACACGTGCGCCGCGAGCGTTGTAATCGGTCACAAATCATTGCTATACGGCATGTTGTGAGCTTTAAGATCTGCACGACACCGGCACAACCCAAGCGTCACAGCCGGGTCGGGAGGAACAGTAACAACAACGAAGTAGTTGGATTTTTTTCACTCGCCAGAGTGGCCAGTCAGCCGGCTTCCTTTACTCGCCAAAGCATCAAAGTTAGTCGCCACTGGCGACTGGCGACCGCTAATTTTGAACCCTGGTTATAAGGCTACGAAAACCAAATGAATTTTATTTATTTATATGTTTTTGCCTTTAATTGACAGGATAGTAGAGAGAGAGACAGGAAATGGGAGGCAGAGAGAGGGGGGGAATGACACGCAGGACAGGGCCGCTCGACGCGGGATTCGAACCGGGGCCGCCTGCAGCGAGGACTATAGCCTCAATACATGGGGCGGGTGCTGTACCAACTGAGCTAAACACCGCCCCATGAATTTTATTTTATAGCGGTTATACAAATATATTCATGGGTATAGTAGTAGTATATTCAGATTTTGCCAATAAACCTTGCCGATTATTACACACTGGACCTTTAACAATAATAATGATCTAAATGTTTTTATGGATTTTTCATATTTACACATCACAACAAATGTCCCATTCAGGAGAAGACATAAGACTCATAAAATATATACAAGTCTAAACTACACACAAAACAGTAACAAAACAGATCAGTGCATTTAACAATAAACAACACACAGCACAACCAGCAAGAAGATGAGTAGAAAAAAAATTATACAAATGAGTCGGGTTGGGTCGAGCTTCCTTTTATATTTTTCCGTCCTGTCCCGTTGAGACCTCTACTATGACCTCTACCATATGTCTGTCCCTCTGCAGCCCAAACCATCAAGTATTATCCTCCTAAATGTGAAACCACAACAACACAACTTTCAAAATCCAGTGATAAGGAGCCTTTCTCACCCTGTTGGTGTTGAATGTCTCTCTCCTGAGCCTTCACAGCTCGAAATAAGTGCAGAGAATTGAGTGTAGGGGGAATGGAGCCGTCAACATCCTCCAGCACCAGAACCACCACAGCGGTCGTCTGGCTGGAGAGCTAAGACCCCCCCTCTCCCCTCTGATTACCTAGCAGACAACGCACAGGGATTACAGCAATAACTGCTGGACACTGGCCAGAGAAAGCCCACACAGACAATGAGGAAGAAAGAAAAGTCAGTAAAGATGTGGACGGGGTGATGCTGAGAGGAAGTGGAGGGTGCACTGACACGGCAGGCAGAGGAGGACTGATGAAGTTGAGACAAGAAGAGGAGAGGAGACTTCATGCTGTCAGTGAGTGGTGTAATCAGGACCAGATGTCTTTCTGCGCTCTCTTGACCAGGGGCAGATTTTCATTTCCACAGTCCGTGTTTGCTTAAAGGGATTCAGACGCTGGATTTCTCCCTCTCGCTTTCTGTTTGTTTGTTTCCGCTCCATTCTGATAGTTCACATTGAGTTTGTGCAAGGGGCTATTCAGAAATCTGTCTCTAATGGCTCTGAGTTCTCAGACAGACATTCATCTTGTGTGTCTGACCTGTCTGCCCGTAGAGCAGATGGGCTTGTATAACAGAGTGGTTGCAGACCCAACACTGCACCGACCTGAAAATCACAGTGATAAACAACATTATCCTATATTTATTTTTCTATATTTTAACTTTCCTTAAAGGTCCAGTGTGTAAAATGGGTGTAAAACCATGACATCCAGTATTCAGATTCTAGATCGCAGCGCTCACTCGCTCGTTCGCTCGCACTCACCCCTCCTGTTGGCAAAGTGACGGTGGCCTCCAAGGACAAAAAACTTGTTTACCACGACTGGGAGTATTTCAGGACATTGAGCGATGAGGTGAAGATCTAAACCATTTTACCCTACAGTATGTCTGCTGTTTCCTCCTCCTGCTTCTTCATTGGTTTATTTATGAACATGAAACTCTTGAAACGTGCTCTCTGACTGGCTGGATTTTCCGTTTGGGCTGCCTTACAAACATGGTGGCGCAAGATGGCGACACTCTAGTCTAAAGCAAGACCCTTGCTATATGTACTATATATAAACGAAGAATTGTAAGGCTACAAAACCTAATTTTAATTATAGAAATTATACACTTATACAAATACATGCAGTATATTTAGATTTTGCTAATAAACCTTGACAATTATTATACAGACTGGACCTTTAAGGTTTGGGACACATACTTTAGGGGCTGAACCAGTGTGCCTTTGTGATCAGTTTGTTGTAGTCAAGCTTCAGTGGATTACAGAGATGCCATCGATTTCCAGAGCATCTTCACTATTGATCGTCACTCTGGGGACTGTAATCATAAACTCTTCCCCTCAGCTGCTGCTACAGACTTCATTTAAAAGATATAGAGCATCTAAAGATCTGTCTCTCAAACTTACTGCCATGGGATGGCAGGTTTCTGCTGCAACACTTTAGAGTAGGTGTAAATTCTTCCTTTCAGGCCAGTTCATGTATCCATAGGCTATGTCACTGTCACATAGGGGCTGGAGCCAATCCCAGCTGACATAGAGTGAAGGTAGGATACGGTCACCATTCAACCTAGTGTGTGTGTGTGTGTGTGTGTGTGTGTGTGTGTGTGTGTGTGTGTGTCTGAATCCACACTCAGACCAGTTCTTTTGGAACATAATCCACCATAAAACCTTTTAAAAGTTTCCATGGAAACGGTGCCGAATGAGGAAAAAGAACTTTCTTTTGCTACTCGATCATTTGTGCAGCACAACAGAAACATCAGCACAGAGCAACATGGTAAAATACACAGTCTACACTTTTGTATGCGTGTCAACAGTCTGAACAGGAGAAGTGCAAATCTCTCACTTACTGAACACTTCCAAACTGCTCTGTCAGTGAATCACCTTGTGCTTCCATCGGCAGTCTCCTGCACACTGCAGGCTGCTGTGGCTTCATTTTTAATGGCTTCATCACTAATTTGACAAACAGGATGTTCAATAGCACAAAGTGAGCGGCTCAGCCATCGTATAGCCTGAGGAGTTTTAGACCAAGTTCCACGCCAGCACTTCCTAACGTAGCTCCAGGCCAGAGACACTCAACAGGCTGGTACGTAGGACTCTGCTGCTGCTTCAGCTGCTTCGGCTCTGATGATCAAACCATTGAATTATCTCAAGATCAATAAAAATATTAATGCGAATAAGTGCGTTTCCATCTGAGACCTTTAAATTGACTAAAACGCTGTGCGTAATGACGTCATGCGCTGTTTTGCAATCATATTGGTGTAAAATTGTTTTCTTGCAATTAAAGGTGTTTCCATTTCATTTTTGCTGGCGGTCTGCCCCACCAGCACGAGCCCGCGTCCCCCCAAACGGGAAATCAAACGGGTCGACCAAACAACGCCGTTCTCCTTCTGCCATTTTATTTTTAAATACCAGTGCTCACCCTCAAGAACCGATCACATGAATGTGATGCAGGCTGAGTAGTTTTTTTCCCTCTTATACATCTATATAAGTTAAGTAAATCGAAATTTAGGCTCTGGAACGTACTCATCCATCCCCCATTCCCCCAAGACAAAAAAGCTAGGGGAAACACTGCAAACACTGTTTTGATGCAGATGCACCGCGTGTTAAATCCTACAGACACCAGACACCATCGTTCTGTGTTTACTCCCGTAGTATCTTTGAACAGCCGGGAATACGTAGCGGAATTTACATAAAGCATGATCACAACTCATATTTGTCCGGCAAAGAACAATTTCCATCAGCATTTGTCGCATAAACTTCGATGAGATTGACCGTATTCACTTTTTTATTGATATTCATGACATTTAATCGAATTTTACTGTTTCCATAAGACATTTTTAATTCGATATTGCTTAATGTGAATAAAAACGTGTGGATGGAAACATGGTTAGAGAGAAAGAGGTCCTCTCCATGCCACACTGACAGTTTGCACTGTCAGTTTTCAGGAAGTGATTGCCAACATGAAAGTGAGATAAAACAAATAATTTTTTTGGGAAAACCTTTGTATTAGTCTAGGTCTGAGTCCCTCTGCACTGGAGGTCATGCAATATTCCCATGGAAGTCAGCTTTGATGCTCATCACACACACAGATCCAATCTAAACATTTACTGCAGCTTGGTGGTGGCTGCACATCCAGGATACAGTATTAGAGTCGTGATATGGTTTTGCTGTTGTTTAGGTGACATTAAGGCAATGGTTCCTAACCTTTTTTGGCTAGCGACCCCATTTTGACATCACAAATGTCTTGCGACCCCGCTATCACGTACAGTCACGTGATCATGGCTGCCAATCAAGATGCACCAGCTCAGATATTTTTATATGCTGCATTTTACTTGAACTCGATTTATATTTGAGAAAGTGAAAGTATAGAATACAGTTGTTTATGATTGTGCATGGTGTTTTTACTCATAATTTTAACAAGAATAATAATTAGTTAAAAAACATTTTTATCATTTTTTTTTTTTATCAATTACTCGACATTTGGGGCGACCCCATTTGAATTCCAGGCGACCCCACATGGGGTCCCAACCCCAAGGTTGAAAAGCACTGCATTAAGGTGTGTTGTGGTGACACTAGGACAGGCTAAGCCCAGCATAGCATGAGGACTGGAAGCAGAGTGAAGCAGCTTGCGTGTGGAAATAGCAAGGCTAGCGGTTCCCATTGTTTCCAGTCTTTGTCCGGTGCAGTGATTTTCGATTTTGGGTGCCTGGGTGGTCCGGTGGTTAGAGCCGGTCCCATATGGGTAAAAAAAAGAAAAATAAGATTTGATTGCTGGCTCAAATCCTGTCCGACTTGATCTTTGTTGAGTGTCATTCCACCAGTCTCTCTCCCTGCTTTCCTGTCTCTCCAGTCTATCTAATCCTTAGAAATCTTCAAATTTGACATTTCTATTGCATCTCAACACCAGCATCCATAAATCAGTAGCATCAGCTGCCAGATTAACATACAACATGAACAATTTAGCTTTAAATGTGTCATATAAAACCAAGATCTCCTATTGTGAATTGATCCTCAGTGACGCTGGTGGTCCCAGACAGAAGGAAAGTGAACCAGTGTGTGTGTGTGTGTGTGATACTGTAGTGAAGAGGAATGCTGGCAGCCTCTAACTCTGGGCCTACAACAGCAGCTTGCTCGTGGGCTAACACCACTGTGTATTCAGCCTGGTAATTTGATAATAGGATTGGGAGGCAATGACTTCCAGATGCAAACTCTCGCTCTCACTTGTACTGTAGTGTGAATGCCTGAGCCAGGGAGCCGTGGGTTGGATACAGGTGTTTTAACACCTGCTGCAGGTCAAAAGGTAAAAAAGGAACAACAGAATAACAACTTTACAAGGCTCATCACATTATATCCATTCAGAGAGTGTTTAAAGCTACTTGCTCTTTTGAACCAGCCACAGATTAAGAACACACATGCTACACATCAGACAGGCTCACAGATTAAAGCAGTATATTGTTAAAATTTTAATCCAACCTCAATACGTGAGATTCAAACTACAGTCTGTTTGGTGCACACAAAATACACACTTCACTATACTGTGCAAATTAGTCACACACACACACACACAGACACACACAAAATGAATCTGATGTTATGCTCAGCGATAGTTGCACACATCAACAAAGATGTACAACAGTAACAGCTGTCATGGAGTAATCTTGAAAATGATTTGAAACAGTACATTAAATACATTAAAAAAATATATTTAAAAGCAGGACGATCAATTCATACGAATCAGAATCATGAGCAGTGGTGCCTTTTATGTTGAAGAGCTTTTTGACTTTTGTTTGTTTGTTTGTTGATGGATATAAATGAAGTACTAGTAGCGTAGTGTAACAGAGTAGGCGTAACAAGCTGTACTTCAGCCTACACCTTTTTGGTCATATCTTGAATGCCTAAAAATGAGCATCGAATATAAACACAGAACGCATTATACTTTACCTATTTTTTTTTCTATTGTAAAACCTTATCTACCTGGTGTATTTACGCTGAGTTATCATTTCTATTGTGTAAATGTTGAGTTGTGTTAAATCAGGGGGTAGCCTATATTTCAGGGGCCACATACAGTACAGCACAATTTGATGTCAAGTGGTCCGGACCAGTAAAATAACAGCATTATCACCTATAAATAACAAGAACTCTACATTTTTTGCTTTGATTTAGTGCAAAGAAGTTCAAGTACATTATTGATTATAGATGTTGACAGTTAATGAATTATCACTTTACAAAACATAATGCACAACCTGTAATTTCTTGAGAAAAATTTCAACAATATTATGCCTCTTATTCTATGTAATTTTCACACTTACTACTACCACGTACTACAGTACACATGTAGATACAGTGCATTATATACAAAAAATAATAAAAAGACAAATAAATCTGATTGACAAGAGCTGTTTACACAGAGGAGATGGTAAAGGCGTAGACTGTTCGTCCACCTCAAGGTGTAACTGTCCGTCTTTACAGCTGTGTGTAAAGACAGTAGTTAGTATGCACAGACTATTCTCAGTGGATTTAACTCTTTCAGTGCAGTACAGTGCATGTGTCAACCTGTCCCTTTTCTTTAAGCCAAAATATACCCAAAAAAGATCAAGGAAAAGGAGGGAATGACGATATACATGCATGAGAGCTTTTAACAGTTATTACTTGATTAATCGTTGTAAGCAGACATGGAAATCTTCACTGGTGTTTAAACAGCTGCAGGGAAACAGAAGTACAGGAACACAAAGTCAAGATGAATAAATAAAAGTGAATTCAGTGATTGCCGCCTGCCGTCACACACACACACACACCCACACACACACACACACACACACACACACACACACACACACACACACACACACACACACACACACACACACACACAACACAGGAGTGTCACTGAGGCCAGACATGCATTTCTAATAGATGCATTAAATGTAGCCTGAGACCTTTCATGTCTGTAAAAGCACTGTGGCTAAGTCTGTTTGTCCCATCCACTCCATTATTATTGATGTGGGCTTTGCAGAAACACAAGGTTTAATTGCTCCATGTTTGGCCACTGCTAATTGTTTTATGCAACAACAAAGTTATTTTTTTTAACCCCCGACTGACGACCAGAAGCTGTCTGTATGGAGCTGCTGTGTCACCTGTTTGAGCTGCCAGTCACCGACATGAAGAAAAAGATGATTATTATTCGTTTTATTCTTTCTCCTGCAAATACTATGTCTCTTTTGGCTTTGAAAGTGGGAGCAGTGAAACAGGTTGAATAGATGTCTGATTGTTAATTCAAGGTCAATGATGCAGGAGACGAGAATGACAGTGTCATTGTCACCGGCATAAAAGAATGAACTGCGGGTCGTTCTTCATCACCAAATGCCATTTTATAAACCATTAACAAAGCATTTAGCTGAGCATCCTCGGTCACAGCGTCATTTCTATGCCTTTTTTTTTTTTTTTTTTTTTAAACTAATGTTTCTGGGCTGCAATTACCCAGATGAAAACTACAATCAAGTCTCAGTCCTGCCCTGTACTTTTTACTCTTTGATCCTGAGCATTCTGATGTATCCTAATGCACCTCCAAGAGCTGACAGAGAGAAAATAAAAAGTAAGAATTTGAAATGAAAGAAAATCAAAGTTATCGTGGGTGCAGGACAGAAACCTATGTATGTAGTCATCAGTCAACATGACTGCACATCTCCACCTGCAGTGTCAGGGATTCATACATATGATCTAAGGAAGCAGTCCATTTGCAGGGACTTATGGCGAGACACTACAGGCAAAAACACAGTTTTTTCATGCACTGATTTGAGATTTTGGGCTATTTTTCTTCCTTAAAGGGACAACGAGGAGTTTTGGAAAAGCGAAGCGTTTTCACACTACATTTATGAGCCTCTGCGCGCACCGTAAAATTCTTTGACCGGCACAAGACGGACTCATGTTTTCATTCATCAAGAATTAAAATCAGAGGTTCACATACCGTCGTAGTTCCGACCATAAACGGCGATTCAGCTGCCTTATTCTCATGACTCGCCACGAAACCGAAAGTAAGGAAACGCTGGACGGCTCGACCAGCATTTCCACCACCACTAATAAACAAAATAATGATAGAGACAAAACGATATATTTATCGAAAATGGGCCCATGAGACTTTTTTATAACCAAATAGAAACTCCTCGTTGTTCCTTTAACATGTACTCTCTCAGAAAAGTCAAAAGACACACACACACACTATATGGACACCCTGCAACCAGCAGGCTCCAGCTGTGTCAGTCTCCTTCATATTTTTAATCCTGCTCTACAAAGGTCTGAGTGACTTTGTTTCAAAAGGAGAGCAACACTAGATCTGTTGTAGCCAAACAAATCAGAGGTGTTAGTCACAGGTCTGCAACAAGGTTCTCACTAAATGGTTAGATGAGTGGGGAGATAATGCTGATCGTAATCTGTTGCCTCCATCAGAAGCCATCTTGAAAATCGAGTTTTGTTTGTTTGTTTGTTGTTGTTTTTTATGATGCTTTTCATTTGCCACCCATTAGGTATCTGTTCTGATCTGCACCGATCCGGCTCTTTCAGTCCCAATGCTGATACCTATTGTATACCGAACACTTCAGTTTGTTGATGGGGGGATTACTGATTAATGAAAAACATACTTTTGAACCAAATAATCGATTTTTGTGAATAGATAACAGGAGAAGTTACACAATGTCTCTTTAAGTTGTATTTAACAGAATAAGAATAAAGACTGTTCTGTGGTCACTTATAAAAAACATGTTACTTCTCTGACTTGATTCTCTTTGTGTGACTGCATGAAAACCTCCTTTGTGAGTGTGAAAGCGCAGGCATGTCTATGTTGCACCTGTCTTCTCTCTTCTTACATAACCATCCTTTTATGGCTCCTGGTTTTTAATATTCTGCGTTTTATGCCCGTTGCAGTTTTACAATTCATTTGCAGTATAAGCAGCTGCCGGAGCCAGCAGCATCCACGCTGCGCATTATTCATTGTTAATTCACATTTTTTGGCTTTTAATATCACTTCAGCTGAGGAACAAGACATCTGCCAGAATGTGTTTGGAACGGTTTGTTTGGTTTTCTGCGTTCATTCATGTCATTTTAGAGTACAATACCAGGCCTCTGCTGGATTTATTTCTGTGTGTGTGTGTATGTGTGTGTGAGGCGCTTTACTCAGCGTTTGGGGCTCAATAACTTCTCACTGATGTGCAGCATCCAGCCAGAGCGCACTCGATTGTGATGTGATTAGTTAATTGGGTGAAGATGTGGAAAGCGAATTATGTGTGTATCTCATGCTACACCACTAATGGATGGAAAATACCTCCATCTCTGACCTCATCCTCCCCACACCCTTTAACCAGAAAACTTCTCATAATTTCCAACTTGTGCATTCTTAAGTAAATAGATTTAGCATCTCAGATTTATATCATCTTTCCATTTGGCTTTCTCGGGCTGTCTCTCATCATGGCCGCGGCTTGAGCCCGGTTGTAATTTACTGTGAGGTTGTTATCGTTACTGTAACAAAAACAGCCAACTGGCTCCTGTATTAGGGTTTTTTTTTTTCTTTTTCTTTTTGCGACCTTGCGATTGCCCCTCGTTTGAAAAAATGTGACTGGTTATTAAAAACCAATCTTACACTATAAAACGTCTCGTTGTGTAACCAGAACATTTTTCTGTCACTCTGAACTATTGGAAGAAGCTTTTAATGTGCTTCTTGATTTCTGTTTTTGATTTCTGATTCCTGTGTGTTACTCCATGGTGGCTTTAAGTTCAAATTACCTTGAACAGAAAAGTCAACAGTTTTTCCAGAAAACAGTGAGCATGATTATCTGGCGCTTCAATTATTGTTTCCACAAAAACCGAGCGGCTCTCTCAGTCGCACGCATCGGTCTGAAGCGTACCCACTCTGTAAAAACGGCATAACAAATCCCTTTAACAGAGACACTGAAGGGCCCGCCAAAGAATGTGCTGTTCACCACTCTGTGACTGAACAGGAAGTGTACTGCTTTTCCACAGCCGCTCCGCTGAAAATGGTTTTCCCATGAACGGTGGCATGCAATCAGGTGCATGTGTTTTCTTGGCTGTAACCTCTTGCTGTCAGTCAAAAACCAAAAGAGATCAATAGAGCAGCAGCCAGGGAGGAGCCAGACAGCCATCAGTCACTCTCATCCCTCCCACTGTCTGGGTGAGTGCAACAGTTAGAAAAAGGTGCTGAAAACAGATCTGAAAATCATTGTGTCCAACTTAAAGGGATAGTTCACCCAAAATTCAAATTTCACTCATTATCTACTCACCCTCATGTCAACTAAAAGCTGTGAGAATTTTCAGAGTCCTCCGTCCCTTCTCTGAGTTACGGGGGGGTGGTCCGTGCAGCAGTATTTGTCCATATAATGGTTAAATAAGTCTATATTTTAAGCTTGTTTGTAGCGGAAGCTCCCAGTGTCTCAGTTCACTGCTCTTCCTGTGTCAGTGCAAATCTCGGCGGAACAATTTCTCATGTCGGGCTTCAATACAAGAGGGATATTACAGACGAGCAGTATGGAGGTATTTGGATGTTTTTTGGTGTGTCTGTTTGGAAGAAGAAAGTTGGTATCCATTGACAACCATTATATGGACAAAATTCTCACCGCTCTTAGTCGACATGAGGGTGAGTCGATAATGAGTGAAATTTGAATTTTGGGTGAACTATCCCTTTAACAGGTAATTGTTAGACTCCTCTTCTAACAACGGCTGACCCCAAGTGCTTTTCAAAGGGCCTGGGGTCATTGACGGTGGGAAGGTATGCATCAGCCACAGAGAATATTGTGTTATCACTGGACTGAAGCCTCCCTCCTCTTTGTTTCGTCTGCCTATTCATCTTCGTTGTTTGATCTGGTTTGCTTTTATGCAGCTGAACCGATCCTCATAAAAGCGAGAGCAGCGGGATCTGGTCTCATCTTACTGTGACTTAATAATGTAAATCTCCAGCCTGATATTACAGCTCAGCGCTGAATGTGTTTTTACAGAGTCATTGTGTCTCTTCTTGCTGCAGCGAGTTGTAATGAAAGGAGCCTACGCGTCACAGTTTTACAGCGGCCCACACAATGTAATGCAATCATACAGTATATAGGAAACACTCCCAGCTCCCTCATTGTGTGCTTTGTTTGTATCATCTCTATGTGCAGTGAAAAAAATGTTCATGCTGATGTTTGTGGAAACATGTTGATTTTTTTTTTCTTTCCGATCACCTGCTTGGTCAACAGACAAGTGTCTGGGTGAGTGATGGAGGAACAGGTATAAAATGTCATTCGGGGGAAACAAATGGTGGCTGATGGTGGTTTTGCTGACAAAAATACAAACATGAAGAGAGGGATGAAGATGTGTCAGCTGTGGTGGAGGGTTGGTTTGTTTTGCTGCAGCAGCAATTTATAAAAATGACTTCCTGCTCTGCTCATGTGAAATCCTCCACCTCATTTCTCTCACAGTCTGCAAGGGAGGCTGCACAGCTGTTACAGATAGATAGATAGATAGATAGATAGATAGATAGATAGATAGATAGATAGATAGATAGATAGATAGATAGATAGATAGATAGATAGATCTCTCAATAAAGTAGAATATGATGGAGGTCAGCAGTCTTCTCCATGATAATGGAACTACTGAACCAGAACTTTTTTTTCACTAGATTATCAATTTTTCTTAACTGAATTTTGGATTTTCATTAAATGTAAGCTATAATCATTACAATTAAAAGAAAAAAAAAGACATGAAATATTTCAGTCTGTAAAGTCTATATACTGTTTGAATTCAAATAAATGAACCTTTTCATGATATTCTAATTCATTGAGATATACCTATAGGTGGATAGTCTTTATTGTCATTATTTAGAAAATCTACAATGAAATTGTGTGTGCTGCAGCAAACAGTGCTACTCAGATAGTACAAAAACACATAATAGATAATCACAAAATTACCCCCCAGACAGATGTGATAACCCACCATAATGTATAGCAGAACATTCTGCTGTTACATTTTGATATTTATTTGATATCTCCTCTACGCTCAGTTCAGTTGAATTATTTCTGTATATTATATGCTTTTAATAGCCAGTTTGTAAAAAGTTGTTGTTCTTGTTTGCACAGACAGTTTGTGTCAGGAAAATACTGCAAGCTCTGTTGTTAGTCTCTGGTTTTAACATTGTATTTGCACAGCTCAGATATGACTGGTTATATACTGACTCTACATCTGCTCTGTATGTTTCTTGTGTTTCTGTATTCGCAGCTCTACTTTATTCCAAATACTGCTTCAGTATTGTCCATATGGACATTGACAATATACTTAAACACTGATCTGTTTCCCTGCATTGACACACACGCACACACTTCAGTTTTATGATTTTAATCCCCCAGAAATGACATGTTCAGTGCACTTATAGTGGCAATGAAAAATAATATTATAAAAACTGCATAAATTCTCAGTTGTAGTCCACAGATGTTCAACAGCAGCTGTTCTGCTATAGGAACAGAAGTGCAGAAAGAATGGTTAATGGGAATAAATCAGACATCCAGTTGTTGCTTCCCTCCACTCTCTGGGACCTTCAGACCTGCATGGTGACAGTTTATCACACACTTTTTAGAAGGTCATCTGCTTCTGTGAGACACATGTAGTACTCATTCAGTACCAGCACCAATGAAATGCTGCCCACACATGCATTTGCCTTGATATAGTCAGTGTGCGAGCAGTAATTTACATTCATTAACAAGCTGAGAGACCAATGTTAAAAATATGCATTCAAAAACTCAGTGTTATTTTCTAACAGACTGCCCAGCTCATATTGGCTCAGTAATGCCCTCATTTATCAAACTTGCGTAGGATCTGGTGTAAATATCAGCGTGGCCCAGGTGTCATGTGTGATTTACCAAAGTTTTGTCAATTACCAACTTTGGTTTACAACTGGTGTATATAAATGGCGTGCCCCGACATATTCCTGCTTTAGAGGCCTCGTCCTGCCCCTTTTACAACATGGAGACACGGAAGACGGACAAGAAGAAGAGGGACTTTACTGATTTAAGAGACACATGTGTACAATTAGTTGCACCTGTGGCCTTAGGAAACCTCATAATCTCATGAAACACTCTTTTAATCCCAGCCATAGTCTGCCTTGAATGCTATATGCTTCAGATTTGCATACGCCTATGCTTCACTCACGTTTAGATTTAACGTTTAGATTTGGCATACACCAATTTTTTTTTTTGGTGTAGGCACATTTGACAAATTGATTGATTGATTTTATTTGACAATTTGTTATAAAACATGATTACATCTCTGCACCATAGTTTAAAAAAAATGGTCAGGATAACACAATAAAGCCACATACATACACTATGATTGGTGTCTGAGCCATTTTTTAAGTTCCTTTTTAAACCTTTCTACAGACTTAAAGGGATAATTCAACATTTTGGCAAATTCGCCTATTGCCATAATCCCTTCAGTTTTAGCAGTAGGTTCATTACCTTTAATTGTCAGTGCATGTTGTTTTTAAATTGGTGGGGCAGAAACGTGAGATGCTCAGCTAACACAATGGAGGTGAATGGTATATTTCGGCAAAACTCATCAATTACACAATTCAACAACTCCAAAACACTCTCGGGGACAAGTTGTGACCTGCACATTCATCACGCTATGAAATAATCATGTATGTAACATTACAACACATGAATCAAATACTCAAAACTACTTGCGCTTATGAAATTACTCCACCCAGCAGCCGTGTCTGGAATGTAGTTCCGGTTACGTATTTGCCTCAAAAACGACTCCGTCTTGTAACGTTCTGTTATTATTTCATAGCGTGGTGAATGTGCAGGTCACAACTTGTCCATGAGAGTGTTTTGGAGTTGTTGGATTGTGTATTTAGTTTGATGAGGGAAACATGGAAATACCATTCAGCTCTCTATAGCGCTCTGCCCCACCGATCTAAAAACATCTTGCACCGACAATTAAGTAATGAACCTACTGCTAAAACTATAGGGATTATGGCAATAGGCGAATTTGCCAAAATGTTGAACAATCCCTTTAAGGGTCTGGGTAAGCGATTCCAAAATACAAAAAAAAATATTTACTCACATTACTCACATCACTTCTGGGGGTCAATGAGGGCCAGGGTGAGCTGTCACTACTTTAGTCTAATCACGATAATGGAGTCACATGTTCATATAACGTCTGTGAGGCTGAATCCTGTGTCTCCAGATCTGACTGTCCATCTTTGAGCTGCCTTCTGTTTGTTCATGATGTGCAGCAAATACCCACAGGTCACAGTTGACCCGGCATATCTCTATTTACTGCTAATCCAGGTGTTGTTTGTGTACTGTGTATCTTTTTCCAAGGGTTATTTTTGGTAATGTTTAGACAATCAAGTATGACCCTATCACCATCATCTCTGATAAGATTACAGCCGGGTCAGGTGAGGTGATGATGATGGTTTTTTCTCTCATTGAAGTAGAGACAAAAACATTTAATCTGGATTATTTGAATGAGTTTAATCCTAAACGAGTGACCTTGACCACATTCGTCCAGACTGAGCTTGTCTCTGGGGATGTGTAGATCTTTTGTTGGCAAGCATCTTTTTCTCTTCCCGTGTTGTGCGGTGACGAGCAGCTTGTCTGCTGCCGGGTGACTGATGTCTTCCTGTGCTAGAAGACGTTGGGTGGTTTATGGTCGCTGCCATCGGAAACGCTGACACTCGGCCATTTTCCTCGCATCGGATATTTGCGGGGGAATCATCAAGAACTCGTCACACGTCCCTTCAGTCTGCTGTATCTGTTTTATCACAGCCTGTCAGTGCTGGAGATGCGGAGTCTTTACCGCGCCCCGCAGGTCATTCATCACAACATACTGTAGTAACATCTCCAGCCATTGCACTCCCAGTCACTAAAGAACTGAAAGGCATTTAAGTGATACTGTTTAGTGTCTCCTCAATACGGCTTTAAGCAGCTGAAATATATGTTGCATTCATGGGCAGGTTATTGGACACTTTATCACTGGACATCACAGACCTTCCTCTGTGTTTTAGAGCAGCTTGATGTTCTTACTTGATACCAGAGGCAGGTTTATACTCATGTGTGTTGCAAAAAGGAATGAAGGCTTTTTTGAATGGGTGTGGTATTCTTCAATAGATACTTGTGTTTGTTTTGTCCCAGTAGTCTTTGTGTATCTCTAACCTTGCCTCAGGCTTCCTGCTCCTCATGGACACTGCAGTGTGGAGCCGTGTGGAGCGACCTTAACCTCTTCAGCTGCCCATGGTTTTTTAGTTTATTTTTTGCAATACCATTTTTTTGGAGGCAGGGGTGGGGGGGTTTATAAAGTAATTCTTACTTTTGAACCTGGGGAAGAGATGGCCTGATCAAATAATTAATACACTTAAAAAACTGGAGAAGGATTACTGAGGCAGCGGGACTAGATAAGCTTTTGCTTCTCCCGCTTTCCCTTTCGGCCATGTGTATTGTATTAATTGGATTGAGATGATGTTTGATGATGATGACTAATTGACATGCCCGAAATGAACCAAATAAATAAATAAATAAATAAATTGCTACTCTTGTGTTTACGTCTGCCTGAGAAAAGCAGAGTAAGTTCAACAGAAAGCACCAAGGTTCTGAGACTCCAGAAGCGCTTTCAGACAGACACGGTTCTGGTTCTATCTAGAGGCTTTTTGGTGAACCAGCCAGCGTTCACACCAAAGTGGGAGGACATTACTGTGCATTACTCTTACTAATTTTTTATTTTTTGCTGTCTGTAACCATTCTTCAGTTTTTCAAGTTTATGAATTATTTGCTCTGGCGTAGGAGTCAACCCAGCCTTGGCCATCTCTTCTCAGAGTTCAAAGATAAGAATTTCTTTACTTTATTAAGCCCCAAAAGAGAAATTCATACAACTTGTTCTTTCTTGTTCTGCCTTCTTGAAATTCTGTATTTGCCCAAATCGCCACAAACCATTTTGTTTCTTTAGCAGACCACTGCCCTGTCCTTCTCCTCCTGCTCGTCTTCACTGGCTAGAATACACGAATTCGACGAAATAACCGTTAGTCGAGCAGCCGCCATTACTGCGGTGACAGCTCCCAGTCAGGCAGCGATGGGTTCTGTGCGCGAAGCGGGCATTTGAATGCAAGCGCCAAGAAGTGGACCTTTTCTCTTCTGTAAATATGTCTAGGAAGGCTGGGAGGACATGTGCTGTCCTTGACTGCTCTAATATCAGCAAAACACAGCCCCTTACTTCAGGAGGAGTGTCCGTGTTTAGACCGTAACGTTACGTACAGTGAGCAGCAGCAGCTGCCAGCGACGCAGTCACAGCTGACCTGTACAACCTGGCTCCTCTCCCTTCTCACCGTTACCTTCACATGGTGTGGACAGTCTGTGAATGTCTCACTGATCCCTTCAATATGATGTGATCATGGTCGTCTAAAAGCCGGTGTAAAATATGTCCGACCCATCCGGAGCTCAGGTAATTTTGACCATAAATCGGAGACCTGTAATTGACGTTTTTTCTGATCATCGGAGGCCAGCTGGTCAATAAAATATTCTTGAATATCTGAAACAAAGCACAAGTTGTTGTTGTTTTTATTCATGTAGCCTGTCCACATGATTAAATATCCCGCTGCTGGCTTGCTAACGTCAGCACGCATAACGTACCGGTATGTTATATTGTTTATGATACAGTCTCTTATCTCCCTGTTACTCTAATCTTTCCTGCTAATCGCTCAAACAAATGATTAATTACTAAATGAATATTGGTATTCATGTAAGATACCTTAATCAGTTACTGGGGGGCACTAAACATCACAAATGCAGCCTATTTATGATGCTGTCATAGAGAATCAGGTGACTATGACTGACACATGTCACCGCAGCAATGGCGCCGCCGCAAGATGGTGGCATACACAAATCGCTCGCCGAATTCGTGTATAGGACACGCCCACTGATGATGTCATGGTTCCCAGGGAAGATCCAACTATTTCTTGGTTCCCTTGAGAACCAACTTTTCAGGTTCCAAGCCTGTTATTTTTTCGGTCTGAATACGCCGGCCGGTTCTAAACTGGGTTGGGGAACCGGAACCGGCACGGAGCCCTGTCGGTATGACGACATACACACCATATGAAAACATACAGTACACTACTGAAGCTGTAAAGACTCATTTCAACTGGTTTCTGTGAATGAACGTGTACCAGTGTCATCAGTAAAAGAAAAAGTTGATGGCACCTGCAGAGTCGGTGCCCAGCCCAGCTGAACATGGAGCGTGTGTGGAGTGAAGTGACGTCATTCTGGAGGGAGTCCGATTTTTCACAGTTTAGTGTCAGAATTAATCGATCACATTCAAATTCAATCAAGAGAATGGTGAAACAACAGAGGAGCTGAAGATCCAAAGTAAAGATTTCCCTGTTGATTGAAAAGCTGTCGTCAAAAAACACATATCTGTGTTTGATTAATAATTCAGCTCTGGCGCAGACGCTTTAATGTTCTCGGCCATCGAGCTCATCCTTCGTTATCACCCAAATTTAGACCGCATGGAGATGGATGCTTCACATCAGCCCATCGACTGGCCTGCTCCTGCCCGGAGATTAATGGAGTCCTTGTTATTTTGAGGTCACGGGGGTTTTTGCCTTAGCAGATATCAGTGAATGAAATAGCTGCACGGCTCTTAGCTCTGCTGCTGGAGGAGGTAAAGTGATGTGTGTGTGTGTGTGTGTTTCTCGGAGAGTGCTTTCTGATTTAGTTAGGAGCTCTGAAGTTTTGAAGCCCACGGTCAATTTGTCTTGATGGCCGTCAGTTTAGTGCTGACCAGCTCTGCAGAAATTCTTTTGGTCGCGAGTCTGCTGACCTCTGAGATTCTTGTTTTCCACTCAAAGAACCGAAGCCACCGACTTTATTTTACCCCCCCTCCCTGTGCCGATTCATCCTCCACACATAGAGTAGGTTTATTTATCCACCAGTTTGACCTTTGAGTCGATGGCTATGCACGCCACAGAGGAGCGTGGGTGTGGCGGCGGCTGTGGCGGCGGCAGTGGATGTGGTCCAGAACGCCATCTGGACAGGTGATGCTTTTTATTCAACACATACAGGTTTTAGATTTCCAAACCGTGCGGGGTTATTCCGGGATGCCGCCTTCACTCGCTCCTCCTCCGTGTCTGCTTCTCATTGTGCCGTGACAATGTGAGCTCTGTGTGTCTCTGCCACCCCCCCCCCCCTCTCCCCGACCTCTATGAGTCTGTGTCTGGGTGCCTCATTATCCACTCACCTGGCTCCATTAATACTCGCTTTTTGCCTAGAGGGAGATTGGAGGTAGACGCGGGGCGGAGCCCGAAAGGTTCAAGTATTGACCCGTCAGCGGCTGGAGAGAAGTCGACAAATAGCGTTGATCGATGGAGAGAGTGGCTGGAAAGTGGGACGCCGGCAACACCCGAGCACATCAGCGGCCGAGTCAGATGATGAAAGTCACTGCGGACACTTTTCAACTGTGGAATAGGATCGATAGGTTCGCAAATGACACGCATCAATCCCCGACAGTGATTGCTTTGGACAATAAGTTGGGATAATGGGAGCTGTGTGTGAGATAAACTCAAATAAAAGTAGTGAAGATGAATCATCAGGTGAGACTCGTCCTAATGGGCCCATTAAAAACAATGTCACATCAGTCCCATGACAGCAGAGGCTCTTGATTGTGATTCATGTCAGGCTGAGTAATGAAACAAGAGCTAATCCATCAACAATACACAAGCAAAGGAATGATTAGTTTGAGGCTCCGAGGTAACACCGCTGACATGCTCCTTCACACCCACTGACCACTGCAGAGGTGCTGCCACGTTATCAGGAGATGGTGAGTGCTGCTCTCTGAGGCTCAGGGCATCTAAACACTTGACATGACATACACACTGAAATGTGGAGTGTGAGTCTTCAGATCTGCTGCAGAAAGTGACCTCAGACTGTAGAATCAGCTCAAGATGCAAAAGTGTGCCTGTACTAAAGCACTCCTAAGATAAGATAAGATAAGATACTGTAAGAGATAGTTTATTCATCCCAGGCTGGGAAATGATTGTGATACAGCAGCATGTATTCACATTAGTGCAAATACAAACTAAGAAGAATGAAATAGAAACAATTTGAATAAATATATACATCCACAATCTGGATGGTGGTGCACTCAAGATTGTTATACAATATTAGAAATGCACAGATCTGTCTGTTTCAGTCCCAATACCAATACGATAACTGGGTTTAGTGTATTGACTGATATGTGGAAGACAGTGAAAGAAAGGAAAGGCAGTTTTATTTGTAAAGCCTATTTTTACAAACAGTTTATCTCAGAGAGCTTTACGCAGCATCATAACAACATCCTCTGACCTTAGATCCTCACATCCACTCAAGGTAGCAGGACTGATTTTAACATTACTTTTCTTAACTTTGCAAAATGTTGTTGCTCTGTGTTTGTGGTTACACGTGATGTAACACACTTCACAAACATAGATTTGAAGCGAATAGATCGGCGTCATGGATCAGCCTCCCCATTATCGAATACCTGATCAATCTATTTTGTCAATATCTGGGCCAATATGATCTTAATATCAGAGTGGTGCACCCATGTATAATATTCTACATTCAAATTATGTTTATGTCAGTGAAATAGTCATTGTGTATTATTTCATGACAAATTAGAATCAAATAAAGTCCTCAGGATGTTGTTACTAATAGCTGTTCCACCTAGAATGTCATCTTTGTGTGGGCATTTGAAGTATTTGGGTGGGCAACAACAAAAATGTTGGGGTGGGGGTGTCTTTAAAGAAACAACGTAGATTGCAAAACATGTAAACTCAGCTGTGAACATATACAAGACTCCTAATACAACTTAAAAGAACCAGAGAGAAGAATTAACAGTCAATTGGATTCCTGAGAGCAGCCAGCTAACAGCTCTTGTTTGGCAATAATGTGAAGGAGAACCACCTTCAAAATGGCCAATAGGAAAGCAGTGCAGTTTTTAATGACCAATGACAAAATTACAGAAAACTATGAATGCTCAAAAATGAAAACTATGATGGTGATTTTATTCAGAGTGTTCAATGGATGGGCAGATGATTCCTCTGGGATGGCAATGCCCACCCCTAGACACGCCCCTGCAGGTGTGTGTCAGCTACCTGGTGGAGGTGATCAAAACACAGACATCAAAGAAACATGAGTCTCTTTTTGTTGTTTGCTCCTCTCACACGGTTCATTTTCCAGCCCTGTAAACATCTTTACTCTCTGCACAGCCTCCGTTCACCAGTTTATTCACTTCTCTCCTGCTGTGTTCTTCCTACCAGGCCAGTTGAAGGCTCTGAATGTTTCATGTTGCATCCATGGTGGTTATTTTTTTGCTGAGTTTTCAGTGTGGTCTCTTGGAACTGAAGGACAAGTGTGAACTGGCTGTGCACTGTGGCATTCTCTCTTTGCTTTGCTTTTGTAACACGACATTATTTCTTTGTTTTCCCTGTGTTTCTTTTTTGGGAGTAGAGATGTGGTCTCTCTGCCCAGCTGTGTGCTGCTGTGTGTGTGTGTGTGCGTGTGTGTGTGTGTGGGGGGGGGTTACAACACACTGCAGCCCGTCCATCTGCTTTTTTGCACTAATTATCTTTTTTGGGGTCATAGTGAGGGGAATGAGGTAATACGCGGGAGCAATTGGTTATGCAATCTCACGCAAGCAGGGGCAGAAATTGGGGCTTTGAAGGAAGAGATGCGAAATATCTAATTTACCAAAAAAAGAAGAAGAGGAAATAGAATCACAGACTGTACATGAGCTGGAGGAGAACAAACTGCAGCTCACACTCTGTTCCTAAAACCTTCCAGCTCCTGGTGCGTCTCCTCAGGACATCAGGACATGATGTTACGTGTGATTTTTAAAGTATTTATTTAACTGCTGTTTGCTGTCAGCTCTTTTTTGTCTCGACCTACAGTGCAACTATAACATTGTTATCATCTTGTCAGGGAGAGCACAAGTTAAAATGTTGCACATCTCTGCTGGCAGACTTTAATTATGCTGCCACCTAGTTCATAAAACAAGAAAAGAAAATCCTAAGAAACTAGCAGCAATATTACTCTGTAGTTCCAAATGACTTTTATTATGCGATATTATGAATAAATAAGTGAACACCACTGTTTCTGCACAGGAGGAAGGAGCCTTCCCATGTTTGGTGTTTGGTGTGAGTGTTCTCTACTTGAACCCATTAAAGGTTTTCATGTTTAATGGGGGATGAAGTTAAAGAGTGACAGGTACATCTAACAGCAGGCTGGGGCAGGAACAACTGTGTCTGCATCATGTACTCACATTTATCAAGACAACATGACATTTCCCAGACCTACACCAGCGCCCAGTCAAACTGGGATCTTCGTTAATGGTGCAGCAGCCGCACTGTGTTCATGTCATAAGAATAAACCGTTTCACATCCAGTACCATCCTGTACTCCTCTACTGTACCTGCTGCAAACTTTTCTCATCTTATAAACAGTTACAGTAGGAGTTTGGGGGTTTTGCAGTTAAAATGTATTATTATTGCATAGTTATGATAATAAAAATGTCACTGTGTGGTCCTGTCTAGATTTAAAACTATGCATCAGTTGTGAACTCTAATAATCAATGATGCTGTTGGACATGGTGCAATAGTCTAAAAGCTAAGTGTTGGTGGAGGCCTAACTACTGTATCAATCTAATCTAAATGTCGTAACGTAATTGGGCAGTGGTCCTCTGTCTATTCCAGACAGGTTAAAAACTAAAGGGCACAAAGCTATTAGAGCCCCCAGGCCCTGGAATGACCTGCCAGAGGTAATCAGGTGGTCAGAGTCAGTGTCTTTCTTTTAAGTCTCTACTTATAAAACATATTTCTTTTGTATAATATTTCCTGATTGTATCTGAGTAGCAGGTTTTCTTTGTTTTCCACTGTCATTTACTTGTTTGTTTCTATACAGCCCTACCACTTTTGTGATCATTTTAATTTTTAATTTAATTTAATTTAGTTAATTTAAATAATGTTTTATACCTGTGTTTTACCATTTCCTGCTGGATAGTTTTAACTGGCATCCTCATTTTCTCTGTTAAGCACTTTGCACTCTTGTTTTCTTTTTTGGCTTTTCATGCCTTTATTAGATAGAACAGTTGAGAGAGACAGGAAATGGGAGGCAGAGAGAGGGGGAATGACATGCAGGAAAGGGCTGCCCGATGCGGGATTCGAACCGGGGCCGCCTGCAGTGAGTACTGTAGCCTCTATCCATGGGGCGCCTGCTTAACCACCTGTGCCACTCAATGCCCCGATTATTACACTCTTGTTTAATAAATGCTCCATATATGGAGCATAATAAACTCTGTCTATAGATAGAGTTTATTATTATTATTGTATATTTCAATGCCCTCTTATGAGCCAAACTGTGAAAAAATACTAGCACATTTTTAAAATTAAAATCTCGATCTTTAACAAGATGGCTGTCACGTTCTCACTCTGTAATCTATATTGTGTGTCACATGTACAGTAGCATCCTCTGGTATCAAGTGATAGGTAATGATAGGTTGTGTTTATGGGAGCAAGCTTGGGGCTGTTTTCATGCGACCATGAAAGATTTTGTGTTGAACAATATTGTCATTGCAATATATTATCTATCACTGATAGATATCCCTATTATTGTATCACCTAGTGCTATTCCAGTCTGTTACAAAGATTCCAAACCCTCCACTGCTGTGGAGAGAACTTCCTTTAAAGGCTCCTTCCTTAACCCAGACATGAGCAGCAGCATCGCAGCCCCACACCCCCCCACTCCAACCCACACAGAATAGGATGCTGTTCTTAATATAGCCACAGCAATGCAAATCTGTACACTCTTCTTTATGTTATGTGAAAGCACAGCTCTTTCACAGATCAGACTCCTGCTGCATTATATTTTCCATACCGTGCGCTGGCTGGCTGTATTATAGAAGCAGCGTCGGTTGCCTAAACACTGTGCACAGCATAAATCCTCACAAAGCAACAAACGAACCCACAGGGCCGCTCCTGAACGCCTCAGTGGATCAATAGTCAGATGTCATGGAAATCCTCGCGCCCGCTCTCTTCCCTTGAGCCGACTCCGCAGGTTCGTCTGCACCCGTCTAATCTCCCACAACGCGTTCTGCTCGTTCTGCTCGTTCTGCTTTCTCTTTGAATGCCTCCTGCAGACTGAGATGTGTAACGTCAGGGTAACAGGGAGGAAGATGCACGACTTGCCCCCCCCCCCCCCGACTCCTGCCACTGCTTCTTGACAAAATACAGTGAGCATCCCCGGCTCAGCTTCTCAAAGAGCCCAGGTGCATAATGGGAAACTGTCCTGTCTTCTTGGCTTTCATAACGCAGTGTTCTGGAGCTTTACAGTCACAGTCAGTTCCCCCCAGCTCACTGTCAGCACCGTGGCTGTTAACACGCAGCAGCTGATAGTACACGTGCACACACACATGCTGCATGAGAGGTTCCGTGCCTGACAGTGCTGAGGGAGTGTTAAGAGTGGGAACATAATTTCAGTATTTAAACAAGTGACAACAGTTTAACGTTGTATAACACGAGCCGTAAATCTGCGCCTCCCCCCCAGTGTAAAAAGCCTCTGATACTGAAACGTGCTTAGAAGCTGTTGGAATAGACACACAGCATTTTGTCAGGTCAAATGTAAAGAATGTAAGGAATGTGAAATTGTGACCTCAAAAGAAGGGTCAGAGGTCATGAGGTCACGGCCACGGGTCACAATCCACCATAAAATGAGGTGTGTAGTTATGTTGAGACTATAGGTGGTGACAGTTTTATGGATGATGTTTTACTGAGCATTGTGGACCTGGAGATGCCTGCGCTGCCAAAGTGTAGAGGGAAAACAAGTATAGAATGAGATAAATAAAAGTGGGTTTTTTTTATCTCTTGTTTTTTCTTCTTTTTTTTTAGCCTGGCTGCTCATTCTTACCAAAATCATTTTAAAAGAACCAAACCTCCATCCTAAATCTGACAGTTAATGATTCTCAGAGCAGCTCTGTTTGAATTTAGGAGCTGTTCAACAAAGGCATAAACAAAAAGACCAGCAAAGCTACTAACAGGACTTTTACTGGGCTTTAAGTTTCACTTCATGTCCTCATCACCACATAAAGTAACATACACCGCGTCGTGCAGGAAAACTGACTCAGGTGGTTAGTTCCAGATAAACTGCTTTTTTTCTGTCCAGTTGATGCACTGTAAAAAAAAAAAAAAGAAAAAAAAAGAAAAACAAAAAGCGCTCACTTAAACCAGCACTATGAGCTGGTGTGGCTAACTGGAGGAGAGCAGAGAGCTGTCTACTGCAGATATTATACTGAGAGGCCATTTGTACCTCATACAACCCCGCTTTAAAAAAAAACTGGACTGTTCCTTTAACCCCCCCTGCTTTGTGAATTGACTTGATTTAGGAACATGCCAGTGTACCGACACCTCACTAGGTGGTGAACTTTGAACTGTATGCAGTGACATGGTCCAACACTCATTCTGTGTCCCAGTTTCACACAACACATTATTTTTAACCAGGTTTTGTCGCGGTGGCCTAATGGTCATGGTTACTCATTATTCATACAGTCTTAACCAATCAGGCTCAACAATTTTCAGAAATTGGCAGAATCTGAGAATATGCAAGAAGCATTTTCACTGCATTTGCAAACCGTTTCATTTGTTTATCCATTTAAATGAGACACTTAACTTAGACAGGAGAGTCATGGGACAGACTCAGTTGAAAAGATGAGTTTTGATGTACTGACAGAAGTGTTTTCTTTAAAATCACATGCATGAGCAGAATTTGGTTTCAGGACCATGGACAGCATCAGAGACAAACCTTTCTACAACATGTGGATGAGAGACGTTCAGTTAGAAATGCTTTAATGGGGAGGGGTCAGATCAGACTCATAAGACTTACATTTAAACCTATGACTTAAGGCAAATGCATTAAGTATTATTCAGTTGAATAAATAAATAATTTAGAACTTTAAATTATGGAATAAAATCAATAAATTGCAGCTACAATATTTGAGACAAAAGCCCTCATCCCATCTCCCTCTCCTTTTCCCCTCCCCTCCCACACAGGGTCAAGACCCCGGTTTAAAATAATGAGAGGTTATATTTCGATGGCACAGTATATGGACATTAGTCATTTGTCCTGTAACTCATTTTCAAACAAATCAATTATATTATGCAAATGAGAATAACACTCACCACTTGTTCAGTTGGTGCTGGGTCTCCTTCTGTTTATATATGTGAGTGGATGAGGGGTGGGCGGTGCTGTTCAGAGAAGTGTTTGGGTGAGTGGGTGGAAGGACAGATGTCCCTGTGTGCAGTTGTTATTGTTATTGTTGGTGTGTGTGTGTGTGTGTGTGTGTGTGTGTGTGTGTGTGTGAGTGTGTATTAGCCAGCTGCTGCGGCTGAGAGCAGTCACTCTGAGACGCTGTAGATGAATTGTTCCATCTATGAGTGCAGGGCATCAGGACACACAGGGGCCGAGGTTGTCAGGGCTCTTTACAGTGGCACTCTAGCAGCTTTTAAAGTAAATACATTCAAAATGGAAGCAAGAGTTATAGGCTATGGATGGAAGGAGTTGATTGTCACTGTGTAATTTTCGGTCTGACAAACTTGTAAGTAGCTACTGTACCAGAGGCGTAGGTGTGCCGGTAACGAGGAGCTGTCAGCTCCACAATGCTTGTCACTAAATGATTCCCTCCAATCAAAATCACATTATTCAAATCTTTGCAAATGTCAACAGAGCAAACCTCCAACTTCTGATACTGTATACTTTGAATTCATTTGGAAGCTCCAGCAGCTCTGTGACGGAGCGGAGGGAGAACGTACAGTATGGGTCGGGAAATAACGACATAACCATGCTCACGGCTGTGGAAAACTTTGACCCGGACTCTGTGGATGTCAGAGACAGTCCAACTGGGGTCAAGAGGACAGCACAGTCCTGTCCTGTCCTGTACTGAAGGCTATGGGACAGTGACCCTGTCTGCACACCCTCAGATTTCACACAGACGCCAGACGTTCAGATGCTGGACATTGTAGTGATTGGTGCATTCTCAAGCTTGAAAGACTTCCTTTCAGTTGCGTGCTGGTCTGAGGTCAGTTTGGCAGCAGGAGGCGGATAGCAGGGAGTCCCCAGTCTCTACTTGTATACAGCTGTGGACATGGTGGACGGACTGTGTTATGGGTGGAGCCAGCTGTGAAACATGTGTCCTTGTACTTTCAGTACACTGGTGCTAACGGCCGACAGCACATTGGTGCTGTGTGTTCTCCTGTTAGATCAGGTGTATGGTGTATGAGCGCCCCCACCTTCACTCCCCAAAAAAGTGGAGATTACGTTATTACTATTGTTTTGTTTCGTTTTTTCTTCCTAATTTTTTCTTAATTAATACTGACCTCCCTTTCTGCTGTCTCAACCCCAGATTTCTCACATACTTACACACCTATATATACCTGTATTGTACTACCATAAATGTAATGTAAATACAGCCCCTTTGCAACAATCCTTTCGGTGTACCAAAAAAAAGAAGAATAAGTTAAAACAATTAAAAACCATAAAAGAACAGTGAAAGCAATAAAAATACAGCAAAATCAAATAAGATTTATTAAACCTATTAAATCGTTTTTCCACTCATACGTTTGCTGCAGGAAATTATCCATGCAGGGAGCGATGCTTACACCAATTGGACAAAACCTGAAAAAACAGGACATGGTGCACAGGAGCAGCACATTGTCACATAATAACATATCTAAAGGAAGAGAGCAGCGTTTTGAAGAGGAAACACACACATACCGTATTAGTGGTGAAGTGGAGTGGATCATCCACTGGGTCGGTGTTTCAGTTCCTGGCTCCCTCAGTCTACATTTTGAACAATCCGACTCCTTAGACAAGATACCAAATGTACAGTATGTGACTGTGAATGTGAATGTGAATGTGAATGTGTGGTAGAAAAGCTTCATACAGTATGTGTAGATAAAAGCTCTGTGTGAATTCCTGTGAATGGATAAATGGATCTTTGTGTGATTGTGTCCAGTTACCAGTGTCACCTCATTATCCAAGTCAACTCCAACTACAGATGTTAAATTTTGAATCCTGTTGAATAATATAACACCTGCTGCTGCTTTCATTAATATATTTGAAATAATCAATAACGCATATTTACATTTTGGCTTATTATTTTGATGCCCATGGAGTCTTATCATGCACTTCACAATATGAAATAGACACATTTCCTAGTTATTTTACTTCTTGTTCACTAAACCTTGTACATGCAACTCTTTACTGATTGTTGCAGTTAAAGCAGATATCAGTGGCACGGCCGTTTCGGCTAATGCTGTGTTCAAGGCAGGCTTTTGAAACCGTAAGTTACAGCTTCAAGTCACAACTACGACTTGGTAGCGTTCCAGGTAACCCGTAGCTCGTGTTTTTACCGTCCTGTTGTCTGTGAAAGTTCCCTATAACGGCCACTCGTAACTTCCGACCCGTGAACTCGTACCAGATCGAACTGGTATGACTTCACAGGAAGGAAAAACACAAAATACGAGTTTCCTTGAACGCACCATGAGTTAGCAGCCCCCGCCCTTGTCAGGCATCAATTGGTCCTCGTGCTACGTCACCACATTCACGCGCATCCCTTGGCTGCACACACAGCCCTTCATGCCGTTCTCTCCCCTCATTGGATAACACTTGTATCCCACAAGGAAAATTTTCTCCTCGGGTTACAGCAGAGCAGAGTGACGGAGAGACTCGTGTTTAGGCTGAAATACTTCATGTAAGTGATTGCTGACGGAAAATAGGACTATTTAGGACTTATATTAACAAAAACATTCCACTGATATCTGCTTTAATTGACATTTTGAACACTTACTAATCATCATTTAATCATTGCATCATGACAATGTGACACAATTCCAGGATTTCAGCACTTACTTCATAACACATACTTGCAGATACTCTAATTAAAAGCTGCATTAAATGTATTCTACAGCACACAGTGAGCTGTATACACAGTAAACAGTGAATTATCTCACATACGTACAGTACATGTCAGGAACAGGGAGTAAATGTTTTTGACTATCTGGAGGCTGATGGATTTCTTCATCATGATTATGTACATTTTAATTCAGTTTATTGTTTTTTTAATTTTTTTTTAGAGAACTTAAAGGAGACATATTCTGCCCCTTTTCCACAAATTAAAATAGTTCCCAGGTGTCTTAAAGACATGTCTGTGACATGCTTCGGTCAAAATACCCCAAGGATCAAACATCACAGCTCTTTTCATCCTCTCTAAACAGCCCTGTTCAGAACAGCTGGTTTCAGTGCCTGTCCCTTTAAATGCAAATGAACCACTGCTTGCCCTGCCCCACACCTTCTACTTAACTGTACGGTATTATGCAAATTCAAAAACTAATTACATCACTGTCAGACAACTGAGGGAACGTCTCGTAAAACCAAATGGCTTTCAACCTAGGGAGCCTGAAAATTACAGATTTCTTTGTCAGTTCTCACATTTTGGGGACTGGAAGGCAAGACAAACACCTAAAGAGCCTTCAAAAAGTGATATTTTCATAATGTGTTCCTTTAAGGCTCAAGCTTGCTCAAAGGTCTCCTCACTAAATGAGTATTGTGTAACTGTACAAACATGACTGAAACAAGCCATGTCTGTCCAGAGTAACCTCTCCTTGGACAACAGTGAAAACAAAATACGCACACAGCATTTAGTCCAGTCTGTCTGAAGCGGGCTTAGGGGGGAGATCGGAGATGATAAAACACAGATGTGCTCTCACCATTTAACATCAAGAGCCACCATAACTCTAAAGCTTGGTGCTCATATTTCATACAACAATGTGTTTTTGGAAGACGCATGTGATGGAAAAAATGGTTATGAGGATGGAAGGGCTACAGTTTCCCGGCGGAGGGAGCAACAGTCAAGAGTGTGGAAACGGTCGGATGTTGCTTGTTTTCCAATAGCCTCAGTTTCACTGCTTGTTTCTTGCAAATCATGTTGCACAAACAAGCAATGATTAACTTGATATCTCAGGAAATTGAATAATAGCTGGGCTCATGGTTCACTGCAGAGAGGAAATAAGTTCTGTGATTGTGCTGCCAGGTTGTTTGCGAACTGCTCTTCCTCCAAGAGCCAAAGTGGGTTCACGAGCTTGTGACAGAGGGGAAATGCAGTGTAACAGTCCTCGGCTCAGCAGACCAGTGGAAATGATGTTTTGGATGGAATGTGTGATTTGATCTGCTGGTCAGTGTTGTGGTCCCTGAGCTGAGGTCACCCTGTCTGGTTGTGGTTGTAAAGCATTGTTTTGTCTTTCTGTTGTTTTCTCCAGGTTCATCCTGGTCTTCAGCTGCCTGGTGCTCTCAGTCTTCTCCACCATCCCGGCTCATCAGGACTTCTCCTCACACTGTCTCCTCATCCTGGTAAGAAACTTGTCTCACAATATTCACACCTCACGATTATAGATTTTCTTTGTACGATTACTGTCAGAGAAATAATCACGGTATTACGATTATCACGATTATTATGCATTAATTCATTTCACAACACTATGAATGTGTAAAATCAAATAGATAAAATATACATTGCTAATTATTTACACAAAACATTTTAAATATTTATTAAAATATGACCAATTAATATTAATCCCACAGGGGAAGTGTTTGAAATATTCATGTCATTAATTGTCATTGATACCAAAAGTTAATTATAATCTTCTTTTTTTTTAATTACAAATGACACTCTAGCATTTAAATTCCTACCAATTCAATGTTACTTTAGGTAAATGGACCAGTATCTGCGCATTTACCTTTACTTTGGCGCACATCTGCCAACACGGTTAATACAGTACATAATCTTATTTGGAAAGTGACGGTATTTAGGAATCTTTATGATCAATTAATTGTGGCGTTTAATACAGCGATTAATTGTGAAAACAAGTAGATCTGACATCCCTATTCACACCAGAGCCTCAGCGTTAAACCCACGTCTGGCCCGACATACGCTGCCTCGGTCAGAGTCTGGCCCAGATAACTTCAACACCTGAGCAGAGTCTGGCAGTTGTCCTCTATTTTTGACTGACAGCCAGGAGATTTTCTCTGTGTGTCCAAGAATTAGTCCAAATGTGAAAGCAGCATCTGATCACCATGCTGTGTTTGTGCCATGAGATTCAGGCCGTGGTACTGAGAGTACACTGGGCCAGAAGAAAACAAGCACGAGGGGCAAGTAGGAGCTTGGGTTTCTTCTTTTATATAGGTTGTAGATGCTCCTAGTCATTTACTACATCAACTGTGTTTGAGTCAGATCATATCAGGCCAATATACAGTAGAGTGATAATTATGACTTTCAAATATGGCACGACCGATTACTATACAGCCCTTTGAGAATAATCGTTAATCGGCCAAAATTTGGACAATAGATGCTGGTTAACACTTCTATTTTCACCAATGAAGTGTGGGGAATATGACTTAGTTTTTTTAAAAGTAGATTTTATTTTCTTATATTGATAGTTTACAGACAGGAAATGGGGAGGCAGAGAGAGGGGGAATGACATGCAGCAAAGGGCATTTGCTGCATGGCCAAGTCGAGATTCGATACAGGGCCGCCTGCAGCGAGGACTATAGCCTCTACCCACTGAGCTAAACGGTGCCCCCACACAACAACAAAAAAGTATTTGAAAATATTAAAATGTTCTCCATTCAATATATATCTTTGTATTAAGTTGTAACTGTATTTAAGTGATCAAAAGTACCATTTGTTTCTTTTTTCTTTTCTTTTTTTTTTTGATATAAAAATGTAATCAGCCGATCCATATTGGTCGGGCCCTACTTTCAAACACTATTATCAGCATTAGCTGAAAAGATTGAGCTGTCTAATTAGTTCAGTATAATTATGCTGTTCATGCCGTTTAAAATTAAATCAAATAATTGGGATTAAACAACTCTCAATTCATCCCAATGTAAACTCTTTTAACAGAAACAAACTCCATTATGATCCATTAGATGAGTTATAAGAATTGTCACTGGCTGTAAAGACTGGCTGCAAAGTGGTACTTTAAGCATCATGTACTATACACTGTATGCTAACAAGCTGAAAATCTTTACCACTTATGCGAATCCATTTAATGGCTCTAAAATACTTGAACAGATAAGAAATGTTGACCTCAGGGCAAGGTTATTATAGTTTAAAAAAAATTCACTGGTTTTTATTTTTATTTAGTTTTTCAGTTTGCTTTTTTATTTCAGTTTAGTTTTAGTTTGGAAGCAGTTTGAGTTTAGTTTTTATTTTTAAGAATTGACTAGTTTTTATTTAGTCTTAGTTTTAGTTTTTCAGGTTTTAGGAGAAAGCCGCTGTGAGACAGACGAAGATAAACTTCCAAATTTGTGGGACTTTTCCCTTTTAATTGCATCCCATAATGTTCCCATCAGTCCTCATCAGGTTCCATTCATTCTTATCTACCTGTGGGTCGTACTCCAAGTCGTCCCATATTAAGCTGTGGCTTTTTCTTCCTGCAGCTTTAGACATCTGTAGAAAACTACAACTAAGCTGATGTTATCTGACATTCAGTTTAGTTTTAGTTAGTCTTGCATTGTTCATTGTAGTTTTTATTTAGTTCCGTTTTTTGTTGTTGTTTTTTTTCAGTTTACTAAATTATTTTTTCACTGCTGGTTTTAGTTTTAGTCTTAGTTATAGTTACTGTAACTATAATAACCCTGCCTCAGGGTGGTGCTGGTCAGTCAAAGTCACACAGTCCTCTGCGGAGCTTTGGTGTCATGACAACAATGACAATTGTCCAACATCGCCCCCTCCCAGAGTCAGACAGAAAAGCCTGGTTAACAATCCAGTTTGACCGTGGAAGTCTCTTTGGACAGACAGGGAGTTACTGGGTCCAGGATAAAATAGTAAACAACAGACTTCAAGATAAGTGGTTGATGGATTTAGTGTCAGCTGTTAAAATGGGAAATTGACTCAGGATGGACAGATTGAGGACACAAGGACAAAAATGCTCTTTAAAAGACTCTAAGTGTAACATGTTTTTCAAACGCCTCTAACTGAGAGAAGAGGTCATTTTCCTCACTGATCATGCTGATCATGATTTCCTCTGCAGCTGCAAGCATCATTTCACAAATTACACTCAAGTAATTACAGCACAGCGCTGTTATCTAATAGAATCTGAATCAATGTGTGTGCATTAACAGAGGGCCTGTTTGTATTCATGATGATCATATTTGTAATCTGCGATGACCCATAATGATGTTTTTACTGAACTTAATTATTTATAATTTAACTATGATAATTGTAAAACCACATCAGAGTCCTGTTAGGCCAATGTAGCTGTTGTTTCTGCTGTCGAACAGGAGTTTGTGATGATTGTGGTGTTCGGGTTGGAGTACATCATCCGGATCTGGTCGGCGGGATGCTGCTGCCGCTACAGAGGATGGCAGGGACGACTGCGCTTCGCCAGGAAGCCCTTTTGTGTCATAGGTGAGTTCTCTCTCAAGCTCCTTCGTTGGAATAATTGAAATGTTGGAATATGTTGGAATAAAAGTCAAATTTGTTGGAATAAAAGTCAAATTTGGAAGAACCAGGGTCTGTCCTCTTCCCAGTTCGTCCAAATTTGACGAACCGGGAAGAGGAGCTTCGAGAAGCTTCCGCTACAAAACGAGCTTGAAATATAGACTTATTTAATTTTTTTCGGGACAGTTTCGCATTTCGGGGCTTCAATACGAGACGGACATTACATACGAGCAGCATGGAGGTATTTGGATGTTTTGTGGTGTGTCTTTTTGTTACGAAGACAGTTGGTATCCATTTGCAACCGTCATATAGACATGCACTGCTACGCCGAGACCCCCTGTAACTCAGAGAAGCCACGGATAACTCTGAAACTTCTCCCAGCCCTTAGTCGACATGAGGGTGAGTAGATAATGAGTGAAATTTCAATTTTGGGTGAACTATCCCTTTAATAATTTCCCTCATAAAAGTCGTATCTTCCAGCTGCAGCATCATCTCTTCTCCTCCTTCACCGTTTCACC
Organism: Trachurus japonicus; assembly: GCF_045865225.1. Lineage (NCBI taxonomy): Eukaryota > Metazoa > Chordata > Actinopteri > Carangiformes > Carangidae > Trachurus > Trachurus japonicus. Next base: position 1,807,890 of record NC_140907.1, on the reverse strand, counting down.
TTTCACTCGCCCTCTGCTTGCCCTCTAGTGGACTGCGGTTGCCGCAATTTGATGTTCGACGTAAACACAGCTCCGCGGCACGCTATTGACCGGAGTTTGCTCGTGTCATTTTCACTTGTGGTCAGAACTCAAAAGAGCGGCGAGCATTTACGTAATGAGGTTGCATTAAGTGCCTTTTATTCTTTCCACTGTTTATACATGGGTCTCTCTCTCTCTGCAGCTTCTTGGAAAGCAGAGCGGGAGAGCGGGGCTGAGGGGGTCACACAGGGTACCAGCAGCTCATGTCATCACATGGTGTGGCCAGGGCTGAGGGGGTTTTAGGTTAAAAAACAAAAAAAGGAAGAGAGTGAGACAATGAGAGAAAATGAGGGAGATGATGGGATAAATAGAACAAAAATGAAAGAGAAAATGAGCTGAACTCAGATCACCTGAGTAGCAAGAGACAGATGGAGGGGGGGTGCAGGTTCACATGATGATTTGTTGCAGCATACATGTGCAAACATTTTAGGCACGATAAGTGAAGAGAAGATAAAGAAAGAAGATAAAGAAAATAGTCTTATGGATTAACTTCATACAAAGTTCAGTCAACAGAAGAAACCTAAATCAAATCGTAGTTCTTGAGGCTGTCTCAGTGTGTAATCCCAGACTGAGGACTCTGTGGGGGGCTAGACCATCTGTTGCAGGACTCAGTCTTCTTGTCAATAAAACATGTTATTTTTGACACTGGTTGTAATTTTGGGGGCATTGTCATGCTCTGTTATAATGGAAAAGAATCAGATAGCTGAACGCCATTGCTGAAGAAATGCTGAATGAGCTGAAGAAAATGTTACAGTAAAAAGGTAGAATAAACTGTTGAAATATTGCACGTGTAACAGTTGAAGAGTTTGAAGAAAGAAAGAAAGAAAGAAAGAAAGAAAGAAAGAAAGAAAGAAAGAAAGAAAGAAAGAAAGAAAGAAAGAAAGAAAGAAAGCCAGAGAGAGAGAGAGAGAGGGGGATGGATCGATAGAAAGAGACAGAGAAAAATAAGGAAAGAGATAGATAGATAGATAGATAGATAGATAGATAGATAGATAGATAGATAGATAGATAGATAGATAGATAGATAGATAGATAGATAGATAGATAGATAGATATCTAAGTGAAATACAATTTCCTTTTCTTTCTAATATCCAATCTCCTTTATTTTTACTGTCTTCTTTGTAATTGGGCAGTAGAGTGCTGTTTGGTTCACTCTGGGAGGGGCTGAAGTTAGCGCAGGAGCCATCTGTTATGTTGAGACGGAGCACTGAATGGAATGCTGACTGAATCACTTCAGTGAATGGGTTTACTACTGAGAAAAGCTAATTGAGTGTAATGATGAGATACACACAGCTCAGTGGTATCATTGTTGAATATCACAATCTACCCTGACTGTCTGTACTTCATTAGTAGGCTACACTAGACTTGCTAAAAAATGTCAGATTCAGTGCATGAGCCAACAGTGTAGTATACTATGACAAAAACAATAGTACTTGTAGTTAAAGTGTGAAAGTCTTTGAACATCCTTTGCTTTCAAATGAGGTTTAGTGTTGATTAAAAGGCTTGAGGCTTAAATGACTACAACTCCACTTCCCTGGCCAGTGCCTCAGAGAATGTGCCATTAATATGAGCGGGGGTGGATTAATTTAGGCTAACATAGTCATCATGATACTGTTCAGCAAGACTAAATAAATCAGTTTGATGACCTTCTATTAGACTGTGAACTGATACGGCTTTACAGATCTGAGGAGTTCACTTTTAACTCTCCATGTTCCACTGCAGTGGTGGTGATGATTATTGGCTTTTTTCTGAAACTCCTCTTCTTTTTTACTTTTGATTTTATTCATTTAAGCAGACAAAGTTTCTATGGGATTTTTGGTGGGTGACTGTTGGAGGTGGATGTACCTCCTGGTCTGACCCAGGGCCGTTGTATCACCTTTCTCGGTGATGATAACTCTAGGGGCCTAGCGCCCAGTAGGGCCCACAAAAAACCCCAGTAGTCTAATCTTTGTATGATTGAATTATTCTGACTAATACTCATAGTAATGCTGCATTAGCATCCAAACAAAGTAGGCTAAATAAAAAAAATGATAATACATACGTAGTCTAAGAAAAAAAGTAGAAAAGTCAGGGGGTAGGGGCCCACTTTAGTATTCTTTCAGGGGGCCCAGAATTCCTAGCAACGGCCCTGGTCTGACCTGTGTTGTCATGGTGTTAAGTCTACCTGTAATATTTCTAGATTAGAGCTGCCATCTCCCTGGACCTATATTACTATTTTATATATTAATAGTATTCTGTGAGCTGTAATCAGTCACTTCCCCTATATGAAAAATCTAAAATGAGTCTGAACTCTTGAAGCGAACATGTTTTCTGTCATAGTTGACTCAGGCGCAAATGATTGCACCCAGATATGAAATCATTCCACAAGCTCATCCATGAAATAATTATTTTCAAATAACATGCCAGATTCTGCTAAAAAGTGTATTTGTGGCAGTGTGTATCCTCAATTACTGGTTATCACAGATGCATTTAACAAATTGGCTCAGTACAGAGTCATTATTAGTGCCAGGATAATGTTTGCCAAGGTTTACTGCTTCTGTAAATATTCCATGTGAACTCAAAATATTCTGTGTGTATATGCCAGCACAGACAGTGCCTCTGTTTGTGGATGTTTGTGCCACAGTTTGTCGGCACTAAGAACACAGGACGTTCTGATGAGGAACTAAATAGCAAGAAATCTAAACAATCACACAAATCTGATTCATAATACTCTGTGTGTGATTTGCTGTTGCTTCCTCCACCAGTTTGTAACACATACAGTAACACTGCACTAGCTACTGGGTTGCTTGTATTTTCTATCCAATCCAATCCAACTTTATTTGTTGAGCACTTTAAAGCATCCACTATGGACCAAAGTGCTGCACAGAATGATAAATAAAAGCATCAGAAATAAAGACATAACACCTTACATAAGGCATAAAATTACATATAAAAACAAATACAATAAATTAAAACGTAGACAACATAGGTAAAAAATAATAGCCGTACAGTAAAAACAATAAAATAAGATAAAAAATAAAATAAAATCAGACCGAGTCAACGTCTTACTAGGGAAAAAAGGCCATTCATTTCATTTATTGTTTATTTGATGAGGACAATGCACATTAATGGACAATTAGTGATGCGCACATCACGTCATGTAAATGTGCCAGATTTAGCTTAGAACTAATTTCCATCTGTAGTCCTCACATTTAAAGACTGTCAGACAAAAAAAACAACAATAGGAAGCTGCGTGAGTGTAAAAAAGACACAGTAATAGCAGCAGTTACAACAATAAGAAAACAGATAACAACCTGCATAAATACAAGAGAGGCCAGAGTACCAGCAGCAGTTATGTATATCAGTAAAAAAAGAAAAGAAAAAGAGAAATAAGAAAACAGATAACAAGGAGAAGAGGTTAGTTTTAAGAAGAGGCCTGTCTGATGTGTTGAGGCAGAATCTTCCATAGTTTTGGAGCTGCAACAGAAGAGACGCAGTCCCCCCTGAGCTTCAGATTAGTTTATATCACAGTCAGCTGACCTGAGAGTGCAGGTGGGTGTAAGTGGGGCGGGGCAAGACCATTTAGAGAGTTAAAAGCATGTGAAAAAGTTTTCAAATGAATCCTAAAATGTATGGGCTGCCAGTGAAGTGAGACTAGAATGTGGTCGTGTTTAGTTTTGTACCATCTGGACACGGTGATGGAGAACTAAGCCCCACGTACAGTGCATTACTGTTAGTTTCTAATGATCTTTTAAAGCATGCTAATGTTTGTGAAGAGAATACACCTATACTGTACATCAGGCCTAACATTCTGACCACTGACAACAGGTGATAACAGTGAAGAACACTTCATCTTGGCTCCTGTTAGTGGGTGGATATATTAGGCAGCAGGTGAACATGTTGTCCTCAGAGCTGATGTGTTAGAAGCAGCAAGAATGATGATGAATAACGTGGGGAGAGAAGGCTGCATGGCCCGTGTGCTCCCATCCAACTGCTGAACAGGTTCATGCTGCTTCTGATAGAAAGCTGTCAGGATACACACTGCAGCACAGTTTGTTGTGTATTTGGCAGCAAAATGGACCAACACAGAATCAGTCAGATGCACATAATGTTAGTGTACATGAAGGTGCATTATGGGTCATTTTCTTTTCTCTGAAGATGATTTTAATTCTTTTTTTGTGTGTTAAGGCCAGAATCAGTGACCCTGCATATTCACCCTATGCTTGATGTTTTTCACTCTCTCACTTTGAAAGGGAGTGAAGTCAACCCACAGGAGAGCCTCGTCCCCTGTGGGGTCATTCATGTATTTTTCACGCTGCTGCTGACTTTTTCCCCTCTACCCCCTCCACCATGCAGTCAACTGCTACATGGTTTATAGAAGGAGCCATCAGCCACACTGTGGTCAAAACACAACAACAACACTCCTGGAGGGTTAGGGTTTCACATGGCGCGTCACTGGAATGGAAGATGTGTTTGTGATGGGGCAAAGCAGCAGGAGGAGGGAAATAGTTTAGTGTTTGAGTGAAAGCAGCTTTATTTGTCTGTGTTCTTTGTGGGTTTAATGTTATTCATTTGCTCAGTGTGGTTTTCTTCTGGACAGAGTGAAATCAGCGTGTGCGTCTGTCGGCCTGTCTGTGCCTTTGTTTGTTGATGTTTGTGTCACAGTCTGCGGCGCATACAGTTACACAGTTAGTGTGCACTTGTGCACTCCAGGATGTTTTTATGAAGAACCAATGGAGCCCGTGTGGAGGCGTTGAACATGTGTGTGACTTCTATTCTTCATTGTGCTTGCGTGCTCCTGACTGTCTGGTCCATGTGGTCTCCAGGCGACGCATGTGGAGATATAGTGTGTATAGGCAGAGTACACAGTAGAGTATTGTGCTGGTGATGGCCATGGCAGCTTATGTCAGCTCCAGTAATAAGGAGCCTTTGTCGGGGTCATTTGTCACAGTGAGGGGCGGCAGAGAGGTGACAGTGAGGAGATGGAGATAAACATCAAGCCACATCCACATATTCTGATCCTAAGGCTTGAATGAGCCTCCAGGCTGTCTGTAAGATCAATGTTAAAGAAAAAGGAGAGGGTATGTCCGCACACATGCTGGGAGCCACAAAAGATCTCTTTATTACGCACAATATTTCAGCCAACTGGTCTTCTTCAGGTGCTACATAGGAACCATGGGAAACACATCTCTATATAAACATGAGCCAGCAATAGGTTTGCAAGTGTATTGATGTGTGGTCCAATTAGACAAAGGGGGCGAACCTGAAGGCAAGGGGCACATAAATAGGCTTTAGATTGCCTCCTTGTGCATGGAGATTAATATAAATATTTCACAAAAAATAAATAAGATAACATCACACATTATTTGATTGCCCATAAATATCAATAATCGCATAAATATCATAAATGGTACAACATTCAGAATCACAAGATATATGGGAATAGATTAAAAAAAAACAATTTATAGAATGTAGACATTGATATAAATGACAAAAAATATTATTCAACACAGAAAAACATTGAAAAACCATTATTCATGCTTAAAGCTTGTAAATTGTTTTATTCTTTTATTTTTTGGAATTCAAAACATGGTGTGTGTATAAAAAAATATATATATTTTTTTCAAGATCAATATTAATACAATTCACCTTTAGTTGAGATTAGGGGTCTTTGATGTTTTTCAGGCAAAGGACCCCCAAACTAAAGGGGAGATAGAGCAGGTATAAAATTGTGTATGATATTAAACTGGGCCTTGTGCCATGTATAAACGTACCCTGTTATTGTGCCTTCAATACTAAGCTTTTCAAATAATGCACAGGTTCATATATAAAACATGTACAGGTACAGTGAGTAGGTGGTCTGTGCCACTGTCATTTATCAACACACCTTGTTAACTGATACCAATGCTAATGTCAACATTGTCTACCAACTGCATGATAATCATGAATTTAAGTTATTCAAAATGACGGTTTTATTTTAAACATTACTGTTAACATTTAAAAAATATTTTTAAAAAAATTCAAATCAACCCCAATTTTTTATTATTATTATTATTTTTTATTATTATTGTGCAATACCAGTGACAAACATTAAAGCAGAAGTAAGCGATCCGGTTGTTTTGGCTAACTTCTTGTCAGCCGATGGAGTTAGCAGTCCCCGCCCTCGTCCCTACGTCACCACATTCACGCGCATCCCTTGGCTGCACACACAGAGAGGACTGCCCCTTTATGCCGTTCTCTCTCCTCATTGGATAAAGGTTGTAGGATACAAGGAAAGTTTTCTCCTCGGCTTACAGCAGAGCAGAGTGACTGACAGACCCGTGTTTCAGATCAAACATTCTATGTAAGTGATTGCCGTCGGAAGATAAAACTATTTAAGACTTATATTAACACAAATATTCCGCTTACTTCTGCAAACATAAAGACATGACACAGCACAAGACAGGAAAGACCTAACACTGCAACACAGCAAAAAAGGTCAATGTATTTACTGTAGATCAATTGTGATAAGGAAAAAAACAAGAAAAAAAGAGGAAAAAATAAGTAAATAAATGAGAAATATATCAGCATCCAATCGGTCACTCCATTCTCAACCCAAAATGTTGTGGCCCCCCCGTTGAAGACCTCTGGCTCCGGTTTCATCAGGAATGAGCACTCTCTGCTATGACAAGTCATTTGTATTTATTTTATTTTTTGTTAAGTGCAACCTGTTTCTGTCATTGTTTGCTTTCAGGGTTGATTTCTAATGATTTGCAGAAGTTGTCCATTTTGATTTCAGTAAGCCCTTGTGTTTCCTCCAGATATCATCGTGTTGATCGCGTCGGTGGCGGTGGTGTCAGCAGGAAGTCAGGGCAACATCTTCGCTACTTCGGTTCTGCGGAGCCTGCGTTTCCTGCAGATCCTGCGTATGGTGCGTATGGACCGGAGAGGAGGCACCTGGAAGCTGCTGGGCTCCGTGGTCTACGCACACAGCAAGGTAGGAGGACGGGGAGGGGGGTTGGAGGTTTAGAATGTGGAGTACAAGACTAAATGACCAGGTCTTGTGACCCAATATTAAAACTGTTATTGTAATGAAAACTGTAGTGAATATAACTATCACTCTATCATTATAACATGAAGTCATTGACTCAAGATAGATGTTTAGTGGGGCAGATAAGCAAACTAATTGTGCATTTTATGACTAAAGCATGAAACTTTCAGCATTTCATCTGTGGAACCACTTTGGTGGCTGACCTTTGGTGACCTTTAGGGCTCTTTGACCTCAGCATTGCATTTTTCCACATTATTCTCCATTGGAAACATATGGAAATCTGGGAAGTAAATCATTGCCAAGAAATGTCTTCATTGTGTTTAGGAAGGTGTGTAATATCATGTAATAAAATGTTGAAATTCAACTCCGATAGGAAACCCCCTAAAAGTCTACTCAAAGTTGGGGTACCCGTAAAGGTGCGTTCACACCGGACCTTTTACCCTTGTCACTGCCGCTCGTGTCGCCCCCAAAAAATTGCTCTGTCACTCAGCTGCAGTCGCTCGTCAGTTCAACAGATTTCTCTGATGACGTCATTCGAGCGATTCCAGTGAATTTCACCTCGCTTGGGCCATAGATATATACAAAGTCAGTATATATATCTATGGCTCAGAGTGGCTCTTTTCTTCCCGTTTGTGTTGGTCCAGCACGGCTGACATTGTACCTGTTGCCGCTGTTTACCTGTTGTGGAAGTCCCACAAGCTCCGTACAACGTCAAGCCAGCTTTGCTCTTCCGGACGGTGGAGTTGCATTACATTTCCATCATTTCAGTAGTTGTCATAGTTACGCATAGATTACGGCAGCCAATCAGTGCTGAGCAACAAGCGAAAAGTCGCTCCGTCAGCGATTTTTCGCCTGAATGATTAAGCGCTCAGCCGCTCGTTTGCATTGGCTTAATATGTAAACTTGTCGCCAGCGGTCCGGTGTGAACGCACCTTAACCAGATTTTTCGAAAATTCTGAAATGTTAAATTTGTTAGTAATGTCTTGACAAACCAACTACAACAGAGGGTATGAATGAGACGTCACAGCAGAAGTCACTGAGGTTACCAAAATCAAACCATGTCCAGTAGAAGCCAAAAAAAAAACATGGAAGCCTAAACCAACCTGGGTCATTTGTATATATTTTCTGCCCGAACCCACGGGTCTGTTCGGCCCAGCTCAGCCTGTAGAGAACTAGCTTGCTTAAGAATGGTTTCTAAAATGGGGAAGAGCTGGGGTTTTTTTGGTAGCTCTTACAGATCTCTGTCAAGTCCAATTGTCCTTAATTTGAGCATGTGATCCATATTTTTACCCTTGGTCCACTACACTCCGCTATGTTAAGGAAAGTTTTACCACTCAGTCCTGATCAGAGGGGTGTGTCGTCCCAGGGGGGAATGTCGTAAATGCATACAGTATTTACCTAATAATAATGGCTTACATTTATATAGTGCTTCCTTATCGTACCAGATACCCAAAGCACTTACAGGAAGCATTATTCATTCATACCACATTCACACCGGTGGTGGTAAACTACTGTACGTCTGTAGCCACAGCTGCCCTGGGGCAGACTGATGTTAGCGTGGCTGCCAAATGGCCCCTTTGACCACCACCATGATAATCATCTTTAATGTGAGGGGCTGTGTGGTGTGGCTAGCAGGGTTCTATTGAGCCATAAATGTGATCATCAACCAACTGGATTAACAGTAACGGTCAGTTTGGGGACCGGACCAGACTCTACCTGTCCAGTCGCTGTCAATGGAAAGTAATCAGTCAGTAAATCTGTTCCACAGCAGCCCTTACAAGTACAGCTAAACTCATAAACTAAAAGTGCTGATACCTGAGGCCGTTCATTACTGCCTGTAATTCTTTTAGATTGTACATCTACCTGCAACACAGGACACTCATGTACCCACACGCCTGGCTGGATCACAGATAAAAGAAATGACATTTGAAAATAAGCAAATCTGAAGTTTCTGAGCTTCAGGCAATGAACAGACAGATGTAATAATGCAGCACCAATCAGACACAAGGTAATTAAAGTACTGTACCTTCCAGAGGCACAGGAAAACACAATGAAGTGGCCTGAACCCAAACCTGGTCTGGTTTACACTTATGACTTCATGTTGTTGCACATAATGAGCTCCATGTACATGATAGTGACTCCTGATTATTAGAAGGGGTGGAAGGGGAGTTCAATCCAATGTTGAGGTACTTGCACTCAAGTATTTATATTTGATACCACTTTATATGTACTACATACATTATCATTAAAGGGATAATTCAACATTTTAGCAAATTGGCCCATTGCCATAATCGCTATAGTCATAGTAGTAGGTTCGTTACCTTTATTTGTCGGTTGGAGCTATTTTTAAAATGGCCGAGCTGCTCAGAGCTACGCTACAGAAGCTAATTTCTTGGTTTCCCTCATCAAACTCATCAAATACACAATCCAACAACTCCAAAACGCTCTGGTGGACAAGTTGTGACCTGCACATTCACCATGAAACGTTACGAGACGGAGTTGTTTTAGAGGTAAATACAGAGACTGTTTGCTGAAAAACAGCGCATCAGCTGTTTTGCATGAATTTACCTCTAAAATGGCTCTGTCTCGTAACGTTACATTATCTCATAGCGTGGTGAATGTGCAGGACACAACTTGTCCACCAGAGCATTTTGGAGTTGTTGGATTGTGTATTTGATGAGTTTGATGAGGATAAACCAAGAAATCCCATTAGCCTCCATAGCGTAGCTCTGAGCAGCCTGCCGCTCTGCTCTACTGTTCTAAAAATAGCTTACACTGACAAATAAAGGTAACGAACCTACTGTTATGACTATAGCGATTATGGCAATGGGCCAATTTGCCAAAATGTTGAACTATCCCTCTAATACAACCAGAAGTTAAGGACCAAAACAGTGTTTTCTTTGTTGGTTTGTGACTTCTTATAAAAAATATATTTAGGTGTCTATGAGTTGGCACCAGTTCACCTAACTCTTTTACTTGTAATATTGAATTTTTACTGTTCTCTATTTGTATTTCAGAGAAGAAATACTTGTTGCACTGCTTTACTAACATTATTGTATTCAGTGAAAGATTGCAGCAGCTTCCTGTCTAATAAGCTAAATGATATATGTGTCTAGTTTGCTGCACCTTTGTTGTCGGGTGTCTAGAACAGCTCCCACCAGTGTCTTTACTGTCAAACACAGATCCAGTAACTGGCCATAACTTTACCTTGTATCACCTGCTGCTCACAGAAAAGCCGGTTCATACTGCTCTGCTGTAGGGATGCACCGATTGTGAAATTCTGGGCCGATGCCGATACCGATGTTTAAAATAACAACTTGGCCGATGGCCGATGCCGATGCCGATGTTTTTTCTTTTTGTTATTTATTCCGTCTTTGGTGCCACAGAAACATTACTGAACTATTTTAAAAGTCTTTCAGCTCTTCATCATATTATTATTTAATGAGCACAAATTCAGTTAGACAAATTTATGAAACAATTTTTAGTTGACATAACTTTAAAACACTTACAGTGGCCTAGAGTTAGTATTAGAGTTGCTATATGGTAAAAGTAGTTACCAGGAAAACCTAACTATAGCATTACCTTTTTTAAATATATATAAAATGCTCAAATATGTCAAATTACTTAGACTTCTCTCCCTAACCCCCTTTATCTGCAGTAACACAGAGACAGAATGATGAAAGGTTTTTTTTCCCAAACGGTTGATGAACTAAAACTTATCTGTATACACTGAAAGAGGAACTAAGCAGGATTTCTCCCGTGGCTGCGCTACCTTTTTACCTCAATTAAAAAGGCCCAGAGTAATTGTGATAGTTAACTACATGACTTGTGACTGGTTAAGAGTGAGAACGGAGGCTCTCTGCCTTCACCTGGCGTCTCTCTCATTGCAACATCAGTGTAGTAGGCTACCTGGCCGTCCCTCCGGTGTCCATGTCCCGGCTCTTGTCTCTGTGGCACCGCGACACAGACATTATTACGTAATTATTATTATTACGTTATGACAGTTACGTAATCCACCGCTCCATTTATTGATTTCTCGCTGGCTTCGTTGTAAACACATACACGTGGGGATTTAAATGACGAGGGGCGTTCAGGCTCCTCCGTTCCTCCGCTCGCCATGACCGCGCTGCACTTAACAAGTGTGTTTATTAAACATGCGCGCAACTCTTTTTTCAAAAATGTGTGCCGAACTAAAGATATTGATCCGAACAGATCAGGGATCAATGATGATCCGTTGCACCACTAATATCTTCCCCCCCAAAAAAAGGAAAAAAGAAAGGTTCCTCCCGAGCACAGCGTTCATGCCACATTTAAACCCCTATGATTTAAACCAACATAAACATCGGCCACTGCCATCGGTGAATGTCATCTTTTTTTGCCGATGGCCGATGGCAGTCAACGAGCAGAACATCGGCCGATGTCGATGTTCAGCCGATGCATCGGTGCATCCCTACTCTGCTGTGAACGTTCATAAACCAAAGTGGTTTTGCATCAACAAAAGTCTATTTTCTCCATGATCACACTGTGAATGTGAGTTTTAAACTCTGCCTGCAGGAGCTGGTAACCGCCTGGTACATCGGCTTCCTGGTTCTCATCTTCTCCTCGTTCCTCGTCTACCTTGTGGAAAACAAGTTCAACAAGGAGTTTGCCACCTACGCTGATGCCTTGTGGTGGGGCACGGTGAGTGTGGAGGAATATACTCTGTAGAAATTCTTAATGGAGATGAATATTTGACCTGTAGCTGTTTGTTGAATAGATTTGTTTTTTTCCTCAGCAACAGAAGAACTCAGAGTTGCATGTTATCTCATAAACTGCACTAACATCAGAAAACAACTAGTCACAAATATATCCCAGTGTTCTGTAGTAAGAACACTGGGATATATTTAACAGTGATTGATCACTGTGTTGCCTCTGAGCATTAACACACCCCCATTAGCCCTCTGGGTTTGTTCAAAATCACTGTCCCCTGTAATAGTTTAGAATTTGTTTGCTACTTTTGCTGCATAAAGTTTCAAACTAACATCAGTTGTCGTAAGTATAAAATATAAGTATGTTTCAACCCTTCAAATTCCAGTGTGTTTGCACAATGCACAACTGCAAGGTAAACAACCTCTAAATGACAATTAATAAAATAATATCTATATATTCTCAGTGCTACCATTTTTTCTTGTATTATCATTATTATTATTAAGATCACAACCAAAATTGTGTCATTAATTTGCTCCAGTGGAGTGTGATAAGCCATTGTTTGTCCCTATTGGAAACTAAGAATACATGAAATCACTCCCTTGGCCAAAAATGGACCAATGACATACAGTATTCTGGTAGAAAACATTCAGAACTACAATTTTTAAAGTGTTGAGTTTAAAATGAAAGTAATTTTTCCTAAATTGTAAATTTTAATACTTAAAATAACAAAGAATTAAAAAATGTGGTTTTCATGGGTTTCAATTGGCCTCAAGTGGCCATGATGGAGCCAAAAAAAAAAAAACTCCAAAAAATAAACTCCAGACCTTTTGGGAAATGTAATTCCATCTGCATTAACACAGCTAATATGGTCAAAAAAGGAAGAAGAATAAGAACATGAACTGGACTCAGATAGAGCCCAGAGGGTTCAAACATTAGCTCTGCTCATATAATGGTCAAAAAGTCATAATGGTACCAAATGGCTGCCTCTACCTTTGTTGTGCGGAGCAATCAGAGCCCGAATGACTGATAATCATGATGACCACCCTGCCAAAACACAGATGTATGGATGGAGAGACAGTTGAACACAGAGACAATCTGACAGCTGCTGTAATCAGGAGCGGTGCGAGCAGCGCCAGGTTCATTTGCTCCTGTCATTAAATAATGAATACACCGCATTAGATGCTATTTTCAGGCTTTTGCTGACACATGTGAATGGCTCCTTTCAGTGCTCATATATCCTTCAGTACCATGTAAGTGCCATTGCTGTGACTCATTATTGAAATATGGTCTCTCCTGTCTTTACAGATCGCGCTTATAGCATCATCACATGCAGCACAACAACAGCAGCCCACATACTGTGCTTCAGAAAGCTTTTTAGTCAAGACAGAATAAACATTTCAGCTACAGGCTTTCATCAGTGACTGTAGAGCCAAGGCCAAACAGACCCACTCCCAGTCAGCCTCCACACAGGTCTAATCACTCAGATGTGATTGCGCTGCCTGGAGGCATCCTTTCACATCATGTCTCTGTGTGGCAAAATCAAGCAGCATGCAAATATAATACAGCTCTACACAACAAGAGACAGCTAACACAGAGGGAGAGAAAGGAATGGAGAGGGTAGGAAAGAAAGAAAGAAAGAAAGAAAGAAAGAAAGAAAGAAAGAAAGAAAAGATTAGGTTAGTTTGATCAGTTGAATCATTAATATCTTTTTATTCACAAAGACTAACAGATCCACTCCCTTGTTTTGACTCAACTTATCCTCAGATAAAGAACCCAACATAAGAAAGGGAAGTAATATAGAATAGAATAGAATAGAATAGAATAGAATAGAATAGAATAGAATAGAATAGAATAGAATAGAAAGCTTTAATTATCATTGTGGCAAAGCATACAACAAGATTGGAGCACAACTCTGCATGGTGCATATCAAAAACAGCACTCACTCATTCAAAAACATTTCAATAAATACAGTTATAATAGATAAAACATCAAAATTAAATAAAATACATAAAATCTCCCACCAGTAATTTATAGTATGCATTTCAGTAAACAATATCCAGGTCACACGAGCAGTATTCACTGGAACTACTTTCTGCCACAGAGCACATTGACTGGATTATCAGATGAGTTTACACACACCAAACACAGTGCTGCTGCGTGATAGAATTCCTGGTATTTCATCAATGTCCATCAGTTCTGAGGCATGTCAATATGGGAATCATTACGGACCCAGTTATAATTTATTTGTGTTGACAGATCACCCTGACAACCATTGGCTATGGGGACAAGACGCCTAAGACGTGGACAGGACGGATGCTGTCTGCAGGCTTCGCCCTCCTGGGCATCTCCTTCTTTGCTTTGCCAGCTGTAAGTCCCAACTATTCAACTCATTCCTTTGTCTCTGCCTTTCAGAGGTTATTAATCCTCCTCTGACTGATTGCTTGTTGAATTACACAGCCAGACACAGCTATTAACTTTGTCTTTATGCTGATGTGTGATTCAAGTCTGTGAGGTGAAGCTCAAAGTAACTAAAATAATGAAAGGAGGCAAAATTGAACTTATTGAATGTAACTTTTTTTTTTTCATTCATTTTTATGTTAAAAGCTTTTGATATGATGATTGAAGTGACTCAGCTGAATTTGCATAATTCTAGCTGTGATTAAAGGTGCCGTGTGGAGTTTCTCACAACGGTACAAACACATACACATTCCTGCCAACAGTTTCACACTGTTCCACCAATGTACGTAAACATCAATCTGCACAGTGTGGCCTTGAAAAAAATCATAAAAGACTTTGCATGTGTCAGGAGGAAGAAAATTGAGACTTTGGTGAGAAACAGATCAGTCACAAGAAGAGCACCTTCAATTCTGAACTATAGTTCAGAATTGAAGGTTCAGTTCAGTTCAGTTCAGTTCAGTTCAGTTCAGTTCAGTTCTAACGGTTTGTGACAAGCTTCCTATGAACCAAAAGCCTGAAGATATTGGTAAATGTAAATTAATTTGACTGCATACAGTTGTATATTTATTGTTTAGAACTTGTAGTATATTTTGGGACATGAACTGAGATGATTGTGTTGATTCTGCTCTCGTATCGGTTCTAACCACAGTGCTAGAGGCAGGAAGTGATCTTAGCATTAAAGCAGAAGTAAACGGAATTTGTTTGTGTTAATATAAGTCTTAAATAGTTATATCTTCCGACAGCAATCACTTATATAGAGTGTTTGGTCCAAAACACGGGTCTGTTAGTCACTCTGCTCTGCTGTAAGCCGAGGAGAAAACTTTCATTGTATCCTACAACCTTTATCCAATGAGGAGAGAGAACGGCATAAAGGGGCGGTCCTCTCTGTGTGTGCAGCCAAGGGATGCGCGTGAATGTGGTGACGTAGGGACGAGGGCGGGGACTGCTAACTCCATCTGCTGACAGGAAGTTAGCCAAAACGACCGGATCGCTTACTTCTGCTTTAAGTGAAGCTAATCTGGAGACAAGAGGAAGCAGCTACAGGAGCAGCTAGTTCTCTCCAAACTGAGAGAAACACTATGTGCAAACAGTGTTTTAGACCAAATCTTATCATTGCATCTTCAGGCTGAGAGTTAGCTAGGCAAATATTTATATTGTTTGGTTTTAATATGAGACCAACTTGTTGATCTTCAAGCAGTGGTCAGCAGACTGACTCAGCATGGCCCCGGACAGTTCCACGAATAAAAGTTTTTGGCAGAACTTCTGCAGAAATGAAAAACACACAGAAAATAATGGAGGAGGTATGCACAAAGGCTATGTCTATTATGTGGAGATGTCTTGAGGCTGGTACATGTGACTGACAGGGAATAACCATACTAGCCAAAAACCTGACTGTTCCTCTGGGATTATAAATATATGACATGTGGGTTGATTTCTCATGCTGTGGTAGTGGATGTTCTCATTAGAGTTGTAATGTCTTCCTCAGTGACACATAAGAGTCTTTGGCATGGACACGTTCCAGTATTTATTCTTTCCTCTTTTTTTTGTGATCAATTTTTTATTTTATTTCATTTGCAGAGGGACGTCAGCATAGTTGCAACACAACAGCACAGACGATCTTCATCTTATTTATACAAAGTACAAAGTATCAGCAACCGTTGTCTATTGCATAGATTATACATAATGTAGCAAACATATTCACATATGTGGTGCTTCACACTTGGTGATAATAGTGATAATAATGGTTTAAAAAGTATACATCAAAGGTATAAAAAAACAGCAATAAAACAGTATAAAACACACACAAATATAAAATTAATAATAATAACAATAGAAATAAAGAAGAACGTACCAGTATTTATTCTGTTAATCTCATTCCAGGGTATTCTGGGCTCCGGCTTCGCTCTGAAGGTCCAAGAGCAACACAGACAGAAGCACTTTGAAAAAAGGAGAAACCCAGCCGCCTACCTCATCCAGGTAAAGCACCCACCACCACCCCACCTTCCCCCACCTTCCTTCTGTTCCTCTCACACTCTGTGCCAGTTTGGGGCTGGAACATAAGACTGTTGTCAGTGATGTAGTGAAGAGATCTGAATACCTGCCATGTAGAAAATGTGATTAATAGTCCTCCATGATGTTTTATCATTTGCCAGTTTCTCTCTGTGTTTCCATGGACTCTCCCCGGTAACATGCATTAGCCGGTAGCTTCACCACTGTGCCCCCCTCCTCCTCCTCCTCCTCCTCCTCCTCCTCCTCCTCCTCCTCACTGTGCAGTAAGCTCTCTAATGGCTCTGGGAGGTGTTTTTTACTCCTTTCCTTCTCCTGTTGAAGCTCCAAAACACCAGTTTGGTAAACCCACTCTGACCCCCCCTCCTCCCTCATGTCTTTTCTGCATCACACATTTCCTTCTTCTCCAGCCTGGTCTTCACACTCAGAGTGTGGTCCTGAGTTTTATGCCGAGTGCTGCCGACCTCTCCTTGTTCTCCTCATATATTTTGCCGTACCCTTCCTGTCCCTCTCACCTCCTCTCCTCCCGTGCTCCTCCGCTGTCTGTCCTCCTCTCTCTCATCTCTCTGTCCTCCTGACTTCTACCTCCTCATGCCATCTGTCCACCACCACCTCCTCTTCATCCTGTCTACCCTCATGTTGTACCAGGCTGCGTGGCGTTATTACTCCACAGACAGCACCAGGCCCTACCTGGATGCCACATGGCGGCACTATGAGAGCCTCCTGCCCTCCCACAGGCATGTATCCATGCCTGACCTCCGCCCAACCACAGACGTGTGAAGCACCAGTTTTTTTGTTTTTCACTAATCAGCTTTTTTTTTTGTTTTCTGTTCTCCTCATCCTTTTCCTCCCCTCCCTCCTTGGCTTTGTTTTTTTTTTTCTTTCCCTTTC
Organism: Trachurus japonicus; assembly: GCF_045865225.1. Lineage (NCBI taxonomy): Eukaryota > Metazoa > Chordata > Actinopteri > Carangiformes > Carangidae > Trachurus > Trachurus japonicus. The sequence continues at coordinate 1,790,759 of NC_140907.1, read as the reverse complement.
CCTTTTTTCGTTTGGGTCCTCTTCTGTTCTTTTTCTTCCTCTTGGTTTTGTGTATTCTGCATGCAGTGTGTTTGGCGTAGTTATGCGGCTGATGAGAACTCGGTTTCCATTGCTACCTGGAAGCCTCACTTGAAGGCGTTGCATACCTGCAGCCCTACAAAGTAGGTACAACTATGGCAGCTGGTGTCTGTATTTGGTGTTTGTGCCACTTGAGCCATCTTTCCCTATAATTCATTTATGTACTACCTTATTAGTTGCTATATATGATTTTTAAAGTTTAACTGTTAATGTAACTTTTTCTGCTCTTTCTTATTGTTTAATGTACCTGTTCTTTTTTCCGTAATTCAACATATAAATGCATTCATTTCAATAATTTCCTTTTCTAAATGGAAAATGGTCCACAGCCATCAAAAAGACTAATCATTTCCAGGCTCTGTTAATCTCAATTTGTGTGAATTAGCACAAAAACGCTGACTCCAAAGACATCTCTGAACCCTTAATTGTTACTCTTATTATATAAATGAAAATTTTTATCTCTCGGCATGATTCACGCGAGGTCAGGCTCTCCTTCTGACTACAGTCACTGTGAGAGCTCAGTGAACCTAGCACTTTAACTCTTGTCTCTTTGAGAGGCTGAGGCAGCAATTTTAGCCACCGCCCTCTATAATACAGTATATCTATTTTTGACGGCTATTCAATGAGCCAATCAGGCTTCCATTGGATTTGCAGAACTTAAGTCTCTGTAAATTGTCAGTGACTCAGTCCTGATCTGGAGCTACAGTGCATATTCTACTGTTTGCTGACAAATGTCTATATGGAGATACAATGGGGTTCAGTATGGAGGGGGTTCGCATTAACAAACCGGTGGGTGCACACACATACACACACACACACAGATCGAAAACTGATTGTCACAATGTCATGAGAGTTTATATGGACATTTTCACCATTTCACATCTGCACTTTGAGTCATTTAGTCAAGAAAAAAGGAAGAAAGTGTAAATTATAAAGAAAAAAATAGTTTTATTTTATTTACGGTCAGGTTTATGCTCACCGATTTGTACACACTGATTGGGGAATTACTTTTTGTAACTGTATTTGATGACCTTAAACATTGAAGTGTGACAAATATGCAAAAAAGAAGAGGAAAATAAAACAGGAAGGGGGAAAATACTTTATTTACAGTACAGTATTGTCAATACTGCTAAGTGATCAAGTTGTGTGTGGAACTGCAACTATGAATCACAGTCAGAAGGAGTAAGAGCATAATACTACACAGGTAGTGAGCATGGTACAAAACAGAAAGGTTTAATTCACACAGGTATTGTAATGTGATATGTGTGTATGCTGCTGTTATCATGGTGATATCAGCATGTGGCAGTTTCCTCTTCTTCTCCATCTGAATATCCCAGACAGCAGATTTAAACCTGATGTTACTAGTTCATGTCAAATCGTTCTGACCACATTGATGCACGTTCAGCAAACTAGGAGACTCCCTGCTTTTGCAATTCTTTCTATTTATGGCAGAATTACAACTTTGAATTTAGATTCCTCAGATACACACTTGTAGAGGTGTGTGTTTTCGACCTCCTTGTGTGTGTGTTTGATTGTGTACATGAAATCGCCCAGAACCCCGTACAGTATGGAGCCTGGAAATATTAGGGAAATCATCTGCAGTGACATTGTACAGCTGTGATCATAATGTACAAAACAAGAGACAAGTGTTAAAATTGATATGTGGCAAATCTTCTGTTGCTCAGTCATCACCTTCACTTTTGCAAGTGCTTCTTTAGTTTGCCTGTACAGTCTGCATAGACCTGCATGTCTGTAGTGAGCCTGCTGTCCCCTGGAATGCTTAGTATTGATTGATGTGTTGCTGTCCTCCTCTGCTGTTATAAAAAGCAGTTGCAGACAAGCCCTTCAAAAATCTTCCTATCATGTTAAAGGACCATAGCAGTGTTTAAACGTTTTAGCCTCTTCACTACAAATCAGATTCAAATGTATTCCTAATATCCGTGCCAACCATTCTTGAACAAAAAACAATTTTTTATATTTTACAAAAAAGAAAAAAGCCTCACTCCCGAGTCCATGACAAGCAGATAGACACCATCCTTTCGACTGTGCGTGCAGTAACAAGGGAGATAGAGCCGTATCGCCCCTAATTAGCTTAGCTCAAACGCTGGAAGTGCATAGGTAGTGTTAGCCTGCCTCCTACCCGAGCCGAAATCAGCAGTCAGAAGCTGATTTCATTTTAGCTCTAAACTCTGTAAATATATCACCTTATCGACATTTCAAACATTTTTAGGCGAGAAAGTAGCCGTTTAGATCAGCAGTGTGTCGTTAATTTGTCTAAATACCAGCTGTTTACAATTTTGTTCGGACGAATTCGGCGCTACTCAAGCTAGCCGTTGTGACCAACGCACTTCCGGTTAATTTCACAAAATAAAACACCCGTTGCCCTTTACATACAGAAAACCATGATGATAGAATTTGTGCTTTTACTTTGAAATAGGAAACTAATCTACCTTCGATGTAGATAGCTTGAACCAAAAAAAACGTCTTTGCTTGAGTTCTTTGCTTGCTTAGTTTTGACCAATCTCGTCCCGTTACCGGCATTGACCGCTCAAGATCCCTTACCGGAGAGTTTTGTCAGATCTGAGACGAAGATCGGCCCGCCGGTTTCCGTTTAGAGTTGCTGAAGAGTTTCTCTGATGACTTTAGGTGGAGGCAGGCTAACACTACCCATACACTTCCAGTGTTTGAGCTAAGCTAATTACGAGCGATACGGGCTCTCCCTTGTTACTGCACGCACAGTCGAAAGGATGGTGTCTATCTGCTTGTCATGGACTTGGGAGTGAAGCAAGACACACAAAAAAAATGTTGGTGTATCCCTTTAAATGTTGTACAGTAATACATGAGATTAAACACGTTAAGTGCTGGTATGGTCCTGTAAGAGTTAATGTGTATCTATTATGAAAGGATGTTTTCTAAAATATCATTCTGTTCTTCTCATCACCCACAGGAAGGAGCAAGGAGAGTCTACAACAAGGTTTGTGACTTTTACAGAACATTCACAGTCTTCCATTATGTTGCAGCTCTAAAATTTAGATGACAGTAATTATGACAGGCTCCTGTTATTGTCCAGTTCTTCTTGCCAAACACTTCTTAGCAAATATGTTTCCATTTCTACGTTTGTTGCAGATAAGTTTTGTTTTTGAGGTTGAGAGAAGGGAATAAGTTTACTGAAGTTGGGCTAAAGCTGGAACATCAAAAGGCTCAAAGCAGCAGAGTCAGATGATGATGATTCATCACAACTGTTGCAATGTTACACACAGTCATTTTTTCTGTTGATTGTAAACAAATATTGATCAATAGATCTCAGATATCAGAAAAAAAACATTTGACTGTTTTTTGGATGTACAGAAGGTGTCTTGTATCTGCACTAGCAGCCTGTCAGTGTCACTATTAGATGCTTATCAGTCACATCTGTATGGGCTTTGATGAAGGATGTCTTAGTCTTTATTTCTCCATAACCACAGACTAACTCTACATTATCCCACTTATTACACGGCTTATGAGTGAAATTATTAATTTCAGATGTAATGTTGATTAAAATACGACTTTTATCGATTTATAAATTGCATCATCATATGGTCAAAACCGGAAGTCGGTTTTGCATTTCCGGTGGAATTGTACGGTTCCGTTTCCATGGTTTTCAGTCGTTGTCATAGTTGCGGTAAACGCATGGATCTATTAACGTTGGCTTTTAACACGGATGTCAATTTGTGTGATATCCATTGTTAAAAGCTGGTGTGATGATCCATGCGTTTTACAGATTTTCATTGAGAAAAAAAAAAATCCATGCATTTACCGCAACTACCGAAACCATGGAAACCTAAACATAAAACTCCGCCGGAAGAGCAAAACCGGCTTACGTTTTTGACGTTCGGAAAAAGGTGGATATGCCCATTCTGTTGCTCCACTTCTGGAGCCGCCACCCCAGTGAGACAGTGAAGTCACTGTAACTGGAGATACTGGAGTGTGTGAGGAGATGTAGCTCAGCTCGTAGTTACTTTTACACCAACACTCTGTGACTCATGTACGTATCTTTCCCTTTGGTGTTTGGTGCTTTGTTTGTTTGCCTTTTTCCCCTCATCACTCTTCCTCTCTAACAGTGCACATGCTGAGGCTCTCAAATACACACACACACATGCAGACACTCACATCACACCCTGATTTGAAATGATATTTTCTGTGACTCTGTGTTTTCATTTCATTTCAATTTTTCATATTTTTAACGATACCGGTGCTCCTGATGCTCTAATGCATTTAGAGGGAGGACGTCATCAGGGCTCTGACAGCTTAGTGATGTCATATGTTGTGTTTGCAGTTATGAAAAATACTGACACCTGAAATGTTTATTTGCAAACTGAAGCCAGTCAGTGGTGTCACATAGTATGAACTGTACTTACACTGCAGAGGAGAAGCACAGGAATATGAAAAGTCAATAAAGTAAATAAGCGAATGAAGAGATGAGAGTCAGCCCAGAGAGCGAGGGAGGACAGATCCAGTCTCCTTCTGTACTGTATGTTTATGTCTGGGCTGCAGAGCTGGAGAGATTAAAAGCCCAGATGCAGTAGCTGCTGTATTTCATTTATTTGCTACATTTATTTATGTATTTCCAAAGTAACAGATAAAGAACTGCAGTGTTAAAAACACAGCTTTGGAACAAAAAAAAAAACAAAGAGCAAGGTCTGCATCTTAATACCCTGAGAGGAGCCACGAGTGCCTGTCTAAAGGTTACTGGCCTCACGCTGGTGATTCAGACACTTGTTGCCATGGCCCGGCTGAATCTCCACAGTTAAATGAGGGATATAGACATGAAGTGTGTGAGTCACTAAATTGCAGCCTTTTTCAAATGGTGCTGTGCTGTAGATGTTCATTTTCCCCCAACTAAGCTCAATTGCCTCCATTCTGGTTCTTCTAAATGTCAGCGGTGGACAAATTGAAATGCCAACAGAAACTATGAAATATGACTTCATACTTCACAGCCTTTGCACACAGAAGGTCTGACTCAGGATCGCTGCACGGACACGTCGAAGCCTAAGACTTAGAAATAAATTAGCAAAGTGTGGCGCGGGGTGATGAGAGCAATATCTCCTCTAGGAAACATTCACATGTTAACATTTTCTCTCCTCTGATGCTGCATCATGTAACACATCACCGTGTGTCTATCTCCCCCTTGGTCTTTTAGTAAAGTTCATTGTAATAAACAGAAGCTACTGAGGAGGTGTACGGCTCGGAATCATAGGTACACAGCGTTCCTGTTGCCGTGTTACATGACACTTTTCTTTGGGAATGCTGACTAATTCTTGGTGCATGGGTATCTGTAGGAGGCTGCACAGTCTCAGAGAGAGCCGAGCCAGTGAACCCTGCAGGCAGACACCAGTCGCTTCTGTAGTAACGCACAGTCTCCCCCTGTCTGATCTTTGCCTGAGCTATGCGCTACTTCTGCCTGTTGTGAATTTGGTTCAACTACATTTACAATCAGAACATTTCAGCTAGGTATTAACTTTCCGTTCTGTGATTAACACTTAAAAGTAAAAGATCTCATCACCATAGAGACATGCACACAGTTGGAGACATTGTTGATTATTATGTTTATTATGTTATTGCTGTTTTTTTATTCGCCCAGCTCCTGGTGTTGCATCTAAACTGCTGTTACACTCCACTTCCACATCCCTGATGTAAACTGCCCTCTGCACTGCAGTACTGTAGTCATGACATGTCGCTGTCATTCAAACACACACATCACATGTGTCTCTATATAAGACAGTGTCTTTAAAGGTCCAGTGTGTAATAATTGTTAAGGTTTATTGGCAAAATCTGAATATACTATAGCGATTATTCAGTTACGTTATACTAATATTAGTATACCGTAAGTGTACAATACAGTGGTTCCCAACCTTTTATGGGTCGTGACCCCATTTTGACATCACAAATTTCTGGCGACCCCGCGATCACGTGGCCGTCAGCTACATTTTATTTGAACTCGATTTATATTTGAGAAAGTTAACGTATAGAATACAGTTGTTTAAGGGCGCTTTCACACCTAATAGTCCGGACCAAGGTCCGGACTTAATTTTTTTTTTTGTTACATTGTTTCCATATAGTCCAGTAAAGTTCGCTTTCACACTGCTATTATGCCAGCGGACTAAAGGATCTACCGACGTCACGACGGATGAGCGTGCGTCTGACGTTAGCGCATAGAAAGTGCTCTGAAAAAAATAAAATAAAAATATGTGTAAAAAAAGAAAAATATAGCCTACTGCTGGAAAGCACGCTGTGGTTTGTAATCGCGGTGCAGAAGAGTGAGTTTAGAGCTGATGAAAGAAGAGAAAAAAAGAGGGTTGTGCCACGGTGAAAATGCTCTCATAGCGGCAGCGGTCAGCGATCAGCTGTTTTGTGTAGTGGAGGGGAACACACATACACGCTATGCGCACACACGCGCGATCCTCCTGTGAGATGCGGCTGCATCTCTCCAGGTCACTTGTGTGTGAGTGTGAGAGAAATAAAATCTCTGACTTGCTGGGGCAGACGTTGTTTGGTGTCACCCGCTGATAAATATCCGTCTTTTCGGCGGCGTTATTCTCATGACTCGCCGGGCAGCGAGTCAAAACAATATATTTATCGAAAAATGGAGCCATTGACAAGTTTGGGTAGCGTAGATTCATCCACATTAATATTAGATGTTTTTATTGTCGCGGAATTTTTCGTTCTGCCGCTGGAGAAACTCCTCATTGTCCCTTTAAAAAGAATAATAATTAGTTAAAAAAAGATATTTTAATAAGTACATTTTTTTAATTACTAGACATTTCAGGTGACCCCATTTGAATTCCAGGCGACCCCACGTGGGGTCACGACCCCAAGGTTGAAAAAAGAATGGTATAATCGCTATAAAATAAAATTAATTCGGTTTTCGTAGCCTTATAATTCTTCTTTTATACTGTATACATGTAGCAAGGGTCTTGCTTTAGAGAGTGTCGCCATCTTGCGCCGTCATGTTTGTACGGCAGCCCGAACGGAAAATCCAGCCAGTCAGAGAGCATGTTTCAAGAGTTTCATGTTCATCAATAAACCAACGAAGAAGAAGGCGAAAGAAGGAGGAAACAGCAGACATACTGTAGGGTAAAATGGTTTAGACCTTCACCTCATCGCTCCATGCTCCTGAAATACTCCCAGGTAAACAAGTTTTTTTGTCCTCGGAGGCCACCGTCACTTTGAGGGGTGGGTGCGAACGACTGAGTGAGCGCTGCAATCTAGAATCTGAACGCTTAACATCACGGTTTTACCCCAATTTTACACACTGGACCTTTACAAATCCCATGAAAAGACCAAAACATGCAGTGAGTAAGAGAGGGAATCACACAAGGAGACATGTTCCTTCATTATCATGAGCATGACAACTGGAGTGTGTGTTGTCTCCCAGCCTGCACCATCCTACTGACAGCAGATCAGTTTATCAGTGAAAAATCTTAACTGCCGTCTGTGCTGTGCAGTCAGAGAGCACTGAGAGATGGATGAGCACACTTTTAGTTCTGGTCTGTCCATCAGATCTGTCGACAGTACAAGAGTAAAAGAGGACAGACCATCACCTGCCTGATTCTTTGAAATACAACTGTACATTTTCAGTCCAACATACACAACCTCTTCAGTGAATGCATTTGGATGAGCCATGCCTGCTGCCTGTGCACTGCCTTTGCATGTGGTCATCTCAGCTGCACAGACATGATCATCCACCTTCTGACTGTCTCGACTCCTCATTGTCCAGTTCGTTCACTTTTTTAGTAAAGTAATTTACAGTTCTTTTCCTCCATAACTCACCTCATCATGTGACTCCTTAACTAATGTATAGTTAACCCTCTAAATGGAGACTTGGGCCCAGTTCCATCCTGCTTTAACACTAGCACTTGGTTTCGAGTGGCCCCTTGACGATGAAGTGAGAAGTGTTAGAAGTAGAGATCTTACCCTATGAATTGGGACACCACTTACTGTAGTGTAGCCAACGTGTTCACCTATGTAACGCATAGCGACAATGTAGGAGCACCAACCTGTAGTGGGTTTTTATTGTAGGTTTGAAAATTCCAGCTCCAACCTGTTTGATGATCTTTCTTCGTTTGATGAACCAATAAAGAAGAAAAGCAGAAAACAGAAGACGCCTTCGCCACTTTTCATCTTGCACTACTGTATGTTCAAAGTCTGTAACTGGACTCCTTCTGATTTAAGCGGTGGTTTTAAGGGTTGCTCTTAAAAGAATTGGGACACCCTACCCTTACACGAGAACGCACAAAACCAAGTGCTAGGGCCGAAATCAAGTGGAAGTGGCTAAAATGGGACAGGGCCTTGCTGTTGTGTAGGTTAAGTGACACATGGGGTTAGTATTCAACTTTAACAAGGTATCACCATTCGATAGAACAATGTGACTGGTCACATAGAATGACACACTGCAGCTTTTATACACCCCAACTCCATTGTGGATGCACACACCCTGGCACATCTCCAACACACAGCTGAAGCATCAAACCTGAACTGAGTTTGCATTTTGCCTCAATGCATGCTGGTCTTACTCCATCCTGTGCTGCAGCTCTTCACCCTTGTATTGGTATAGGTGAAGCTTTGGGTGACAAATCCCATTTGGTTAAAGTGTGCAAAGGAGCAGCATTTTGCCAAAAGCTGTAGATGATTTATCTTGTTTTCCTGACACGTATATCATTAACTGTCAGTCCTTCTTTATCTGTCTGTCATTCCACTTCCCTTCTTCCTCCTCTCACTCCAACTCACCCTCTGGACCATTATCCATCCCAAACGTCACTCTACAGCCAGAAGCTGAGCTTCAAGGAGCGGGTGAGGATGGCCAGCCCTCGAGGTCAGAGCATCAAGAACAGGCAGACGTCTTCTGTGAACGACCGGCGGTCACCCGTGGCCGAGGCCGGAACGGAGGGCACCAGTCCGGCCAAGGTGCAGAAGAGCTGGAGCTTCAATGACCGCACACGCTTCAGACCCTCACTCCGCCTGAAGAGCCAGTCCCGCTCCACCACTGATGGTAGGTGACTCTGTCCTGACGTACACAACTAAGATGTTGTAATTTTGTCCAAACTCAGCATCATGATTATTTGGCGTCAGATTATTATCTTGAAACCCCCTACAAAAAATTTTAAACTGGATGTGCAAAAGTCTCTCGTTTCTGCTGATGTCTCTGTGTGACCTACAACAGCAAATGAGGCCATCGGTGGGAAGATAAGCTGTTTCTTAATAGTGTAACTTCTATACCTTCAGAAAGGCAGTGGTCGGGTTGGTCCAGCCAGATAAGCGTCTTTACGACAATACACGCTAGAGCTCATGGGAGATGCAGTCTTCATTCCCGCAAAACACTACTGCTTTTGTCCACAAGGGGTCGCCAACATCAACACAAAATGAAAGTTATTTGTAGGGGCTTTAGTAAGTGGAAATCACCAGAGGTCCTGCGATACAATATTATCACAATACTTGTGTCTCGATTCCATATTATTGGGATATGTAATATGTTGCGATATATTGCAGTTTATTAGCTTTTTTTTAAAAACTACAAATGAAAACATAAGATAAACTTATTCTGTTCAGATCGATATTTGGTGTCTTTATATCGACCATGCCAAATATCGCGATACTACGCTGTATCCAATTTTTTCCCCACCCCTAATCTTGCGTGCAAAAAATGTCAGGGCTTTAGCACTGAGGGGGCTGAGACCACTCCTTTTCATTCAGAAAAAGTATGGGTAGAATTTCTAGCTTAGCTCTAACTGAATCCATCTTATCAGCACCTCTTACACTCCCAAACAACTGCTTCTACAACTGTGCCCAGCTGGACGAGCGTCATGGCTGTAGCTTCATACTTGACAGAAATGAAGGTGGCATCTATAAAACTTTCATTCATTTTTTTTAAATTTTTATTTTACTGTTGAAGCAGTTCCACTTCACATATTTAAAACGACATATATCGGCCAACCGTGAAACCAACCAGAACTGTTTTTTGGGTTTTTTTTTTTTTACTAATTCAGACAGCTGAGTGGAGGAATGCTAATGTTTGCTTTCACTTCCTTCCTCTGGCCTAGCAGTGCCGGCCTGGCGAGCCGTCCTGGGTAACAGCCACTTGGTGTTTGTGGGTTGAGTGGTAGATTGACGGAGGATGGAGGTGGTGGAGCTCCAGCAGCCATATGGGGTGTCGAGGCAGCCAGCTGGCTGTGGCCTGTTGGTGCACAGGAATTGGTGACCAAGCTAGCCAAAACCAAATGGGCTGGCTGCTTAGCCACGCTCCATCTGATCATCCACTGACATGTTGAATGAGATGGTAGAGGAGGGGAAAATTCCCCTTTCATTATTATTCAATTAGAGATGAAATTTGAGATTTTCAGTAGAAAATGTTCATTATAATTAATGGAGGAAATTACTAATCAGCCCTGTTTTACATTTTTATCTGGTCAATCTAACCCAGTCTCTTTCTGTTTTATTAATCAGCATGTATCACACACATATTGTATAAACTGTGAAGCATGTACAAGTCCTTGCTTTGCCCTATTAAGCGAAACTTAACCCAGGTCATTTATAATATTTGGTTGAACAGAACAAATATCCTGACTCTGCAGTCCAGCCATAGACTGTAAACCTCGGCACACATCGTCTGTCCGACTCAAGCCCATGAACAGAGCCGTATTGGTACCGTAGTTGTAATGTTAGCTCTATCTGCAGGCGAAGAAGAACCTGAAACAGAACCTGATTCAACCCTAGTATCACAGTAACTTGATTTTAGTGAATGTAAACCCAGAACTTGTTTTACACCCTTCATTTAAGTTGTCGAACTGGCACTTACAGTGTTAAAAATACAGCTAGAAATACAATAAAAATATAGTATATGCAAAATAAATCCGGCACACATTTGGGCAACATGTGTGTTTTCTTCTGGACCTATATACACTCATTTCTATGGCCTGAATCTGGTTCACAGCAGCAGCTATGTGTCTGACAGATGCAACTCCCACACTGGACCAATTCTGGCACATACAAAATTGAAATTCCTCCAGCCAATACTTGAAGATAACAGTCCGATTCTGTGTAGGTGTGGAAATAAGGATCAGACCTAGGACCAGACCTGGGCATAGGTTGGACCAGAAGTTTCACTTTGTTAACTAGGATTGAATACTTAAAGAAATGACCATATAAAGTCATTGTTTTGGTTTTTAGGCTCAGACTCACCTCTTACTCATCAGGTGAACACAGTCACTGCTCTAAATGAATGATGTCTGATTGCTGACCCACTCTCTCACCGGGAATCTAATAATGTAGTGTTTTCATGAGCATCACATTACATTCATTTCATTTGGCAAAATTCTGAAATGTTTCTTGTGATTGTGATTGTAATGTTAAAACTTCCCTGTTCCACAACCACACAGAGTAGAGTGATGATAAAATCAAATGCGTCTTGGTGGGGTGATTCTCAAAACTAACTGCATGAGCTCCAGAGAGAGGAGATGGGAAACTAACTTTGGAGGTTTTGTTTTCTTGTCTTTTGGTATTTAAAACCAACCAAACCAATAGATCCTGCTATGGATCAACACTTAAACTGTAAAAAGTATTAAACACTTAAAACATTCTTATGATCCTGCAAAAACAGGGACGTATTTTGAAAAGTAAGTAGTAGAGGCTTACAACTGTGAGGAGAAATTTTAGTTTTGGTTTTTTTTGTGACTTGAATCTTCTCGAGCAACACCACCTGAATCCTCCTGTGTCCTTTCTTCCAAGCAACAGACTCCAACATGACGGGGGAGGATGGCTTCGATGAGAAGGGCTGTCACTGCGAGATCTCAGTGGAGGACTTACTGCCCTCAGTCAAGTCTGTCATTAGAGCTGTCAGGTGAGCCAGAGGATGCAGGAAGTCCTCCATCAATCCTGTTAATACAGTGTTTAACTGCTGCTGCTGAGGATGCATGCAAACAAACCTTGATTTGGACAAGCTCAAACGATTAAAGTGACTGGAAGATGTTTTTTTTATGTCTATGCCTCTGAGCCAACAACAGCAAGAGCCAGAAGTAACAGTGTGATAGTTTTGGGTTGTCCAGTCCTTCCATACTGTGTTAGGTAAAAACATTCATGTGGACAAAGGTCGATATGACCTCACAAAACACTCAAATAAATGTTCACACAGCAACACAACGTTTCACACAAATGGTTTGATTTTATATGGCAGGGATGTAACATGAAACTAGTTTGAGTTATGGAGGCATACAGCAGCAAGGCAGTAATTCCAGTTTGATCATTTCATTGATTTTTGGTTCATGTTGTTGCATAAAATGTTGAGAGAGAGAATAAAGTTGGAGCATTACCTCTGCAAATCTATGTAAGTTGTTTAATGCATTAGAGCCTCAGAACAAACCATGTTTTGATGATGACTCAGAAAACAGTCTCTCTCGTGTGTGAGCGTGCATGTGCATGTGTGTTTGTTTTGTTTGTTTAAATCAAAGAGAAAGATTTTCAGATCTCTATGGCCTAACCCACTTGAGTTTTACTTCAAAAATGAATTCATCCACAGTAACAGTTAAGTTTTTCTCTGTTCTATCGATGCTGCAGCATCTCTTGTTAGTGGATGTTTGCAAAAAGTAGATGGTAAACCTTTACATGTCTGACCACCTGAATTCATACAATTCTTAGGTCTTCAAAACTTGGTCAGCTTTGCAATGCTATTCATTGTCAAATTCAACAAGTTTGTTATCCCATTGAAGAATTGTGGGTTGCTGTTTTTATTTTTATTTTGACCACTTTAAAGTGGAAGGTGGATAATTAGAAAATGGCAACACTGATGCTTCAGGATTTAACAAGATTTGAACAACTTCTACCTTCTCCATCACAACAACAAGACAGTTAAAGGGATAGTTCACCCAAAATTGAAATTTCCCATTATCTACTCACCCTCATGTTGACTAAGGGCTGGGAGAAATTTCAGAGCTATCCGTGGCTTCTCTGAGTTACAGGGGGTCTCGGCATAACAGTGCATGTCCAAGCCCTCGAAATGCGAAATTGTCCCAAAAAAAATTAAATAAGTCTATATTTCAAGCTTGTTTTGTAGCGGAAGCGGTGCTGCAAAACAAGCTTCAATACAAGACGGACATTACATACGAGCAGCATGGAGGTATTTGGATGTTTTTTGGTGTGTCTTTTTGTTACGAAGACAGTTGGTATCCATTTGCAACCGTTATATGGACATGCACTGCTACGCCGAGACCCCCTGTAACTCAGAGAAGCCACGGAGGACTCTGAAACTTCTCCCAGCCCTTAGTCCACATGAGGGTGAGTAGATAATGAGTGCAATTTGAATTTTGGGTGAACTATCCCTTTAAAAACTTCAATATGAGTTTGTAGATGCTCCTGTAGCTGCTGTCACTCAGTGTACCTGATGTATGGAGCTGAGCCCACAGTTAGGACGTACGACAACACAACTGTTTCTTTTGCACTTGATTTAAAGGCTGAATTTTATTGCAGTCTGTTTTTTCCACAAGGATGTTCAGCCAAATGTTCTTGAATTTAACTCTGAGGGTCAACAAATGCATAAATTCCAGCATCACAGACACAGACTCACACAGCTAAAATAAGCAGTGGCTAATCCACTGGATATTTTTTTAAAAGGCCCACTGTTGTGTGTCTTGGTGTGAAGGTAAAGTTGTAGTTGTCATGTAATGAGCAGCCTTTTAAACACCAGAAAAACAGAGTTGTTGTTTTTACGTAATTAACCACAGTTACAGGTTGATGCAGTCGCCACCGGTCATGTCCAGTATTCTGACATCAGAGCTCCCCCTTGTGGCCATGGCATGAATGTCTGCGTCTGTTTGTGCAGGATCATGAAGTTCCATGTGGCCAAGAAGAAGTTCAAGGAGACACTGCGTCCTTACGACGTGAAGGACGTGATAGAGCAATACTCAGCCGGACACCTGGACATGCTGTGTCGCATCAAGAGCCTGCAGACCAGGTAGAACACACTCCACACACACACACACACACACTGCATGACAGGATCATCAGCTGACACTTTCATCGCTGTCAAACTAGACCTGTTTGACCACACTGTGACTTATTCATCTGTGTATGTGTGTGTACGTGTGCGTCTGCCTATGCTTTTGTGTGTGCAACCACACTCTGACCATATAAATGCATATAAATATATGTCACCACATAATGTGTGCCTTGTCCGTTCTTTTACATCGTGTATTTGTGCATGTGTGTGTCTGTGTGTGTGTGTATGTATGTGCGTGTGTGTGTATGTGTTTGCTTCCCTCACAGGCTGGACATGATTGTAGGCCCACAGCCCCTCGGCAGCAGAGCCAAGACCTTTTCCTCCCCTTCCCTCCCTTTCTATTACAGCCAGGGCAGAAAGAATTCCACTCAGGGGTCAGCATATGCCCCCCTCCCTCCACACAACCCTTAAAGGGATACTTCAACATTTTGGCAAATTTGTCTGTTGCCCAAGGAATAGCCTAATAGCCATTACCTTTAATTGTCAGTGCAAGCTGTTTTTAGATCGGCGGGGCAGAGACGCAAGCTCTGCACAGAGCCCTCATCAAATATACAATCCAGCAACTCCAAAACGCTCTCGTGAACAAGTTGTGACCTGCACATTCACCATGCTATGAAATAATAATGTAACATTATGAGACGGAGTTGTGTTTGCGGCAAATGCATAGCCAGAACTACATTTCAGACACGGCTGCTGGGTGGAGTGACTTCAAAAGCGAAAGTAGATTTGCGAAAGAGTATTTGCTTCGTGTGTTGTAATGTTATGTAATTATACGTTATTATTTCATAGCGTGGTGAATGTGCAGGTCACAACTTGTCCACCAGAGCATTTTGGTGTTGTTGGATTGTGTATTTGATGAGTTTGATGAGGGAAACATGGAAATACTGAGCAGCTCGCGTCTCTGCCCTGCTGATATAAAAACACCTTGCACCAACAATTAAAGGTAATTAACCTACTCCTAAAACTATAGGGATTATGGCAATAGGCGAATTTGCCAAAATGTTGAAATATCCCTTTAACATATCACATGAGCTCAGTTCACCTCAGTCAGTTTGAGAGGATGGTCTTCAAAAATATGAAAACCCAAATTATAAGTTTCCTCTCTGAGCTGATTGAGGTTGGAAGTCTCTTCAGACAGCTCCTTAACATGTCATCCACTAACCAAACACTAACAAAGCTCTACAATTCTGGGATACTCACACAAAGTTGCGACCTGACGTAAACACCTCCCATAACACACACACGTGTGCACAAATTAAAGTCTAGTAATGCAGCTGTGACTTTCAGCTGCCATCAGTGTTGTAACAGCGCCCCCTGCTGCTATTGACTGTTTATTGAACCTGCTGTAGTGTATCAAACACAAGAGCTGTGGATTAACTATAGAAGAAAAGGCTGAGAGAGTTTTTAAAAGAAAAATACTTAATATTTAATTAATTTTATAAATATATAAAATATCTGCTTAAATTTGCTGAGATGCTTTTGACCACATGTCACTCACTGTCTTCATCAACAGAGAAGCAGAGATTATAACCTCTGTCTTCTACTTTGAGACACAATTGAAAGCTCTGAAAAAGAACCCCAGTAACCTCAGGTTCAGAGCTCTGTGGTCAAGAATGAACTTTCACATCTAGTTTACACCTTATGAATGTCTTGATATGTTTGTGTGGTGCGCTAGACAGGAAGTGTTTTTTTTACTCTTGGTTGAGGTGTGAAGCTTCTGCATAGTTTTGTTTTGTTTTTTTTTTAGAAATATGTTTATTGATTTTCAATATAGAGAAAAATGAAAAAATGAAAATGAAAAGAAAAAATAAGTAGAGGAAAAAGAGAATAAGAAAAAAAGTAAAGAACACAGCACATCAAGCATTACAATGATATTTCATGGTCATAAAATGAGTATCTACTATAGACAGAATATAAGAGCAGAAAAAATATATAATAATAATAATAGTAAAATAAATAGACATACAAGATCATACTCTTGTTTGCACTGTGAGGCTTTGTACAATAGCCAGTGTCTATGGGCTCACATTTTTAAGGTAATTCAGTACTGGGTCCCATGTTTTATCAAACGTATCCCCTCTATCTTCACTGTAGGATCTCAGTCTCTCCAGATGTAAAGTGTTTGACAGTTCTCCCAACCATAAGTTATAGGTAGGCACAGAGTCCGTTTTACACACTCATGAAATCAGCTCTTTAGCAATCACCATCCCAAACTGAACTGCTCTTCTTTCAAATTTATTGACAGAAGAAAGGACACTTGTGGCCCCTAGAATGGCAACCAGAGGGTTGGGTGCCAGATTTTTATCAAAAGCCTTAGAAAAACACTGAAAAATACATTTCCAAAATAAATGAAGTTTACTACATGCCCAGAATGAATGTGCTAGAGTACCTATCGAGGAATTACATGTACATCAGTTACAGCTTCTGCATTGTTAACAATAAAAGGCCATGTAGTGGCTATGAAGTCAAACATAAGACATACAACATCACTCAAACATCAGCTAAAGCTTCGTGGCCCAGAGAAAATGAAACACCAGATGTGTGTGGAGCGATGAAGAGACAAGTCTTCAAATGAAGATGGACCACAGCTGTGTCAGTCCTCTGCCTTCCACCTCTCATCAAATCAAAAAAGAATCAAAATCAAATCACTTTATTGTCATTATGCAGTTTAGGAAACAAAAACTTCCTTTCCCAAAAACATCTTGGTTGGGAGTCGGACTGGTGATCAGATGCTTTTGGGCTGACTGGACCCATATGGGATGTTCTCCAACCATGGAAGCACTGCTTTCCTACAGTATAAATCCACTTCTGTGCTCCAGTGAAATCACAAATGACCTTTCCTTTCATCTGCTGTGTGACCTTATCAAGGGGCAAACACACATTCAAAAAAGCATAAAAACACACACATACAAATACACATGTACTGTATATACAGGTCTGATGGGTGCTGGAGGATCTGTTCAAAGCTTCTAACTTTTATTTCTCCAAAACATTGGTGCTGTTATAACTGCATGATGCTTCCTTGGCTTGGTCCTGTCCTGTTTAACCAGATTCTACTGAACCTCACTGGATTGATCAAGTTTAGTGTTTATGAATTTAAACAAGATGTGTTTAACATCTGCTCAGGTCAGAAAGTGGGAACGTCGTTTCCGGCTTGAAACACAAAACACAGATTTTAGTAACATAGAAAAAAACATAGCATCGTGAGGCGACAGTGTTGTTTCATCTGTGTTGAATCCAGTGAGGAAGTGTAACCTCCTGTTTGCTTGTACGTTTTTGTTGTTTTATTTAGGGAAAAGTGGGCTCATGGTGATTAATGCTATTTCAATCTTCCATCCTTTCTGTCAGCTGTCTCCTCCATCACTCTTTTTCTTGTTATCATTAATGTCTTCTTGTGTTTGCATGTGCTTGTGTGTGTGTGTCTGTGTGTGTGTTGCGTGTGTGTGTGTATGTTCCAGAGTGGACCAAATCCTTGGGAAGGGCCAGATCCCTCTGGATAAGAAGATTCGAGAGAAGCTGCTGTCTGATGGTGACATAATGGAGGACATGAGCATGCTGGGACGGGTCTGTAAGGTGGAGCGACAGGTGTGTGTGCTGCGTCCTGTCTACTGGTTTATTCTATTAGTTGAGTTGTTCTTGTCTATTTCCCCGACACAGCAGTGAAGGGAAACAGCCTGTAACTGATAATTGAGACTGATAACATGAGCCACTTAATTAAATCATAACCCTTCATAGTGAGGTATCACCACACTAATGACTGTACTGAAGTTTTGATAGGACATCTTATGATTTGAACTGATTTTATTGAGATTATAACTTGGATTCAGGTCAGTTTTTATCCCCAACTCTAAGGAACATATGGGATGTACAGGGCCTTGCAAAAGTCTTCATATCCCTTGAAGTTTCCAATTCATATCCCTTGAAGTTTCGATTTTATGTGACGACCAACACAAAGTAGAGCATAATTGTGAAGTGGAAGGAAAATGATACATGGTGTTCAAGATTTTTTTATAAATCAAAGACCAAAATTTAAAGGGACAACGAGGAGTTTTGGAAAAGCGAAGTGTTTTCACACTACATTTATGAACCTCCGCACGCACCGTAAAATTCTTTGACCAGCGCAAGACGGACTCATGTTTTCATTCATCAATAATTAAAGTCAGAGGTTCAAAGACGTTCAGTTACCGTCGTAGTTCCGACCATAAACGGCCATTCAGCTGCGTTATTCTCATTAAGGAAACGCTGGTCGGCTCAACCAGCATTTCCGCCACCACTAATAATAACAAAATAACGATAGAGACAGAACGATATATTTATCGAAAATGGGCCCATTAACAAGTGTGGGTAGCGGAGATTCATCCACATTAACGTGAGACTTTTTTATAACCGAATAGAAACTCCTCGTTGTCCCTTTAACGTTTGCCTACATCAAAACGCTATGTGTAGTGGAAACCTAACACTGCACATGAACCTGAACACACCATCCCCACGGTGACACATGGTGGTGGCAGCATCAGGCTGTGGGGAGGCTTTTCTTCAGCAGGGACATGGAAGCTGCTCAGAGTTGATGGGAAGATGGATGGAGACAAATACAGGACAGTCCTGGAGGAAAAGCTGTTAGAGGCAGAAAATGATGGAAGTTCACCTTCCAGCAGGACGACCACCCTAAACACACAGCCAGAGCTACAATAGAACGGTTTACATTAGAGTACATCCATGTCTTTAAATGTCCAAGTCAAAGACCTAAATCATACTGGGAATCTGTGGTGGAGCTGTTTTGCAAAGAAGAACAGGCAAAAGCTGCAGCTGTAGATGTGCAAAGCTGGAAGAGACAAACCCCAAAAGACTTGCAGCTGTAACTGCAGAGAAAGGTGGTTCAACAAAATATTGACTCAGGAGGCTGAATGCATATGCACGCCACACTTTTCAGATTTTTATTTGTAAGAAATCTTGAACACCATGTATCATTTTCCTTCCACTTCACAGTTATGCTCTACTTTGTGTTGGTCTATCACAGCGGTACTCAATAGGCGGCCCGCGGGCCGCATCCGGCCCGCCGAACCTTCCAATCAGGCCCGCGACTGAGTTCTACTAGTTTACATATTACTGTATACTGTATTTCTCGGGCTCCGTGCGCCTGTAAGTCAAAGCGCTGGGACATGGAAACACGTGCGGAGCGTTTGTGTTTGCCTGTGAGGCGCTGCACTGGGATACAGAAACGCCGACGAACCCAAATCACCATGTGCGAGTGTTTGGGGAGCGGGCTGGACTGCAGGGTTTTCCCTGCCTGTCTGCAGAGACCGTGGGTGATTTTCACCACCGTCTTGGTTCAACTGTGTGTGCATCATGCATGGGGGCCGTTCAGATGAAGCGTCTTTTGCGCGAGCTCAAACCCATTCAATGTAGCCGCGCGTCATGCGCGCTCACAACTCAAAGCCGTAGCCGCGCGCATTTGATGAGACGCAATTGTTTTTTCGTGCACGTCTGCGGCGCACAGCTGCACGACCTGCTTCTCCGTCCCGGTTCCCTCGGCCTGTGTCTCTCCTACTGTTTCTCACTGAGCTCTGTCTCGTTTGACAGGTGAAGGAAGCCCGTGTGTGGAAAGACGTCGCCTCCGAGATGTAGACTGTGTGTTATAGAAGAGAAACACACATTTCAGGACCAATGACTTGTATCCTCAGAACAGAGTCAGACATGTCCTGTGATGGTCAGGTCATATTTAAGCTGAAAATCACAGGGCATGTCTGAGGATACAAGTCAGCAGTGTAAAGCTCCAGCATGATATGTAAATGATGATATGATAATGTCAAGATTTTTCATATCATACAAAACACCATGAAGTGTATAAATAAAAAATTATGTGCTTACAAGTAAAATAAAATTTTTTAAATTATCAGACGAAATAGGTGAATTTAATTTCAATCTATGCCTATTTGAATGTGCGGCCCCCAAGGTGTCTGTTAAGAAAAATTCTGGCCCTTCGACAAATGTATTTGAGTACCCCTGGTCTATCATATAAAATTACAATAAAATACATTTTAAGTTTGTGGTTGTAACATGACAAAATGTGGAAAACGTCAAAGGTACGAATACTTTTGAAAGGCACTATATGCTTATTTGCTCTGCTCTTAAGTTCTATAAAGGCTTCTGTTGACCTCTATCACAAACTTCGAGAATAAAGTCGTAAATTTATGACTTTATTCTCGTAATGTTATGACTTTTTTCTCGTAGGAAATGTACGACTTTATTCTCGTAAATTTACGACTTTATTCTCGTAAATGTATGACTTTATTCTCGAAGTCTGTGTTTGTTTGTTTTTCTCAATGTGGCCCTAATACTCCGTCGTAAATGTTGGAGAACCAAACCTGGTGTTTTTTCTATGAATAACAGGCTAGCTGTTCCTCCTGCTTCCTGCCATCTTAGTGCAAATCCCAATTGAGCTAGACTAATTGGCTCTAAACTCCACTTTTATGTGTCTGGTTGGCAATTTCTATAATTTAGCTGAAATGATTCACGCAGGATTCACAACACTGCGTTGCACTTTTGGCTTCTTTCCTACAGTATGTAACCAAGTCCAACACTGTAAAAAGCGAGTCCAATCAGCCTCCAGGAGAAACTCTGATAAAGAGGCACCATCCATATGTCACCAGCATATAGAGAGCCGAAGCAGAAGCAGGAAGTAACGGCGCCATGGGTCCTCAATTCGAAAAAAGTCTCCATACAAATGAACCGGAGTCCAAGTTTTATTTCGTGATCCATTTGAATTGTGCCATGAGAAAAAAATATGTCCTCTACCTGTTTAAAACATCACGTTTCATCCCGAGAAATCAGCAGTTTGTTGTAAAGCTATTGTAGAATAAAATTCCGAAGAATCCGTAACCAGAAAGACTACAGGTCGCGTAGGTGACGTCACACACCAAATGCCGCCCTTTACCGTGTCAGTTAGTGACGTATTTTTTGTGGGACACAGATCTGTAGTCCGTAGAGCGGTCTTCACACAAAATACATTCTTCTGTTGCCGTTTTACGATAAACTGCTGATTTCTTGGCATGAAACGTGATGTTTTAAACAGGTAGAGGACATATTTTTTTCCTCATGGCACAATTCAAAAGGATCACGAAATAAAACTTGGACTCCCGTTCATTTGTATGGAGACTTTTTTTGAATTGAGGACCCATGGCGCCGTTACTTCCTGCTTCCGCTTCAGCACTCTATTGGTATTCACTTCCTGCCAGAGCTCTACACCCCTCCCTCACACCCTTCCCCCTCTTCTTCCTCACAGGTCCAGTCCATTGAGTCGAAGCTGGACTCCCTGCTGGACATCTATCGTCAGGTGTTGCATAAAGGCTCGTCCTCGGCCCTCACGCTGTCCTCCCTGCCCCTGTTTGAGCTGGAGCAGACCTCCGACTACAACTCCTCCGTTTTCAGCAAGGACTTGTCCTGCTCCACCCAGGTCAGCGGCGGCAGCGGCGGCGGCGGAGTGCCTCCCCCCGGCGGCTGTGTGACGCACTCGGCCGCCAACTCCCACCTCTCCCAGGGGGGGCTCCACCTCATCCTGGCCCCTCCCAACGAGCTCAACCTCAATCTCAACGTCTCCTCCACCACCTCCCCCTCCGGCCTCGCGTCGTCCTCGTTCAGCCCGTCGCCGCTGCCTCACCACCATCACCACCACCACCACCATCATCATCCCCATCACCTTCCCTACCACCATCACAGCCAGGCTCAGGCCGCCACCACGCCTGAGAGCGGAACGGACGAGGCTGTGGGGAGCTCCCCGCCCGTTCTCACCCCCAACAGCATCGGCGGCGGTGGAGGGGGGGTGGTGGTGGTGGGTGGAGGAGCAGGAGACGGCGGAGGTTTTCCGAGGCTTCCGCCGCCGCTCCCCCCCAGCCGCAGCAACTTGGTGCGGCCGACCTCCACGGAAGCGTCTCCTGACATGGAGGACTTCTGCGGAGGTCTAGGGACCAAGATGGGGGACAAGGAGGACCCAGGTCTTGGGTTGGGGCTGGGCAGGTTCAGGCAGCAGCTGAAGAGCAGCAACGGTAGACTAAATCCCAAGGAGGAGGGGTCCTGGAGGAGGCACATGAGCCTGGAGCTGGAGCCCCTGGTGCCCCAAGCTCTGAGCTGCTGCTCCGGCCCCCGGCAGACGGACCGAGGCCTGGGCAAGTCCATGTCGGTACAGGACCTGATGCAGGGACCTCCGGGGGCCGCCCAGGACGCCCTCCACGCCCCCGGCCTGCCGTCTCCGAGCCCCAGTACGAGCAGTGACTCCCCCGTCGGCTTCCACAGCTGTAGCCAAGACCCTGGGGGCGGGGGGGGCGGATGGGGCGAGGAGGACCTCTTTATCAGTGACAGGGACATTCAGGCACAGGGATACTGCTTCCTGTCACAGGGGGCTTCGGAGCCCCAGCGCTACTCCTCGGAGCTCCTGAGGCCAGGGGGCAGGGCGGGGGCCGGGTCCCAGGGCTCCAACCACAGCCCGGCCGCCGGCCACACCCCCTCGCCGTCCGCCGGCAGCACCGAATTGATGAACATGCCGCACGTACGGCTAAAATAGACAAGTTCAGAGGAGAGGTTCAGATCTCACCTCACAGAGACGGAGCTCATCCACTTTGGATGGAGAGGAGAGGGGAGCGGACTGTAAGAAGCGGTACCTTTTGTTTTATTTTGTTAATTTTTATTTGATCCATTTGATAAGAATCACAGTATTTTCATACAGGCTGACCTGTGGCATATCATTGCATGAGTTACTCTTTGTTTTCGAGTGGGAGTGACACATCTGAGATGAAGATGAAGGCTCATCACAGTGCAGAGAGAACACACACCCTAAAACCCTCAGACTTTGTTATTAAGCGAAGCCAGCTGAGGCGGTTGGTAGATATTTGACCTTTAAAGCATGAACACTGCATGTTTTCAGTCATAGGTACTGAGATTAGCAAGAAACAGTTTACACAGACGACACATACTACACCTAACATCTCGTATCATCGCTTATTTACCTTTCCAGTGGCCTTTCAAGAACACGGTTCCCCATAAACTACTGTAGGAGTTTGCAGGTTAATCAGCGTATTTTCACCGCCTATGAGAAGTCCTGTCTCTAAATAATACACCAGTTCAGTGAGTACCATCTAAAGTAAAAATGTACAATGCATCAACTGGTCGGAAAAAAGTTAGTTTATAGTATAACTTCCACACACAGCTGATTCAAACACCTGAACAGCGGAGTGATACAGTGCGTCACGGAGCCTGCCTGTGTGGAGGAGTACCGAGGAATACTGAGTGAGTTGGTTAGTTCCAGATAAACTAACTTTTTTCCGACCAGCTGATGTAAAAAGACTTTTTTTAAGATTGATGGAGCCCTGGTGAGTTGTATGGACAGCCCAAACCAAGTTCTGATGATGATGATGATGATGAGTCCTGGTGCTAGCTGTATTTCAGGAATACTGTAGTTTTTGACGTGTCAGATGGTTTATTGCACAGAAAACACCAGGGAGGCGGGGCTTGGTTTGGAAGGTTTTGGAAAAAAAATGCAGGCAGTGTAAAACAAAATAAAATAAAACCCAAAAAACATTCAAATTCTGCAGATGAGGAGCACTTCAACCAGTCACAGGAAAGAATGATGTCATCCTTTGTCCTTCTTTCACTGATAAATACAGAACTGAACATGTGCAGCTTCATTTTCCTCACATTGTGTGAAACAAATAACACCCTCTCTGATTTGGGTTGGGTCCATAAGGGTTGATTGCAGACTGTGATTGGCCAGTTAGCACACACTCTCATAGGCATTACAAAAGGCCCTGTAAAAAGTCAGTGTAGTCCAGGTGCCACATACAGCGCAATGTGATCTAAAGTGGGCCGGACCAGTAAAAAACAGCATAATAACCTATAAATGACACGCTAAATCCTTCCCTTTATTTTAGTGCAAAAAGAGTACATAATAAGTAGGCCTACATAATTAAGATGTTTACAGAACTATCCTTTTACATAGAATTATGAACAACCTGAAATTTCTTGAGAAAAATAACCTGCAAAACATTTATGCCTCTTCTGTCTTCTATGTAATTTTCACACATGGCAAATTCATCCCGCGGCCCGGATTGGACCTAGCCTCGTAAACCAGCCTCTCGCGGAAGTGCATTTCATTTCATTCCGAGGGAGAGTCTGGCCTCATCCCCATTCTAAGCGTTTGGACTGAAACCCTCAGAAGGCCGAGCCAATCAGCGTCGCCCACTGTGATTGACACAGCACGTTGGCCAATCAGGGACCGACTGGTGCAAAGCCCCGTCACTACACCAACTTGCTGATTGGCTGAATGGGGTTGTCTGTCAACGCTACTACCAAAGATATTAAACCGTCTTTGCTACTACTCCCGCCCAGCCCAAACGCTTGCAGGGGGGATAAGGCCAGACTCTCCCGAGAAATGAAATGAAATGCATTTCCGCGAGAGGCTGGTTTACGAGGCTAGATTGGACCCTCTGGTGGGCCAATATTGGCCCACGGGCCGTACGTTTGACACCCCTATGGTTTTCTTGATAATCCACCAGTATTGTGAGATCTCACCCGATTGCCAGTGCAACAGTCACTGTGTGTTACTGTGTTTGTGAGAGAGGTCGTGGAGAGGAGCAGCTGAAAGAAGCAACGGGCTGCACACAGCTCCGCAATGAAATAACATTTTATAAGACATTTTAAATAGTTATTTTCTTTATGTGGCTATTTCCGTGGCTCGCCACCACAGGTAAATCACTGTACAGGGAACACTGCTCACCATGCCAAATGTCTCATTTCTGTTCCTGTCACTAGTCTGATTTCATTTCCAAAACATTTTTGAAAAACAGATGATCTCCTGTTTTCAGCAGTATATATCCTGAATAAATGTAACTATCATCCTCTGCCACTGACTTTGATTTCCCCCGAGTATTTTAAAGGTACCACATCACAAAACATCACACATGCGTTTTAAAATAAAAAAAAAAAGCTCCTCAACTTTTTCACAAATTAGATAGTTTTTGTGTTACATTATCATTGTGGAGTTTTAGTATTTAAAGTATAGATACGTTCTGAAGTATGTCTCCACTGCTAAACTGCTAACAGATTTACATTTTATTCTGCCAACCACATTGGACGGACTTATAAAACAGCATGTGTCAAAGTGATGTGTAGTAAATATGCTCAGACGCAGGACTGGTCCATTAACTTCTTTTTATGAATTGCTGTGTCCTATTTAGCCAACCACAAGAGCCTGTTTCTGAGGAGAACAGCAGGGAAGACCAGACAGGAAAGAGAAATGTCAATGTTAATGTATTTGGATGCTTACTACATAAATGCCACTTCTGATGCTCTCAGTATGAGGTGCATCATTTCAAAAGCACATACACACATGTCCACACATGTATATACTGTAGAGGAATGCCCATGACGCATAACAACATCACAGCAGTGCAGCTGTGATGAGAAGCTATGGTACAGTCCAAAAGAAGAGGAGCAGGAAGCAGCTGTTGCTTTAGTTTAAGATCAGTTCAAAACACTGATCGGTATCCAGGTGGCGACCGCTGCAGATTGAAACACATCTTGAATGTCATATCTTGTCTTTAAGAGCAGTTGATGTTATTTTGTCAGAACAAGAGTGTCTTAGCAAAGCACTGAAAGAAATGTTCAGCAATCTGACTTTGTATTCCATCCAGCTTTTTGCCACCCTGTTTCTAACATGAAATGAAGAGCTGTTATTTAAATCATGGTCCTGTTTGTTCATGTTGGATTATTTTCTGCTTTTTGCAATGCAATGAAATGGACCCGCTGCAGAATGTATTGTTTATTTCCTTAGTGATGTGAGCAGACTCAAACTGCTGACATCAAAATGACACACGACCAGCTTCCTCTCCCTGTTGCATGGTAAAGAATCAGGTTAGGTGGTAGAGAAGTAATTACAGTCATACCCATAAACCATTCAAGCCTCACCCTTAGCTAGCAGAGGATCAATAAATGAAGACTCAAAGAGCAGAATCTGTGAAGGAGACCTGAGGTCATTTTGTTTTCAAGAAGTGGATTTTTACTTATATTTAAATATTCTTTGCATGAAGGGGTTGTCATATTCAAACCTATTTATAACTGAGAGCTAATGCCACATCTAGACAAATCACTACTTCTGGTTCACACTTGACTGCAGTGAAAGTAAAATGGATCCCAGCTCTGTGGTACATCCAGTACATTGGTGCCTTGCTTTTGTGGTACTTACTCATGTCCATATCTAGTTTCCTGAAAGGTGCATTAGGTTCCTCCCAACAGAAATGGTTGCACTGTCTTCAGTTTCTCTCCCTGTAAATGTTCCAACTTGAGGCATTATACAGTTGTTGTTTTTTTTGTTTTTTTACTTCAGCAATCGTTTTGCTACTGGGCATAAAGCAGGCCTTTGACATGTTAACATTCTGTCTCATTTCTTTTAATTTATTTAAATATGTGCACATATTTACACTCTAGTAATAATATCAGATTTATGAAGCCTGTAATGTAATGAAAATGCAAGTGGACTTTTATTCTCATTCATCAATAAAGGAAATTCTACCAGGAGATTTTTTTTTTGCTTACCCATCATCACTCATTAGCTCTTCAGTGGTTTCAGAGCGTGGAGATTTAGGAATGATACAGGAAACCGAGGCGTAGTGTTTGAACCGTTTTACTTTTATGAACATGTGGTCACAAACAACAGCGATTAAGGTGCATTAATCTAACTGTAACATTCAACGGAGCTACTGCAAGGGAGCTTGAGTCAAGCAAAGTGCTAGGCCTGGAAATATCAGGTATCAGACAGAGAGTTTCTGAAGCTTGTTTCTCTAAAGTGCAAACAGGAACATGCAAGCAGCCAGTCTACCTCTGGCTACTAGAGCTTATCTCTTGAAGCTACAACATAGAACACTACTTCAACAAGGACATGACAAAAGAACGTCTTATTTCTGTTGCTCAGCAGTTAAAGTTTGTCGTTGATCAATGAGCAGCTGGAGTTGAACTACAACAGCACACAACCAGAGAGCTAGAACTGCCACTAACTGCATGACAATGAAACCTACATAATAGAACAGCGTTTCAACATGTTATTCACGAACCGCGTTGCAGGTATTTTTTTTCCTTCGTCTGCTTTTGCGATGCATTGTGATAATAGCCCAGACACTGACTATGGTGTACAGAAGGGGCGGGTTGCTAGTGTGTCTCGGGCCATGGTGAGCGTCGGGGGCAGCAGCCCAGCACAACGTTCATTTGGTCTTCTGAGCCTTCTGTGCTGACTTGGTGATCTTACCGCTGGTGGGGGCTTTCTTTTCCACTGCCTTAATCACTCCCACCGCGACCGTCTGACGCATGTCTCGGACTGCAAACCTCCCTGAGGAAGCACCATGGAGAAGATATGTCAAGTTCACGTTGTCAGTGAGGTTAAAGGGATAGTTCACCCAAAATTCAAATTTTCATTATCTATTCACCCTCATGTCAACTAAGAGCTGTGAGAATTTTCAGAGAGAGTTACGGGGGGTCCGTTCAGCAGTATTTGTCCATATACTGTAATGGTTGTCAATGGACACCAACTTTCTTCGTCCAAAAAGCAACACCAAAAAACATCCAAATACCTCCATAGTGCTTGTGTGTAATGTCCCTCTTGTATTGAAGCCCCGACATGAGAAATTGTTCTGAAAAAAATTAAATAAGTCTATATTTTAAGCTTGTTTGTAGCGGAAGCTCCCAGTGTCTCGGTTCACTGCTCTTCCTGTGTCAGTGCAAATCTCGCGTGATTTGCACTGACCGGCGGAACAACTTCTCATGTCGGGGCTTCAATACAAGAGGGACATTACAGACAAGCAGTATGGAGGTATTTGGATGTTTTTTGGTGTGTCTTTTTGGACGAAGAAAG
Organism: Trachurus japonicus; assembly: GCF_045865225.1. Lineage (NCBI taxonomy): Eukaryota > Metazoa > Chordata > Actinopteri > Carangiformes > Carangidae > Trachurus > Trachurus japonicus. The sequence continues at coordinate 1,762,770 of NC_140907.1, read as the reverse complement.
TTGGTATCCATTGACAACCATTATATGGACAAATACAGTACTGCTACGCGGACCCCCCCGTAACTCAGAGAAGGCACGGAGGACTCTTAGTCGGCATGAGGGCGAGTAGATAATGAGTGAAATTTGAATTTTGGGTGAACTATCCCTTTAAGATAGAGGTTAATGTTTGATTTTAATTATACTGTGGTGTTACAGCTTGACCCATGATTAGAAAACCCTGTGGTGGGACAGTGAACTTACCCAGAGGTGGGTACTCAGAGAAGCTCTCCACACACATGGGCTTGCCAGGGATCATGTCCACGATGGCGGCGTCTCCAGACTTCAGGAACTTGGGGTTGTCCTCCAGTTTCTTCCCAGAGCGACGGTCGATCTTTTCCTTCAGCTCAGCGAACTTGCATGCGATGTGTGCAGTGTGGCAGTCCAGCACAGGGGCGTAACCAGCACTGATCTGACCAGGGTGGTTCAGGATGATCACCTGGGAGAGGGGGGGGGGGCACAGAGACAGACTGGTCAGGGCACACGCAAAAGCACAAGCTCACGAACATGAGTGTACACATTTTTGCAGCAGCGATGTCAACAGTGGCGGCTGGCCATTTCAATCAGGACAGACCATTTACGACAAGAGATCCAGGTTTGATTTATTGTGAACAAAATAAACTTTGGCGCTTAGACCACGGGGTGTAGACCAGCTGAGTAAACTGATCTGGGGATGAGAAGCTTGCATCTGAAGAAGTTATATCCCCCACTGGGCCTAGACACTGGTGGTGGTATAGGGAAGCTTGAAGTCACCTGAGAGTTTGCTGGATGACAGGAGAGAGAGAGAACTTTTAAATTTGACGCTAATGACTGATTGGTGGAAGAGAAAGAGGATGGCAGACTGTGATTGGTTGAATTATGAGAATAAGGGTGGAGCGAGAGGATAGCGAGAAAACAGGGAAAGGGCTTTGAGGCGTGCTTAAAGAGATAGTCTTCCTGTCTGAACTTTCACTAAGATTCATTAGAGGGCACTAGGGCGCCGCCCCACCACTCCCCAGTACCTTGAATAAGACTCGAAAAATTAAATAAAAATACTTTGAAAAATATATATATATTTAGTAGGGCTGTCAAACGATTAATTTTTCTAATCGCGATTAATCGCATTTTTTCCATAGTTAACTCGCGATTAATCTCTATTAAAAATATTATATATGGCGCTTTGGACTTTCAACACTCCAAAGTGTTATAATCTCTAGACAAACAACTTTTAGACCAGACCTAGCAGGCCTAGTACCTAATCATAACACATGATGCATGAAACTCACACAGAATTGAAACGAATTGCATCCAGTGGAAATTGCCCTTTACTTTGCTACGCCTCTGCCTGGCCATGTGCATTTGTTGACAACAGAATGCCACATGCATTTGTTGACAACCTAAGCTGTCAAAAAATCAATACATGGCCATGTGCATTTGTTTACAACAAAGCCGTCAAAAAATCAATGGATGGAGCTGTGGATATATGTTAGACTGTGTATATTTGTGTAGCAACCAACTTGAAGGTGGCTTACCGCCACCTACTGGACTGGAGGTCCCACACTCCAGTCCTCCAGTCCAGCAGACAGAGGACAAAATGGGCCGCGATTAACCGCGATTAAAAAATTTAATCGCGTTAATTTTTAAAATTAATCTCATCGCGATTAACGCGTTAACTCTGACAGCCCTAATATTTAGACGAGCAAGATAGAAGTGAAATGTAAAAAATTAAATATATCACCTGCAAAACGTGTTTCCGCCTTGGGGCGCATAAATCTTTTCCCATAGACTCTGGTTATAAGTTGTAACAGAAGCTCCTCTTCAATACAAGAGACAGGAGTTCTCCTGTACCCAGAGCTGAATGCAGCTCGTTGGCGGTGCGTTCAGGTGTACTCGGGGGTCGGAACTTCTAACATCCTACTGTACGTCTACAAGTATGTAGCCTCTACATGGGGCGGCCGCTCTATCCACTGCGCCACGCACCGCCCCGCTCATGCCTACATTATTATCCCTTCAACTGACGCTCTCAGTAAAGTTGGTGTAACCAGTCGACCCGCGTTTAAAAAACCTGCGTCGACCCGCTAATTTTAGTGGGAAAACGGCTTAAGCTGCAACGAACATGTCAGTATTGACTCCAATACCCCTTTCCCACTGGTCAAAAAACCTGTTTAAACCCGCTAACAATCGGCTTTTGGTGGCAGTGGAAAAGGCATACCGAGCAAACGACTCAGCAAACGACGCGGGTTAAAATCACCTTCAATCACCTCGGCTACGATCGGCTTGCAGTGGGAACGCCAGACCCGGGTCAACCCGCTAATTTACGTGATGATGCTGAGCGTTACGTGACGCCACGTCATCGTGCCAGTCGCGTCTCATATCAAGTACCAAAACAAAGCTCTGCTCTCATTCGAGAGGACGCAGGTCAACCAGACGACTCGTCTGCCTCGGCGGACGGACACTCCGCGGCGGGCGGCTGCGGCATGACACTGTGTGTGTTTCTTGCACTGCGGATGAGAGCGGGGCGACTGGTTTATGCTCTGTCTGATCCCCCAGCCGGAGATGGGAAAGGGGCCAAATGCCGATTGTTAGCGGGTCGACCCGCGTTTAAAAAACCTGCGTTGACCCTCTAATTTTAGTGGGAAAACGGCTCAAGAGTGTTATTTTATTATAAGAACCCAAATGAACTATAACACATATCACCACCACCACCACCACCACCACCTGCCATAGTGGTTTCTCAGCAGCAGCAGCAGCAGCTGTGAGGGCCCAGGTGATCGTCAGAGTGTATATGGGCCTAGATGTGTGGTGTTGGTCTTTTACAATGTTGTTAATCGTAGCAGTGTTTTTCTGTGCAGAAAAGTGGGGAACACGCCTTAGAATGGGCCTTATATAATATAATAGTCAACTACACCAGCCGCCACTGGATGTCAGGTGTCAGAATCCCAAACCTGAGAGGTGAAGCTGGCCGCCTCTTGTGGTGGGTCGCTCCTGCTGTCCCCTGCCACGTTGCCACGGCGAATATCCTTGACGGACACGTTCTTGACGTTGAAGCCTACATTGTCCCCAGGGAGCGCTTCGGTCAGAGCCTCATGGTGCATCTCCACAGACTTGACCTCAGTGGTCACGTTAACAGGAGCAAAGGTCACCACCATGCCAGGCTTCAGGACTCCAGTCTCTACTCGACCCACGGGTACAGTACCGATACCTGAGACACAGGAATCAAGAACTGTACTGGCAGCTTTCTGTCAAACCTCACACTGCATGAATAAACTGATTCTTTACACAAGTACAAAACGGGACAGACACTCATTATAGGACTTAATAAGCCACTGGGAATTATTTCAAGAACTTCTTCAGCTCCTCTCTTTTTGTCACAGCATGCTCTCATTTGCAAAGAAAAAAAATCACATGACACATAATCTGATGCCACCGACGCCTCAGAGGAACCTGATAATTGGAGCACTTGTATCTTTCAGTTTGTTCCCCCAATTATAAATCAAACAGCACATCATACAGTATGAGCAGACACCCACACCACCGCCGACCTCACCTCCGATCTTGTAGACATCCTGCAGAGGCAGGCGGAGGGGCTTGTCGGTGGGGCGGCTGGGAGGCTGGATGGCGTCCAGCGCCTCCAGCAGCGTGGTGCCAGAGGAGTTGCCATCTTTACGGTTGATCTTCCAGCCCTTGAACCAGCCCATCTGTGGAAGGAGGTGAGAAGCTCAAGTTTCACCTCACAAGCTGCTAACTTGATGCAAGAGTGATGTTTGTATTTGAGGTCATCTTTAAATTAATTTTGTGCCCAAAGAAAAACTGAATAATAATGGATATGTTCCCTATTGTGAAAATGTACAGTAGGTCTGTGTACATAATACTGTCTGGCATATGCATGCATATACAATTACACAGCCAGAGTACAGTGTAATATACGTTAAGGCTCTCACAGCAGACTCACATTAGGGCTGGGCTCCAACATGTTGTCTCCATTCCAGCCAGAGATGGGCACAAAGGCCACAGTGTCAGGGTTGTAACCGATCTTCTTGATATACGTGCTGACTTCCTTCACAATCTCCTCGTAGCGCTTCTGGCTGTAGTTAGGCTCAGTCGAATCCATTTTGTTAATGCCCACAATGAGCTGCTTCACACCCAGAGTGTAGGCCAGGAGGGCGTGTTCACGAGTCTGCCCATTCTTAGAGATGCCAGCTTCAAACTCGCCCACGCCTGCAGCCACGATCAGCACGGCACAGTCGGCCTGAAAGGGCAAGGAGAGGGGAATGGGAAACGGTTTTTGGAGCGATCTACGTTTTGACCTGCAGTGCTTTTCTATTTCTGTAAAGCTTTTTCTTGCTTACTACTTCTCCCTACTTTCCATCTACCTGAGAAGTTCCGGTGATCATGTTCTTGATGAAGTCCCTGTGTCCTGGAGCATCAATGATGGTGACGTAGTACTTGCTGGTCTCAAACTTCCAAAGGGAGATATCAATAGTGATGCCACGCTCTCGCTCTGCCTTCAGCTTGTCCAGAACCCAGGCGTATTTGAAGGAGCCTTTTCCCATCTGTGTAGAATAAAGTTACAAGTTTCTGCTTACGTACACACTTGTTACTTAATATACAGTATAGTCTAAATTCTACTGTTACTGCTGATGTTTGACTTTTGTGTGTTGTAGGTCTAGTAGCAATGGAAAATGAAACTATGGCCCACTATATGAACCAATTGCAAAGTCACTGCATAACCACAGAACAGTCCAGTAGCATGGTTCATTCACATTTACAGGGAAAAAAAAAACAATATCTCACAATATTGTTTTTTGCAACAGGATGTCACTGTTGTTACACACCTGTGCAACAGACTGTGATTAATCAGCAGAAAATCATTACATTTACATTTCATTATGAATAAATCTATTGTCATGAAATATTTCTAAATATTTCAAATGAACATTTTAATTGTGAAATTTCATATTTACATTCACATTTCATATTTTAACATTCAAGTAAAAGTAATAGTAATTATACCTCCGCAGCTTCCTTCTCAAACTTCTCAATTGTTCTCTTGTCAATGCCTCCACACTTGTAGATGAGGTGGCCGGTGGTGGTGGACTTGCCTGAGTCGACATGTCCTATTACCACAATGTTGATGTGGAGCTTTTCCTTCCCCATGGCAGCTCAGTCTAGAAGATACTGAAAGATTCCAGGAGACAAAAAAAAAAAAATCAAATGAGGTTGCCTTGACCAGTAACTTTCTTCCTCAACTCTAGTTAGGCTACCTACAGTAAAAGTCCACACAGAACCTTCTCATATTCAACTCAATTTAGTTTTATTTAAACATACAGCAGGGCATATTAATGTACCTTTCTGTGCAGTGACTCAATTTTTAATATTAATGACTTAAGTAAATCGACAGAGCAGTGCCTTTTTCCAACCAACGAGCTAGTTTAGTTAGGCTATTGGTTTCCGCTCATTTGTTCCAACATGTTCCTTGGCTAACAAAGCACAAGACAGCAGACAACCTAGTAGATTTTTTTGTAGCGCCAATGCTAAGATAAACTGTCACAATGAATCATTTGGATTCGTTCGCCTACGATGACAAGCTAAAAAAATTTTTTTTTTAACTTGTTAAAAAAATGTAGTTATTAAAAATAAAAAATATATAGGGCATATCAAATAATAAAAAGCTAAAAACAATATTTAGTAGCTGTTTACCGTTACCGAAGTTAGTAGTGTGCTAGCGACATTGGTTGAGTGTTGCGTCACTCTTGCGTCACATTTTTGTCACATTCTGCACGTGCCCTGTAGAAGAGCTACGACCTTTTTCTAACTGCGTCATTAAAACCACACTGCCTGTAGTTGAAGCAAAAATTGAGGTCTGGGGATGGCGGTGAGGAGAGAACCAACAGACACTTATTTTGTGCTGGTGTGTTTATATCCACAGAGACTAAAAAATAAAAATAAAATAAAAATTCTGTGACCCATATCAAGAGACAGTCCACATTACACAATGCTAATAGGATGACGGCACGTTACTTTTAAAAAGTGATAAGTTATTGTTACTTGTTATTTTCCCCAAAAAACTAAGTTAGTAAGTAGTAGTTTTTATGGTAATATAAAAATGATGTCAAATTACTTGGACTCGCCCCCCTATCCATAATCCTTACCTCTCGTTTAATTGGAACTAACCAACTCACTCAATTCCTGTGCGGAGGAATAGCTAGGCCTACTGAGTGAATTGGTTAGTTCCAGATAAGTTCCTTTTTTCCCGAGTAGCCTACGTTGATGGACTGAAATAAAAAGTGTATATAACATACACTTTAATGGGTGTATTATTTTGTGACGGGACTTGAGTCAAGTAATGGCGAGTTTTTGATTAGATAGTACCGCCGTTAGTAAGGTAAGTAAGGCCATGACCAGTCCCATTCAAAAAAAAAAGTTTAGATGAATCTCAAATAACAAACAGCTTTTTTTTTCTAAAGAAAAAAAAAAGTCTGTACATCAGGACATCTGTGAGACAATGCCGCAACAGACACTGCGGAGTTGAGGCCGTTATAGAAATGTCTCCATGAGTCTTTGTTTGCAGACGGTTAAACAGCAGTGAATGTTGGGGCAGCAGGATTACTGTGGATACTGAAGATGCAGCATGACCGTCAGATGGAATATTTCTCCGCTGAAACTGCGCCATACAGGCCTACCCCCCCTCTCACCCCTAGTGCCACCATCCACACCCCTCTGTACTTTTTTTGGCACCGCTCGGCTTGATCAGATTACCATGACATCAAAACCACGCAGCGTTCACCCATCAGTCCCGACTCCAATAACAGCGCACTTGACAGTTATTACAAATGTCCCTGAATTTCACCAGTTTTCTGACACATGACAATTAAATCATGTGTGCGGGATGGATCCTGTGTGTTAGTGCGTTACACACACACACAACACACACATCCTGTCTCCTACCTTTCCGTCAGCCGTTCTCACCGGTCCACTGCGATGACACAGGAGAAGCTGTCTGATCCTGATGCGCTACACTGACGCAGCCAAGGTACCGACCGCTGTGTCAGGTGGCGTCAAACGCGTCATTTGCAGAAATGACGCACCCGGGCCACTAGATGGCGTGCTGCTACAACCCAGGACACAACCAGCAGTATTATACACTGTTATTATAGGTTCTGCGTTACAACCACAGGCTGTGAATAGTGTTGGTGTAAGCACATAGGCTATTATAACATGAAACGACTATTCATACAACATTTTCCCTCTCACTTTAATGCCTCTGCAGTGAAAGAATGACATACAATAAAATAAAATAAAAATAAAAACAATACAGAATTGAGGCAAGAGAAAACATAAAAACATTAAATACCGTATAGTAACACAAAAGAAAATCAAAATATTTTACATTCTCTTAAGATACTACCAAACCCCCCCAAAAATGAATGCACACTTGACTACTATGCAACACTTGATACTGTTCCTACAGTCATGCAGTCTACATATAGGCCACCATCATGATGCAGAAACGTTAGTCTGTGACACACGCTGAAAAACAAAGTAGTTCAGCTGTTTCAGGACCTTACTAAGCTTTTTATTATTATTTATAATACATTAAGAAAAGTACAGAACATCAAGTATTTGGCCATGTGGCTTGTTGTTTTGGAACTGTCTTCAAGCACATAAAAATGAAAATATAGTTGAGGCCACTCTCCGTTTAAGCAGTATCAACATTCAGTAAGTCTGGGAATCAGCTTTTTTTATGCTTGCACCATTAATTTTTAATACAATAGGACAGTCAAACTGAATCTACATCAGTGAGCCACACCATTAAGGTAACAACAAAAAGCAGATGGTAAAGGACTTTTCTGCAGCCAAGAACTCCTGAATGCTTGAGTGTCCAGAGTAATACATTGCTATTCAGACATTCCCTGGAGAAAGTTGATGCTTCTTCAGCACCAATGTCACTCTAATAGCTCACCCTTGTCTATTACAGTACATTACCCTCTGCCATTAGAAGCAACTGCTTTGTTACTGCCCACAAAGAGCAGCTCTTTTGTTTGATCAGGCCAATTCTAGCATTTACTAGATGGATGTTTGTTGTTTTGGGCTCATGTTTCACCTCTGAGCCAAAGAGCAAAACAAACTGCTACTTTGAGAATGTCAATCAATCAGGACTAAGTTGGCAGACTACTTGGGGATGGGAGGAGCGAGGGGGCTCTAAATCATGTAGTGTGTCAGTTTCCCCTCAACTTGGGACGTAAACCTCTCATCTTCATTGGGAGTCCCAGATCAAGCTGTTCACAGGAACATTCACTGTGGATACATCAGAATCCCTCACTGCTCGACAGTTTAGTGTCAGTGGGTGATGATGATACTCATCCAATCCATTGTTGTTATTAAGACTGGCAACATCAAGCTCCTCACAAGCCACACAGAACATTTATCATTCAAATATTTGAGATATTTCCATGTTTGTCTGTGGGTTGTTTTGTTAGTTTCCGTTCTGAGATTTTAATTAACTGACACCCTGCCAGAGGCCCATTAAAAAGCAACTGGTTGTATAGGAAGTGCCCTGCTACTACTACTACTACTACTACTACTACTACTACTACTACTTATCTTGCAAGTTTATTTGACTTAATCCCTGCTGGTCAAACTGCCTATCTGGACACGGTGCTCATTGACTCTTATTAGACACTGTGCGGTTATTTAAATCAGTGTTTCTCAACCTTTGGGTCGGGACCCCATGTGGAGTCACCTGGAATTCAAATGGGGTCCCCTGAAATGTCCAGTAGCTAATTGATAAAAACTAATTACTGATAAAAAATATTGTTTTAATTTATTATTATTCTTTTTAAAATTATGATTAAAAACATCACACACAATCTTAAACAACTGTTTTCTATAGTTTAACTCTCTTGAATTGAGCATCTTGATTGATGGCCGCGATCAAATGGGGTCGCCAAAAATTTGTGATGTCCAAATGGGGTCATGAGCCAGAAAAGATTATGAACCACTGATTTAAATAATCATTTTATTGACTGTACAGTGTACAGTGACTGGAATGATGTGAAGGTGTTCATGTAAACTTCAAACAGATGTCATTGTGGCTCCCATGCCACTGTTTGCCTCCAACAGCTTTACAGAGACAACCTCAGTGAACCCTGCTTATCACAGCACTGTAGATTGAATATCAATAATTATTGAAATATATTTTCCCTTCATTTTAACACAGACTAATATTAATATATTATATTAAAGTTAGCACCATTTCACACTCTCACTCGTGTGTGTAGGCTACAGGTATGGTGCACGAGGCCTTCTTCTCTTCTCCTAAAGCCAGACTGCTGCCAGATAATGAGATGCATTAAATAAAGTGACAGGGTTAACTTCTCTAAATGATCCATTCTATTCAGGTATCAACAAAACTTTCAGACCACATCGCTCTACCTCTAAAACCCTGCTGAGATCTGCTGGCTAAATGCTGTGCACCTCTTTAAGGATGTTATATTTTGCATTTTTATTTAGTTTTACCATATTTTTGTGTCTGAACAACTGTGACATTTACAATAGCATTCGTAATCACCAGTGGAGTCAGTTTGGGATTACATGAAGAGACAGAAGACACTGAGACAGCCTCCACAGGAAAACTATGGCAAGTTCTCCAAGATGCTTCAACACCCTGCCTGTCAAGAACCTTGAAAAACTGTGTGCAAAGCGTCTGGAGGAGAACTGGTGCTGTTTTAAAGACAAAGCATGGTGTGTCCATTGGACACACAAAGTTATGATTTGATTTCTTCTTTTGACTGAACTTTGTATGACGTTAATCCATAAATAGAGACCATTTTTCACATTGTTTTTGACAGCATCTTCACTTTAGTGCCTAAACCCTTTGCATGCTTGGTGTTGTATTATAACATATATCAGAAATCTACTTCAGTGGTTATATCTGGTTCGATTCAATTTAGATTCAAATTCAATTCAAAGTGTGTAATGTGTACAAAATGCCTTTTCCCCTACAGTGATTTACTGTAGCAGTAGAATAAACTCGCTGTCAATCCCATAACATATACACTCTCATAATGTCACTTGTAACATTGAAAAATGTATTTCAAGTGGCCTTTAAGTAGTCACTGTATCACTGTAAGAGATGGGGGGCAGAGGTCTTAGTGAACTGTTTTCACAAATGGAACAACGTCACAGCTCAATCACAGAGGTGTGTTCATGTTAGACAAATCAAAAACGGCCACTTTAAGACTTATCACAGGAAGCCATTCCAACACAATAAGCTTTATATAATACCTTACGGTGGGAGTATGTGACTTTGTTGTAGATGCCAGTTCCAAATGGCTGGGATCAAAGGCTGTGGTCAGTGTTGTGCTAATCTCTGATGCTGCTACATAAAAGAACATGTGAACAATACATATTGTTGCAGCTTTTCAACCAGATCCTCCAAACAACACTTTATTTAACTTAATGCATCAAAGCAAAGGATATGCGCCTTCAGTTTAGAGCTCTGTAGCAGCCTCCAGATGAATTTAATTGCAAATCAGTGTAATTTGTGTAGTATATGTACAATTTGATTGTGCAACCTGCTTGACCATAATAACATTGGATTCTGTTCCAAAGAATTGATATTGCATTATGAAAAAAATACATTAAAACATTATGTTGACTCAGTAAACAGCATTGTTTGAATTTTTTATATATATTTTTCCACAACCAGCTCAGAGCAGTTCATAACAAACAGTAGAAAATGTGTTGTTGTAATTGTAGTTTGACTTTTGAGAAATAACTGGCATTAATCCAAGTCCGGTAATGAGTCCTATATAGAAATATTCGATCAGAATACAAATCTTTGTCACTTTATGATGAAAAAAAGACACATTTGAATATAAAAATATTTCTACACAGAAATACAGGCTACAATTGACCAGCAACTGCAGACAAAAAATCATGAGGGAAACAAAAATCTCAATGTTTATATAGTTAATATTACTTATTAAATTACTTTTTTTTTTAGAATGAAGTTTTAATCTAGGTCATTTTGATGCAAGCTAATTAATCACTGGACGACAGGCGTTCAGTAGCATACAGTATGTTCCTTTTAGAGGCACCTTTATAACAGCAGTTAAGGCAAAAGTTAGTTACATTAAATGCAATATTTGACTGTATGACCTCTGCTTTGAGGATTTTAAACATATCCAACCATCATCTCACATACTAAAAATCCTGCATATGACTCACAATGTACACAATCCAACAACTTCAGCTCAGCATACACTCTAACCAAATCAGACAAAGGCGTAGTAGACTCCAAGATATTGATTTCATTGTTCGTGTCTCGTGTGTTACCATAGTTTTGCCTTCTTGACTCATATCTGAGCCACATTCTGAGCCGTCAGCACTTTCAAGAGTCCAAAAAACAATCTTCTTCTCATTCAAATGGCATCAAATGTTATATTTCACATGCATCAATATGGTTTCTCTTTGTCAAATCCATTCCAGACATCCTCAAATCTATATCTGTCTACCAAAAAAAACCAAACATCTACAACAACATCAACTACTGTAGTTCAGGATGAAGTTCTCCTCCACTATTCAACTTGAAGGCAGTTTCCATTTTGCATGACAGCAGGAATACAGAGGTTGAGGTTGGGCATCCTCCTGTAGAGAAAGTGGAAGACGTGTGCACGCGGCTGGCTGTGGAGCTCGGCTTTGATGCGTTGAGGGTGTGTGTCCGGGGCCAGCTGCTGGCTGGTGTCTTCTGTGACCAGAAACAGTGCGTAGTTCTCCGGGTCGGGGATTTTGAACTTGTATGCGCAGAGGGAGCAGACCTCCTCCGTGGTGGTGTAAGGGTGGACGAGCAGGGTTTTGGCCGTGCAGCCTACGCCCACTTCCTGAAGGGCTACACGGAGATAGTTCTACAGGGGGGGGAAAGAAAAAGGCTCAAATTTGTGCAAACCTGCAGAAATCTCCAAACATGCAGGTCATGAGGGAACACATGCAGCTGTCAAAAGAAACCACATGCAGTTTGTTTAATGCTCCACTAGAGGATGCTTTCTGCCAAAACACATAAAAACCACAGTTCCATAGTAACATGCTGTGATGTTAGTAGGGAACTATACACATATTCCTTGTCACCGACACCTTTCATGCAAGTTTCCAATGTTGCGTGAAAAGTGTGGAGTTTTGGGTGGCGGCGGGGGGGGAATTGGTACAACTTAGACTCACTGCATGGACGTTCAAGGTGGACTCAGGTCAGGTGTGATACCTGGAAGTCGTCCACTGTGGGCGCTGAACGCTGAGCAGTGCGTCGCCGGTGCCACTGGTACAGAGTGTTCCTGGCCTCGGAGGTCAGCACCCGGGCTGCCTGCTCCTCCTGGAAGTTCTTGATGAGGGCCATGGCCCCGTAGGCGCTGGTCAGGTAATACCCTCCTGAGGCAGGGAAGAGAGACATTCATTGGAAACGTTCAGAGGAACACATCCATGGTTAGTTATCTAGAAATGAAACTGATATGAAGAGGTGGACGTTAGCACTTCCTCATTAATCTGATTTCAATTTTCTTGGAACAGAAATGAATCAGAGAGGTTAGACAAGAGATTTCTTCACCTTCAAGCCTCACAGGATGTTATGACTAATATTTAGTTTTTACTATTCTTGTCGTAGCAGGAAATTGGATTTTTCAAATAATTAGGTCCAAGTTGAAACAAGGAAATACACCACATCGATTAAAGCAGTTGTTAAATGAGTGTACATGCCAGACAGGTTGACGCTGGTAGGAAAATATTTCATTCTGGGAGGGTTCGGCCTCCTTCCTGTCAACCTGTTCCAGCCCATTCAAATCTAACATGGAATGGAATTTCCTAACAGTGTCACAAGGGGTTTCCTTCCCCAGGCCTGTGTACCCTAACCCACCCTCAGGGACACGGTCCTGGTAAGAGGTCTGTGTTAGACTGAGCTAAAAAAAATAAACTAGAAGGGTAAGTGTCAACATACAGCAGGCTTTAGAGAAAAACATTCATGTTAACGGTGAATTGAATGGGTTTATCCCAGGCCAGTGCGCCATTACTGCAGCAAGTTTGATGCAAATCAGTTCAGTAGTTTTATCATAATCCTCCTGTCAAATGAACACACAAGTGAAAATATCCTTAAAGGGATAGTTCAACATTTTGGCAGATTGGCCCATTGCCATAATCCCTATAGTTTTAGCAGTAAATTTGTTACCTTTAATTGTCAGTGCAAGCTATTTTTAGAACGGCGGAGCAGAGCCGTGAGCTGCTCAGAGCTACACTAATGGGAGGCTAATGCGATTTCTTGGTTTCCCTAATCAAACTCATCGAATACACAATCCAACAACTCCAAAACGCTCTGTTGGACAAGTTGTGACCTGCACATTCACCACGCTATGAGATAATAACAGAACGTTATGAGACAGAGTTGTTTTAGAGGTAAATTCATGCAAAACCGTTGATGTGCGTTCCAGTCGGGGGCAGTTTTTCGGCAAGCAGTCTCTCGTAACATTCCGTTATTATCTCATAGCGTGGTGACTTTCCACTGGTGCACCTGTTATCCATTAGTTTAGCATTCACCAGTTGTTCTATAAAGTAAAGCTGAGAACTTCAGAGCAGGTTGATAATTCTCTGTGGGTTTTGACACACATTGACACATTTCACATTATAGATTATCAAGTAGGGTGGAGGGAGCGTGATACTTTTACTCAAATGGGAATTTAATAAAGAAAAAATTAATCAAGAAAAATGTTAAGTAACTCCAAACAGTAACTTCTTTTTCCTGCCCCTGTGCTTTATATGCAACTTCAGTCTTGTTGACTGCTGAGAAAAAAAAAAAAACTTCTCTAATGGTGAAGGCATCTAATACAGTATGTGACCCCCACCCCTTGATCTCCAGTGATATGAACTGTTTCCAACCATACAACTGGAGGTATGTCTTCCGTTGACACACCGTTTACTGCTTCCCCCCTTGGACAGACCTTCCTTTGACTGGGTTATACAACAGGGTGGACTTCACATTACCGTCACAGCACACTGTAATGTGCCTGACTGACCTCACAAGCCAAACATCCAACATTATGAGAATGAAGGTTAATCTGTAGAAGGAGAGACTCTGGGTTTGTCTTCGTGTGCTATCTGAAACTAACTGTAGGGTTTTAAAGGAATAGTTTAGTTTGGAAAATAGACTTATTCACTCATTACTTAGTGCATTTTGTTTTTACTTTGTCTTTTACTGTTATGGGTATATACTTGAATTATAAAGTGGCCTAAGCAGTTTAAATCATTTCTGTTTGATTTAGTGAGCTAATATTTTTTCTTTTTTTTGGCATCTGGGGGTTTTGCTCCAACAGTATTTTGTTGTAAATACACAATGACAATAAAGATCTTACAGTTTTGCCACCACTGACTGGTTTGGCTCATTTCTTGAAATGGAAATTACATTCTCAAAACAACATGGACAAACCTCCAAACCACTTGGTCGCTCTTGACAACAGAATTGTATTTCTCATTAATTTCATCAAATTGTGAATGTCTCAGTACATCTATGCAAATGATTAATAACAGGTAGCCTACAGTTAGCACAATGTCCAATGAATAGATCTTAACTGATTGTTGATTCTTCTCAGTTTTGGTTGTTCTCTCCAAAACATGTCAGCATCATTTCATATAAGTCATCACATGCACAATAGTCTGTTCAGTTGTCAAAACTAGTCAAGAACATATTTACCATGAATACCATTTATTTACAGCACTGTAGGCTACATAGAATCTTCCTTGTTTTTTGTTCATGTGTTTATATGGTGTATACATTTTCTTTTTACTCTGATGTATGGAGTTACTTTATGTGTGTGAATAAAAATGGTGAAACCTTTTAGACTACTCTTACCATAGAATCCTGTTTTTTTTTAGTTTTATGCACAACTGTATTCAAAAAAACTAGTAGAGTAACCACTATCAATGAACCACATTTTGGGGGGCACTGGCTATTTATATTAGAAAGGAATTTAGTTTTGACACATGAGTGGACTGTTTTGGGAGAAATATGAGCTTTTGCAGGTGAGCTATGGTGTTGTGCTGAATTGTAAAACTGTTTTGCCAAATGATCTTAGAGTTTTGAGAATGTAATTTCTGATTCAAGAAATGAGCCAAACCCATGGAGAAAAACGGTAATAATATCAGTGATCACAGTCTCATTTCTGTGCGTTAAGAACTGGAGTCACAATAACATGTATTTATCCTAGTAAGAGAGCATATCCACACGACCTACCCTCTCCTTGGAGCAGAGATGGGTCCAACAGCTCCATCATGTACTGGATCTCCGTGTCCAGCTGAGGCATGTCACACTGAGCCACCACATAAGTCAGCATGGGCAGGAAGTCATCTGCGCCGTACATCCTCCCTGGGCGGATGCAGACAGAGAGCAGAGAGAGGGGGGGGGTGTGTCCACCCAGGTCAGACAGATCGGACACTGTTACAGAATCTGAAACTACGACTGACGCAGGAGCAGCCAGAGTAAACCGCGTTATTCCTCAAATTAGTTTCACACTCACACCTCACAGATCTCACCGGATCACGCCACACTTCTTCCCCCGTTACCTGAGTTATCCTGCATGATGGTGTAGATGAGTTTGCACACACGCAGCAGGAGGGACACCTTCTTCTCCGGGGAGTACATCTTCCTCATGTTGAGGAACTTCTGGCGGATCTTCTCAATGGCCACAGCATCGGGGGGCACGGCCCCATCCACCCCCAGCTCCTGGGGCCTCTTGGCCTTCGCCAGGGCCAAGTTCTCCTTCAGCTGTTGCCAAGTGCCACTGCTCACCTGGAGAGAAAAACAACACAAAGATGAGAAGATTGATAATTCTCACAGGGATGGATTCTTTTTTTTTTATTCAAATACTATGTGACTTACAATTTAAATGATTTAATTTTAGTCAATTTTCTTTCTCAACAGGCAACACATTTTACCATGTTGAGTTTTCTATCTTGTTTCCTTTCTATTTATTATCACAAAACTTTCATCAAACTGTTACAAAAGGCATTTGCGACAAAAGATTGCAGTAATGATGATGTTGATGACATGATGTTTGCCAGTCTCATAGTTTAAAATCTCCTTCATCACATATAATAACCTTGTAACATACTAAAATCCTGACCTGGAAGTCATGTAAAGCCACCTCGATCATGCTCCTCAGAGGCTTCAGGACACACTTGTGCATGGCTTTCTCCAGCACCTGGTCTGTACCACACAATTAAAAGAGAAACAGACATTTTTTTAAATATTGATTACCAAAGCACATTAGTAAAATAAGAAAATGACGAAATGATGACTAATATTGTAAAACTGAGAGTTGTGTAAGACGACTGGGCACTTCACAGAAAACTAAACTGTTCTTTCATTTAGTCTGTATGACGCTGTGAGGCCATTCACATGATTTATTTCCCAGCAAATGATGTTCAGTTGGGGGGGGAAAACACAGCTGACAGACCAACACAGATGGATGGATGATGATGTCATGTCAGTAATCCTAAAATGAAACTAACTGCACAGAATCTGTCCCAAAGGTTTCAGTCATACAGTCACATAACCTGTGGTAATTCCATTATAACCCATCCCATACATTCAACCAATATAAATAACAGCAAATCCACTGACCAAAACCAAAAACTTTTTTTTTTTTTTTAAATTTACAAATCTTTTATCTGCACATATTCCTCATTTGTTCTGCAGTGATACTACCTACAAGTCTTTCTGGAATGAAGAGCCAATGATCATTTTTAAAACAGTGTTAGAGGTGCAACAATTAGCCAATTAATTAGTCTATCAAAAGAAATTTGATCGGTATATGTTTCTTTTGACAGGTTTAACCAGATAGATAATGAGCAACCTAAACAGTGTGTTGGTCTTTGAAGAGTTTCAGCTTTAGTCTGACCTTGACAACACAGATAAAATTAATTATTAAAGGGATATGTCAACAATTTGGCAAATTGGCCCATTGCCATAATCACTATAGTCATAACAGTAGGTTCGTTACCTTTAATTGTCGGTGCAAGATATTTTTAGAACGGCGGAGCAGAGCCGCGAGCTGCTCAGAGCTACGCTACGGAGGCTAATGGGATTTCTTGGTTTCCCTCATCAAATACACAATCCAACAGCTCGTTGTTGTTGTGACCTGCACACATTCACCATGCTATGAGATAATAATGTAACATTACAAGACAGAGTTGTTTTCGAGGCAAATTCATGCAAAACAGCTGCACGTGCAGATGCACGTTCCCGTCAGGGGCAGTTTTTTCGGCAAGCAGTCTCTTTACGGCTTTGCATTTACCTGGCAATAGGCCAATTTGCCAACATGTTGAAATATCCCTTTAACAACCTGGAACGCGATCAAACATGGAGCTCAGCCCCATTCACAAGTACACCATTTATCACAAAGGTTGCTCGCTACAATAGCTCCATCTGTACCACAGGCCACCATCCATAGGCTTCAAATCATTTCCTGCCTACCTCAACTATGTCCAGCATTTCACATGGACACAATTGCGGCTCATTGTTCCCTGGGAGTGTTAACACAACTATTCATGCCCGCAGAGGCATCCTCAGCCTCCAGGCAATGTTTTACGTCAGCCACGAAGAACAGAATACATGTTCTGACACAAGTTAGTGACAGGAATTGATGTTCTAGAGAAGTTCTAGAGAAATCTTTGCCTTGGTCGTGGTTCAAAGAAAGACTAGAGGAGCATAATGTAACACAAACAATCCTCCACACGCAACACCTCTGTACAAGACAAGCTGTGTGGGGTCATCTGAGGTAAGGGCCTGGCTGTCCTTTATTGCATGCTGCTCAGACAAATAACTCTCAATCCTCGTGTGTACACAAGGAGGGGGGACACAATCTAATAGGACACTTTATTGCCCATACTGTACGTGTAGGCACGCATAGAAACACACAAACACACACAAACTAGAGGTCGTTTCCGGGAAGGCTCATTTCCTCTGCAGGCTGGGCCATGACCGTTACTGGACTTTGCCTCCACAACAATCTGTTCAAATACCTACTTCAAAAGGCAATAAACTGTAGGTCAGTGTGTGTCCTCTAGAGTGTATGCACATATAGAAACACACACACACACACACACACACACACACACACACACACACACACACACACACACACAACAACATACACACTAGCCAGCGTGTGGATCGATTACAATGTGTCCATGAAAGTGAAGTGTGTGACACTTGAGAGTTGAAATTAAACATTTCTTTCCCTAGAAGTCAGCGTTTGAGCCATGAGGTAATTCCACTCTTCTTAATCTCTCTGTAAACACTCTGACACCACACAGCCTGCCTCCTCATAGTGAACTCTACTTTACATTTCCCATGGAAAAAAAAAAATCATATCTGTGATTTAGTAACGTTACATTTCTTCCCAGTTCCCTTCTCCAGCCAGAACCTTGGTGAGCATCAGATGCTTCTGTGGTCTGCTAGCAAAAACCAGAGCAGATCACTTCTCTGTCCCCGAACAAGGCTTGGCTGTTATTGTTTACAATGAACAAGGGATGTGAGATGTGTGCAAAGACACACTTACATATTCATGCAAATGCTCCAGTCCACAATAATCTAACTGCACTGAAACGACCCTTTGATACTGCTGCTTATTGTGCCAATGTATTATCTAAGCATATTGAGGAGTATTGTCGCTATCCTCACTGAACTATATCAGCAAATTTGATCTACTCAGCTACCACATGGAACTTTTCTAAATAAGACTGTTGTAAATGAGAAACCACCTAATAATAGAGCCGTGATAAAAAGAAAAAACAGTTCAATGTGATTGCAGACCTTTCAAAATGAGCCTAAACTGCACGATGAGTTTGTGCCAATGGACAGCAGCCAAGAATAACTCTTTGGAGCTCAGCACAAGAGCATGTCTGTAAATCAACACCTACAATGATGCAGACCAATGTGGAAAATGTCAAGTCCTGTATGTATCATTCCTACAGTAAGTCATTGGTGGGTCTGGGCGCCCACTGAACAATGTCAGTGAAAGAGGTCGTTTTGAAACCCTGAAGCAATGATAAGCAGGCTTTACTTCTCAAGTAACTGCAATGAAGATATGGAGAGAACTAAATCAGTGTCTGTCTGAAGTCCCCCAATCATCTGAACTTGATGCACTGTGCACCAACATATATCCAAAGCTTCCTTTAACTTTATTGGATGTTTTATTAGTGCAGATAATCTACAGCTATACAGAAAATGTCTTACCCTTAATCAAAAATCTTGAATCCAACATTGAAAGATGGTCTGATTTGAAGATTATTCTAAAAGGTAGAATAAACCTACACTTAAAATGATGTGGCAGCCAAAAATGCCATACATATTTCAATATGTTTCTATAACCCCACCAAATACATTCTTTAAAGAGGTAAATTCATTAACTACCTTGTTTATCTGGCCTAATAAAGCTCACAGATTAAAGAGAAATCTATTGCAAATGGGGAAGATGGGGATGATACTTAGATCTTTACCACAATGCAACTCAAATGTTCTATATTGATCATATAGTTAATAACACAAATGAGGAACAATGGATCGATATTGAAATTTACAACCAAATTTTACTTTTTTCCAAGAAAAGGGTTAAAACAGACAAGAGCACTGTAAATGTCTGGGGGAAAAAAGTTTAAAAGATAGTAGGACAAGAAATAGATCTTCCACTAACTTTATGTTTTCGGTTCTCAGTGTTTTTGTGTGACTTACCAATCTGGTCCTCAGGTATGAGGGACTCTATAGGCGGGTCCAGCTCAGAGCTCTGTCGCAGGTAAGCCTTCATCTGGGTCATAAACTGCCTGAGGGTCTGCAGAAAGTCCCCCCCTGACGTGTGACAGCCTCGGTTCTCCTGAACAAAGCTGACGTAGTCCTGGACCAGGGAGCCGAAGTAAGAGCTCTTGTCCCTGGAGAGCTCGGCGATCCTTTTCACCGCCCGTCTCTCCGGGGTCATGAAGGAGCTCAGCATTCCGCTCACCTTGCGGAAGCGTCCCTTCAAGGCCCTGGGGAGGATGAAGGACCCCCCGCTCAGGCTCACGCCCACTTTCCGCCTCTGCAATTTAAAAGACGGACGGATGCGCATTTCTAGATCCGCTTCCAGGCCGACCCCGTAGTCCTCGTCGTCGTCCTCTTCCCCGTCGTCGTCCTCCTCGCTGCTGTCCTCCGCCGGGTCTTGATGGTTGATGTGTCGAGACGAGCTCGGGGGAAGCCCCAGGGAGAATCCCGGAGACTGTGAGTACTCCAGTGAGTCAGAGGACGAAGTAGACATGCTCATGTCGCTGAGCCTCTGGCGTCCCCTCTCATTAGGGCTGGACGAACCCCCGGCGTTATTCTCAAGCAGCGTGTCCGCGGGGACAGCGGGCGGAGGCTCGCAGGGCGGAAGCCTGGCGCGGGACAAGGCCTTGGCGATGGTCTCGTCGTCCAGCGCGATGTGGCAGCGGTGGGCTTCCAGATCGGGCTTCTTAGGCCTCGGAGGCGGCGGGTTGGAAGGCACTGGGATGGGCGAGCTGGTGGCTTTGGAGAGGTTGCCGTGCTTGGCGCCCATTGACGGGCGAGCGGGTGCCGGGCGCCTGCTGGGGGACCGGTGTTGCCTTGCAGCCACGGCAACGGCCTCCGGCATGCTCTTGGGTCTGGTGGTGGCTGCCGCTGGAGGCCCCGGCGGAGGCGGCGCAGGGCGGCGACGGGACATGGAGCGGGGCGGAGGGGGGCGGGGAGGCGGGGGCCTTGAATTGCCGTTCAGTTTGAAATTGTCCGTGTCTTGCTCGCTACCTTCAGTGGCGTTCGACGGCTTCACAGACGGTTTCCCAGCATTCTCCACGTCGTGGGACTTCACAGCGCGCGAAGGTGAAGTGTCATCACAGTGGCGGCGATGGTGGTGGTGAGTCTGCAGGAACAGCGGGTTGACGAAGCACAGAGGACCGCTGGAGTGTTTGCGCTCCAGGCGGAAGGAAGGCGGTGGAGCGGCGCGGGGCCGGAGGGTTGTCGGCGCGCTGTCGCAGTGAGTGGTGAGCTGCTGTGACCCTTCGACCTCCCTGTTCCTGTCGGTCCGCTGGGGGCTGAGGGTCCGGCTCAGAGGACGACAGGGACGGGGGGAGGTGCACCGCTGGCTGCACAGGGCAGAGTCCCAGAAGCCTGCCATACCCAGACACAGGACGACAAACATTAACTTTGGGCAACTTATAGGCTACTTGTCCTACAGGACCTCAGTCAGTAGATCAGTCAGTAACTCAGTAGATCAGTCACAGCCATTAGACCTAAGTAAAGCTTGGTTAAAATACAGATGTTAGAACAAAAGCAGTATTCCCAACCACCACTTACCAACTCTTGAGATCTTCACTAAAAGTTTTCCTTATCTCCCTGTATTCTTTCTCTCTCTCTGTCTCTCTTTTCCGTCTTGCTGGAGAGAGCAGCACTGTGAGTTCAGCTCCGTGTGTCTTGGGTCTGAGTCACTGGATGCCGACACACACCCAGAGAAACACAGAGGGAGTGACCAATGCTAATCACAGAGTGGGAGGGATCAGACCACACAGCACACAGTTCCAGTTCCTCTGCTCCTGCTTCCTGCCCTTTGCCTCTTGGCTGTAGCTCACCAAGCTTTTTGAATGATTATAGACTAGTAATAGTGCAATGATAACTACAGGCAATCGCACTTTAAAATATATACTTTCCCTGTCAGGTTAAATCTGCTCCTGAGGCCTATAAATAGAAACACTGGCTGTATTCCTGGGGCAGTAAAGACGCAGCAGGGTCCAGCTGACTGCCAGTCCAGCAGCTTCAGCTGTGCCTGCAGTGTTCATGTGAGCAACGGCAACCTGACACCGCAGAGCCAGAGCTGACAGGACAAATGATACTGACTGAACTTACTATAGCATACTAAATGTGTATGTAACCCAGACGATTACTAATATAAGTAGCAGAAAAACATTATCGAGCGGTGAAATATAGTTTTCTGCTGGGACGGTTGCTATGTGACATGTAGTTTGAGACCTGTTTAAACAACTTAACAGCTAACAAACTCCCTTTTCCTCTAAGTCAATAATTTTGTGGCTTTCTGGGGAGGCCAAAACTAAGAAGTGCCAGATCTTGTTCCGGCAGGATCCGGCTCAAATGAACCCCTGCTTGCACCAATATATTCATGGGTAGTATATTCAATAAACCTCAACAATTATTACACACTGGACCTTTAAACTAGCATGCTAACATGCTCACAGTGGCAACCCCACTTACTCAAAAAACATCTACACTGGGTGAAGTTGACCATGTTAGTTTAGCGTTTTAGCATACCTTGAATCAGCTCCTATAACAGCCTTCATGCCCCGTGGGCAGGCAAATAAAGTGCACTGCCATATTCAAATGCCTAAAGGCCTTTGCAACATGTGTTTGTGTTTCACATGTGCGTGCCCAGAATCCCTAACACAGATCAAGGGAGGCAGCCTGCTTTTTGTCTTTAAATAGAAGCTTTCCAGAGGAGAAGGGGAGTTTCCCTTCATAAATGTATGAGTTTTTAGAGGCAGGCTTAGAAGCTGCCTCACAACTGAAGGGTTTCTCTGAAAACCAATGCATAAGGAACTAGAGTGCACACTAACACCCACTTCCATTCACATGAATGCAGCCATACAAATACCAGAACAGTGTTTTGTATTTGTAAATAGCTATGACACAGTTTGCTGCCTGTTACGCTGGCACTCACACTTGCAAGACTTGTGTTTTCATACATATTTGAATGTGGAATGTGTGTGTTTAGATAGGACACAGCCCACTGTAGCTTTCCACTTGCCACGCCCTTCCCCCCCACACTAAGCACTGAGCTATGCCGTAGGCTTCTACTGTAGGAAGCTGACTCACTGCAGTTTCAGCAGCTGAACCCAGAATAACTTCACAGAGATGAAGTGACTCAAATCTTTTGGAAACCAGACCTGAATGGTCAGTGTGAGAAAAATAAACATCTGTGCACACAAATGGTGTTTGTCTCATCTCTTTTTGCCTGGCTTGACTGACTGACTGATTGCATTTTATAGCACATTTTAGGCTACAGCAGAAATCAAAAGCTACGCAAACATGGACCTTAAAGGTGACATATTATGGAAATATCACTTTTTGAAGGCTCCCGAGATTGAAATCCATATGGCTTTATGACCTATTCCCTCTGTTGTCTGGCAATGAAGTAACTCGTTTTCGAATTTGCATAACCCCACCCCTACCTGGTACCAGTAGAAAGGGCGGGGCTTGCAGTGGTTAATTTGTATTTAAAGGGACAGGCACTGAAACCAGCTGTTCTGAACAGGGCTGTTTAGAGAGGATGAAAAGAGCTGTGATGTTTGATCCTTGGGGTATTTTGACCAAAGCATGTCACAGACATGTCTTTAAGACACCTGGGGACTATTTTAATTTGTGGAAAAGGGGCAGAATATGTCTCCTTTAATGCAGGTTTGTTTCTTAACAAAAATAGCTGACTGGCAGGTCAAAATTTAGTTTCTATGACTGCACCAACAAGTTTCTAACACAGTTCCTCGGTGCAGTTTTTTTTAGCTGGAAGTGCTAATGTTTTACTAGGAGTGTAACATTTTAATTGATTTATTCAAGAATATTTTGGGGGACTTTTCAGACCTTTAATGGATGGGACAGTAGAGAGACAAAGAGAGGGGAATGACATGCAGCAAAGGGCCAACGGGGGAATCGAACTGGGGCCACTGTGGTGACTCTAGCAGGGGTGTCCAGTATCTTGATCTGTTTTTTTGTGTACTTTGTTCTTTTTGTAAACTTCATGCAGTAACTAGCATAGCTGCCTCCATAATTAATGCATGGTTACACGCATGATTCAACCTGCATTTTCTTTTTACCCAAGTAATATTAACAAATGGCTGCTGAATGAGAACACCAATCGAAACAGTGTAACCTGCTCTGAAAAGTTCCCAGCAGTGAGTTAATTTGTAGTTTAAATTTGCAAAATCACAACCATGGTTGTTCAAGGGAAGTGTTCATTTAAACCAGTGAAGCAACACAGAAAACTACAGTACCTGCTCCAAGCTGTGCCACCTCCTCCAGCTCTTTCTGAGTCTTGGCAGATGCAATGGCTTCTGGGAGTTTAATGGTGAAAGGCAGGATATCCCTAAGTTTAGGAAAAACAGGCCATAAAGATCACAAAAATACAAAAACACGATGGGATACGATTAGAGACAAGATAACAAAGCTGAGGTGTGTCATCTTCATTGCTTAGTATTTGGTACTTTATGTTTAGGGTTAAAATGCAGTGTGTCCTCATTTGACAGCTTTGAGTACAGTTGGCAAACAAATCCTGAAAACAGCCACAGAGAGAAGTGAAAATACTTTCAAACATCACTGGCATTTTAAACATGCTGACACGCCCTTTGTTTCCATTAGAAAGTCACAGATATTAACTTGTAAAGACACAAAATTAACTTAAATGTTCAGACTGTGAGTGTAGTTTATGTAATACGCTGCTGAAGAAAAATCCTGAGCATTTGCAAAATGTTTGATGCCTGTTTGTTTTATTCGAGGTCCACCTCTGCAGTCTAATCCAGTGTCATGTTTGTTATTGCTTGTGGCACAATTCTCCTCTATTTCCTGTGTCTGTGCTTTAAGTCTGTCTGACTCTCCCGAGCTGGCACGAGCTAAAACAAGAAGTGAGAGCCCTGAGCCCTGGGCACTGAGCTGACTGCTTCCTCAACAAACATCATTTTCCACTGACTTACCATCCACAAATCCACTCCTCATCATAAAGCCAAACGCACAGAAACTGGATGAACAGAGAAAGAAATAATGTACATTTACCTGCTGATACAGTAGAAAGCCACAAGACGAAACAAATCAGCAAAACTTATCCCGGATCCCTCCAGAGAGAAAGCTGCAAACAAATGAAAACAGATGTCAGTGCTACTGCTATTCAATTGATTTCTATTGCTCATTATAAGCTGTTGTTGAAACTCTCTGCAACAGTGAGATATTATCCAAGCAACAAAGATAATTAGGTCAATTCACAGTGTATACATTTTTCTTCATTACATCATGTTGTCATGGAGACACAAAGGCTGGGGCCACAGGTCATGCTTGTTCTCAAGTGAAAATGGCTGATAATGCTGTGTGGCTTAGACGGTGACTACAGATGGATGACGGCAGCAAAACAGCAAGAGTGTAGGGGTCAAGAGAATCACAATCAGAATCAGAATTGGAATCACAATAACTTTATTGCTCACTGGAGGGAAATTCCCAATTCCCCCAATTGCCACTGAGATGATAACCCCAACCTCAAAAATAAACGGTCGGAGATATTTTGGACATTATAACTGCACTCTTGACCGTTTATTTTTGTAAAGAAATCATCACAACAAGGAAAAAGTGTTTCTGTGGCGGGGAGAGCAGGCGCTCTGCGATCGGATAGTAATGTCTTTCCAGGACGTTTCAGAGTTAGGCTACCTGAGGTGAGTGACTACATGCAAAAACACAAAGTTTATACTGTTTATACTGTACACTATATGAGTTCAGTGGTGTGTCATAAGGATTCCAGTCATGTACCATATATATTTGATTGTTTTTTGAGTGTTTGTTGTGGTTGAAAGAATTGCCCCCATAGGTTAGCGTTGTCGCTATCCCTTGCGCCGTCTAGCCATGGTGTAACTCCGGTTTGCCTGCATCAATTTTAGTCGTGTTTTTTGCTCCCCCCAACACTGGGTGACCATCAGGACAACGATTTAGGGGTCAAAAATGACCGGAATTATCCTTTAAGCCATGCTAATGGTGTGGTTTGAAGGAAGACAATGTCAGTCTGCTGGTTTGGACAGACTGAAACATCTAAACTATGGGGTCAGTTGTCATGAACATTAGTGCAGCCATTCATACAGGATAAACTGGAATCTTTTGGGTGATGACCCAACTTTTCAACTATTCTCATCAATACTGGACCATCATTTGTCCTCTATGTGACTTTCCCTTTAAACTCAGCTGAGTTAATTCGCAAAAGTTCTTCTGATGACACACTAAAATCAATTGTCATTGGCCAATATACCTGTATACTCTCTTTGATGTTTCTCTCACTTTTAATTTTGTGGCACAGTTTGTATTGAGGTGTGAAAACTACTACTGTCTACTACTGTATGGATGGCCATGACATTTGCTCAACACAATTCATAGCCCTCCTCAGCTAATGTGCCTCTTGCTTCAAAAAGCTAGCTGCTAGTTTGGAGCTGGGTAGCCTAGCCACTGTGTTTAGTTTCTACATAAACCCACATTCATCCGGGCAACATTTAGTGATATTGTTCAGTTCAAAGTGTTCATACACAAGGCTAATTGTGCAGTAGCGGAGGCCAGCTGGAGAGAGGCTGACCCACATCTAAAGGCCAAACCAGGCCAAAGGCTCCCTCCCATGTGTGCTGTCATTTCTGTAAGGAAAATCCACAGCTGGTATGTCATCACACCTGCCACGGCTCTGCCACGGCTCCATGGCTACAGTAACTACCAATACGCAAGCACAACACTTGTAGGCCAAATTATTTTTACACTGTGCACTGCAAGCACTATGATAAAATAGCATGTCTGATTTGATCTGCAGTGTTGATGATACATGAACTAAAAACAACTAATAATAACAGGGAAGACTGTAAAGCAGAAGGTGCTACAGCTTCCAGTGTTCTGCAGCCTTTCCAGTCGTTGTACATATCCCATCTGTTACTCTGCACACTGTAGTTTTTGATAGACCTTGTTTGTATAAATACTGTACAGAATTCCTTTCTCTCACTTTGTTTTATATATATATATATATATATTATATTTTTTGTTTGTTTTATATCATTTTATATTTCTATATTTGCATATTTTTCCTTTTTTTTGGAATACCTTGTATGCTACAATGCTACTGTAACAAAGGGAACCTCCTAAATGGATCAAAAGTATCTATCTATCTATCTATCTATCTATCTGTCTGTCTGTCTGTCTGTCTGTCTGTCTGTCTGTCTGTCTGTCTGTCTGTCTGTCTGTCCGTCCGTCCATCCGTCCGTCCGTCCGTCGAGCAGCTGTGTAGTTCACTACAGTATCACCACACCTGTTCAATGTCACTCACTGCTGCTATGCAAACAAACATGACCCAGAGCTACACTGCAAAGTCACAATTGTCCCACAACATTTGCTGAGAATAAATATGAGTAACCTCTTCTTATTAAAATCAAGTTATAGCAAGATGATTATACGTACTGTATACAGATCAGTATTTATTAACCTATATGCAACAATTCCATGAGACCGCTGCATTACTGTAAAACAGCACATAATTCTAACTCAACAAAGTCCTGTGCCACACACACGTACAACAGTCAGCTAAACTTCATCCGTTCACACTCCCATCTCTCATCTGTGTATGGGTTTATCTTTGTACACAGTGTGTGCGGGCGGACAGGAAATGACTTCACTCTCTGACCTAGAGTAGTGTGACTTTCAGGAGAACAGAAACCGAAAGACACAACCGCAACTTCACTATGTCTCTGATTTATCTAAAACATTATCACTCCTGAGATTAGATTAGATTAGATAACATTAGATTAGGTTAGATTAGATTAAACTTTATTGTTATTTCACATCTCACAAGTGCAAGGAAGCAGAATGCAGATTGCATCTAACCAGAAGTGGATAAGCAGATAAGATACTTTAGATAACATGATATACTGTATATAGAGCAGGGAAAATAACTATTGAACAAATCAACATTTTTCTCAGTAAATACTATATTTCTAACCCAAGTAATCCACACATACAAAGAAAACTAAACTAAATGTCCATAAATGTCCATTAACATCAGCTGCTTCAATCCTAATTGACGCCTATAAAAAGGTTTGTCATCACCGAGGCATCACACAAGAAGCATCTGATGACGGGTCAAAGCAAAGAGCTCTCTCCAGACCTTCACAATAAAGCGCCCACGACCAGGTGTCAAAAGAAAAGTCAGAAGAGTTAGACCACTCACAGAGAGCTTTAGACAAACCTGGAATCAGCAGGTAAACAATGAGTAATGCACTCTACCTCCATGGGCTCTATGCACGCTCACCATGCAACACTGTTGACGCCTTCGATACTTATTTCCCCTGCTGTATGCAATAAATAATAATAAATAAATAATGCAATATAAGTGCAATAAAGAAGTACATTCATATTACACATCTTGTATATATTGTAGCTGAGCTGTCTTTACTAAGAACAGTAAGGTTTCCATTACTACATTGTGTACATACTGTAGTAACCTTTTTGGCACATTACACTGAGTCAAATACTGCAAATAATTCCCTAATTCAGTGTTTTTCAACCTTGGGGTCAGGACCCCACTTGGGGTCACCTGCAATTTAAATGGGGTCGCCTGAAATGTCTAGTAATTGATAAAAATAATTACTAATAAAAATATTTTTTAAACTAATTATTTTTAAAATTATTATTAAAAACACCACACACAATCGTAAACAACTGTATTCTATACTTTCACTTTCTCAAATACAAATCGAGTTCAAATAAAATTCTGACACATGATTGCGTGGTCGCCAGAAATTTGTGATGTCAAAATAGGGTCACGAGCCAAAAAACCACTGCCCTAATTGTTATATAGTATGTCTCTGTGCACTTGATTTTGTGGAGTTATCTTTTGAGACTCCGTAACTTACTGTATTGGCTTTCTCTGATGGGGAAGTGGCTGATGGGAGTTTTGGACTTATCCTCCTTAAGACGCACAGAAAGAACTTTCCTCTGCAGAGCAGCTGACTTCCTGACCAGGAACACCTGCAGCAGAAGGGAATAGGAGGTCATGGAATATAACATCAGAAGATACTTGCAGCATCCTGTGTGTCCCACGGTGGCAGAGCCCTCACCCCCGGCGGCTGTTTGAGCAGTATGTGATCGGCCTTCTCTTCACTGATGGCCAGCAGCAGCCACACTGGGTGGGTCTGGCTCAGCCTATCCAACACGCTCATCCTCCTTCGTAGGGAGTCGTACCCAGAATCCCTTTCACTCCCCACACCGCCACAGTGGGGGGACTGCAGGTAAACTCCACTGACCTCACTCTCCAGCCTGGCAGAGGGAGACAAAGTGGAACATTTATACCACCTGCTGGTGAAAAATAGGAATAGGGAAATAGGATAGGAATAGGGAAATAGATTTTAGAGTAAACAAAACCACATAGAAGAAGATGATGGAGACGAATGTTCAGTCTAATCCAGGCAACATCAACATCAACTGATAGTTGTTGGATGTTACAGATGTCTATGTCAGATTGTTATGAGGAACATGTGAGAAGAAGCTTTACCCTTGTGGCTCCATGGTCTCCTTATCCATAGTGGGGGAGGTCTGGACCATCTCCTTCTTCAGCTCTCCAATCTCCAATGCAAATGTGTCAATCAGCTGGAAGAAGACAGAACGAGAGGTTTTGAGCGCTGAGGGGAAACGAGAAGGAGAGGAGGAGGAGGAGGAATGGGGATAAACGAAACCGACGCCATTGCTCAAGCATAAATAACAAAAGCAAAAGACACAGGGATGTTGAGACGGGCAGAGCGCTCTGATAAAATGTCGAACAAAGGGGAAGGGAAACGGTTAGTCATTTTTCCTGTGTGTGGACCTCATTTCCTACAGGCAGGAAATGTGGACACAAAGCAAAAAAAAGGAGGCAACACAACAATACTGAGCCAGAAAATGTACTGTAAAGTGTGATGTCACGCATATGACCAAACCTAGTAGATAGCACAGCTGTGTGAGGACATGTAAACATCTGGATAAACCATGTCAGGAAGGTTTGTAAGTCTGCGTCTCTGGTGCCATGCAGTCACCACGCTCCTTTAACCTGTCATTAAGCAGTAGTAAATCAGCAGTAAAGGGTTGGTGGTGACAGACCGTTACTATGTCTGTCTTTATTTACTTTACTAGCCCCAAATTATGTTGATATATAAGTAGAGCTCACATTTTTGCAATCCTTAACACCAACCTCACACACCGGTTTCAGAGAAAATATACGTGTAGCTGAGTAAGAAGAGAGGAGAGATGTGAGTTGAGCTGATAGCAGTTTTTCTCCATTAGTTTGGCTCATTTATGGAAACAGAAATTACATTCTCAAAACTTTAAGATAATTTGGCAAAACAGTGTTACAGTTCAGCACAATAATAATAATAATAATAATAATACATTTATTTGTATAGCACCTTTCACAGAAATAAAATTCACAAAGTGCTTCACAAAATTACAATTCAAAGAGCAATTTATACAACAGTAAACAAAAAATGATTTTAAACTAATAAAAAGCAACACCATAGCTCACCTGCAAAAGTTCATATCTCTCCCAAAACAGTTCACTCACGTGTCAAAACTAAATTCCTTTCTAATATAAATAGTCAATGCCCCCAAAATGCATCTTCCCTTTGGCATTGTGTGAGCACTGCAAGTGAAACATGTTTAGATGTCTTGTCACTATGGCAGAGGAGCATTGAAATATCCCTCATGTCCACTCAGTCTGAGCCCAGTGCTTCATTGACAATAGTTACTGTACTAGTTTTTTTGTCTAGCGAACAGAATGCAATTGTGTATAAAACTGAAAAAAAGGATTTTAGGGTAAGAGTAGCCTCCGAGGTTTGCACATTGCACTCATGCTGCCAAGGAAACTGTAACCATTTTTATTCACACACATAAAAAAATTTCCATAAATCGGAGTAAAAATATAATGTATACAGCATAATATACTGTAATATAAACACATAAACAAAAAACAATGAAGATTCTATGTAGCCTACAGTGTGCATGTGATGACTTATACAGTGAAATGACGCTGACATGTGAGAGAACAACCATTAGACTGAGAATCAACAATCAGTTTAGATCAACAAGATCTATTCACTTAGACATTGTGCTACTGTATCTGTAATTAATCATTTGCAAATATGTACTGAGACATTTGCAATTTGATGAAATAATTGAGAAATTAAATTCTGTTGTGAACAGTTACCAAGTGGTTTGGAGGTTTGTCCATGTTGTTTTGAGAATGTAATTTCTGTTTCAAGAAATGAGCCCAACCAGTGGAGAAAAAACTGTAAATCACTGGGTCACTAACCACCAGTTGTTTTTAGATGATTGACATACACCTTAAACCTTTCACCTCCCAGTATCTGTGTCTCACATCTCCCCCACACCCTTTCTTCATCCTTTATTACAGTTTGAAAACAGTCATGTCATAGATGAGAATACATTTTGACATTCACTCCTAAATCAGCACAGAGCTGACTTGTGTTTTTCTGCATTTCAACATTCCCTCATTCCACATTTTAGCGCTCTCCCAAGGATTCAACGGCTCCTTGGAGCTAAGAGAGCAGATGTGGAAATCTGGATGATTTGCACTGATGATCTGGGGTCAAACAATGAAAACAAAACAAGACTGCAACACAGCATAATATAATAATGAGGACCAGAAATTTGAGGTAGCCAGTGGAAAATTTGTATCATATTATCAAAATGATCTTGATGTGGTGAACTCTAACTAATGTGGCTCAAACACCAATAATGACATAGAAACACTGTCAAACCCAGGTTTGGATGTTTATCTTAATATTCACCTGAGCCAAAGCTCCCAGTTCACATTTCCACCAGCAGGAGGCATCCTTTTCCAAAATATCCTCCACCAGCCAGAGTGTGGGCCAGACCACAATAACCACAGGCCCCCCCGCTACCCCCACCCCCCACCCCCCTCCCTCTAGCAGGCCTAAGTGGAGCCAGCTCTGTTAAAGCCTCAGACTCCCCCACCACTCTCTTTAAGGTCAAAACTCTATTACACAACACAAGCTGACAAGTAAACTCTGGAGTTACAGGAATCTGAAAACTGCACAGAGACGGAGATTAGAGTCTCCACAGCAGAGGCTGAAAACTGGCAGCAAACAGAGCGATTCTTTCTTTTTGCGCGCTGTGAGAGCTGAAAAACATGATGCTAAGAAATAAACTAGTACAGGCCTCAATTAGTGCAGCCAGACTGTGGTTGATGCCAAAGAGGGAATATTTAGAAATTCAAGCTTTCAGCTGAAGTAACATGATCTCAGAGGCTGTATGAACAATAAAATACAGATTTCACATGCACCATACAACACAGACCAAAACTATGCATCTGTTATACTCAGAAAAATATTCATTTTGTCATCATTTCTGAAAAACATCACTCATCCCATAGTTTCAGTTTCACCATTGTGAGGATGTGCTGCGTTCGTGTTACATCATTCCACACTGAATTGGCTTTTCAACAGCTCTTTGTACAGACACAAGACATTTGAAAACATTACTTGACTGTGCAAAAGGATGTATCAGTGGAGCCAATCCCAGCTGCTACAACCTGGAGAGGCCACCGGTTCATCACAGGGCTGTGCTGATCTTCCTTAGAGACAACAACTATTGGACTGAGGAACTAAATCGATATTTGTCATTAGTTGAAGTTTTTATGTTGGTCTAAGAAAATCAAGCACATGGATCTGCATGACACCAACAAATTCATGACCTGGTGTAAGGCTGGATTAGCGACAAATGTGGACATATACATAACTCATATTCTTTGTTTAGATATGGAGCACTAAAGCACAACCCCAGCTAATATGATCAGGGTCTTAAAGGATTGCAGTATTCCTTTAAGAATACTGCATCGTTTTGGGAAATACTCCTGGTTGAGAGTGGTTTTACATTGATGCTTATGATTAACTATGTCATGGTTGCATTCTTGTGAGGTTTACCAGGTGTCCTGCAGAAACGCCAGCTCAAAGAAATAGAGTAACCACCTATGGACTTGCATGTCTCTTCTCCCTGTCTTTAAGCTAAGCTAATTGTCTGCTAGCTGTACTAAAGCTTTAAAGGGATAGTTTAACAACATCTCCCATTGCCATAATCCCTTAGAGGTAGGTTTGTTACCTTTAATTTAATTTCCACTTATTAAAAATACTTAAGTGAGAGGAATGCACCTCAAGACAGACTGTAATAGCCAGTATATATGAATGTGACTCCTAGCGTGTAGACAGAAATTCAACCCCACTGGGGAAATGTTGGCACAGTGATTTACTAAGTACATTGAATATGTAATAGTCTGTAATTCCAGGTGAATGTCTTTGTGTTGTGTGTGTGTGTGTATATAATGTCTCTGTTATATGTTGTAAAACTAAACTGTAAATAAAAAAAATAAAAATAAAAATTCCAGTCTTTCCCTCAAAACTCATCAAATACACAATCCAACAACTCCAAAACGCTCTCATGGACAAGTTTTGACCTGCACATTCACCTCACACCACATTTTGGAGTTGTTGGATTGTGTATTTGATGAGTTTTGAGGGAGAGCCCGGAAATACCATGAGTCTGTGTGGTGTTAGCTGAGAAGTTTGCGTCGCCCCGCCGGTCTCAAAACAGATTGCACAGACAATTAAAGGTAATGATCCTACCCCTAAAACTATAGGGATTATGACAATGTTGCCAAAATGTTGAAATATCCCTTTAAAGGTCCAGTATGTAATAATTGGCAAGGTTTATTGGCAAAATCTAAGAGTGAGTGAGTGAGCGCTGCAAACTAGAATCTGAATGCTAGATGTCACGGTTTTCTCCCCATTTTGGACCTTTAACAGATATCAGGTATCAATGTATTTAAGACATTCTTGTTCTGCAAACTTTGAGGAAATCAACAAAATGAAGATACTACAGAATAATGCATCATGTTTATATCCATAACTATACTGATGCAAAAATGAAGAAGTGGCTCATTGAGATAATCAGCTGATGCTGCTAAATAGCTCAGGTGCCATTGGAGAAGAAGAGGGTGCAAAGACAGTGATGACAGAAAAAAAAATAACTCCAGTCAAATTTCAAAGGGAGAACATGATGATCACTATCATGTAATCACTGACAGTTTCCTCATGGCTCCACATCGATTTAACACAAGAGCTGCTGAGTGAGTCTGATTTCTGTTTTTATCTGTACAGAGGAGCAGAGGCTAGGTGAATGTTGCAATCACAGGTTTCATGTGAAGGTGTCCCATTATAGGAATTTTGTGCACAATACAGTACAGAAAAGGGGCATGGAGTAACTTTGGCCCAGCAGCTCATCAGGGTCCCTTAAAGGGTTAATGTAGCCTTGGAAAGAAGTAGACGGATAGTTATTACTCTGTGCTAAAAGACAGGCATTGACTTATTTGAGTGAAAATGGTGGAAAAGGGCCAGAGGAGAGGACATGGGAAATTCCTGAGTGTTAAAATGAAGGTCAGTGAACACAAGAGCTGCTGAGTGAGTGGATCTGAGCAGAGAAAAGACTGACATCAACAGCAAAAGACTGTCCCTGACTTCCATGAACCTCTCCTGCTTCATTCATCTTCAGCCCCTTTAACATTACATGAGTCAGTGTCTCTCTTTCTCTCTCCCTCTGTGTATGTGTGTGTCTGTGTGTGTGTGTGTGCGTGTGCGTGTGTGTAGAGGTAAGTGATTCTCTGCATGGGCTGCTGGATGGAGTCAATGGGAAACTATGTGTTTGGTTTAGTCACAGACAGACAGAGAGCACTTTCACAGAGGTAGTGAGGCTGGAAAAAGCTCATTGGTTCATTGTCACTGGTAGGCAAAGTATTAAAAATATCTTTCCTACATGTAGCTTTGCATTACTTTGTCCATCTATCCCAACTCAATGAACTGCAGCCAAATGAAAGCTGTCATCTTTTACTGAGACAGCGGACATCACAAGATTTGAGTTCTTCGCTCGAGGATAAGCAGCATACTGATACATACTGTACACAGATGAAGTTGCAGCTGGTTTAAATACAGTATGTGCTATAATTAATATTCAATATAACAAATACCTCCTGATGTTATGAAATTGGGATTTATGATGTGGTAATATGGACATAAAATGAGGATTATAATTTGGATCATTTGAGAATTCTGAAAACAAATCAAATATAGTTTGTGCAACATTCAATTAACAGCATGTTATGTAAGATGTTATTTAATTAATCTTATGTAATTAAAGGAGAATTCCGGTCATTTTATAAGTAACGCTCTACAGCTCTAAGTCCCCGAGTGCGACCATAGGAAAAAATCTGATAAAAATCTGTGCAGACCAAACCTAGCTCTCCTCCTGCTAGCTGCGCTACACTGCAGTTAAACAGAGAAGTAATGGGGGCAGTTCTTCTAACCGTAGCTTTGGCCTCTATAATGCTCACTACAGATGCTTTGCAACATCCACCAGTTCCTTACCACACAACACTGAGTGTGCATAACTCTGTTAATAGGAGATAGCAGTGATATGTGTTTTTATCAAGTACCTCAGTTTACTCTAGCTTCCTGGGTAGACCTTACTAGTCGACTGTCGACCTCAGGACTGTTTCCATATCAACAAAGACGAAAATGCAAGGAAAACATGGATTTAGGAGGAAATAAAGATTTTGAATGGGAAAAACGCATCAATATGAAGAAAACTCCTTTTTGTCCACTTTCAAAATCATTTTTTAGAAGAACTGCCCCCATTACTTCTCCTTTAGCCTCAGACTTCCAAGATGTGAGATCAAAAATAAACTACTTACTTTCACCAGCAGCAGTTGAAATGATCAATGTGACTACTTTGTTGTGACATCACAAAGTTACAGAAGTCCTGATGACCTGATTTAAGACTCAGTTACTAAATACAATGCATTTCTCTGTGGACTGAGGCTTTGATATTTTCACTGTATCAATACAGAACCTAGAGCTGCTTTATAATCAAAAATACACATAATATAATATGGGGCCTTTAACAGCATAATATCTTATAGCACTGGTCCTGACAAACCCCCTCTGACTGACAGTCCACTTTAAAATGGATTTTAAAACATTACTATTCACTGATCATAATTGTTGTCATTGGCATAGCAAATTGTCCAGGGTCAGCCAATGTCAGCCAGCCAGCTCCCCAACAACTCAATAAGCACAAGTGATAATGGATGGATGTGGTTCACATGAGAAACTAGCACTACTGCTAGTAGGCTAGCTAGCATGCATGTAGCTGGCTGTCACTATTGTCTGCATGTCTGGGTGATAAATGCCACCCGGGCCTTGTCCACACTGTGGATTCAGTCTCTTCAGAAGCCAGAGAGTCAGATTATGGTCTTAACCTAACGTTGGCCTAATACGTAGCCTAGGTTTAGATTTTGTGGGACTAGTCGATGTGTCTGTAGTTTTGTTGTGTTTTAAACACCACTCCCCAAATAATCATTTGATACAAAGGAAGTTGAGTGTTTAAAGTGACTTTGAGCAGTAACTTTATCATCATTAGTGTTACCTTAAAGAAGCTCCCGCTCCTGTCTGTCAGGCCACTGGGGGGATTCCCGGGTGCTGCGCTGAAGGCCATGTCGTCTTCCTGTCCTCGGGACTGTGTCCCTCTTCCGTCCGACTGGGTGTTTACGTCTGACACAGCGTCTGCAGGGACTGGAGCTCTGTGGGTCAAAAACACACTTCAGTCCAGACACTTCATCTGTGGTGCAACCAGAGGAAATTCCTGCTTTGCCCACAGCCAGTATTAAGGAGGTGCTGGTCTGCTGGAAGGTTTCTGTCTCTCCCCCTCCTTCTCTACTTGCTCTCTACAATTCACTTCTCCTCTCACTTTCCAGCCTTCTCCCTTCTTCCCCTCTTCCTCCTCGCCCCTTCATCTCAGTTTGTTGCCTCAGTCCTTTTTATTTAATCTCATTCCAACCCTCTATTTACTCTTGGCTGAACCGTTGTCCTCTCATTACCTGTCTCCAGTGTTTCCTTTCTCTCCCTATTTTGAATTCTCATTTTCTTTCCTATATTTTCTTCCCATGTCCTCATACACACATAATTAATTTTCCATCCTGGACAGCCTGTGTTCCAGCACAGCTGCCCTTCTTCTCCACCCATCGTAGCTAAAACTTTTAGGCCTCTGCTTCCAAATCCACTCTTTTGTAACACTCCTCAGCTCTACACCAAGCTGTAAAAAAGTGAGGGGAATTTAATACACTGGCCGTTTACATTAGGTTACAAGAGCTCATAGAAAAGTGACATGTAATCTTGTTTTTCCTCTACTGTATGTTTTTGGTTTCATTCTGAGTCAGACTTTGTTTCTCTCTATTAATGGTGTGTTCTTCTATCTGTGTGTTTATCCCTACACCCTCCTGTCTTGGTCTCTCTCTCAGGCCCAGCTGAAACTATTAGACCAGCCGTTCCCTTCCTGGCAGGAGTTCACAGCCCTTGCGAACAGGGAGATGCTCCGATTGTTTGTCTGTCCAGTGTCCACACACGCACTTTCATCTCACACAGGAAGGAAGGCACCACCACCGTAGTTTCAGACACTCCAAACGTGAAACTGACTCTAAAAGGATATTTTTGTTCGGCTTTATTTACCGACACACATTTATAACTTCCCACTGAGTTTACGAAGTCACAGTATAAAGAATGCAACATTGCTTGTTCCTCCTCTGTTTGTGGTAGTTTCATGAAACATACGTTTTTAAATTAATTAGCAATTAATCACAAGTGAAAATTTACGCCATTCATGAATCCAGCCTCGACTGTGACATACAGCTGCAACAACAACTGTGAAAACTGTCATGCTGACACTAAGTTAAGAAACTCTTGGCATTAAAGAAAAGATGTCAGTGAAGTCAATTATAGCACATCTTGATTTATCTACATCTCTGGTGAACTGAGCAGAGACTTTATCAGTTTCCTGGCTGCCTGAAAGTTGAAGTGATAGTCTGGTAACATGGTTTCATTTCCACAAACTGAGAAGAGTGAAGAAACAAAGGAACAGAGAGCCCGAGAGCACGGGGGGGGGGGGACTCTGATGAAGATGAACTGGACCAAACTGAGGAAATGTCTGTAAATAACAATGTGATGATTCCGTGTCCTCCTGCTGTTGATAGTGTAACGGATCTGCAACTGAAGACCGTGCCAATGAAAACTCTTGACAGCAGGGTAAATAATGTTTCCAGATACATCAACTTCTGAACATCAGATAAATCAGAGAGCATGCTGGGTACTGCAGAGGACAAGACAACCTCCCACCAGGACGGCTCGTCTTCCATCTTCACAGCTCTACCTGGCAGAACCTGATGTGAAAAAGCCTGACTGAACACGTCCAAGGCTCAAGGCGTCTTTATTATCCCTGTGTTATTTAGTGTACAGTCAGCAGCAATACGTAACATGTACACATCACAAAAACAAATACAAATGTATAAGGAAACACAAAAATACAAAGCCGCGAGTCCCATTTGTGGTCAGGAGGAGTGGGAAAAGAGAAAAATTTGAGACAATTTCAGACAACTTCTCCCACTTGATGATATCATCAAACTTGAATGACCAAATCAGATCAGACATACAGAATAATATTGAAGGCAGGCATGAGAACACGTAGAAGCCAAAAAATAATAATAATAATTTGAGCAGATCTCTGTATTTCTAAAATTCATAATTTCAATTGAATATCTGAGAGAAAGTAAATGCGGTTGATAATCTGTCTGCGATGAGCAGGTAACTGCGATACCATGCGTAATGACGCTTAAAACACAATGCTACAGTGGCTGGAGTGACCCAGACATGAGGAAATGCAGAGATGAAAAAACTTTTGCTATGGTAGGTATAACTAACTCATTCATGTGAATTGCTCCAAATCAGCCTTTAGTTCATCCAACAGCTCCAAAATGACCTGGATGATAAATGACATGAATTATGATTTCCTTTGTCATCCCAGAAATGTAAACATGAGTGAGAAAACGTATTTCCTATGTACTCTGAAACTGTGCCTATCTTCTAAACAGGCTTCTTGTCATGCCCCATTGATTAATTGCATTGTATTGTATTGTATTATACAGTATTGATTATATTGATATACTGTATGTATTGTATTATATAGAATTTTTCTGTGTAATTTATTAACCTTGTTTTCACTTTTAGCACTCCCCTCCCCCTTCCCCTTCAGGCTGCACTTGAAAATAAGAATTTTGTTCTCAATTTGCTTGCCTGGTTAAATAAAGGTTAAATAAAAAATAAATAAATAAATAAATAAATCTCCTTCTCACTGCAGTAACAGCAGGCACTGTGCACTCTACATGTGTTTCAAAAGTAACTACTACCACTACCACCACTCAAAACAGGTTTAAATACTGTTACTGATCCCAAAATGATAGACAGACCAAACACTGTATTAAAGTTTCTTACACAGTTATTGTCATGTTCATCTCTCTCTAAGCACTGACACCAAGCAGCTGTCAACTGTGTGTGTTTGTGTGCCCGTGAGTACGTGCGTGTGTGTGAGCCTCAGCTGCAAGTAAACAAAGACACATCTGAGTGTAAACCGCTCCTTCACAGAGAAGCCCCTCAGTACTGCAGGACAGAGACACACTGTTCCTGAGGTAAACACGCATACATGCCCATATGTGTCCATAAAACACACGATTCTCCAGCTCAGACACAGCAATAGACTGAGCCCCACCCCCCTCATACACACAGTTTTCATTGTGTTTTATATAATGATCATAAAACAAAGCTCAACAGCAGGACTTCATTACGCCCTGTGCTATTTTGGTTTTAAAGCCCAAACTGATGGTGAGACCCTAATTTTCTCCCAGTGGGTGTCAGCCGGCTGTGAGGCTGTGTTGCCCTACATCAGAGCTGATGAATAGGTTCAGTGTTGGATGGACCTGGAGGTGGAATATTTTAGGGTTTTAGTGACATTATTCAACCATTCTTATGTTTAATGTTCTGTAAAAATCCATTAAAACTGTAGGTGATCTCTTGGTAAATGTTTAAAGCAGAAGTAAGTGGAATGTTTGTGTTAATATAAGTCTTAAATAGTTATATCTTCCGACAGCAATCACTTATATAGAGTGTTTGGTCTGAAACACGGGTCTGTCAGTCACTCTGCTCTGCTGTAAGCCGAGGAGAAAACTTTCCTTGTGTCCTACAACTTTTATCCAATGAGGAGAGAGAACGGCATAAAGGGGCGGTCCTCTCTGTGTGTGCAGCCAAGGGATGCGCCTGAATGTGGTGACGTAGGGACGAGGGCGGGGACTGCTAACTCCATCGGCTGACAGGAAGTTAGCCAAAACCACCGGATCGCTTACTTCTGCTTTAATATGAATATAGTTTCATAATATTCTACCCTTTAAAGGTATAGGGTTGGAGATCCTGGAAAAACCGTTAGAGCAGGCCACATTTTGGAAATACACAAGTCAAAAGAAAACTCTTTCCTCAGACTGTTTTCTGAAGCCACGCCTCCAGAGCACACGAACATGCAACGCTTGTTCAGGGATGGGTTCACATCAAGGTGAAGCAGCGAAGGTGTCGCCCTCGTGACGCGACCCAATGTATGTTAGTGTGGTAGAGCGGTGCGCGCAGAGGAGGGAGGGAGGGAGAGACGGCAGCTTGATTGACACATCATGATCCAATTGACTTTAACGTTGCATTCAAGATGATTGGATGGTGTTTTAACAGGGTTGTCCGTCCCACAGGTGACTGACTTTTTTCATTTTTGTGAAAAAAAGCATTAAATTAATTGGTTGCACGTGTGAAGAGGATTTCAAAGAATTTTGTAAAAAATGCTACAGAATAGGATCTCCAACCCTACCTTTAAATACCTCGTTTGTAAACAGAACTGATGAGTCAACTATAAGTTAATTCATTATTTACCGCTTTATGGAGCGGTAATAAGGATTTACTATTACCCAAAAAAAGCCTTGGATTGGAGTTTATTCTGTTATTCTTCTTTTAACCCTCTTTTATGTATTCATTTGATTGATTGGTTCATGTTGAGTTTCTTTTTTTTTAAATAATTCTTCAAATATATAGGTAATAGTATCTCATCCATCTAGACTTAATGTCCTGTTAGAGAGCAATAAATGGGTGTCTTTATTGCTAACATTTTTCACTTGTTCATTATAAAAACAAGCCAGCAAGCCCATGGTTGTACAGTACTGTTTTCATTCACATCTCCCTGTGTGTGGTTGCTGACTGGAAGCTCCAAACTGTTTTTATCCAGTTTTAAGCCACATTTTTTTTTAAATATGCCTTTTTATATCTCTGTTGTTTTCAACTCTGTATTTTACCCAGATTAAGGATTCTAGATAAAAGCTCAGCTGCCATCCTCTCTGAGACGTCATGTGTCTGTTGAACAGCTGCAGTCACTCACTTCACATCAAACTGGTTTGTTCACTGTTTCTACCAGTTATTGTCCCCTGGTCTGTTTGTTTTGGACAGAGGGAGACAATTTACTACTAAACCATTTGTTTCAAAGGTTTCCAAGCTTCAAGCAGACCTGACCTACAGTGGCAGCAGAAACAACTTAGTTGGGGTTAGGAAGGGGTAGGTCATGCGGAGAGAGATGTAGGAGGAGGAGGTGAAGCAAAGCAGCCAGCTGGAAGAGAAGCAACAGGTGAGATTGACAACAAACACACAGATACAGTAGTTTACATTTTTCAGTTGTAATTCATTCAGTCATATTTTCAAGAAGTGCATGGTGATGGGTGTGAATGTGGGTCCCCTGTCCAAAATGTTTCATGGCTGACCTGCAGTCACAAACAGACCGGACAAAGGCCAGAGGTCAAATTATAGAATTTTCATTTGAACAGAAGGTAAATATTTGGATTGATGTTTTAAATGTTTAAATTAAATTCTTTATTATCTATTCTTTTTTTTAATCCTACAAGTCTCTGTGCCCTGGTTAGTAAAAACACATCCAACACACGTACTGTATCTGCTATGTGTGTTGGTTGTGAAGAGTGTTTCTGGGCTCACAGAGCTCCATGCTGCTGGAGAGGGGGCTGCACACAGCTGCATAAACCCACCACAGATAACAACTCCCACACGTGGACTGTGTTACCGCCATGAGGCAAACCAGATGAGGGTGTGAGTGTTTTTTGTTTGTGTGTTCACAGGAAACATGGAAAGAATGTGTTTCATTTGAAATCCATGCTGCTAGATTAACTAGTATTTACTTTTTAAAAAAAAGTTAAAGCATCAGCTAGAATGATCAGAAACTACTGGTTCATTTTTGGACATAATTTTCAGACTAAACATCCAAAAGGGGACGAAAGCCTCTCTCATACCCCCAAATGCACCCTGTGACAATGTGTACGGGCCCACAGCGTTAAGTTCATGGTGATGGCTGTTTTAAAGGAGACATATCAAGCCCCTTTCCCACAAATTAAAATAGTTCCCAGGTGTCTTAAAGACATGTCTGTGACATGCTTCGGTCAAAATAACCCAAGGATCAAACATCACAGCTCTTGTCATCCTCTCTAAACAGCCCTGTTCAGAACGGCTGGTTTCAGTGCCTGTCCCTTTAAATGCAAATGAACCACTGCTTGCCCCGCCCCTTCTACTAGTACCAGGTAAGGGTGGGATTATGCAAACTAGTTACATCACTGGAAGACAAATTAAGGAACAGCTTGTAAAAGCCGCCTGCGCATTAAAGATTTTTTTGTCAATTCTCACATTTTGGGGGCCAGAAGCTAAACGCCCAAATAAATGCTAAGAGCCTTTAAAAAGTAATATTTCCATAATGTCCCCTTTAAAGATTAAGTGTAATGGTTGGGGTTAGAATTAGGGGAAAGGTTGACATTAGATATTAAGTTGTGCTGGTTGATATCGGGGTAAGCAGCTATGGTGCCGTTATGTAAATGCTCGGTCCCCACAAAGATAGCTACAAACATGTGAGTGTGAGAGTAGCCACAGAGCAGAACTGGGTCAGTGGTTCTTGGTGAGTTCAGCTGAACCGACTGACTGGACCATGTTGTGTTAATTAGAGAGGGCAGTCTTTGTCTTTTTTTATATCACACAGGAATCCGATAACTCACAAGTTTTTTGTTTTTTTTAAACTTAAAGACAGAAGTAGGGGATTGGCTGCTTTCAGTTTTCCCATGAAATGTTTACAGACGTTCTGTCACTCAAACACCAACACGACCAACAGCCTGACCTCTAATCACAGCTTTAGGAGTCTCACAAATAGCAACATGCAGAAGCAGGCAAATCAAGCTTCACATATAATAAGAGAGCCTCCGGATTAAATCATGGTCTGAAAGTGTGTCAGACACCAGCAACGCCCAGACACAAGTTTCCACACTGAAGGTCAGCTGAGAAAAGGCCTGGGTGGTTTTCTCTGGGATACTCCCCTTTGAATGAATCCCAGGAACACTGGATAGGAACCAAGGGTCGAGGTCGGGGCTTTAAAAAAGAAGAGCAGGATGTAGGGGCAGATAGAGTGGGAACTTCCAGACGAGGAGAAAATGCTGTAATCATGATGATTACAGTAGCACTTGTTATGGTTGAGTCAGGACGGCGCTATGGAGGATAGGCGAAGGGTAAACACACAGCGGAAAGAGGATTTAAATTCCTGCAGTTCAAGTCTGATTGGATTACCAAGGCATAGTGGGCAAATATCCTGATACACCAGACCCTTAGAGGCCCCATACTGGCTGTATGGAGCTGACTGTGGCAGAACATCCAGTAGCTGGTTACCTGAGCTCGGCATGAAGGCTGGGGATGGGGATACAGCTAACCTGACTCCATGGTTACAGCTAGCCTTGTTTGGGACTTCAGTTGTTCAGATGGGTTTTATCTGGACCTGAATTATCCACAGATGTATAATCTGCTCCTTCAAACAGACCACCTGAATGGTCTCTCGACAACATTGTAAATGAGGACCTTCCTCAATGGTCTTTGAGAATAAATAAAGGTTATAGGTAAAACGTGAATGAATAAAACTGTTTAATAGCTGTGGAAATGCAGGTAGCTGAGGCTGCTGGCCTTTGTTTTAACTGATAATTCAACAGTAGCTGAATGATCTTCTGCATAAAATAACAGAGGATCAAAATCACTAAAACAAAAAAAGTTTCATGTTAAAAAAATCAATGGTAAAAGCTCTTTGGAGAATACAAGACTCTGTGGAAGCAGCATGGGAGCTGAGCTAACATTTTACTCAGCTTTTAGGGCCTGAGTGCACCAGAGGGTACAATACTTTCTTGAAAACTCACAAAACAGTGTCATAGAGGTCTCCACATGGGCAGTGATAAGATAATCTTGAAAAAAGGTTATATATGCATATATATATAAAATCAGTTTGGATGCTTCTGGCAGGCGACCAATCATTGGTCTTTTCAGGTAGCGTGCATTCTTGGCTGCTCTACAAATGCAGATGTGTGTGCACATCTAACTGATCTATCAATAACATCCATGTAACATTTCCCAGATAAAAAGAACTTGCTATATTTTTCTTGGACAGATAACAGACTGCTAGGGATGTAACTATTAACGGTATTACGATCAATCTCGGTAAATCTTTTACACGGTAGCAAAACCGTCTGTGTGTAAATGAATTGCAGTATCTCGGTGGGTAACTACTGGGATAGCCTAGGCCTATATACTGTAATAAAAGCCTCACCCAAGTCTCCCGATGCAGGCAGGAATCTAGATTGAAAGCATGGCGGGAAAGAAAAAAGA
Organism: Trachurus japonicus; assembly: GCF_045865225.1. NCBI lineage: Eukaryota > Metazoa > Chordata > Actinopteri > Carangiformes > Carangidae > Trachurus > Trachurus japonicus. The sequence goes on along the minus strand of NC_140907.1, from coordinate 1,718,244 downwards.
AAAATCAAGTACTGTATATGGGCTTTTTTTTCTGATTGGACAAGGTCCACTGAGCAGAGCCCACACAATGTAATTTGCGTGATGTAATGTCAACATGTTCATTTAATATGAGATCAGATGGAGATGAACACTTGAGAGAACATACAGTGACATTGACATACATTGATAATGACCAGCTAAGATGTCTGTATCTTCAGAAATTGCATTTTTAATGTTTTACTATGATGTTTTCAATTAGTTTTAAAGGTAGTTTAAGTGTTAATTCAAACTTGCACTGAAGGAACGTTTCCTCATAAAAAAGCTTTGTTGCATTAAAGAAGAACTACATTGATAACTGTGATCATTTGGTCACTGTAATCGAGATGCCAAATTTTCCACATCGTTACATCTACTGTATAACCTCTAATTGTGATGTGTATACCTCGAAGAGGGTCAACAAGAGCCACAGTTTGTTTTTACCCCTGGGCCTCCTGGCTGCTCATTTCACCCTAGTCTGCTATTTAAACTGAATCCTGGAGTGTGGCAGACGCAGAGGAAACCATATTTTCCAGACACACTATAGTTGGGCAGGAAAACATTTTAGGTGGCAACATGACTCTCTCACATCTTCCTGAGTCTGAATTCATGCATGCAGCTGATATTCATTTCATTAATAGAAACAGCAGAGCTGCAGTCTGAGGTTTCTGCAGCTAAACTGGGTGTTTCATTTCATGCCTTGCTGCAGGATTACAGCAGACAGTGTTTCTCCTGTGAAAGCATTCAGTGTTAACATCCCCCACAGGGATAGTTTACTCTCACACACCGGTAACTCGAGTCGCGGCTCCCCTGTCCAGCAAAGATGACATCACCTTTCATAAACCTGTGGAGCTCTGTTCTGCACTGAAGCTGCAGAGAGATCCGGTACAACGGGACCTTAAAGTCTGAGCTCAAAGCATTCCCAGACATATAATGTTAAAAGTTGGAAACTTCTTTCTTAGACAATCAAATGAAAAGCACCTGAAGGACGGCAGACAGAAACACAGACTGGAACTTTAAGGTCACACTGCAGACACAGAAATCCAGGCTTCATAGCTCTAATCAGGCACTGACAAGCTGCAAGTTATTTTTCTCTAAAATACCTCTCTACTGATTCATTTCCCCGCAGCAGTAAGTAACCAGGGCTGTTTCAGCCAAAACTCTTGAATTTGCAGTGAAGCTAATCTCTTAAACAGGTTACAAAGAAGCCTCAATAAGAAACAGGCTCATTTATTATACTGATTAACATCAGATAACTGCTGATGCAGAAAAAAACTGAGAAGACCACACAGAGTGGAGCTGTTGGAGCCAGGGAGTGTGTTGTGTTCAGTCAGGTTCAGACAGGTCTGAGATGTTTGGCTAAATTGTAGAAACTGTAACATGTAGCTGTGACACTTCGTGTTGTTTTCAACTCAAACTTCTTTTCAGTTTTCTAATGAAAACTCAGACCTGTGGAATAAAAGAGTAAAGGCGTGTATGAATATGACTGCAGAGGGACTACGTTCAATAATGTCAGCTGCCATCATTTAAGACGGTCGGAAGAATTTCTTCATCAATATCATTCCGATACAAAAAACAAATGACTGAATCCTTCTCAGCGTTAACACACTGGAATTTATTCTCCACTTCATGATCATCAACAACTCATCCAACCTAAACAACCATACAGGTTCTTTAAACCCAAAATGCGCAAGATTTGCTGCGAGATGTTCTTCTGTGTTTACATCATACATCCAATGGTTTACAATGACAAACGAAAAACAAATCTCACAGCAAATCTCATGCGCACAAATATCAACAGAGCCACTGGGAGCTACTACAACAAGGCTAAAAACAGAGATCACATTATTTTTTTCCAAACAACTTTTTCATGTGGCGGCTTCAGGACACTTGGGTCAGTACAGACGAGCAGTATGGAGGTATCTGGATGTTTCATAGTGTGTGTTTTGGACAATTCAAAAGTGAACTCTATCCGCCGCCATTATATGAAAATCCGTTGCCAGCCGGTCCCCCCCTGGAACTTTAAAAGCGTTTTGATAACTCCAGAAGTTCTCCAAACCCTTCCTTGGCATGACGGTGAGTAGATGAATGGTGAATTATCGATTTTGGGTGAAGTATCCCTTTAAAATAAGTTCATCATCTATCTATCTATCTATCTATCTATCTATCTATCTATCTATCTATCTATCTATCTATCTATCTATCTATCTATCTATGTGATACTTCTAGATGGGTCCATAAACCCATCATCCGATTTTAACCACTCAAGTAAATCTTAGTTTTACAGTGTAGATTGTTTTTGTTCAGGTATCAGTATCAGTTATTGTATGACGTATACTCATAAGATGGAATGTCAGCACTTATCCCTAACCATTAAGCGGGCAAGTCTAGTTTCTCTTGAGCCAACTTTGTTCTTAATTAACCCATGACCTGACATATATTTCTTGTAAAGTCTGTGAACTGATAGAAAACTGTTCAAAAAAGCCCACAGATTGAAAATCATATATCAAGGGGGGGGAACAATCCTTTTGAAGTCCCTGTAAAAATGTGTTTGATGTGTAGCCTTGCACATGTATTTACTTTTACTAGAGGCTTTATATTATGAGTTAGTGCCTCAGGTATTTGGGCCAAATAAGTGGCTCAGTCTTACTTGACCTTACTGAACTGAAAGAACGCTGTTGTGATAGGATCGAGCCAAGACCATGCAGGCTCAAATGCTTGTGGAGGAGTAATGGAGCAGCCTGACGGTGGAAAACAGCACCAAAGAAGAGGAGTTCAGTCTCAGCTGTATAGTCTTCAACAACAGCAACACTCCCAGAGCTCTCAGCTGGAGATCAGACTCACACAGCAACAAAGTTTTTCACTAGTGTGTAACTATGTCAGAAGAGTTTGGACCCAGCTGTGTGGAGCAGCTCTATTTCTATGTTACACAATAGAATAACTTTACACTGGAGTTTATTTGCACTTCTCTAACGGTCTCAGTTAAACAACAGAAAACCCTTCAGTCATACATGTCTCTCCTCACTCTGCAAACTCCAGACTCAGCTCGTCAACAACTGTTGGACACTCCCTATCATCACAGCTGGAACAGCTGTTTACAGCCACACTGTGGTCCTGAATGCTGCTGCTGCTGCTGCTGCTGCTGCTGCAGCAGGAAAACACTCTCTTACCTGAAAGTGTGTTCCCTCAGCGCCGCGGCTCCGCTCCGGGGTTAATCCTCTGCTTGTGCTCCATGGTGGAAACCTCACGGCTGCTGCGGTGCGTTGTCGACGCTTTGTCTGGTTTTTTGTCTTTTATTTTTTTTCGGGTGACACCGAGGAGCCTCAATGTCCCCGTCCACTGTGGATTACATGGTTTGACTGCAGCTCCGTGTGAGAGACCGAGTCTGGTCTGGACCACTGAGGGGGGAGAGCCACAGAGAGGAGGAGGAGAGGAGGAGAGGAGGAGGTGCTGCGGTAACATGAGGCCTCTCCGATCAGCTGAGGAAGTGACGACGACTTCACCTGGACTTTTTTTTTTTTAATGTAAAGAAAAAAATATTGTTCTCGTTTGTTTTTAAAACAGTTTGATTCATCAGATACTGACTGTTATGTGGAGAACTGTACCAATACAGGAGAATAAACCATGATGAGTTAGAAAGGGGTGGGATTGGATTTTTTTTTAAAGGTCCAGTGTGTAAAAATGAGGGGAAAACAGTGAGATCTAGCATTCCGATTCTATTATTTATCTATTAATTATATTGTTTATTTATGAACATGAAACTCTTGAAAGGTGCTCAATGGTTGGCTGGATTTTCCATTCCGTACAAACATGGCAGCACAAGATGGCGACACTCTCTAAAGCAAGACCCTTGCTATATAAAAGAAGAATTATACCAACCAAATACCTACCAAACTAATTTTATTTTATAGGGATTATACTCTAAACATATTCATGGGTGGTATATTCAGATTTTGCCAATAAACCTTGACAAATATTATACATTGGACCTTTAAATTCTCTGCATTTTCTTCCTACTCCTTTTTCGAACTTGTGTAGGCTATATTGTGATTTGATGATACTTGTATTTTTTATTTTAGAAACATTTGAAATTAAATTCATTCATTCATTCATTCAAAAAGCAAGAAGGTAATATTTGCAAAAGTTTAAACACATTTCTATAAAATGTATACATTTAAAAACATGTGGTCACTTATAGAGGTATTAAGGGTTAGGGTTCCCGCGCTGCCCTGTGCACAGGAAATGATGAGTTAACTCTGGAGGCAGAGGAGGCGCAGAAAAACATGGCCAACAATATAAAGAAACGCCCAGGGCACGACTGAGAAGTGGATTGTACTGCAAAGAGAAAGTCTGTTTATTTAGCAAAAGGCATAAAATCAAAGAAAGAAAGTAACCAACTAGAGATTGTTACTTTACTGTTGTTATGAGAAGGCTGTGCTGTTGTTACATGTACTGGACCTAGATAATGTGTCATTGGTGCTATGAGTGTAATGTAATGTTGAACATACAGTGACCAATGTTGGCGGTGTCTTTGTATAGTAATGGAACAACTTGTGCGACTGGTGTGACCTGAAGCTGTGTGGATGTGCAACAATACGACTGACAGGTTGGACAAAACTTCCTGTTAGGACAAACCCCTGCATAGTGTGCTGGATGAGCCTGGGTTTCTACGCCATGAGGGACCAGGAAAGACCGTGGCTGCATCTATAGATCACCGCCGCTGAGGTGTTACCACAGGGTGGTGTGACAGGAGGCGTCTTATGAAGTGACACTAGGCTGGAATCTGTACATTTAAAAGCATAATACCCAAGTAGTGTGATGCTAAATACAATTGTTGGTGCTGTATGAAGAAATAACAAGAGGATCACATCACCTGACCATCTGAAGCCCCTTCCTACAGTGACAACAAAGACAGCCACTGTTGGTTAAAACATGTCTGCCCTCACTATAATTCCACAGTGTAATTCCACAGTATATTTTAAAAGGATTAAATGGTATGGATGACACGGTGGTACTTTAAAGCAGAAGTAAGTGATATATTTGTGTTAATATAAGTCTTAAATAGTTATATCTTCCGACAGCAATCACTTACATAGAGTGTTTGGTCTGAAACACGGGTCTGTCAGTCACTCTGCTCTGCTCTGAGCCCAGGAGAAAACATTTATCGTATCCTACAGTTTTTATCCAATGAGGAGAGAGAACGGCATGCAGGGCTGTGTGTGCAGCCAAGGGACGCCGTGAATGTGGCGACGTAGGGACGAGGACTGTTATGGTGCGTTCAAGGAAACTCGTATTTTTCCGACCGTGAAGTCGTACCAGTTCGATCTGGTACGAGTTCACCGGTCGGAAGTTACGAGTGGCCGTTATAGTGACTTTCACCGGTAAAACAGGTCGGAAAAACACGAGTGGGTTGCCTGGAACGCTACAAAGTCGTAAGTTGTGACTTGAAGCTGTAATTTACGATTTCAAAAGCCTGCCTGGAATGCAGCATTAGCGAAAACGACCGGACCACTTACTTCTGCTTTAAGCAATTTTGCTCCTCAGCAAGAAGGTTCTGCGTGTGATGTGAGTTTGCATGCTCTCCCTGTGCCTGCATGGGTGTGGAAAAGATGTATAAAAAAACAACAATATATAGTATTATATTACAGTGTTAAATGTTTTTACATTGTCACCTGCATGTCTGTATTGTGTCCTGTTGCCTTTTTTTGCGATCAAATGTTTTATTTCCTTTTTTTACACTTTAATTTGACAAGTTAAAGCAGAAGTAAGCGGAATGTTTGTGTTAATATAAGTCTTAAATAGTTATATCTTTCGACAGCAATCACTTATATAGAGTGTTTGGTCTGAAACACGGGTCTGTCAGTCACTCTGCTCTGCTCTAAGCCGAGGAGAAAACTTTCCTTGTATCCTACAACCTTTATCCAATGAGGAGAGAGAACGGCATAAAGGGGCGGTCCTCTCTGTGTGTGCAGCCAAGGGATGCGCGTGAATGTGGTGACGTAGGGACGAGGGCGGGGACTGCTAACTCCATCAGCTGACAGGAAGTTAGCCAAAACGACCAGATCGCTTACTTCTGCTTTAAGCCAACAGTTGGCCCAAGGCAAAAAGAACGTGCCATGGGACACCACAGAAAACAACAATAGCAATGATGACAACAAAAATGGGAAAAAAAAAAAAAATTAAAATAAGTAAAAAAAAAGAAGAAAAAAATACATAACCTACAAAAATAAACACACATACACTGTGTCCTATGTTGTTTTGTTATCTCACCACTAAACGATAAAAAGCCTTTTCAGTCCCTTCAGAGTGAAGGAGCCTGAGTTGAGTGTATACTGTATGTCTTACTTTGCTGTTGGGTTAACTTGTACTTTAGTCTTCAGCACACAGCTCATAGAGACATGGGACAACAACATGTGTGTAAATCAGTTTATTGCAAGAAGACCACTGGGAACAAAGCCAACATCTGTATCGCTCTCTGACTCTGAGCTCTCCCCAGAGGTCCTCGTCAACAAAAATGAGGATTTACAAACAATTCAAAAGACATGAGCATAAAATGACATTAATTAGCTGAAACCTAACTGCTGTAGGCCTACATTCTAAATACTGTATATATCTCAAATATAACTGCTCATCAGAAGTTGTTCAAACATCTGTGTTTATATTGGCGAATCCCTTTGATATGTACAGCATGATCAAGACAGTGCCTTTTTGATCTTGGAAATGCATTAAACTTACACACAAAATAATCTGAATTATGATAGAGGCATGCAAACCAACCAGTATTTGTCTCTATGTAGCCTACCTGAAAGTATACCCCAACCACTTCCTACTGTGAGTAACGTAACAGCCATCTCTGAAGGTGACACAGCTCTACAGTGCTCTCTTGTGGTTGCAGGAGAGGCACTGACACCTACAGAGGATGCTTTAATTAATCAGCAATTCTATTAACATGAGAATCCTTCAAGGTAAAAATAAAATAAAAATACATATCTTCCACATTTTGTTTGAACACATGCTGAAACAGAGTGGCAATACTGTTGACAAAGGTGTTTTTTTGGCTCAAATACAAGCAGGAGAATGGCCACAAGTGTTGGTTTTGAAGCCTCAAATATAAGAGTTCTAGCACTGTGTTCAAAGAGTCATGTGCCGTTAATAACCTTTTTTTTTTTTTTTCCTGAAAGTGAATCTTTTGCATCACCAATTTAACACACATTAGGACAAGTGATGAAGATTGCATTTTCAGCCCATCCCACTGCGACATGGTGTCTCCATGACGACTCAGTCTGGCCATGCGTCATCTTCAAAAACCGCTGTGTTTTGCACCAACATACAAATAAAATGTGGTAATATCTTTCCAAACTATACAAAAACGGATAAATTATAAAGTTCTAAGTTCTTAAATATAAACAACATCAAGTCAGTTTCCAGTACTTAGATTATATATTAGGTACAGTACATTGTACAGCTCCATCAACAAAGAGCAGAGAGCGTTCCGTTTAATACACTGTACATGACCCAAAGGGCTGAAACTGGAGGTTAGACATGATCCTTGAATAAATTAATTCATAAATAAATCATGATTATGTCTTTCCAGTAACAGTGGTATCCTTGGTTCCCCTCAAGATTGTGACATACACACACACACAGACATACATACATACATACATACATACAGACACACGCAGGCGCACACATGCACGCACACAGGCAGGCACACACACGCACACACAGTGCACTCGAGCTGACTTTTAAGTCCATATCTACAACTCTTACTCCTATTCTAAAAATACTTTTGGCTTTAAGAAGTAACAACATTATATTCAACTCAGACTAAAAACTAATTCTTTAATATAGCACAAGAGGTCTACTGTATAGAGGGAACTTCAACTTCAGTAGTTACATGTTTAGATACCTGTAGACACCTTGCAATGATAGAATATCTCTAATCCATAAAGTGACAGTGCTGGATATCAGTTCCAGGGAGATCCCTTTCTTATGGGGGATTCATTAAAGAACAATGAAGCCCACACCTACTTGGATATGCCTGTAGAGAGACAAACAAAACAAATACAAATAGACTCTATGTGAATAGTGTTAAATATCTTAATTCTCTTTGTCAGTGCAAAGCTACTTGACTTTTGGCTAGTACAGCATGCTATGCCAGCTGGTACTGAGCATGGGAGCCACGTTGAAGCGTTTTGAGAGTGTTACTGGTCCACCAAACGGCTAAAGTAAAACATACCATGTTGTCACTGTCATTGGATCATTCAGCTTGGCAAGACTGATCCATTTGTGCATAAGAGAGTCCCATATATCAGCTAATATTAGTACTTATGTAATCCTCAAACATATACAGAAAAAGCCAGTTTTTACTTAAAAATACCTTAATCATGTGCTTATATCCAAACTTGTACAAAGAGTAACAAACAATCCAGCTCAAAATCGCTGTTATCGCAGGATTTCTCTCTTTCCTCCAGTCAGTCAGTTACAGTAGCAGCTCCTACACCAACAGTAGCCTAACTGTCGGTGTTAATACAGTTAAGTTCATTCCAGCCGACCTTTTGGAGCCTTCCACGATTGGCAGCAATCACTGCTGCTGGGGCTTTCTCTTCGTGCCACCTATCCAGTCCCCCCAAAAAACCTCCAGTGTCCTCACTCTCGTGTGTATTGCACCAAAGATAAATCATATAGATCTCTATTATTCTATTTGAAAAAATAAAAGGTAGGAATTGGTTCCAAGGCGCCAAGAAACTGGAAGCCAGGTGAGGTTTCCTCCCATCAGCCAGAGGAAGAAGTAGAAGAAGAGGAGGAGGGAGGGAGGTCAGTGGATGTCTCGGCACATGGGGAGGTTGACGAAGATGAAGACGTTGAACTCGATGAGGATGGAGATGCACAGGAAGATGGCGTACAAGATGAGGCAGGCCAGCCCCAGCTGCCGATCCAGAGTCCATTTGTTTAAATGGACGCCGAGAACCTGCAGGTGAGAGGACGTTGGTGAGAGTGCAGCACAGAAAGAGACGAGGCAGGAAGCTTGTATTGTATCTTCAGAGGTTAGCAACATGGCATCTGATCAGCTTCTGTCCTATGAGAACTTGTCTAGTGGAATAAAGCTGGACAGATGGTAGGAACAGGTGTCATCACATTACATGTTCATACAGCTGGATTCATAGCACAGGTGCAGTTTCATACCGGCCTAGGACTAAATGATCAACTGTAGAACAGGGCTGGTAAATCAGAGGTTAAAGGGATACGCGAACATTTTTTTTTCGTGTCTTGCCTCACTCCTGAGTCCTTGACAAGCATAGACACCATCCTTTCGACTGTGCGAAACCCGCCGGTTTCCGTTTAGAGTTGCTGAAGAGTTTCTCTGATGACTTTAGGTGGAGGCAGGCTAACACTACCTATACACTTCCAGCGTTTGAGCTAAGCTAATTAGCGGTGTGCCAGCTCTACCCATATCTCCCTTGTTACTGCACGCACAGTCGAAAGGATGGTGTCTATCTGCTGGTCATGGACTCTGGAATGAGGCAAGACACGAAAAAAAAGTTGAATGTATGGGTCATTCTGTAACTTATATTAATAAAAATAAATAAACCAACAAGCACCAGTAATTGGGGTAAACGACAAAATAACTGAAATCTGCAAAAACCTGCATGTCGTCCCCCCTCTCTCCCTTGATTTCCTGTTTCTCTCTAACACTATATCTTATCAAATAAAGGCTGGAAAAGCCCCAAAACTATCCTAAAAACACATCTTCACATTAGTTAGCTGAGCCACATTTACTCCCATCATTTCTGAGTCTGTGCTCATCCGCAGCACAACAAATTTTACTGAACCAAAAAAACAAAAACCCTTATGACTGCATGATTCTTTCCTGATAGTTGGTAGGAACAGACATAAGTATATTCTTGAAGGTTAAAGACAAAAAAAGACGTGCTTCAGTCCTGTAAATATAAACTTACTGTGAAGAATACTGAGGCTAGTAAAAGTCCCACAGAGAATATGAGGCCTCTGCTGTTCAGCTGGATCTGAGGAGACAAACAGTGTTTTTTAGTATATTACAATGCAATAATATGTAAGACATAAAATGCCAGTTTATAGAAAGTCTGACCCAAACAAAATCAGGCAGAGGTGGTCACTGTGTCCTGATATGTCCCTTGTTACAGCCTGTGTTCATACAAGTGGGAAAGTGACTTTAAAAGATCATTCTTAAAGGGATATTTCAACATTTCGCCTATTGCCATGATCCCTATAGTTTTAGGAGTTGGTTTATTACCTTTAATTGTCGGTGCATGTTGTTTTTAGATTGGCAGGGCAGAGACGTGAGCTGCTCAGTTAACACAACGGAGGCGCACGGTATTTCCATGTTTCCCTCATCAAACTAAATACACAATCCAACAACTCCAAAACACTCTCATGGACAAGCTGTGAGCTGCACATTCGCCACACTTTATTATGAAATAATAACGTATAATTATGTAACATTACGACACATGAAGCAAATCTCAGAACTGCTTTTGAAATCACTCTGCCAAGCAGCCGTGTCTGGAATTTAGTTCTGGTTACGTATTTATCTACAACTCCTCCATCTTGTAATGTTCCATTATTATTTCATAACGTGGTGAATGTGCAGGTCACATTGTGTGTGCAGGTGTATTTGATGAGTTTGATGAGGGACAGGCAGAAATACTGCAAGCCTCACGTTTCTGCCCCACTGATCTAAAAACAGCTTGCACCGACAATTAAAGGTAATGAATTTACTGCTATGACTATAGGGATTATGGCAATAGGAAAATTTGCCAAAATGTTGAAATATCCCTTTAAGATTTTGGGGAATCTACTGGCAGATTTAATTCATTTATTTTCTGTATGCTTAGAATGAGCCTCTTATCTTCACTGAAAGCAGGTTGCATTGCTACAGTATGTTTCCAAAAACAAACCTGGCTCAAGAGGGAGCCTTCAGTGTTTTTCCATTCCCTAAAGGCCGCTGTAGGTTCTCTTACAGTATATAGGAGATGATGCCAGGGATATTCAGTTTGATGCAGTCTACACCCGCACCCCTAGATGTCCCTCAATCCTAAGCACTGGCCCTTTCATTGGCTCTATTCTGAGATTCTCCTCTGTTTATTGGAACATCATGCCAGTGAATGAGTGAGATTTTCCCAGAGTGAGGTGAAAAAAATACAGTTACAGTGCCCCAACAGATAGACATGTTGTTGTGTGAAACTATTCTTCCTGTCCTTCATAAACAACAAATCTCTGCTCTATTCTGGTTCAGGTCCTGCAGGATTCTCCTCCGGCTGAGCCGAGAAGCACTCACGATGGAGCCGTAGTCGATGCAGAGTGTTTGCAGCGCCCAGGGCAGGCCCAGGCCCACCAGGATGTCAAACACATTACTGCCTATGGAGTTGGAGATGGCCATGTCTCCCATACCTGAGGCAAGGAGAGCAACACTGTCAAGGTCTGTATACAGTCAGGAGACAAGTCACTCATGGCAAGCAATAACAGCCACTCCTCTTAAAGGGATAGTTCACCCAAAATTGAAATTTCACTCATTATCTACTCACCCTCATGTCGACTAAGGGCTGGGAGAAGTTTCAGAGTCCTCCGTGGCTTCTCTGAGTTACAGGGGGTCTCGGCGTAGCAGTGCATGTCCATATAACGGTTGCAAATGGATACCAACTGTCTTCGTAACAAAAAGACACACCAAAAAACATCCAAATACCTCCATGCTGCTCGTATGTAATGTCCGTCTTGTATTGAAGCCCCGAAATGCGAAATTGTCCCGAAAAAAATTAAACAAGTCTATTTTCAAACTTGTTTGTAGCGGAAGCTCCTCTTCCTGGTCCGTCAAATTTGGATGAACCAGGGTCTGTCCTCTTCCCAGTTCGTCCAAATTTGTCGAACCGGGAAGAGGAGCTTCGAGAAGCTTCCGCTACAAAACAAGCTTGAAATATAGACTTATTTAATTTTGTTCGTGACAATTTCGCATTTCGGGGCTTCAATACAAGACGGACATTACATACCAGCAGCATGGAGGTATTTGGATGTTTTTTGGTGTGTCTTTTTGTTACGAAGACAGTTGGTATCCATTTGCAACCATTATATGGACATGCGCTGCTACGCCGAGACCCCCTGTAACTCAGAGAAGCCACGGAGGACTCTGAAACTTCTCCCAGCCCTTAGTCGACATGAGGGTGAGTAGATAATGAGTTTTCAATTTTCAATTTCAATTCACCCAAAATTTCAATTTTGGGTGAACTATCCCTTCAACAGCATTTCTGCTTTGTTTCATAACGCAAATATTGATTTCCCTTGTATTGTTCTGTGTGTGTGTGTGTGTGTGTGTGTCTGTGTGTGTGTGTGTACCTTGCCGTGCCACTATAACACTAGCCATGCAGTCCGGGACGCTGGTGCCTGCTGCGAGGAAGGTGATGCCCATGATGACGTCAGGTATGCCGAGAGTGAAGCCAATCACAGTCACCTGAAACCCAGTAGAGTTCATCTCAGAATGCAGACAACACGACTGTGCAGCAGTAAAATCAAGAATCACACAAAGAGGTGAGCTGAAGTGAATCTCAGCACTACACCAAAGTTTTGCAAAAAATTTCTGATACTGTGCTGCAGAAAATCGAAGCATCTCTCTCCTCCTAATGATTCACATCTCCACTTTGAGAACAGTGTTGAATTTAGCGATTGATCAACTTTCTCTGGCATTCACTTTGCCTCCCTCTCCTATAATAATGGTTTGGATTTACAGTGCCTTGCAAAGTATTCATCCACATTTTGTCAACCACAAACTTAAATGTGTTTTATTGTGATTTTATGTGATAGACCAACACAAAGTAGAGCATAATTGTGAAGTGGAAGGAAAATGATACATGGTGTTGAAGAATGAATGAATTTTTTTTACAAATAAAAATCTGAAAAGTGTGGCGTGCATACAGTATGTATTCAGCCTCCTGAGTCAATACTTTGTTGAACCACTTTGTTGCAGTTACAGCTGCAAGTCTGTCTCTACCAGCTTTGCACATCTAAAGCTGCAGCTTTTGCCTGTTCTTCTTTGCAAAACAGCTCCAATTGAGTCAGATTGGATGGAAGCAGTTTTCTAGTCTTTACCACAGGTTCCCAGTAGGGTTTAGGTCTGGACTTTGACTGTGACATTCAGTCCATTGTAGCTCTGGCTGTGTGTTTAGGGTGGTTGTTTAGCTCCATCCATCTTCCCATCAACTCTGAGCAGCTTCCCTGTCCTTGCTGAAGAAAAGCCTCCCCACAGCACGATGCTGCCACCACCATGTGTCACCGTGGGGATGGTGTGTTCAGGTTCATGTGCAGTTTTAGGTTTTTTTGAACGGAACACTTTACTGAGCTGTGCGCCGCGGATGTGCACGAAAAACAAGCAATCATCAATCAGACTAACATTTATCTCCTCAAAAGAATTTAACCAGCCGGTGGTAAATTAATCGGCTCACTTTCTCCCCCGGGATGACGACGGCTGCTGCCTCTGATATGACCCGGTCGCTGCTCCCACAGGTGGAGCTCCACTTCTCCGAAAACATTGGAGCAAACTTCCAAACAGGTGTCATTTGGATAAACTATATTGGGAATTTAAACGGTTGCTTTCTCACATGAAAAAATAGTATTAAAACTTAATAAAGTGATGTATTAACAGCGCTGCAGCAGCTATGGGTCAGCCACCACCAGAAGTAAACAAAACCACATAAATCGCGTTCATTTTTTTTTTTACCTGTTAAAGGTTTAAAGCTATAGTGCATAACTTCTACGTGTCTGTATCCGTTTCACCCAAGCCACTACAAGAGGAAATGATACAACGCTGATTAAGCCGTTCGGCTCCTCTAACACCTTGCGGTATTTGTTCTTTTTGTATTTGGTGACGTTGGCGACATTCCCGCGCTGGCGCCCAGGAAATAATGGTGCGTTCCAGGCAACACGTAACTCGGATGGATGTTTTTCCGACCTGTGAACTTGTACGAGTTCGATTCTGAGAAGAAAGAGAGTGACAAATGGTAATGGTGGGGAGGGGAGGGGCGGGTTACACCGGGCCATACGCCATATAGAGGGTATGCGTTTACGTCACGTCAACGCCCCGTTCGATCGGACTGAGTGGCAAAACAAGCGTCCCTCAACGTGCTGGCGGATAGCGGTGGACTCATAAACTGGATAAAATATCTTATATCAAAACAAATTGATGTCAAAAGGAATCGACAACCAGCTCCCCAAAACCGTCTGCTCCACTGACACTTCCTGTAACACGCAGTGTGACCGCGGCACCTGCAGAGTGACAGACAGGCTCACTGTTGTGCAGAGGGACGAGATTACAGCTGTTACTGTCGTCTTGACAGTGACTCCCGACACTTAAACACGAGCTGCTTTTATTCTGGAAAAACTCTGACCAGTCAAACTGTAGGATGTGTTAGAGGACTAATTTATCTGTCTAAACATCATAACTACGACACCTGAAACTGTAAACACAGCTGATCGATCGAAAAAAATGACCGCTCCAGTGAATTTACTTTCCGTCATTGAGAACAGGTTCTTGAATGTAACTCAGTCAAAGAGAGACGTATCCTCAAGATTTTTAGCAGCTCTGTTAGGTCATGCTGCTTTACATGCTGGCAAAGCTAGACATGTCAGACTTGTGTGGGCTCGGAGAAAATCGCTTCGTTACTTGCTCGTTTTTAAACTTTGGCGGCTCTGCCACTCGTCTTTTTGCCACTCAGTGGACGTTCCACAGCGACTTCCGAGTACCGTGACGTCATGTGCATACCCTCTATTGAGGTGCCGGCCATATCATTGTAATAATGCAGAAATCCTGTAGGGGGCGATAGAAGTTACGCACTATAGCTTTAAAATTAATCGACAAAATTGACGCGTTAATCATTGAAGGTGGGAAGTGTCCATCGTTCCACAATCAACTTTTTGACCATTATGAGTGAACCATCCAGGTACTTACAGTACACTGCATTTTGCCATACTTGTAGGTGTAAACGCACTTACATACTCAAAATAGTTCATGGAAGTATGAAAGTCTTGAGCAAACAGCGCTCAGACACTGTTTGGTATCAAGAGCTACAACATGAACAGCCATTCCTGTGTTATTGAGAGAGGGGTGGTGCTCTGTCATTTCTGTTGCATGGGGATAATTGAATATGACACTTTTAAAGAGACCCTGTGGAGTGTTCTTACAAACAAACAAGAGTGAGACTGACCATCCAGACCATGATGTAGGACAGGCCAGCGATCCAGATGGTGGCGGTGAAGAAGGACACCATAAACCATCTCTCCCAGCCCCGCTTGGCACAGTTGGGCACAGTGAAGAACAGAAGCAGGGACAGCGGCCACATGGTCAGCCACTTCACTTTGTTACACACTCCAGCTGGACGAGGACAGACAGAAGATAACAGATATAACGATAGCACTGGAAAGAAAACCAAGAAAACATCGAAGGACAGTGATCATTATTTCAAAAGTGAGGTCTGTGCCGTACCTGGAATTTTGAAGGGCACCAGGGGGCCTCCGCTGTCGTCCTCCCCCTCTCTTTCCTCGTCGTTCTCGTTGTTCTCGTTATCCTCGTTTTCGTTCTCCGTCTCGTTCCCGGACTCCAGCCGCTGAAGCCTGCACCTCCCGTTCACGCTCTGCTCGGCCCCGCCCATCCCGTTCTCTAAGCCCCTCCTCCCCTGACTCCTGGCCGCTGAGTCCGAGTCTCCATTTGTGATGCGGTTGACTCGAGTCTCTGTAGTGTTGATCAGTCTCTGTCTCTGGAAGTGACAAGGGAGCATTAGACATTGGACAGTTGCAGTTGTAGTTAAAGGTCCAGTGTGTAAAATGGGGGGGGGGGAACTGTGACATCCAGTGTTCAGATTCTAGTTTGCAGCGCTCACTCACTCGCTCGCATCCACATTTCAAAGTGACAGTGGCCTCCGAGAACAAAAAAAACGTATTTACCACGACTGGGATGACTGGGAGTATTTCAGGAGCATGGAGCGATGAGGTGAAGATCTAAACCATTTTACCATATGTCTGCTGTTTCCTCCTCCTCCTTCTTCTGCTAAACTCGCAAACGTGCTATTCTGGCTGGCTGGATTTTCCTGTCGGGCTGCCGTACAAACATGGCAGCGCAAGATGGCGACACTCTCTAAAGCGAGACTCTTGCTATATGTATATTTAAAAGGATAATTATAAGGCTACGAAAACCAAATGGGTAGTGTATTCAGATTCTGCCAATAAACCTGGCCAATTATTACACACTGGACCTTTAATTCCCTCAGCTTCAAGCATAATTGATATAGTCCTTTAAGTTTGACTGAGGAAGAAGTTAATTTTATCTCCTCCTGTTTCTGTTAAAAATCCCAAATTTGGTTGTTTGGTTTAGATTCCCATCCAGACTGTAGCCTGCAGCAGACAGGTGTCTGAGAGAAAATGATGACTGTAACGTCCAAAAGAAAATGAACATTCACTTCAGTCTCTTTTCTGGTAAAACCCAGACAGCTTTATTTGGTCTGTACTTACACTAAGACTCTGGCTTTGGCAGAGATGCTTCAAAATAACTTCAGCTGACAAAACTACTTTTCTGCTGAGCTCTGCTGCAATCCAGTTTCCTTCCATCTGAACTTGCAGCATGTAAAAATACGCAACTCAAGATACTCTACACACGTGTGTGAGTCCAAGTGTCGTTTAGCATGTACCTCGTTGATGAGCATGCGAGAGGCCATGGTGAGGCGGGTCCTGGGGGAGAAGTGACTGGTGATCATGATCCTCATGCCGGCCTCAGAGAAAGACAGCTGGTGGGGGTACGCAGACAGCAGCTCGTCCACCATCAACACTGACGGCTTACAGTGGAAGTTAGCTGGAAAGAAATAACAGACAGTGTTCATGTGAATGAAGTAGAAGTGGTTAACCCCCCCCCCCCCCTCCCCTTTAATGAGTTAGCACAATGCATATCAATCAACATATCACCTGTAAGCATCAATGTAAATAAGCCAGAATTAGAGCAATTGCTAAATTACATCCATAGTACTAAGGCAGGTACCATGAATAACAGCTATACAGGACACTTCATAAGACATTCCACAGAATATCACACAGATACTTTATAAACAGTAGGCTATGTTACTATTGGACACTTCGCACAAGAATTAACAGAACCACACACAACAATCATCTAAAATCTAAAAAGCCCCCGGGAACGGGCGTCAGAGGAGAAGATGGATTCTGTAGTATGTATGGGCACCATAGTATTCATTCCATGGTGGTCAGGCAAGGCAATTCAGGACCTTAAAAACAAGACAAACATCTAAGAACATCTGATAGCAATCTGTGTCTAAAAAAATATACTTCCTTAGGATGTTGCAACAATAAAAATGTATCGGTTTCCCATGTCTAAAATTTGAACTGTTTTCTTGAACTACCATAGTCAGCCTTTTCCCCTTGAGGGTCCAAGCATTTGCTTGCTTCAACTCTGCACAGGGTTAATACACAGATAGATACAGATACACGTTCACTCTCATCCTCTCACCTACAGGCAGTTTACAATCTCAAGGAAAATGGAGCACCCTGACGAAACTAACTGAGACACAGAGAGAACATGCAGAGTCCACAGAGAAAAGCCCCAGGCTGCCTGCCTGCAAAACCCTGTATGTTCTTATTGTTAGGCCACAGTGCAAACTGCAGTACCACCCTTCATATTCCATACTTTCCTACACGTACAGGCAAGGCAAGGCAAGACAATTTTATTTGTATAGCCCATTTTTACAAACAGCTTGTCTCAAAGGGCTTTGCGTGGCATCATAACAACATCCTCTGTCCTTATAGACCCTCACATCCACTGAGGAAAAACTCCATAGAAAACCCTTTTAACAGGGAAACAATTGGAGAAACCTCAGGGTGAGCAACAGAGGAGGGATCCCTCACCCAGAATAGGAAGACGTGCAATAGATGTTGTTATAGACAAGAAAACAGTTTATAACAGAGAATGTGGTTAGCATGGAAATGGTGGTACAGCTGTGTGGAACCTGTGTGGAATGTATATACTGAGCTAATAATGCTGACTCAACACATTCTCGCAACACATCCACATACAGTATGTCATATTGTTTGAATTTGGCATATTATGTAAATACATTTGTTTTAAAAAATGACAAAATAAGCCAAACAGTAAAAAGACATGTAAGAGCAGGTGAGGAGTGAACTGCTCACTGAACCTGGAGAATTACACAAAGAGCAAGAGGAAGGACAGAGTAATGATGAATAATGGATGGAGCTGTACTGTAGATATATCGTCTCTTGCCAACAGTCACTGAGAGAGACACAATATACATACAGTCTCTATTTATAATGCCCTGCTTGGTAATTACTATCATACATCACATCTGTGTTCTCACATCTGGAATCCTGGTCAGCTTTGAACTCACTCCAGTCATGGTTCTGGTTCTTCGGGTAAAGGAGCTCATGCTGGGACTGATCTTGGAAACACTGCTTTTAATATAAGTGCAGCAGACTCGTGGACTCTGTGTGACCCCAGACTGAATCCTCTTATACCTCCTGAACACACAGACCTGCCTCTGACTGTTAACTGTTAATCATTTCTAAGAGAATTTAAAGGTCCAGTGTGTAATAATTGTCAAGGTAATTGTCAAGGCAAAATCTGAATACTACCCATGAATATATTTGTATAAGTGTATAATCGCTATAAAATAAAATTGCTTGGTTTTCATAGCCTTATAATTCTTCTTTTATATTTAGCATATTGCTTTAGAGAGTGTCGCCATCTTGCGCCGCCATGTTTGTATGGCAGCCCGAAGGGAAAATCCAGCCAGTCAGAGAGCACATTTTGCAAGTCTGGTGTGCAGTCCCAGTCGTGGTAAACAAGTTTTTTTGTCCTCGGAGGCCACCGTCACTGTGCCAACGGGAGGGATGAACGCAAGCGAGTGAGTGCTGCAATCTAGAATCTGAACACTAGATATCACGGTTTCCCCTTCATTTTACACACTGGACCTTTAAAGCAGAAGTAAGCGATCCGGTCGTTTTGGCTAATGCTGCGTTCCAGGCAGGCTTTTGAAACCGTAAGTTACAGCTTCAAGTCACGACTTACGACTTTGTAGCGTTCAAGGCAACCCGCAACTCACGTTTTTCCGACCTGTTGCCCATGAAAGTGGACTATAATGGCCA
Organism: Trachurus japonicus; assembly: GCF_045865225.1. Lineage (NCBI taxonomy): Eukaryota > Metazoa > Chordata > Actinopteri > Carangiformes > Carangidae > Trachurus > Trachurus japonicus. The sequence goes on along the minus strand of NC_140907.1, from coordinate 1,699,041 downwards.
CTCGTAACTTCGGACCAGTGAACTCGTACCAGATCGAACTGGTACGACTTCACAGGTCGGAAAAACACGAGTTACGGGTTGCCTTGAACGCACCATAACTTCTTGTCAGCCGATGGAGTTAGCCCCGCCTTGTCATGGATCTATTGGTCCTCGTCACCACATTCACGCGCATCCCTTGGCTGCACACAGCCCTTCATGCCGTTCCTCATTGGATAAAGGTTGTAGGATACGAGAAAAGTTTTCTCCTCGGCTTACAGCAGAGCACAGTGACTGACAGACCCGTGTTTCAGTCCAAACACTCTATGTAAGTGATTGCGGTCGGAAGATATAACTATTTAAGACTTATATTAACACAAAAATATCGCTTACTTCTGCTTTAAGGATATTTTATGATTATATGTCAAACAAGACGCTCCGTGTTCAGACAGATTTACCAGTAACTCCATCCATGTACTGGATTTTTCGGCAATTAGCCGAAACGCATCCGTTTCTTGCTGCCGAGCAGTTTTTATGAATTAAAAAGTGTTTAACTGAAAGTGAGTGCTGTCACAACCTTTTTTTAACTTTCATACTACATTTACCATGAGCCTCCGCGCGCATGGTGAAATTCTTGGACCAGCGCAAGACGGACGTCTTGCCAAGAATGTTTTCATTCATCAAGAATTAAAGTCAGAGGTTCGAAGACGATCAGATACCGTCGTAGTTCCGACCATAAACGGCGATTCGGCAGCGTTATTCCCATGACCCGCTGGGGAGCGTCCGCGAAGCCAAAAGTAAGGAAACACTCGTCAGCTCGCCCAGCATTCCATCACTAATAATAATAACAAAATAACAATAGAGACAAAATGATATATTTATCGAAAATAGAGCCATTAATAAGTGTGGGTAACGTAGATTCATCCACATTAATGTGAGACTTTTTTATAACCAAATACAAACTCCTCGTTGTCCCTTTAAATGGGTAATTTAGGACAAAGTCCAACTCCTCTGGCTCCACCTACAGCTTGTAATCGTATGAGAGAGTGAGAGAGACGTGAGACGAGATCGTTTTGGAGTCTCTGGTTTCTATGGATATGGTACGTCTTCTGTGGGTGCGTTTATGGCTACTTTGTGTGTGTGTCTGTGTGTGTGGGGGTGCTTGGCAGAGGTTCATAAAGGGACCTGACGGTGTATTGTCTTGAAACTTACCAACTGTAGCTTTAATGTCTACTGTCAAACATCTCCAACATGTAAGGTCACAGTCCCAGCTTGACACAGTTGTGGACACATTCAAGATCAGATCACTGCAAATATGTCTTGGGCACAGTGAAGTTCCTCTTAAAGGGACAACGAGGAGTTTCTCCATCGGCAGAACAAAAAATTCTGCAACAATAAAAAAGTCTCATTTTAATGTGGATGAATCTCCGCTACCCACACTTGTTAATGGGCCCATTTTCGATAAATATATTGTTTTGTCTCTATCGTTATTTTGTTATTATTAGTGGTGGCGGAAATGCTGGTCGAGCCGACCAGCGTTTCCTTACTTTCGGTTTAGCGGCAGATCATGAGAATAACGCCGCCGAATCGCCGTTTATGGTCGGAACTACGATGGTATGTGATCGTCTTCGAACCTCTGACTTTAATTCTTAATGAATGAATCTTGCGCCGGTCAAAGAATTTTACGGTGCGCAGAGCGGCTCATAAATGTAGTGTGAAAACGCTTCGCTTTTCCAAAACTCCTCGTTGTCCCTTTAACTCTACAGACATCCTTTGTCACCCAAAGTCCTGTCACTGAGGTATCAATGAACACAGCATTCACTCTGGAATTATTTCATCAGAAAATCTAAAGAGCCATCCAGTAGCCGCAGTCCCTGACGGCTGCTGTGGGGAACCAACTTGTGACACTGCACATTCAAACCCATCCAGCCTGGCAACCATCTGCTGGAACAACTGCCACCTGCCACCCTAGTTCTCTTTATGGCCTCCTCAGCACACCCTAAGGACCCTAAGTTAGCTCGGTCACTTGTTCTCAGCGGAGCAGCAGTCAGAGGATCGGATGCAGAACAAGCTGACGGAGCAGGCTGCGCTGAAGAAAGCTGGAACCTTAGCCAGCATCTTGTACTGCTGCTCTCTTCTGTTAGTTGCTGTTTGTCGTGCCCCCGCACTTATCTGTGAGGGCAGAGAGACAGCTGCAGACAGTAGAGGAATCTGTGGAGGTGCTCCGTGTCTGTTGAGGACGCCGGAGACTTCCTCTCTGGTGCCTGGTGAGCCCAGCGGACTCAATACATACAATGAATACATACAAGTTAAACCATAGCCAAGCCAAAAGCACTGACAAAATCCCTGGTGAGGCATTGGAGCCACTGCCCCTGATCTAAAGGCTGACTTTTTGATTCCTACTGATTATTGATTGCATTTATTAAAAATGCTTAAAAAAACATGAATAGTTTTTTGAGTTTATAGGCAACACTGGTTGTATGTATTCAAGAAGATGGAATGGCTAAGTGAAACTTTACTTCTTAATCAATAAGGATGTAAAGGATTTGCAGAGATATGAGTGTTTGCAGTGAGGATCTATCCAGGACAAGATGCCCAGGACTTATTCAGTAAAGTCATCCTTGACTATCTTTTCATGGAAGAGAACAAAAATAGCTGAGGAGTGGCGCCCCAGCTGCCTTTATGCAAATTTCAGTGCGTCGAGATGAGCAGCTAAACCCTGCAGAGTCCCGTTAGAGGGCAAAGCCTGTGAGAAATGGAACAGTTTCTGATACCTTTCTTGAGCAGGACTGCAGTGGCATCACATGTGACATTATCCTCCAGATCGGTGCTTCCTGTCAGTCCGTTGGCCAGATTCACAGAGCTCTTCTTTCGACGGTCAAAATAGCGATGTGCCCTGCCGTTAAACCTGCCAATCACAAATCGACAGAAACGAGTTGAACGGTTTTTCTACAACCGAGAACAACCAGTCAATGCTTTACACATGAATCATCAGCTGAGAATTACACTCACTTCATTATGAGGATGTAGCCTGCATACATGAGAATCAGGACAAGAGATTCCCACCTGGCACACAAACACAAAGGCAGTAAAATATGTTCAACCATTCGGCACTTAAAGAATCATATCTGTAATCACTGTTCCACAAAGGACACAACTTACCAGCACACTATCTCATCGTAGATGAACTGAAAAGGGTGAAACAAAGGGGAGATTAGGTGAAGGAAGTAATTGAATGCTAAATTAATTCTGCATTTCTGCATCAGTTCCACTAGAGGGCATGGCCAATCCAGAGCTCAGAGAGCCAGAGGAAAGGTCAAAGCATGACCTTTTGGTTGTTTCTATTCATTTAAGGACAGAGACACTGAAAAAGCATAATGTTCTTATGTATTCTGCAATCACATGTGAGGTTTCCTCTGTTCATGCTGCACACGGTATGTTCTCTGAATAAAGATCAAGTCTATATTAATACTTTGAGTTCTATATTAATACTGTGAAAAGATCAAAGCCACAGAGAAATTCACACAGCCTGTATTCAGAAACTAAGTTTTAAAATGAACTGTCAGGACTTCCTGTGACGTTGTGATGTCACAACAAAGCTGTCACAAATCTCCGTCATTCCCCAAGCCCCGCCCCCCTGACCCACATCCAAACTCTCAAAATTTGGTTTCTTTGAGTGTTTTTTTTTCTTTTTTCATTGTAAGGTGTCCTTGAGTGACAGAAACTCGCCAGTGAATGTTATTATTATTTTGTATTATTTTACCTGAAATCTGCTTTACCGTTATTGAAAACAGAAAACAGACCACCAATCACAAGAGAGGCTCAGATGTTATTAGAACTATGAGAGAAGATGTAAAACAGTAACTACGCTGAGGTGGTTTTTGCTCCCTTAAAAGACGAGCGTTGCATCGGTGCAACATTCGCGCACGTTTTGCGAAACGTTTAATATCGTCTGAATCGTTTAAGATATAAACGAGCTGTAAACTGCATTTTAATCGCCGGAAAATCCGCTTTCCGAGGGTCCTTGAATGGTGCACCTGTGACAACAACTGACTGTATAGTGTGTGTGTAATCACGTGGTATCTGAACGGATGCTAGCCGTCGATGCTAACCGAACGTAGCATCGCTGTTATGCTTGCACGTGTTTTACACAACATGAATTAATTCCTGAACCATTTATGATAGAGACGAGCTATTCAGATGCTGTAAACAGGATCTGAATCACCGAAATATCCACTTTCCGAGGGTCCTTGAATGGTGCCAGATATGACGACAAGCGACGGCATAGGGTGGGTGTAATCACGTGGTATGGGAGCAGACGCTGACGCACTCACGTAGCGCCTACGTCTCCGCTCGCCTCTTACCGGTCCCGTATTGACAGCAGCCACAGACTGACAGGAGCGAAAACACTAAAAGGATCAAACACTAAAAACGGACGGACAAACCAACAGTACAAACGGACGGACAAATGAGGAAATACAGTGCCCAACAAGTGCTGGACTTCCTAATGGAAGAAGAAAACGATGAAGCGGACTCGGACTCTGACCCAGACAGCTCGGAGTCTGAGGAAGACTCCGATCCACAAGAAGATGAAAAGTAAGTGAAAGGCTATGTTATAATGATTTCATGTTCCTATTGTGCAGTGATGAACACTATATCTTGTTGGTCATTCATGTGTATGACTATGCTATCTGAATTCAATGTTATACAATGACATTACTGATTGTCCGCGTAAAAGGTGGAAGCGCGCATAAAGAGAGGGAAGATTCCCTGACAGTAGTAAACGAGCGTCGTCGCTCTCTTTCTCTCTGTGTGTGTGTGTGTGTGTGTGTGTGTGTGTATGCGCGTTCATGTGTGTGCGTGCTTGTCTCAAACATTAGCCTATTGAAAACAAATCCTCATAAAATCTGATACAAGTCCTGAGAGAACGAGCTTGGTCTCTGTGTGTATGTGTGTGTGCGCGTGTGCGTGCGTTCACGCATGTGTGTCTCGTACATTATTGAAAAGTGCTGATAATGAATTATAAATAGAAAGAAATGAGAGTGACACAATCTTTCACCTTTTCATCCTTTTAGCTTAGACAATGAGGAGACAGACCCACAACCCCCCACATCTGGCCCTCCATCATCACCGGAGGGAGGATTTGGAAGAGGGAGAGGCCGTGGAAGAGGCCGTGGAAGTCGTATTGTTCATTATTTGTAATCATTATCATCATCATTATATTGTTATCATCATTATCATTATCATTATTACTACTAATAGATTGTTCATAACAAATATTGTTACTATTGTATTGCTTTTTGTTCCTAGTTTGTAATTGATATCATCAACTCTAGTCATGTAAATAGTTGACCACACTCGGCCTTATTTTTGACAGTTTTTGAGCTGTTGTACTTTTTTACTTGTTTGTTATTGTTATATATTATCATCATTATCATAAACAACATTATTATTGCTTTCATCTTTTACTAATTATTGTTACTATTGTGAAGCTCTTTGTTACTTGTTATTTTGTTCTATTATTAATCATCCCTTTTTCCCTTCTTCCCATTTGAAGGCATTAAAAAAAATCTTTTTTGATAAAGTTGACTTATGGTCTTCCAGGTTGGCTATTTTCCAATTATATATAACACTTATGTGAGAGACAAAGTCATCATTACAGACTTTATTATTGTTCATATAGGATAAATATTCACAAAATCTACATTTTGTGCTGTTATTTGCTGATGTTTAGTATATTGTGGGTGTGTCCGAGGCCCTCTAGTGGTAAAGTTCCGCCTCTACGGTAATGATCACTGAGCTGTAAATCACAGAGGAAAAAGTGTATTTGCACAAAACTTCACATGTAGCTGCAAAACACCTAAGTACAACTTTTCACATTGAAAAAAAAATAAATCCATGGTTGACTAGGGAGATTTTCAACAAAACACAAGATTTTTTACTGGGCGATTTTTGTTTTTTTTGTGAAATGTGGCATGCTCACCCAAAAATAAAGTATGAATGAGACTTGACACTGCAGCAGATAAAAGAGCAGGTTTCCCTGAATAATTTGATGTATAATACTTGGTACTATCTGAAAAAATAAGCTCAGAATTGACAAATATCTATAACCATTACCAGGCGTTTTTAGGTTTATGTAGGCTTTTAAGGGTTAAAACTATAAATATATCTTTTTATGGATACTAAAACTCAATGTTACTCCAGGTAGAGCTGATATAACTACACTGCTGAACTGGTTATCTTTCTTAAATAAGTATAAATAACCATCTTAATTTGTAAAATACCTGAGTGTACCTACATACCTCTACAAAACTGTCCTAAATTGCAATATTAAAGTAGTAAATGAGTATATTTAGTTGTGTTCTACCACTGCTCCTTGATAAAAATCAATCAGTAAACTCAAAACTAGAAGTTTCTTAGAGTTGAGTGTTGGTGGACACTGATGTTTGTCAGGATACATGTTTTTGTCAACTGAACCAGCATCTCAAATATATAACATATTCTAATTTTTAAATATTTAAAAATTAAAATATGTTATATATTTGAGATGCTGGTTCAGTTGTTACCATCCCTAAATACTATACATATACTGGATATATTGTATATACTTCAAAACCCTAATTTCCTGCTAACTACTCAATATCCAAACTTATAGTGAATGTACAGTACTACAGCGCTATGATTTATTATCATTCTACAGTCTAGGCTATTACTAGACTCAACTGATTTTTCATTACTGAATGTTTGACAGTTATGACCAAAGTGGTTACACCTTATTGTCATTGTGCTACTTACTTAAATAAATAAACCGGTGCCCCTTTTTACTTTTTGCTGGGGACACACAGTAAAGGTCCCCTGACTTTGAGAAACACTGATCGATGAAATGCTGCTGAGTCTGACAGTACACAGGGTCAGAGAGGGTCAGGATGCAAAAGCTGAGAATCATCAGCTGCACTTTCAAATTGGGCTTATACTGTATATTTTTGTGCCAAGATACTCAAACTGCCTCTTACCATAGTAGGAGGCATCGTCAGGTCTCTCCATACTGTGCAACCACCACACACTTGATCATCCGTCCCTGTGTATTCTCATAAGAACCTATGTGCTCTTACCGCAATGAGGGCCGTGATGGAGAAGGTGTAGTAGATGGAATCTCGGAGTAGAGCCCAGTGAGAGAGCTTCACCGCCTGCAAGGGAAGAGAAAAGGAAGGAGATACGAGCTGGGATCATGTTTCTGACATCATTACCATACTAATGTAAACAGACAGGCTCTTAAGTTAACCTCCTGAACCACAGGCAGGGGAAAAGCCAACTGCAAAGGTACTGTACCATCCCACGTATGGAAATAAAAAAGGTGCCGGTGTGTTTATCAAATGTATGTAATCAGATACAATGCAGGAGCCCACAAAGCAGTGACTAACACTGTCCCACACGGTGCTCACACCGCACGAGTGGAAGGTCAGAAACCACATCTTGAATGTGCCACTCCCAGCTGTGGAGCGGTTTGCTGCTCCAAGGGGAGAGGGAGAAGTTAGAGCATAACAAAGCTTGGTGATGTTTGCTTGTTCTCCATTTCTCCGTACAATCGGTCTTAGCAGAAGGAAACCTGCTACGCACAACCGGCCAAAGGTAATAAACAGCAGCGAGGTGCAGCGCGAGGCTTGAAGATGATGTTGCTGCACCCTATCCCTCCGAGCGCCGTCACACCGCCTGCCCTTCTCCCTCATTATCTCACTCTGATTATGTAATGCACAATCTGGGATTGCATCACTGTTTGGAGTCCAGTGCATATATTTTTCAGAGCAGAGAAGCTTATTCTTGTTCTCCGCTAATTTCCATGTACTTGGCATATCAGATAGCATCAGAGAGAGGCTGCGTTCTACCGTGTTATCTCATGCACACAATCGAGAACACAAAGCTGAAAGGTTAACAAGCTGACTGTTGTGTTCATACTGGTGTGATGCTGTTCATGTGCCGGGTTAAAGAAAACAAAAGGACTTTAAAAAAAAAGATTTCCTTGTTTTTCCACAAACAAATGTGCAAATAAAAAAACATGTTGCTGTTCACAAAGTTTTAATCTTGAACTTTCTAATAAGACAGGAAAAGATGATAAGTGAGATCAGTGATTCCCTGAGTCCTCTAAGGCTGGGCTGAGTGTTTGGATTTCCACTTTTCAATTTTAGTTTTTAATAAGGTTTGGCAAGTAAATACACAACAATCTACACTTTTTTATTAAAAAAAAAGTATTTTGGGGGGACTTTTGACTTTAATTGATAGGACAGTAGAGATAGACAGGAAATGGGGAGGCAGAGAGAGGGGAATGACATGCAGCAAAGGGCACACCAGGGGATTTGAACTGGGGCCGGCTGCAGTGAGGACTATAGCCTCTGTATATGGGGCGCCTGCTCAACCCAATGAGCTATACAACGCCATTTAAATCACACAGTAAAGGTCTTTGTTGAATAATGCACCTATGGCACATCTATTAACATTATAAATCACTCGGCTCATTGCCATAGTAACACAGTATATTTTCTGTGAGCTGTTGTTGTTGCACTACGGATTAGAAATAGTGATAGGGAGCAAAGTGTTCTCAAACCAAGATGCTAAAAACTCATTTACTGACTGTTTATTAATGTAAAATCTATTACATAGAACGGTATTGTCAAACCTTTGACAAAAACAAGGATATAGCTCAGCTCAGCTAAACTCCACTGGCTCGGTATCTAGTCTAAAAGAATACATTTCAAGGTTCGTGTTTGTTCATTAAGCCCCTTACTGTTTGGGAGCAGCTTACATTGCTGACTATGTCTTTTTATAATCCTCCACAAGCTCTTAGTTCTTCTACTGGAAGCATTGTAAATAGACTAGATTTTATGCACAGTAAAATAAATATGCACCTCTTACTGTATATAGAGCAGATAAAAACACATTTATCTAATTAGTCTTCGGTCATATTTCAGTTTTTCTTTTCATTCACATAATATATTATACATCTACTGTCGTATGTCTTATAATTTCATCATCCTTCTCTGTGGCCTTGTTTTAATACAATATATCATTGTTCATGTTATTTTAAAGCACTTGAACATCTCTAGTATGAAAATGGACATATGTGTCACTTTGAGCTGAAAATAAATTGTGGTTCTGCTACAATATGGAGTAATGAAAAACATCACAGATTAAATACACCCAGAGTGATACAGGAGTAAACCTAATGAGCCTTCAAACATTACAGGCTGCTTATACAGGGGTATAATCAGTCATCTAGAGAAAAAAGGGGGTAACAAAAAGTCTCTGCTCATCTTTTAAACAACTGTCAGAATTTCTGTGTTAAACAGCTAAAAAAAATCACTTCTACTGCTGCACCATGCTAACACTCGACCATCCCATGGGTGGCAGAGGAAATCAGGAGGCTGCAGTTTACACATGGCTCATACACACTCATCAGTGTGTACATGTGTCCTGCATTCTTCTGCATAAACACATGCATTTATGCATGAGCAAACTCTACTGGGTGAATATGTAAAGGTGACATTAGGCAGCCAGTTGCACTCTGTGAAAATGCCACACTCAGCGGTGGACTTGGCTGCACTGCCGTAACGTTGCTATGACATCATACCTGGCCGGCAAAGAAGCCACACACACCGATGATGCAGAGAATGTTGAAGACGGCCGAGCCCACAATGGTCCCCACACCCACGTCCCCTTTGGTGATGAAGACCCCTGAAGAGAGAATGACCCAGCACACAGAACCACATAAATACATTTAGGGTAGGGTTGTCACGATTACTTGTTTTCACAGTTAATCCCATTATTAAACGCCAAAATTAATTCATTGTAAAAATTCATAAATACCATCACTTTCCAAACAAGATTATGGTGGAACCATATCGGCAGATGTGCACCAAAGTAAAGGTAAATGTACATTTACTGGATCATTAAACTAATGTAACACTGAATAGGTAGGAATTTAAATGTTAGCATGTCATTTGTAATTTAAAAAAAAAACATAAACATTTGGTTTAGATGACATTTACTAGCCTGGGTATACCCATACTGGATTTATTCGCTCTGCAAGTCAGCCTGGAAACCATGGACCAATTTTTCCCTCAACGAGGTAGCCAATCACAGAACGGGGGAGGGGGCAGTAAGACGATGACGACACACCGAAGTGACTTTGTTGATAGCTTGTCGATCCAACATGGTGCCAGACGCTTGTCTTTCGATGCAGCGTTAGAAAGTGTTTTAAGTAGTTAAGACCGCAAGTTTATTTTGAAAAAAGAGCAACGTTTAGCATTTTTTCATTTCATTTTTCATCGGATTTCTGTCGCTCTACATACGTCATCAAGTATGATTGATACGATTGGCTAAGCTACATACAGACGCATTTGACACACAGGTGGTTCCCAGACTGAATCTCAATCTACATTGAGACGAGCTCTGGTGTTAGCCAGGCTAGACATTTACATAAATTTTGTGTAAATAATTAGTAATATAATTATATTTTGACTATATTTGATTTTTACACATTCATGGTGTTGTGAAATTAATAAATGCATAATAATCGTGATAATGATAATACCATGATTATTTCTCTGACGATAATCGAAAAGAAAATCTATAATTGTGAAAACATATATAAAAACAACTGTGCAAATGAGCAGAATATTGAAACTGTACTGTAGATTTTTCATCCAAAGGAATCAGTATATGAGTTGTTCATATTGTTGGTTCTAACATAGATGCAGCACCAAACTGAAGACACTCATGATCAAAGAGGAAAACAAAACAAAACAGATGGCCTTCATCCACCAGCAATGCTCTAGAGAATATTACATAAGGTAACTTCAGTGTTCGAAGTCGGAGCAAAGGAGCTCAAGGACCGGGCTGATAGGTGCGGTGAACATTTGTACCTATGATGGAGGTGAAGAGCTCAGGAGCAGAGCTGCCAGCGGCCATGAAGGTGGCACCTGCTACGTCCTCACTGAGCTGGAGACGCTGGGAGAGAAGACGAGGAAAACACACACAGCAGGAGTTAGACAATCCAGAATTATTTGAATAGGAAACCTTATAGACGAGGGAAAGAAAACCTCTTTTTAGATAGCCTAATAAAAATGTGGTTTGTAGAATAAACTGTTTCTTTCTGCTGGTATGTATGTCCTCCAAAATATATTTGACATTTTGCACATAAACAGGAGGTAGATTATAGATGTGTGTGCAAAAACAAGTGGAGTCAAGATTTGTTTGTCGGCGCAGTGGGAGGGAGACACTCTTCATTACCGTGGTTTTCAACTTAACTGAATTTAATGCATTTCTTCAACATCCTCAGTCAATGATGACATTTCATTTGAAAACACTTACACTGGTAGTAGTTTTAATTTGCAAATGGCACAGTCGCGTACCTCACATAGCTTCTCCAGGGAAGGGACAAAATAGTCATCGCAAACCAGAGCCAGGGCACAGAACATGTAGATGGTCTGTGGAGAGAGGGTGAGAGAGAGAAAAAGAAGGAGAGAGAGAGATAGAGAGAGCTGGGATCAGATCATATGGTTTAATCTCCTGCTTTTTATTGTATTCTGAACAAACTTGTGAATGTGCCCTGAGTGCTGCCCTGAAAACACCTCTGTGCTCTTACTGCTGCATTAAATTTCTATGTAAATCACCATGAAAAATGAAACAAGTCTGCTAATTGAAGGCTACCGAGTCAGAGACCTGATCCCATCCAAATGCAGTGTAGTACAGTGATGGGTTATTAAAAATTCATGAGTAGCATAAGTGAGACCAGACTTTCTACATTTTAAAACAGGGAAGTTAGTTTTCACTTCTAAAACATTGTGGCATTAAAAAGGCACAGGAAGGAAGGTTTATTCCTTATTTGAATGGATGGAACACAAAAACAACATGACCTCTGACTTCAAACAACTTCCTCGGTTAAATTTAATATAATGTTGTATATTTGTTCAATTATTATTTACATCAACTCCATAAAGTCTGCTTTCAGCTGTCACTTATGCCCACCTCACCATCCAGATAAAGTAACTCTACAGATTGTTTCCAGTGCCAAGTCTCTATAAATGAAGGGTTAAACTATTTTGCATCATCAATGACATAAATGGAACTACAATAGTGAATAGGACTCACATTTCCATAATGAGGGGGAAAAAAACATGGATGAAATTTACAACACTTTTATTTTGAAATCCATCATCCTCCATTGAGATGGGCAGGTTTATCATCTGTTCGTCCAAATGTCTTTTCAGAGACTCTTTCAATGTCAAAGTCAATCAGAGTTATCTTAAATAGTGTAGTTTACAAATTGCTTTTAATACAGTTTATTACTGTTACTGTTACTTTTCTGGAATATTATTGGATAAAACCTAAAAATGCAACATTTCCTTTGGATCACATACTGTAGAATAGATCTTCCCTGACAAAGCACTGAATCAACAGGGGCAATGCCAGGCAGTGACATCATACAGAACATGTTAATAAAGGAAACTTTGTAATAACAAATATTTCAAAGACATACAAGAATGAAAAGGTGAATAATCCTTTTTCCTTTGTGCTCGGTGTGAGTTACATTTGACTGTGCACCTGCAGCTCTGCTGTTTCCAGTTTCTGAGAGTGGGGGTGGGAGTGATCTAAAGTACCAAACACCTGCGTTAAAGCTGTGACTAAACTCTGACTATGTGTGTGTGGTCAACGGTTACTGAGGTGGAGATTTGTCATTTCGGGGCAAACAGTAGGTCACATGTAATCCTGATGACTGGATTTAATCTGGATTCTGATAAAGGGCTGAGATGGAGGTCAGGAAACCTGCAGGAGTGTGGCTTAACAAGTAAACACTGACTGTACATTTTGTGGAGGAGGTCCAAGGGAACAGCAGCTGACAGTAAAATACATCGATGTGGGCACTCAGTGGTTCACCCTGCAGAGTGTATAGGCCTGCTCCTGGTAGCAGCTACCCTCTCTTTAAAGGACAATTCTAGGCAAATTCAACTCGGGGCTGTATTTTCCTAACATTTTATGTCTAAAAGAAGGAATCTGAAGATTTTCAGTTTAATTGCTCCTGTTTTGCGGTAGTTGTGTCTGTCCCTGCATCAGTTTATTTACTTCAAGCAAGCCGACATGTTTGTAAAACTAGATCTAATTCAAAGTCTTGCGCGAGACCCAAGTTGACGCTCGGTGTGTTCACGTGCAGTCGGAAGCTCCCGTTTGTGTCATGAACACAGGAACATCAACTCTTGACTTGCTTGAAGTAAATAAACTTCTCGGTGCATGTTTGAGTAGCCATCTGACGCAGTATGTAAACAGCCTAAGCAGCGGAACTTCCATCCGCTCCCATCCATCGCTGCCGCGGCGATGCAGGGACAGACACAACTACCGCAAAACAGGAACAATTAAACTGAAAATCTTCAGATTCCTTCTTTTAGACCTAAAATGTTAGGAAAATACAGCCCCGAGTTGAATTTGCCCGGAATTGTCCTTGAACTGTCCTGCCTGAATAAAGGTAAAATGGCAGCAAAGCCAGCTTCACTTGTGTCTGAATCACAGGACAACACAACAATGAGACAGATAATCTAATCCAGTATTTATGTCAATAACCCTGAACTAAAACCACATGCTGCGACTGTGTAAATGCAATAGATGTTCAACAGCATGAGATGTGAACTGTTTTGTTATTTTGAAGCATTCATTTATCTTTCACACTTCGGCATTTTAGTAACTCTCAAAGTTGAGAAAGGGATGCTGGTACATTTAGACAACGGTACATTAATTTCTGATTTAGATTTCATTCTAAGGGTTATGGGCATATACAGTGGTGGACCAGTGGTTTCACCAGAGGTTTCTGGGTTTGATTCCCTGGGGCCTTCTCTTTTCTGCATTTTCTCCCTGTTCCACAGAAGGTTCTCCTGCTTCCTCCCACAGTCCAAAGACACACACATTAAGTTAGTTGGTGACTCTAAATTGCCTTTGACACAGATGGATGGATGAAGGGGTTGGCCTCTTTTTTAACATGTAAAGAAAGCAAAATAATCAAGTATTACTGTGATTAATAATAGTAAGATGAAGAGCTAACAGCACATTTACAGTATACAGTCCAGCTGTTCAGTATAAAGCAAGTAACTAATGTCTTTGTTATTAAGTCCTGTGTTCATTCTCAAACAGCACAGGTTAGGTCTGAAAATTGGAGGAAATTAGAGTCATCATGAAACCTTTGAAATGAAAACAAATGATTGTGCTTTCAAAATCTACTATAAAATATGTAGTAGTGCTCAAACTATTGGATAAAAAGAATGACATGTTGATCAGTCAGTTGAATCAACTGGCAAGAATTTTGATCACTGAGTTGAGTTCTGAGAAACTTTTCAATGATTTCCACTTAATTTGATTCACTAATGCCAGGATCACCATGTCAGATTAAACACTCACAGAGGCAACACTACAAGTATGACCCCAACCAATCATCGACCACCCTGTGCTAGCTCATAGGTCATCAGGGAGACCTAACAAGAAACTGTCACTGCTACTGAAGCGCTGTGTGTGATGCAGATCACTACTTTTGCACATTTCTTGTCTAAATTCTCATTTTCTAAAATGGAAATGATAAAAATACAACACTATTACAAAGGTGCAGTTTGGTATCAACCCCGATTGTCCTTGCTAAAACTACAGAGCTTGCTGTTCTCTTGGAGCAAAGGACAGTAACACTTACGTACTATGAAATGACAGAATGCATTATTTTAAAGGTTAGACATCAAAGGCAAATAGACGGTGATGATACTATATTTTTTGCTTTGTTAAATATCCAAACGTCTTAGCAAAGGTTACTTTCATTTGCCCTTCTCCTGCAGGAAAAGGCTAACTCAGAGGGTGGCTGCTCTGTAAGTAGTGTCATTGCCTGTAATGTCAGATGTGCACTGGCAAAATCCTCCATTTGGTAATTCTTAATGCTGTGTTTATGTGCAGCACAGTTCCCTGGAGACGCTGCTCTGCTGGCATGAGCTTCCATTACAGTCAGCCCCCAGAGACCATCAGCATCCCCACAACACAACATGGGTCATCGTGTCCTGGAACATTCTGCATGCTTTGTGCCAGTCATGTTAGAGCGACAGCAGAGGGCTCTAGTGGAGCCTTAAAGTGAAATTCCGGCGTAAGTGTAAACCATGGTCAAACACACCATAACACCGAGTTAGACCCCCCCTCGAGAGATCAATTTGCCCGACCGCTACATTCACGAGATCCACCAACTTCAGCAAATACCGCAATATCGCCACACACGGCGCTGTCCGGATCCACTGTCTGACCGCAACCAAAACGCCACCATTTGCCCAAAATAATGCTCAGAACTGCACCAAATGTCATCAATAGTACACACAGGGTCCCAGCACGTAGTACGAGTTGTCAAACATCTGCTAGCTTTGCCTGTTTTCTTTAGCAAGGAGATGCAACTCAACTCACCTACTTCTCCTCCGGGAGCCGCTCGTTGGTGAGGAAGCCCTGACGAGTCGATCACCGAGTGCACCGGAGTTCCGCAGCTCAATCAACAATTACCTCATGGAAATACAATCAGAGTTTTTTTTTTTTATCTTGCATATCACTTTATAACTATTATTATCGAGTGCTGGCCACGATATAGGCGCAAATGAGCATTTTTAAGAGCTGCGGAACTCCGGTGCACTCGGTGATCGACTCGTCAGGGCTTCCTCACCAACGAGCGGCTCCCGGAGGAGAAGTAGGTGAGTTGAGTTGCATCTCCTTGCTAAAGAAAACAGGCAAAGCTAGCAGATGTTTGACAACTCGTACTACGTGCTGGGACCCTGTGTGTACTATTGATGACATTTGGTGCAGTTCTGAGCATTATTTTTGGGCAAATGGTGGCGTTTTGGTTGCGGTCAGACAGTGGATCCGGACAGCGCCGTGTGTGGCGATATTGCGGTATTTGCTGAAGTTGGTGGATCTCGTGAATGTAGCGGTCGGGCAAATTGATCTCTCGAGGGGGGGTCTAACTCGGTGTTACGGTGTGTTTGACCATGGTTTACACTTACGCCGGAATTTCACTTTAACCTTGCATATTGACCCCTGCTGGGCCACGCTGGAGAGGCCAGTGTGGCTGCTCATGCATGTGCTGAACTGGTGACACGCTGAGAGGAGAGGAGAGGAGAGGAGAGGAGAGGAGAGGAGAGGAGAGGAGAGGAGAGGAGAGGAAGAGAGGAGGAGAGGAGAGGAGAGGAGAGGAGGAAAAGGAAGAGGAGGAAAAGGAAGAGGAGGAAGAGAAGGAAAATGAAGAGGATGAGGAGGACAGGGGAGGAGAGGAGAGGAGAGGAGAGGAGAGGAGAGGAGGAGAGGAAGAGACGAGTAGAGGAGGGGAGAGGAGAGGAGAGGAGAGGAGAGGAGAGGAGAGGAGAGGAGAGGAGAGGAGAGGAGAGGAGAGGAGAGGAGAGGAGAGGAGAGGAGAGGAAGAGGAGAGGAGAGGAGAGGACAGGAGAGGAGAGGAGAGGAGAGGAGAGGAGAGGAGAGGAAGGAGAAGAGAGGAGAGGAGAGGAGAGGAAAGGAGGAGAGGAGAGGAGAGGAGAGGAGAGGAGAGGAGAGGAGAGGAGAGGAGAGGAGAGGAGAGGAGAGGAGAGGAGAGGAGAGGAGAGGAGAGGAGAGGAGGAAAAGGAAGAGGAGGACAGGAGAGGAGAGGAGAGGAGAGGAGAGGAGAGGAGAGGAGAGGAGAGGAGACTTCTCTTCTGATGTTTTCTTGCCAGGGAGGTTTACATGTCTAGCAGCATGTTTGGCCTTATTTCAAAGAAGAGCAATAATTATCCTATGACTTAATGAACTAGAATTACCATTTTGTGGGTGTATGCCTCTGCCAGGCAGTCAGGCTGCAGGAAATTTGCACTGAACCTTCTTTTTTTTGTCCCTGAGTTACAGCGATGATGAATAATGGGCAACAATATACTTTTTGTGTTTGTGTTAACCTTTGACCTGTCAGAGATAAAATGTCATCACTTCATCGTTTCATCCTATTTGACATTTGTGTGAAATCTTGTCAGTGACACATCAATTGTGAGCAAAAGTGTTTTTGTGACATTGACCTTTGACCTGCAGAGTCATTTCATCCTTCAGTTAAAGGTTAATGTCTGTCCCTCCCTTATGGTGTTACTGAGGGAATGGCTAGAAGGAAACATTTCCATCAGTGCTCTAGTTGCATTGAGGGTAATGTAGGCAATGTTGACAAGGAAGCTGAATGTGTAGAATAATCAGGATGATATCTCTGATTTGATTTTGAATCCCTTTTTACTGTTTTTCTATCATTTGAAAGAAGATCATTGTTTTTCTCTCAGTATTTCTAACATATGGTCAACAAATCTCAGTTATATCATCTTCATGTGCGGTTCCCACAGTTAGAGAAAGTCTTTCTGGTTGTCCTTGACCATCACAGTCCAAAAGTTCCTTTATCCACACTCTTCTCTTCCATCCTCACAGTGGCTCTCAGCCCTGGTCTGACTGATTCCTACTGAAGGTTTAAATCTTTATTACTGAGCCATATGAAAAAAAGAGTGCAGTCATTTCCTCAAACATCTGGGGACTGTAGTTTTTAACAAATGTTTGTAAAACAGGAGTAAATATTGCATCTGTTGAGGATTGTTTTCCCAGCTGTGGATTAATGCACATTTGTTGCTTTACTGAGTATTTGTGCCAGCGGGACAGTGTGTGTGTGTGTGTGTGGGGGATCTGCTCAAAATAAACTACAGTGCCTATGTTCATGTTAATGAAGTAACATGTCACCCAGGGCAACGCTGTTGCTCAGTGATGTGTTTTTAATAGTTTTTGAGCAACACTAGTTCTATGGCACACAGGAAAACTGGATTTGTTAACAATAACGCCAAGGTAGTACCAGACCTATCTTTTGCATGTTGTGACAGTCTCAGCTGTTAACAGATGTGACATGAATGCAGATCGTGGCGAATGCAAACTTACACACAGAACATGTAGGGCCACGGCTCCCTCTGTTCGCTCCTTGTGTGTGAACAAGTCTGTAGGGAACTCGTGCAGAGCTGGAGGAGACAAAAAAAAAACATGGGGTTAGAATAGTTCATATACAGCACGTGAGTTTGTGTGAATGTATGTGTGTTTGAGCAGCGCGGGGCACAGGGAACGTATTTCAAAACGCCCCGAAGAGAGGTCGACCCCATGAGCACAGAAACCCATTGAACTCATGTGTACTGACAAGGAGCCTTGTCCAGAGAGTACCTAGCCCAAGTATGTGACAGTCTAACTGTGCCCTTCCAAGGACTGTGTGCGATTCCTCCGAGAGCAACCAGAGAATAGGGAAATGGAAAAAGTGAGCGTTAGGAGGACAAAGTGAGGGCAAAGAGGAGAGAGAGCACAGTAAAAATAGAGCGAGGGATATTTAGGGTACGTAGGATGGGAAGTAGGATGAGAGCAAAGAAGAGAAGAGAAAAGGTGGTGGGAGTTTAACCGCTATTTGCAAACTCCTCTCTCTCTCTCTCTCTCTCTCGCTCTCTCTCTCTCTCTCTCTCCTTTGCAGGGGAATGTGAAAACAATTGAGCAAGAGAGCGCGGCCGAGTGCGAGCGAAAGATGGGAGAGCAAAACCGAGGGAAAAGTGGAAAGTTGGCAAGACGGAGAGAGTGTGAAGAAAAACAGAAAGAGGTGAAAAAGTAGGGGCGGATGTGAGGGTGAGGGGTGAGGAGGGGGGGGTGGGGGGGCTGTGGAGTTATTTTACCCCCTCTGACTGGCTTTGGACAGCCCTGTCCTGCCCCGTGCCCACAGCCTGGCGCTGAGGAACCTTTGACTCTCTGGTTCCTCAGGCGTCACGTCGTCCCCCCCCCCTCCCTGTCATCGCCTCCTCCGACACGAACCAGCCCCCCCCCCCCCCCCACAGGCCGCTGCTAACATCTGTTTCATATTTCAGCACCTACAATGCTCTCAAAGCCGACAGTTGGGCTAATGCTAATGATTAATAACATGTGGCGCAACAAATAGAAGATGCTGGTGTACTGTATGTTTGGTTCTCCTTTGCACTGCATATTTAATACATATTTATTGATTTTACTATTATAATAACTGCTCTTTTTGCACTTTTCTGATTTTCATACTTTGGATATATTTCTATACATAAACTGTACTGTGCAAAAGTTTTAGGCAGGTGTCAAAAAAATGCTGTTAAGTCAGAATGCTTATCCATCATGCAATATCATGCAATACCATCAGTGAGGCGTCTGATTGGACCCAAATTTATTCACAACAACCCCAAACATTCAGCCAGTGTCATTTAAAACTACCACCAGCATAAAGAAGAACAACAAGTCCTGGAAGTGATGGTGTGGCCACATCCTCCAGATTACATGTAGAGACAGAATGATCTGAGGAGCTCCAAGATATTTGGAAAAATCCATCTGCCCAGGTCCTTCAAAACCTGTGTGCAGGTGTACCTACCTAGAAGAATTGATGCTGTTTTGAAGGCAAAGGGTTGTCACACCAAATAAAGATTTGATTTAGGATTCTTGTCTCTTTATTCACTGCATTTTGTTAATTGATGAAAAAAAAATGAACACTTCCATCTTTGAAAGCATTCAGCTTTTTTTCCACACCTGCCTAAAACCTTTGCACAGTACTGTACATTTATTTTATATTTCATGCACTCGGTACAGTGGCTGCTATAAGAAATTGCTGCGAAACAAAGTTTTGTTGTATGGTGTGCAATGGCAATAAAGCTTCTAAGCTTCTTCTTCTACTTGTGACATCGTTTTAACCAGGAGGATCTCAACACAGCTAAATAATAGAAAATTAAATAATGAAGCAAATGAAATAGTGATGATCCCAGGGAATGTCTGTGACAGCATGTGGTGTGTTAAAATGCTGAAAGCGCAGGCCCTGATCTGTGAGATTCAAATAATGTAGTTTAACTGTGAAGGCAAGTACAAATCATTATCAACACAGTTTGGCACAAGTCAACTTTTTCAGTGTGATGATGTCAGTGAATGAAGCAAAGCAGTGTTGACCTATATTCTAATGCCAACATGCTAACATATCCACCATGACAGTGCCAAGAGGCAGATGTTTTGCAGATACAGTTACTGTGTTCATTATTTTCTCTCAGTGATAAGGTCACATGACTGACACAGCACCACAAAGAGCCAGCTGATCTCCTAACAAGCATACTAGCACCACTACCACTACTACTACTACTACTACTACTACTACTACACAGATAACTGAACAGATCACAGTGACGTGTGTTTACAGGTGAACATGTGGACACATTTCGTTGGAATGTTGTTGTTTTTATGTGGCACAGTGTTGCAGTGTTGAGCACTGTTGCCTCATAGCAAGAAGGTTCTGTTGAACCCTGGGCCTGGACTCTGTATCCTCTCCATGTGCCTGTGTGGGTTCTCTCTGGGTTCCACCCACAGTCCAAACACATGCACTTTGGGTTAAAGGGATAGTTCACCCAAAATTGAAATTTCACTCATTATCTACTCACCCTCATGTGGACTAAGGGCTGGGAGAAGTTTCAGAGTTATCCGTGCCTTCTCTGAGTTACAGGGGGTCTCGGCGTAGCAGTGCATGTCCATATAACGGTTGCAAATGGATACCAACTGTCTTCGTAACAAAAAGACACACCAAAAAACATCCAAATACCTCCATGCTGCTCATATGTAATGTCTGTCTTGTATTGAAGCCCCGAAATGCGAAACTGTCCCGAAAAAAATTAAATAAGTCTATATTTCAAGCTTGTTTTGCAGCGGAAGCTCCTCTTCCCGGTTCGTCAAATTTGGACCGGGAACTGGGAAGAGGAGCTTCCGCTACAAACAAGCTTGAAAAATAGACTTATTCAATTTTTTTGAGTAGATAATGAGTGAAATTTCAATTTTGGGTGAACTATCCCTTTAAATGGTGAAGTGCCCATATGTGTGAATGTGAGGTTTGTCTCACTGGCGACCTGTTCTGTATCTAGCCCACCCTCGCCCTATGTCAGGTGCGACCCATGTGTTCTAAACTAGGGATACACCAATCTGACATTTAGATTGAATATCAGCCCAGATGTTGACCAGATAGATCAGGTATTGGATAATGGGGTCTTCTGTTTGTGAGGCTATGACATCATGTGTCAGCAGTAGACCACAAACACAGAGCTACGACATTTTACAAAGTTGGGAAAGTAATGTTAAAGTCAAGCCTGATGCCTTCACTGACCTGTATAAATTCAACAGTGTCATCAGGTCGGTATCGAGTATCTGCTGATACGCTAAGTCAAGGACGGAAGAAGCCAGATCGGTGCATCCCTGCCCAACCCACAGTGATGGATAATGTGATCACAATCACAATTGATCATGTCTGCAGCAGTTCTACATACAGTAGAGATACTTCAGTGTGTACCAGCTGACAGACCCCAGACCATACACCACCATCAGGTCTAAACCTCCAGTATCTTGGCAGTTATGAGAGACGCAATTATGTTTTGAAGTAATGGTCGAAGTTCAACCTTTAAAACTTTAGAGCAGTGGTTCCCAACCTTTTTTGGCTCGTGACCCCATTTTGACATCAGAAATTTCTGGCAACCCCTATCACGTGTAGTCACATTGATTGTGGCCGTCAATCAAGATGCTAGTGTTGTGACGTTCACGAACGAACCGATTCTATTGAATGGCTCGTTAACATGAACGATGGGAACCGAGTCACAGCTGGGAACCGTTCTTCTTTTTTTTTTTTTTTACATCTCTGTGTGTTCATAACAGTCAATTGAAGCTGCTCCATTGGCTACGTAAGTGGCGTGCAAACTCAGATATTAGTGGGATATCTAATTTTGTATTATTTTGTTCCAAATCTCACCCCATTATTTCCAAGATAAAATGAGTTACCACCAGGCTGGCTTCCTAAAACTTAATAAATATAAAAAAAATCAGTCAAATGAGCCAGTTTTTTGAACGGCTCTTTGAAAGGAACGGCTCAACAAGATCCGGCTCCCCTCAAAGAGCCATAAATCCCATCTCTACAAGATGCGCCAGCTCAGATATTTCTATAACTCAATCTATATTTGAGGAAGTGAAAGTATAGAATACAGTTGTTTAGGATTATGTGTGGTGTTTTAAATCATAATTCTAAAAAGAATAATAATTAGTTAAAAAAATATTTTTATCAGTCTTTTTTTTTTTTTTTAGCAATTATTAGACATTTCAGGCGACCCCATTTGAATTCCAGGCGACCCCACATGGGGTCCCAACCCCAAGGTTGAAAACCACTGCTTTAGAGTAAAATCAGATTTAAAAGCTGAAATCAGAACCATCTAGATGACACATTGTAGTATGGATCTTCTGGAGTGTAGGATACTCTCTGCAATGCATCATAGTCACTGCAGAGGCAGGTAGGCTGACCGTGACTGGTAATGAGAAGAATGAATGAATAAATTCATTTGTGAGATAGGAATGGTTTATCATTCCACCTACTCTTGGTCTTATGTCAGTCTCTCAGGTCCTTCAAAACACACTGCAGAGAAAAATATAAGTAGAAAGAATAGATGACTACCTTCCAGTGTTTTCTCCCACTCTCCCCCTTTTTCCTACTCTGCTGACCTATTTGCATCCACAGTATCTTGCTGTGTTTGAGTGGCTGCAGTCCTCCTCTGCACTGTTCCTCTGCTATAACTTTTTAAGCTTAACACAATGAAGAACAGCCTGTAAAAAGCCACGGAGCAGCAGAGCAGACTGCCATCTCACAGCGACAGCTGGATGTGTTTAATATTTACTGTTACAAGCCAGTGTTAGCTAACTCAAAGCCAGTCCAGCCAAAATGCCAAGCTAGTGTGTGAAGTCAAACAACAAACAGCTCTCATGATAGGAATTAAAAGACAACACTCCTGTCTGAAGTAAAAAATGTCATTAAAAAATCACCAGAGGAGGTGATGATTTATAAGACAAGACAAAAACATAATGATCAGAACGGCGCTGACTCTCCTGAAGTCTTCAAAGAGCCTGCAGATAAAACCCACACCACTAATTACTGTTCCAAGAAGCATGAAGCTCAATTTCCCACGAGAGGTAAGTACATGTGCGCATGTGATGCAGAACCACACACTCCCACAAGAAACCCACTGAACCTTTATGTAAACAAGGTGTTTAATGCACATGAACACTGAGAGGTTCCACCTCACAGCACCAAGCTCTGTCTGAGCCTGAGACACACTCACCATGTCACACCGCTCAACAGATACAATTAAAGGATCCTTCCCACTTTATTTGGGCCTCTGTTTTGTAGTTTAAGCCACTTGTGATGATCATAGTAATTACCAACACCCCTGGGTTTAGCCCACTGTAGCATCTGAAACTTTGTCCTTCCTTTTATTGGAGTTGAAGAAGTTTACACTTACACAGAGATACTTCAGTGTGTACCAACTGACAAGATTACAGACCATCCCTAGAGACATACAGCACCAGGTCTAAACTTCCAGTTTCCTTTCCTTCTTTTCTTCCTAGTTTAGTTTGGTGTATTGTTTGTTGTTGCTTTATTAACACATGACCCAGTTGGCTTGCTTGATTCAGGATAACTGTCTTTGTTAAATACTTATGCAGGTATTTGTATATTTATATGTATATAAATGTGTTCAGGTTGAGCATATATGAACTTTTAAAAATGGTAATAGTGTAACTGTGGACCCCAGGAAGAATAGTCACTGCTGAGACAGTGACTAATGGGGTCTATAATAAACTAATCGCTTTTCAAAACGGTGCATATAGTATGAAATATTAAAGCAGAAGTAAGCGGAATGTCTGTGTTGATATAAGTCTTAAATAGTTATATCTTCCGACAGCAATCACTTACATAGAGTGTTTGGTCTGATACACGAGTCTGTCAGTCACTCTGCTCTGCTGTAAGCCGAGGAGAAAACTTTCCTTGTATCCTACAACCTCTATCCAATGAGGAGAGAGAACGGCATAAAGGGGCAGTCCTCTCTGTGTTTGCACTCCAAGGGGGCAGTTGCATAGACTGAGGACGATGCGCGTGCATGTGGTGACGTAGGGACGAGGGCGGGGACTGCTAACTCCATCCCCTGACAGGAAGTTAGCCAAAAGGGCCGGATCGCTTACTTCTGCTTTAATACAAAGAAATACACTGATAAAATCAAAGGAACAGTCCATACATAAATACAAAAATACTTATTCTAAACTATACTTTAACTTAAATGATTTTACTCATCATGTATAAGTTAACCTGATAAAGCTTGAAGACCTTCCACATGGTTAAATGATATTAATAATATCAAAGATAATAGTTCCCAGAAACGTTACAAAGCTCAAGAATCAATCAAATTAAAGACCCTGTTTCAGAAATGTGGTAAATCTGCTACTGGTATCATTGTAAAGTGTAAATGTGCCATTTTACTGTAAAACACACAGCCTGGCAGTAATAAGTGCTGTGAGTCTGTTTCTGCACTCACCATCAGCACCAAACACTGAGAGTTGTGTTGCATCATGATGATAATGGTAGATGCAGGCAGCAGGTACACTGGTATCAGTAAAGGTTGTGTATAGTGGATTAGCAGTCAATGGAGCCGCAGCTCTCAGTGATGTCCATGTGGAGCTGGAGACGTGTTTTGTAGAGATTTGTAGTTTTAAGTGTAAATCCCTGTAATTAGCCGAGTTAAGACTCCACTGAGCCTAATGTGGTCATGCATACTGCAAACCCTCTAACCTCCCTCCTCTTTAATCCCTCCATCATGTACAGACAGTTAACTGAGCGCACGTTCTCCCCGTCAGGTCTCACTTTGTCTTCACACATTGACACAGTTAGAAACAGGGGCTCTTGGGAGCTCTCTGTTCACGCTGGAGCTCTGGTCACTGAGCAGCCACACCGTCCTGACTGAAGGTTAAACAGCTCGCTCACACACACACACACACACACACACACACTGAGCACTTTCTAAGAGGGGGTACAGCCTTTCACACACACACACAGCTTTTCTTAGCAGCGCGATGACGCAAGGCGGCAGCGGTCACCTCTATTTCATCTTCTCTTGGAAGCTTGTACACAGCAAACTTTAAACTATATTCACCCTTGACAAACCAGTTAGACGCTCAGCACTGATTTGCCAAAGCTGTGTCCGTCCTGGTGCAATGTGTCTCTCTATTCATGAACATTATGGAAATGAGAGGGAGAGAGAGAGAGAGTCTGGAAGAAAACAACAGAAAGCACAGGAGGTCAGTTTTGATATGAGTCAGAGGCTGAGTGGTCATGACTGTCCCCAGAACAGTTTGGGAATGGAAACAACTCTTCTTTTAAGTGATTTTCCAGTGCTGATACTGATTGGTAATGTCACTGGAAAACATAAGTTGCCACTGAAATGCTACAAGATAGATAGATAGATAGATAGATAGATAGATAGATAGATAGATAGATAGATAGATAGATAGATAGATAGATAGATAGATAGATAGATAGATAGATAGATAGATAGATAGATAGATAGATAGATAGATAGATAGATAGATAGTACTTTAAAATAACAAGTTAAAGCCTAAAGTCTGTGGTGCTGCCAGCCATGGGACTGGAAACTACTGGTTGGCCCAATACGACCACTATGCACATGCCCACAAAATAATGGAGACCCGTTCCCACATGTCATATAGTATCCACTGCGTCAATAATTTAGCCTAGTGTGAGTTATTAACAAGACGAAGCAGAGTTATCCCTCAGGGTATGAGAAAAGAAGGAAAAATGAGAATGAACTGTGGGAACATCAGTCAGGTAAACATGTGTTTGATCCTCTCCAGGTTTAAAACAATAAGACAGGAGTGGGAGAGATTACTACTGAGCTGACAGGACAGTGAACCCAGTGTATCTGTATCTGTATCTGCATCTTGCTTCTATAATTTTACCACTGAACTTGAACAAAATGGAAAGTAATGGATGAATATTGAATAAAGATTGAATTTTGTTTGCTGGTGTTTGCTTGGAAAGCCCACAGGCAAATTAAATTAAAATCACCAAATATTATGACAATGGTGCTTTAAATCACTGCCTAGCTACATGAAAGTAAAACAAGTGCAGCCAATTTGATGGAGCTGAATAAATAGCAGCCTCCTGTTATCTGTCATTTACAGGTGCTGCTATTTGCTACTAGAGATGCTGGACCATCGACCAGTACTGTACAGACTCTAGCAAGTTAGACCAACAGGTGGCGCAATCTGTTTAAAGGGCAGAGGAGTGGGAGCCCTGGGGTGACAGGTGTCAGGATTTTGCCTAGGGCCCCATGGAGGTCCAAACTGTCTCTGACTGAAAACCTACAGGCCTCATGAAATGAAAATGTATTTCCCAGCTTTTATCCTATAGCCCCTGTCAGTTGTTCATTTGTCAC
This sequence comes from Trachurus japonicus, assembly GCF_045865225.1. NCBI lineage: Eukaryota > Metazoa > Chordata > Actinopteri > Carangiformes > Carangidae > Trachurus > Trachurus japonicus. The sequence goes on along the minus strand of NC_140907.1, from coordinate 1,672,696 downwards.
TTTATATTTGCCAAATTCATTCAAATATTATCTGATTTAAAAAAAAAAAATCAAAATCAATTCATGTTCTCATTTCCAGTTCAAAAATTTGATGACTCCTTCTGCTCTCAAGGTTTTCCTAATCGTTTCACAAAATTTGTATGTCCCTTTCCCAAACTACAAATTCAGGTATTACAGTCACAGCCTGGGTATGTGTCTGAGGCTCAAGGCTCAAACATGTATGTGTTCACATTCCACAAATGTTTTCCCCTCCTGCCTCAGGTCATACACAAAAGAGTGCAGTTAGCAACAATTCCATCATCAGTGGATAATATTCATTCAGTGCTGCTGTAGACAGCGATCAGTATCCATGAACAGTCCCTCCTTTGCTACGTGTTTTAAGCAGGAACACGTAATCATGCGAAACTGAATGATGCTCTGACAGCCTTTAATGGGATGTTGTCAAAAAGCAGATTGACAGGCCAGAGTGTGTCCTGAATAAAATCATTTTTCACCAAAAATATAAACAAAAACAGACAAATTCAGCCTCACAGTGAACAGCCAGCTGCTTCCTGCCGACCACTGAATGACCTTTACCCTTCTCCCCCTACACTTACCTGGACAACACCACCTACTCAAGTAAGTAGAGCCCTGCACTGCACTCTTTTGTTAAACCACCTGCCAATATGAAAGATGTGTTTTTGGTTTAAACTTAAACCACTCCCGCGTCCTGCCACAAACATGGACAACATAAATAAAAAGATTAGAGACGGCGAACAGACAAAGGACAACAACAGGGGAGAGACTCAGTACTACTTGGGAACTCATCACAACCATTGAAGACGAGCCGACCGAGTTTGTTCGTGTGCTGTTGCAGCTGCATCAGCTCAGTCACTTCAATAATTCCCTATTTAACTTAAAGGGATATTTCAACATTTTGGGATATCACCCATTGCCATAATCCCCACATAGTCTTAGGGATAGGTTCATTACCTTCAATTGTCTGTGCAAGCTGTGTTTAGAACGCCACAGAGGCTCACGGTATTTCTGGGCTTTCCATCAAAGCTCATGAAATACACAATCCAACAACTCCAAAACACTCTCGACGACAAAGTTGTGACCTGCACATTCACCACGCTATGACACAATAATGGAACGTTACGAGAAGGAGTTGTTTTCGAGGCAAATTATGAGTTTTGAGGGGAAGCCTGGAAATACCATGAGCCTCCATAGCATTAGCTGAGCAGCTCGCATCTCTGCCCCGCCGATCTAAAAACAGCTTGCACCGACAATTAAAGGTAACAAACCTACCCCTATGACTATAGGGATTATGGCAATGGAAGCAGCATACCCCACATGTACAGGAAACAATGGCTAACAATCCTTTAGCTAACGAAAATAAAATCCTTATTAGTACAATCGTGCTGTCCAATCACATAATATCAGCATTTGGCTTGTCTGATTAACTGAAAACATCTACACCCACATCACTTGTGTTTTAAAATGTAGATGCAAGGAGTTAGCTTGTCCTGTGTGTAATGTTGTGTTAGTGTAAATGTTATGCACCACTTTCCAGAAGTTATACCCACTTAAACCAGGTTACATATGTTTAATGTGCAGACTGGAGGTGAAAAGGAGCCATAATGTAAAGTAGTATTCTTGGATTGAATAGTTTGTTCACTGTTTTTACTGATGCAGGGATCTTCTGAAGTACAGTAACCTTGCATCAAGGACGATATGACTATATAATCCATCCTAAAGCATGAAAGGTCACTTCCCAAATGTTTCTGCCCCTCACAACTACAACACTCACTTCTCTTCTTATGCAACTGCTGCATTTATGGATCGCTGGCCACCACCACTGTTTCAGTCCGGTGGGAAATACTGCAAGCACACACTGAAATCGACATGCAGGTAAAGACACACAGACCAACTACTTTCTGGGTTGTTCTCACACAGGTATTGATGTTTGATAAATATTCGATCACAACTGCAAGTTTGCCCAAATTTGAGCAGATGAAATGTGCACGTGTCACACGCTCAAAGAAATGCACTCCAGTTTGACTTGTTTCATCAATATCAGCACTCCTGCCTGAGTAGACCTGTAAAGTGTGCTCAACTGTATCCGTCTGAACACAAACTCCATAGCAACAGAGTGAATGTCTCCTTGAGGCAGAGTGTGTTTAAGTGGCAGAAGGAGAGGTGGGCACAAATAATAGACTGCTAGCCTTAACCTGCTACTGCTGCCGCTGCTCTTGCCATTAGCGATGACGTTTGATGTGCTACATGCAGCGCGCGGGCTGAGATGCAGTGCATTATGCATGATGTTTGAGGATTGGGGGGAAAAAAAAGTACATGTGCCCTGGTGTATGATGGCAATGGTGTGTTGGGGGATGTGGACAGATTCAGATGGAGATACAGGTAGGAGAAAACTTCCAGTGTGGAAGATGTTTCCTCAGCTCGACAGCTTTGTCAATAATCTTCCTTCAACAGTCGGAGCAGAACACAGGGAAACTGAACTAGGGCTGCAACTAACCATTATTTTCATTATCAATTAATCTGTCGATTATGTGATTAAAGCAGATGTAAGCGATATTTTTGTGTTAATATAAGTCTTAAATAGTTATATCTTCCGACAGCAATCACTTAGAGTGTTTGGACCGAAACACGGGTCTCTCAGTCACTCTGCTCTGCTCTGAGCCGAGGAGAAAACTTTTCTCGTATCCTACAAGTTTTATCCAATGAGGAGAGAGAACGGCATGAAGGGCTGTGTGTGCAGCCAAGGGATGCGTGTGAATGTGGTGACGTAGGGACGAGGACCAATAGATCCATGATGAGGGCGGGGGCTGCTAACTCCATCGGCTGACAAGACGTTATGGTGCGTTCAAGGCAACCCGTAACTCGTGTTTTTCCGACCTGTGAAGTCATACCAGTTCGATCTGGTACGAGTTCATGGGTCGTAAGTTACGAGTGGCCGTTATAGTGACTTTCACAGGTAAAACAGGTCGGAAAAACACGAGTGGGTTGCCTGGAACGCTACAAAGTCGTAAGTCGTGACTTGAAGCTGTAATTTACGGTTTCAAAAGCCTGCCTGGAACGCAGCATTAGCCAAAACGACCGGATCGCTTACTTCTGCTTTAATTGATATTGAAAAATGTCAATCAGTGTTTCCCAAACCACAAGATGATGTCCTCAAATGTCTTGTTTTAATAATAATAATGGATTACATTTATATAGCAGAATTTGTGTGGTTAGACGATGCTGAGAAGCTAAAACATCTTTTTCAGTTGAATATATTTGCATTTTCTTTATTTCTTGAAAAGGCTTGGGCAATGAGATGAAGAGCGATATATCGTTGAGTACTGAAAGTAATCTTAAATTGTTTATTTATGTGTCACACTGTGTGGCAGGTAATACCAACAGGAAGGACTGTCTAGTCTTTTTTCTTGTATTTGTCATTAAATGTGTCTTGTAATCCCATATGGGATGGGCCACAGTGGTGGCATGACACGAAAATAAAAAAAATCATTCAACCCTCTGATTATTGGACGACCCGCTCTACTGCCTGAGCCACTGCCGCCCACAGTGGCTTTGTCCACAAACCAAAAGAGTGACTCAGTTTATTGTCATAAAGGAACAAAGAAACCAGAAATATTCACATTTTAAGAAGCTGAAATCAGAGAATTTTGACTTTTTTCTAAACCCCCCCTCCCCCCAAAAAACCCAAACCTATTATTAACCGTAACTGATTACTGTGGCTCTAAACTGAACTATTCTGAGTGTGAGAGAGGAAGAAGGAGAAACAGTCATGTAGTTGGCCTGATAATTAGTGCAGTTGTAAGTGAGGTCACTGGGATGAACCCTTAACAGCTGCTGATGGTGCTCTGGCCTGAACTACCCCTGCTGGCTGTAGTACACGCACACACACACACACACACACGACACGCGCAATAACACTGAACACAGATGGAGTAAAGAAGCCAAGTGCAAAGAAGCACATACACACACACACATGGCCAGTGAGATTTCCATTGTTTCCCTCTCTGCTTTCATCCTGTTCCCCCTGGTCTTCTTCACTATGCACAATCAGTGGCAGTCAATGTATCAATCAGCAATCAGGCTTCAGCTTGCTGGGGGACACATTCTGCTTCTGACTGCTTCATTTTCCTGTTGGAACCGACTCCCCGGCTGCTCGTCCACCTGCCTGCATTGTCCTGTTCCAGTTTAATCTACCAGGCAATTTGTAAGAAGCTGCCATGAACTGGTTTTCTGGGTTTCTTTTGTGTCACCTCAGCGGTCAGCGTGTGTGTTTAATATGTGTACTAGTGTATCAGGAAACACTTGTTTAAGAGAGGGTATCAAGTTTTTCTCTCTGTTTTTTTTGTGTTAATCTGGATGGGAGGATGAGGGCTACAATTTGTGTAAATGACGAGCCTTTACATTTGTATTCACATCCCTAATGATTGTATTTGGAAAATGTTGGTTCAATAAAGAGTGTATCAATAGGGTGTCTTTGTTGCAGGTCCCCACTTGGCTTGATAATACTATGATGACTGTAAGCATAATACTCCCAATCATGGTTTTTAAAAAAAAATCCAATGTAGCTCAAAAGGGAATTTCCTCAGGACAGCTACTACAGAAACTACAGAAATTACTGGATGCAATGTAAATTCTAAAAGTGTCAGCTCTGTTTCCATCTACACGCTTTTATGCTCATTAAGTTATATCAAATTAAAAATACCTCATGGAAACAGTAACATTTGATTAAATATTATGAATATCGATAAAAAGTTTGTTCTTGATCTCATCACATTTTCTCTTGATCAATAAAACGCTTACAATAAATGCTGATGGAAACACTTCTTTGATGGATAAATGTCAATTGTGATCATGTTTTATGTCAATTTCTCTACGTGTTTCTGGCTTTTCATAGACATGGTGGGAGTAAATAAAGCACATTTGGGTTTGGAATTCAGTGCAAAAATAAATGGAAACACCTCTAAATGCAAGAAATGTATTCGATACAGCAATTTGTTTTATTCACATTAATATTTTTAGCGATCTTTAGATCATTTGATTTACAAGTGGATGGAAACATAGCTTTTGTTGTCAAACCCTCCCTTTACCAGAGTGACTTCCTGCTGGCTACTTTCACACATAAAATCCAGATTTTCAAGGCTTTTTCAGTTCTGTGGCTGCAATGGATCAAATTCTGATAAGACAGTTCCCTACAAAGTGTTTGTGTCTCAGGAAAAAACGATTTCAATGCAACACAGAGCGCTATTGTGCAACAATGTGTACGGGAAGAAGCTGACCTGTTTGTTCTGTCCAGCCAGCAGTCCAAACAGAAAAGATCTTTACTATATCATAACAGAAAGAAAAAAGCTAATTTAATACTGGGATAACAGACTGTAATTTGTGGTGTGTTACATCAAAGAAAACAGACACAACACATGGAAAGACTCTACTGTTTAAAAGAATGATAAACATTTCAAGCACTTTCTTGTGCACAGCTGAATTGAATACTGAAGCTGTAATAAAGTGAACATCATCCTTCAGGAACTGTAGAGGTGATGTCCCCTTGTGAACACACATCCTACAGTGTGTGTGCTGCAGCTGCTCACCCACACACACACTCACCCGCTTTCCACTGACGAGGGAAGGCAAAAGGCTTCGCTGTGGTGTGATGATCCATGGTTACACATACTGTATGTGTACACAGCTACTTACTCATTCATCAGATGCAACTTACAGTACACAAGATGGAAGTACTGCGTCTATTCAATTAGGCAAAGTGAAAGGAGATCAGGTAAAGCAGTGCACAGTAAGAGCTAGTTAGTCCTTTCAGGGTGGTAGAGAGGTTGGAGAGGAGGTGCTCCATGAAGAGAGTAGCCTTCAAGAGCTTCTTGAAGACAGAGAGACGGCCCTGCTCATTCAGTAGCTCGCTCCATCATCTGGGAACCTCAGACTAGAGCAACCTGGACTGAGACGGTCTTGTATGCAGGGATGTTCTACAAACATACAATACAATACAATACAATACAATACAGTGGCCAAGAAGGAACGTAAGTCTGCAAAATTGAAGTTGTAAAGGAGACATATTCTGCCCCTTTTCCACAAATTAAAATCATTCTCAGGTGTCTTAAAGACATGTCTGTGACATGCTTTGGTCAAAATCCCCCAAGGATCAAACATCACAGCTCTTTTCATCCTCTCAAAACAGTCCTGTTCAGAACGGCTGGTTTCAGTGCCTGTCCCTTTAAATGCAACCACTGCTTGCCCCGCCCCACCGATTCTACTGGTACCTGGTAGGTCATTGGAAGATAACTGAGGGAACAGCTCATAAAACCACATGGATTTCAACCTAGGGAGCCTGAAAATTACCAATTTTTTTTGTCAATTCTCACATTTTGGGGGCTGAAAGGCAAGACACACTAATGTTAAAGAGCCTTCAAAAAGTGATAATATGTCAGCTTTAAAGTTCACTGCTCTTTATAAAACTTTGTTTACATTTGTGAAAAATGGTTGAAATTATTCTCCATAATCCTAAAAGGTTCAGATTTTGGTTAATTTATTAGTACCTGTAGGTACATTTGGTTTACAGTTAAAAAATGAGAAGGTGGCATCCAGTTCAAACACTTAATCTAACACAAAACACTGTCCACTCAAAAAAAAACTTAACTGGTGCAAAGGACATCCAAAATAAGGGCACAGTAATTGCCACTAGTGATGCTGCAACATCTTATATAGATGATGGCCGACGGGACAAAGCTACTTCTGTATTGTTTTATTCTACATTTACAAACTGTGAACCTCTGTCCAGATGAAAGAAGCTGAAATTCACTGGGATGGGAATCATTTATATGTATGAAGTTGGACAATGGCTCTAACCGTTTGGTGTACAGGACCTCCATGTTCAGCTGTGACTCACCAGTCACATTACTGGACCATTTAACAATCTGGTTTAAAGAATTTCTGCTCTTAACGGAGATGCTTCCAAACCATGACACCAGTGAAAAGGATCAAATTGACTCGATAAAAGCACGATAAAACAATCAAAATGAAGAGGAGGAAGTAGGAGAGCTGCACACTTGCATATGTTGGTGTTATGCTTGCTCTCGTCCTGGAACTCCCCTTTCCGTATCCACTGTACAAATCCCAACGGAAATCCACTCATCATCTTTACCCACCACTCCCTCCATCTTCCACATTTTATTTATAACCATCATAGAGCTGCGAATGAAAAGGCAGAGCAAGGCTTGTGATTCTTTGGGGATTTCCTGCAATCTCTGCTCTTTAAATATAAAATATAGAGCCTGCAGGAAGACCCCTGCCCGAGCTGCGGCGGCGCTTACGCAGAGCGAGGAGGCTCAAACCGCCGGCTACTGCATATTTTAGTTGTTACATCAGAAATAATCACAGGTAATGCCGTATCTGGATTCTCACTTCATCTCCCGGCCACGGAAAACACACCACACTCAGATGATGAAGCTGTCAAAGACAAATGAAGAGCAACACACCATCAGAGGTTCATGTGGTTATCCTTCTCACACAGGTCACACAGATAACCAGCTGCATGGATGCTGATGATTTCATTAAGGGGCTAGATGTGTTAATAAGCTAATGTAGTCACAGTTAATTATTCAGCGTGTTTTAAGTGGGTTGTCCTGTCTACTGAATTTGCTAATGCGAGTTGCTGCTGTTAATGTCTCTGTGCTGTTAATCACAAAGGTAATTTAAAATTGACAGGCAATTTATAACCACTATAATAAACCCTCAGATAAGGTTTAACTGTACAGAGGAGCAGGAAGCAGTTAGCGCTCTGTCCCCACATCTCACCCTGGATGGATGTTACCGGTGATGATGTCACTTCTCCCGCGTGCAAGAGCCCGGGAATCTTGCGTAACGCAAGGCTGTGTTTTGCTCCAAAGGAGGGTTTGGGCAGAGGGCATTTTTGTATGTTTGTGTGTGTGTGTGTGTGTGTGTGTGTGTGTGTGTATGTGATAGAGCAAGAGCGAAAGAGACAGCGAGGGAATGTGAGTGTGTGTGCATGCGTGCAAAATTCTGCCCTGCTCACTTCTCACTGATGATATAATACTTTCAGGCTGTTGTCATGGAAACGAACAGGCACTGCTGGCTGGATTTGGCATTGGGGGGTAAGATGATGAGGGGAGGGGGTTGTCTAACTGCATTTGGTTGTTTGGACGTCAGGCTCTTCTTTGCGAATGTGTGTGTGAGAGAGAAAGCAATATTTGTATTTGCGTGTGTGCGTGCGCATGTGTGTGTGTGTGTAAATAGACGATGTGGTCACAGCTGTTTTGCGGTTCTGATGACTAAACATATTATAAATGGCATACTATTTGGTACAAACTAGACCCTATGTAACATTTCACACTATGTTTTAGTACAACTACATCGTTACATGTTTTTCTGTTGCTGTTGTCAGACAATGGAGTGAATTTGAAGTAGTGACTGATTAACATTTCAAAGTTTTTGCTCTGCTGAAAAACTTTAATTTTAACCTGCAGTGATGTCAAACTCAATCACAAATTTTAAAACATTTCTGTATGTTGCAGGCCAAACAGTATTGACATTGAACAGACAGTAACTTTTGGCTCGTGACCCTATTTTGACATCACAAATTTCTGGCGACCCCGCAATCATGTGACTGCATGTGATCGTGGCCGTCAGTCAAGATGCGCCAGCTTAGATATTTTTATATGCAGAATTTTATTTGAACTCGATTTGTACTGTAGGTACATTGTGTAGGAATTACTCCTATCTAGCGTTGCGGTTGTAGATCGCAAGCAACTCAATCGTATTTTTCATGCTGCATTCACATGAAATTGGGCAGACGGCAGACAGGCGACAGCCGCTGCACGTAACGGCATAAACAAGCCTCTATGTAAACAAGTGGTCAGTCAGCACCAGGCAAAACAATACACGTGACAATATGTTGACTGGTTTGTTACCGACGGCCGTCTGCCCGACTGCAGGTGAATGCAGCATCAGTGTAATGCTCCATTCCTCCTCACGGCGGTGACTTTTCACAGACGCCACCTCGACCTGAGCCGACAGCTCCGGTGTCTCTGCTGAGTTTCCGTGGTTTCCTACCGTCACGCTGCCACTGAACGTAAAAACATGGCGACACCACATGGCAGCCAGCACCGAGTTTACCCGCTCCATGTAGAATGATATGAACGGCAAATTCAGAGCTGAAAGGAACACTTCAGTTTGTTGATGGGGGGGATTACTGATTAATGAAAAACATATTTTTGAACGAAATAATCAATTTTCGTGAATAGATAACAAGAGAAGTTACACAATGTCCCTTTAATCATAATTTTAAAAAGAATTAGTTAAAAAAAATATTTTTATTAGTAATTTTTTTTATCAATTACTAGACATTTCAGGCGACCTCATTTAAACTGCAGGCGACCCCAAGTGGGGTCCCGACCCCAAGGTTGAAAAACACTGACATTTATGTACTGTGGGCTGGAAGAGTTTGACATGTGTGTCCTAATAGAAACCGTTAGTGCCAATGCATTTAGACGGATCATTGACCAATAAGGATACTCTAACTAGGTTGCATGGCATTTTGCTGACCAATGGTGGCACCATCATCACTCAACTCTATCCCTCACCCTCAGTCATTCAGTCAGTAAGAGACGTTTGACAGTTTGGTGTCGGCCACACTGTTGTTGGACCAGGCTACAACTACTCAGAGGTAAAATGAAACCTTGGTAACAACAATACCCCGCTGCACAGGAACACGGCTCGCACAGTCGGCAAGTAGGTTTGATCAAAGTTGGACGAGGAGTCCATCTTTGAACTGTGATGGACAGGGTGGGGTTTGCTTTAAGATCTGTCAGTACCGTATGCCTGACTGCTTGTGTTTCTTGCCCCTCCTGACTTCTTTCTAGAGATGTTGTTGTTGTTCTCTCAGATCTCAGCAGTGAACAACGGACGCAAGAGAGAAAGAAAAGAAACAAGATTTAAGGGAGATCCTCACAGAAAGCTTTGTCTGACTTACAGCTTACAAAACAGATACATCAAACTGACTTCCCCCACAACCAACTGTTTCAAACCCACAGATCTGTTATTTACAGTACTGTACATGTTTTGAACTTATTAATAGTATCAAAACTGACTGATGACTATGACTGTGACTAGAGAACTCCAGTTTCACTGCGGGCATTCATCCTGCCCGCTACAGTGGACAGAACAAATAAAACACAGTCCATCAATAAAAACAGTGTTGATTACTTCTTGGACAATCCTCATGCAGTAGATTTCTGACCTCAGCCTGATGAAGAGACATGGGCCAGATGCTTTCCTTTCAGCACCTCCGCTGCTGCTGCACAACTGCGTCAGAACCACATTGTACAATGTACAAAGTACACAACCACAAGAATTTGTTCTGATCCATGTAGATGTTCTGATTACTGTATAGTTACTGCCTAAGTTAAAGGGATAGTTCACCCAAAATTCAAATTTCACTCATTATCTACTCACCCTCATGTCAACTAAGAGCTGTGAGAATTTTCAGAGCCCTCTGTGCCTTCTCGGAGTTATGGGGGGGGTCCGCGCAGCAGTATTTGTCCATATAATGGTTGTGAATGGATACCACTTTTCTTCGTCCAAAAAGACACACCAAAAAACATCCAAATACCTCCAAGACACACCAAAAAACATCCAAATACCTCCATACTGCTCGTCTGTAATGTCCCTCTTGTATTGAAGCTCCAACATGAGAAATTGTTCCAAAAAAAAATTAAATAAGTCTATGTTTTAAGCTTGTTTGTAGCGGAAGCTCCCAGTGTCTCAGTTCACTGCTCTTCCTGTGACCGGCGGAACAATTTCTCATGTCGGGGCTTCAATACAAGAGGGACATTACAGACGAGCACTATGGAGGTATTTGGATGTTTTTTGGTGTGTCTTTTTGGACGAAGAAAAGTGGTATCCATTGACAACCATTATATGGACAAATACTGCTGCGCGGACCCCCCCGTAACTCAGAGAAGGGAGGGAGGACTCTGAAAATTCTCACAGCTCTTAGTCGACATGAGGGTGAGTAGATAATGGGTGAACTATCCCTTTAAAACGGATGCCCATGAAGTCAGACGGTTATACAATTCATTTGCATGGCTAATAAAAACAAGAGTCAGACTGTAATTGTAACTGGAACCATTCTCTAATTTCCCAGGATGTTGTGCCGACGTGTATTACTCACTGTTATCAGACTGTCATCCAATGAGATCACACAGTCAAACAACACATAAGTATGGTATTATAGAATTTCCTGCAAAGTCACAAAGGGATGTGAACACTATGGATTTAGTTCCCTCTGCTCTCTCTTGCCAAACTGCCATCAGCTGGAAGCTTTCCAGCTGATTATGAATGCAATGATTCTGCATCTCACACTTCTAATTATGCACAGTGGGAAATGTTGTTTTTGTGTGTGTGTGCGTAGTTACTGTGTGGCTTCATTCTGTGAAAAAGAACATAAAAAAATATATCCTGAATGATGTGATAGCTGCTCCTTTAACAGCATCCAGATGTAATTACATGGTGGTGAAATTTTGTCTGGTGGCGAAGATGGAGGAGGATGATATTTAGACTTAAAAGGAAAAAGGAAGGAAGTGTTGTCAAGGGAGTGATCTGCACTAAAGGTGAAGTCTAAAAACCAACTGATCAAATTCATCTTTTTACATCTGTTCTCTATCTGTATTCATCAATCTGTTCTTTAGAGGATCAGTACTGTACCTCATATTTAAACTGTATCTGAACACACATCTCTAGATGATGAGGGGGTTGGGGGGCACAGCTGGCATACTTTGCATCCAGTCAAAAGAAATAAGCTCACTGAAGCGTGGCACAATCAACCTGAAAAAAAAAAACGGACTTTCCTACCGATTTAGAAAAGAAAATAACATTGGTCTGTCCTGAAGCTGTGAGCGGCCGCTCAGCTGCGGGGCGAGCAAACCTCTCTATGAGCATCCGTCACATCCAGTGGCTCTGAAACACATACAGCTCAGAAGGACTTTTAACCTGAGTGCAGCTTGGGAACAATCTACTGCTCCTTTCATATTTGGATCTTTTATTGAGAAATACAGGTGTATAAGAATATAATGGAAAGGTTCATTCATACCAGTACTTCAATTCACATGCAGGAAATGCAGAGACTGCTTGCCGAAAAACTGCCCCTGATGGGAACACGCATCACCGGTTTTGCATGAATTTGCCACGGCTCAGTCTCATAACGTTCCATTGTTATCTCATAGCGTGGTGAATGTGCAGGTCACAACTTGTCCACCAGAGCGTTTTGGAGTTGTTGGATTGCGTATTTGATGAGTTGGATGAGGGAAACCAAGAAATCCCATTAGCCTCTGTAGCGTAGCTCTGAGCAGCTCACGGCTCTGCTCCGCCGTTCTAAAAACAGCTTGCACCGACAATTAAAGGTAACGAACCTACTACGACTATAGGGATTATGGCCAAAATATTTAACTATCCCTTTAACTTGCGTCTGCATTTAAAGTGATGGATTTTTGCACGCCAAAGGTGCTACATCTGACCAGCTTTAAAGGGGTCAAGCACGCTACTCTTATAACAGAAAGTATGACCGTAGTCATGGAGATAGTAAACAAACATCAGACTGAAAGTACGCTTTGATACTTCAGGTTTGCTGTGATTGGTCAATGTGTTTTGCAAGTAAAATTTACTTTGCCGCCTACTGGTGTGTTATGCAATGCAATGCACAGCATGTTTATTGTTTTTTTTATGTGCTAGTGTGGATGTGAATTTTTTCTAAATGGAGGAGGGAAAAACTCTGTATTCAAAACGTATGTGTGGACTAGGTCTGGTTCAGTATCTATCATGGGATTAGACTGCTGACCTCCATCATATTCTTATTTGCTGAGATGAACCTACAGTATAAGGAGTCCCGGTCAACACTGGCCCATCCTCAGCACCGTATAGCTGGAAGTAATGCATTCTGGGACAGTGACTTGTCTCTGGCTGGGAGGCAGAGCAAAGGGAGGCAGCGATGAGAGCTTTCATGTTAATTGACACAACAACACACTCTCACACACGAGAGAGGATGAGGAGGCCTCATTTACGCTGATGTCACCGGGAGTCAGGGCTACCCCCACGGAAGCGCAGCCGTCGAAGCTTTATTGGCGCCGGGAGAGCGAAGAGCAAACGGTAAGGACAATAACAAAAACAACCAGGGGGATGATGCCACTCAGTATAACAAAAAAAGAAATAAATAAATATAAAAAGGTGATTAAAGTTGCATTTCCCACCCTGGGGGAGCTGTACAAGCTCATCTCCGTGTACAACTTGTGCATATTCTGGGAGCACGTGGAGGGCTGGGGGCCTGTTCTGCACATGCTCAGTGGGCGATGATGATGTGGGCTGACACATCGCATGTCGTGAGCGTAGTTACCGTGCTGAGTAATGTGACATTTAAGGACTCCTGCTTTTGTTCCCTTCCCCTACACACTTTGTATCACGCACACACTCGGCGCCGGAACAAACATGTACATACAGATGTGCTTGCATTCAGTACAAACACACATATCATGGGTCTAACATCCCTCCATTTCTGCATAGTTTGACTGTGACACATCTCAGTGTTTCACTTATGTATGTTTATTCTACTACATTTATGCAGTTTTTATCTCTTTGTGGTAAAGAGCATTTGTTGAGGTCCACTGCTGTGACAGATGTGAACAATACAAGAACAGGATTATCATTTATGAATGTATGTAAGAAGTTACAGAGAAGTTACGATGAGTCAACATTGGACGGAGAAAAATCTCCTTCTTTACAACTTGGGTCATATTTTAATCTGTTCTAGAGTGCGTTCAGAAAGTGTTGAGACCACTAGATTTTCTTGACATTACAAGATTATGTTACATTGTATGCACATGATAAAATGCTAGAAATAAAATGACTTTTTCCCTCCTCAATCAGCAATCAGTACGACCTCATGATAAGAATTAAAACAAAATTAATTTCAAAAGGAAACAGAAACTATGGTGGTCCTACTCCTCCACCTGTGGCAAAGGAAAGGTCCGCACTTGTCTGTGTAAAGTCTCCAAGCTGACAATGCAGATCAGAACAAAGACCAAACCATGTGGTGAAGGAACCGGCAGCAAGGGATGGTGCTGAGGCTCAGATGTGGAGAACCCTCCAAAGAGATAATATTACATTGAAGGTTCGTGGAGTACAGTTGGCTCCATTATTGTTAGATGGAAGTAGTTTGGAAGGAAGCGTTTTCACACTACATTTATGAGCCTCCGTGCGCACCATGAAATTCTTTGACCGGCGCAAGACAGACTCATGTTTTCATTCACCAAGAATTAAAGTCAGAGGTTCGAAGACGATCACATACCGTCGTAGTTCCGACCATAAACGGCGATTCGGCGGCGTTATTCTCATAACTAGCGGCGAAACCGAAAGTAAAAAATGCTGGTCGGCTTGACCAGCATCTCCACCACCACTAATAATAACAAAATAACGATAAAGACAAAACGATATATTTATCGAAAATGGGCCCATTAACAAGTGTGGGTAGCGTAGATTCATCCACATTAACGTGAGACTTTTTTATAACCAAATAGAAACTCCTCGTTGTCCCTTTAAGGCGTATTATACATGCCGGAGAAAGTCGAATTCCAATCTCATCATCTGGGTGTCTTAATCGGAGTTGGGGAACTCCAATATTAGTCGGACTAACGCGTTTACATGCACTTCAGTTGTCCAGTTATAGTCGGATAAGGCAATAATTCGGTTTTCTCAAGTGTCATGTAAATGTATGAGTGTGAGCAAGGACCTGATGGTCACTGTGTGTGAGCCACAGATCCTGCATGGAGCAGTTAGAGACATCCAGTAGGACAATAAGTGATAGTTGTGATGCAGTAACTGGACGGACTGATGGAAAGTCAGAAGACACAGGGAGAGCATGCAGACAAGCCCGGGGATCGAACCCAGAACCTTCTTGCTGCGAGGCAACAGTGCTAACCACTGCCTGATTACCAGAAGCCAGTCCTGCAAAAACATCCACAGTGATAAAAAGCAGAGTTTAACACTCAACTGCTGCTAGCAAAGACAACAAGGTCAGTAACACTTGTAAAGAGTTGTTCATGTTGTTTTCACCACCGGGAGTCGAGGCAGATAAGACTCAACGAGGGAAGCGACCGTGGGTGTTTACATCAACAATTCCCTAACATCACATATTTTCACCTGTCCAGACACAACACAACAAGGCAAAAGAGTTGCATTTAAAAGAAAAAAAAAAACATATTAGAACCCCGACATACTCTGCCATGCATGTTGAATTGTAGCATGCAGATTTAAAAATGCAGAACAGACCACTAGGGGGGTTTTGGATCAAGATTTGTTTGTGTACCAGAGTCATGGTAGACTGAGTGCCAGTTAATCTCTGATTCCTGCTGTGGACTTTTATTGTGAAAATACCCTGACTAACTCAGGCCTAAGACCAAACAAGGTAACAATAAATGACACCTGCATTGAGATTTTATTTTTTTAAGTTATAAGAATTCTAGACAGCAATATTTTGTACTGTATATGTTATTTGTGTTACAAAGTTTCATATTGTGCTTGTACAGTACTGGTATAACACTGGTGTAGCACTAGTTTTTGTTATACAATAAATTATTTGGAACGCAAATTTAGTAATTTTTTTTTCTCCATTTTTTTTTACCTATTCCTGAATGAGAAAAACAACTATTTGCTTATTTTGGGAAAAAAAAGAAACCCTGACTCTTTATGGTTTTTTTCTATTTTTCTATTTTTTCTATTTCTACTCAGTAACAGGTGGTCACATGGGGAAGTCGCTGCCTCCTGGTCAGTAATGTGCTTGACAGGGTTTCCAAGTAACCACCACATCCGGTGTCACACTGCATGTGACGTCCACCGGCACAGTAGCAAGGTCAATCAGTGTGACATCACTCACAGGGCTAAGTTTGGGCAGTCACCCTGGCCTTTTAATGTAGTGGTGGTGACTCACTTTTTAAACTGTGTACATCGCCATGGCAACACCAGGCTGCACACCACAGCAGGTTTACTTGAGTCTTTTGAATACATGTATAAAACCTTGTCTCCTCATGAATTCATCTTTGGGGAAAAATGGCATCATTGCTGCATTCAGACCAGATGAATGAGGCAAGTGAAAGAAGAAACTGAGAAACTGCAGCACGACATTAACTGGTTCTGTTTGCCTCCCATCATGAGTTATGATACAGACACATAGGCCTACATGTGTTGTAGTATTTCCAGGGCAGCTACCTTCTCTGGCTATAAAATATTACTTCCAAGCAACAGCCGGTACCTTACTGAACATTATCGGAATAATGTTTCAATAATGAACAAATTTCAGTCTTGCTCGGACATTTTTCATATGAGTGACTGCAGCAGTAAACTGCACCCACATTCCCTTTACCTCAGCATGAGGCTAGCTTAGTGAAGAGAAAATCTTTTCACATCATCTGCAGCGAGGTGATACAGTGCTGCATCAAAGGCTTGGGCACTTTGCCTTAAAGGTATAATGTGTAGGAATTCCCCCCATCTAGCGGTGCGGTTGCATATCGGAGCGTATTCTTGATGTTGCATTCACGTGAAATCGGGCAGACGTCAGACAGACAACAGACGCTGCATGTAACAGGATAAACAAGCGTCTATGTAAACAAGTGGTCCGCCAGCACGAGGCAAAACAATACAGGCGTGACAATATGTTGTCATGGTGATGTCGTATTGTTTACCTGACCCACGTGTTACCGTCTTTCTCTCGTCGAGTAAAATTACATCCGGTTGGTTTGCCGACGGCCGTCTGCCTGACTGCACCTGAATGCAACATCAGTGCCTCCGTCCTTCCTCACACTACACAGTGATGACAGTTTTAACAGGCGCTACCTGGAAAACTTTCTCCCCGAGCCGACAGCTCCGCTGAGTTTCTATGGTTACCTAATGTCACGCTGCCACTTAACGTAAAAAATGGCGATGCAACATGGCAGCCTCGGTTCGGTGCACCCCCCCTTATGTATTTGTAACGACTTGTAACAACTCATTCTAAGGTACGAGAAAGCTTTCATTTGTATGCAGTTGTGATTCGACTTCAGTGACATACGTATTTATGAAAGCAATATTAGATTTTTGCTAATAAAAAGCCAAATAAGTTACATACTGGGACTTTAACGGCCCAGCACAGAGAAAACAATTAACCTGTATACATTGTCTTCAGTTGTCATACTTCTATACAGTGTTTGCATTTGCAGTGCTGTTGTTTTATCAGTTTAGTTCAGCACAAGGAACTAGGAATGGGGAAAAATTCAGATTCTTAGATGCATCGTGATTCGGACGTGGACAAATCTGAATCGATTCACAAACGTCCAAATTTCAATTATTTAAATCTGTTGAATAAAGTAATACAGACACTTATAAAACTAAGAACTAGAACTAAGAAGCGCGGTACATGTCATCTCCGGGACACTATGGGGAGTGCACCAGGAGCAGACACGCCAC
Organism: Trachurus japonicus; assembly: GCF_045865225.1. NCBI lineage: Eukaryota > Metazoa > Chordata > Actinopteri > Carangiformes > Carangidae > Trachurus > Trachurus japonicus. Next base: position 1,655,170 of record NC_140907.1, on the reverse strand, counting down.
ACGGAGAAAACAAACATGGCTAACCACCACAGCTACCCACCGACCAGCTCCTTCTAATTTAAAAGCAGGCGTGTGGAAACACTTCGGCTTCTACAACGTCGACGGTGGAAGCAAACTGGACAAGAGCCGCATTGTAAGCTGTGGACACATTTTAATTTTTGTGATTCAGGATACCTGTTACCTTTGGTTCTGTACAACAAAGTTGTAACTTTCCAGTTTGCACGCACTTCCATTAGTTTAATACAATATAATGGAAATGAATTCAACTCTTGTTTCTTATTACAAATGCACTGTTTTCAAAAATTGTAAGTGATGAATACTTATTCAGTGAGACAAAACGAAATGTTGTGGAGAAAGTGCATCAATACACCAACACGGTACCTCTTTGGTACGGACGCCACACACAGGAAGAGGATTATCATAATATCCTATATAGCAAAGAGATGCATCTTGCTCAAATGGAATCAACAAAGACCCCCATCATTTGATCTGTTTAAACAAATCTTAAATGAAACTTTAAGACTGGAACAACGTACATACTCTCTAAAGAATAAGGGGGATGCCTTCCGGAGGATATGGGAAACGGGTTTGGCATGCTTACATAACATTTTCAAAGGATGCACTGTGACCATGGACTGATTAGATTTAATTTGCTGTACCTTTTTGTTGTTGTTTGTTTTGTACTAGTTCTTTAGGTTTTGTTTTTTTTATTTAATTTTTTTTTTTCCTTCATTCCCTTGATTGTCTGTTCTGAAACTTTAAAAAATAAATGAAAAGATAATTTTTAAAAAAGTGCATCAATATACATAAATTAAAGATGCATCAATAATCATTTTATAATCGAATTGTAGCTCCTGAATCGTAATCATAATCAAATCATGAGGTGCCCAAAGACTACAGGGAACTCACACGTGGCTAAGAGAGAGCAGCAATGGAGAGCAGCATTTTAGACTGAGGAGTAGCTGTCTGCTAACATGAGGGGGAAAGAGCAACCATAAAAGACATATCACAGGTAACATCAACAGTTGAAGTAGATGCTCGTAGGAAATCCACTTCTCTGTCCGGCCTCCCCTTTACACACAGTGAAACCCTTACAGATGGTCCAGAGCACTCTACCACTGGCCCACACAGGGAACACCACTCCACTACTCATTGACCTACATGGCCCACATCAACTTCAAGTCACTACTGCTTGCCTTCACTGTGACTTCTGGGTCTGCACACATCCACTTGATCTCTGTCTCACAGCCTTATGCTCCCTCTTGTCCACTGCGTTCCTTTAAGGAAACTGAAATGTTTACAGGCCTGGCTGGCAGAGATTCAAGGGCACAGGAACCACATCAATTCAGAACCTGCTAGACCTGCACAGGTTTTATCGAACAGCACAATAACCTGAACAAAATGTGCACTGCAAGTACGGAGGAGCCAGCCTTCAGAGTAACAGCCCAGGATGGCAAGCCATGAAAACCTGACCAACATCTGTAGATGTAAACAAAGACAACAATGGAAGAAATTCCCCAAATCCAGATGTGTGTAATCACTGCCACCAGTGGTTCTCCTGAGTAGCCACTGTAATTTGACAAAGACGAATTTCAATATGTCATTTAAAACATTTTCCTATTTTCTTCCCTATACATTTAAAGATTTTCCTTCCATGTTATGTTGTCAGGTGCCTGTTTATACTCCCCACTGTATATGACTGCATAACCTGAGAGAGTTGAAAATATACACTGTTGCCCATAACGTTGGAATAAAATATATATATATATAATACTATATATTTTACCTCTTCTCATGAAATGATTGTGACAATGTGATTTATTCTTGATCAATAAAGTGTACATCACCTCAAATTTCATTGATCAATTTCTTCCAAACATATCTGTGAAAATTAAACCACAATTAACCTTTGCAAACAGTTTATTCAGGCTTAAACAAAAGGATTCCAACTTCATGGGCAACAGTGTAGAAAGACTTGCATCTGGAAATGTAATAATAATCACCACTAAATATCATCATATTCTTTATGTCAAGACACCGAGACTAATTGTGGTATGTTTTTACATGTAATTAAATTACGCAACGACTACTTCCCTCAGTCTGATTATGACAACAATAAGGCTAAGCTGCTTACATGCCAATCCCATGGTGGATCTCTGACTGTCTGCTCAACCATTTGGGAGCTGCAGATCTGGCAATCATCATCAAAGCCTCCAGTAGCTTGGCTTATTTGTGTGATGAGCTTATCTTCTGAAAAGCCAATCCTGCAAGGGTGAAATATTCTTATCCGTAAAAGCACATCAAACACCTTATCACACACAGTCCCCGCACATTAACCTTTTACACACTACTGTGCAGCACATCTGATGGCTGGTTTAGTCACGCGAAGGGGAGACAGTAATTGCCTTCATCTATACAGTTTGACACGCAATCAAATACAGACTCATGCTGCATGCAGGTGATCTCTTTGATTTTCACAAGGCCACATACTGTATAGAGATGAACGACACGCTCACATTCACAATCAAGGCAATTTAGAGTCATCAGTCAACCTATTGTGCATGTCTTTAGATGGAGGAAGGTGGAAAACCCAGAGAGAACCAATGGAGGCACACCCACAGATCTATATAAGAAGACTAGATGACTCACCTGATGCTGCTGCCCAATGACACGGCGTCGCCACACGGCCGCCATCTTGGCTCAGTCCATATGCTTCCTCAAAGCATTAAGCCTATACAGTATGGTGCATGTTCTACAACCAGAACTTGCTTTTTTACCAATTTTAAAACTGTCACAAACAATTTTAATCATACTAACACTGCAGTAACATTTTGCAAAAAAGTTAAAGGGATAGTTCAACATTTTGGTAAATTGGCCCATTGCTATAATCCCTATAGTCATAGCAGTAGGTTTGTTATCTTTAATTGTAGGTGCAAGCTATTTTTTGAACGGCGGAGCAGAGCCGCCAGCTGCTCAGAGCTACGCTACGGAGGCCAATGGGATTTCTTGGTTTCCCTCATCAAACTCATCAAATACACAATCCAGCAACTCCAAAACGCTCTGGTGGACAAGTTGTGACCTGCACATTCACCACGCTATGAGATAATAACAGAACGTTACCAGACGGAGTTGTTTTCGAGGTAAACGCAGAGACTACTTGCAGAAGAACTGTCCCCAACGGGAACGCGCATCAGCGGTTTTGCATGAATTTACCTCTAAAACAACTCTGTCTGGTAACGTTCTGTTATATCTCACACAGGCTTCGCCCTCTACTGGACTCTATGGGTATATCTCTCCTCCAATCGCGTACGCGCGATGGCCCACTGAAATTTGCATGTACGTAGCCGGCCAGTATGGCGTGCCTACCTTTCCCGCCCTTTAGCCCTTAAAAGACGAGCGTTGCATCGGTGCAACATTCGCGCACGTTTTGCGAAACGTTTAATATCGTCTGAATCGTTTAAGATATAAACGAGCTGTAAACTGCATTTTAATCGCCGGAAAATCCGCTTTCCGAGGGTCCTTGAATGGTGCACCTGTGACAACAACTGACTGTATAGTGTGTGTGTAATCACGTGGTATCTGAACGGATGCTAGCCGTCGATGCTAACCGAACGTAGCATCGCTGTTATGCTTGCACGTGTTTTACACAACATGAATTAATTCCTGAACCATTTATGATAGAGACGAGCTATTCAGATGCTGTAAACAGGATCTGAATCACCGAAATCTCCACTTTCCGAGGGTCCTTGAATGGTGCCAGATATGACGACAAGCGACGGCATAGGGTGGGTGTAATCACGTGGTATGGGAGCAGACGCTGACGCACTCACGTAGCCTACTTCTCCGCTCGCCTCTTACCGGTCCCGTATTGACAGCAGCCACAGACTGACAGGAGCGAAAACACTAAAAGGATCAAACACTAAAAACGGACGGACAAACCAACAGTACAAACGGACGGACAAATGAGGAAATACAGTGCCCAACAAGTGCTGGACTTCCTAATGGAAGAAGAAAACGATGAAGCGGACTCGGACTCTGACCCAGACAGCTCGGAGTCTGAGGAAGACTCCGATCCACAAGAAGATGAAAAGTAAGTGAAAGGCTATGTTATAATGATTTCATGTTCTTATTGTGCAGTGATGAACACTATATCTTGTTGGTCATTCATGTGTATGACTATGCTATCTGAATTCAGTGTTATACAATGATATTACTGATTGTCCGCGTAAAAGGTGGAAGCGCGCATAAAGAGAGGGAAGATTCCCTGACAGTAGTAAACGAGCGTCGTCGCTCTCTTTCTCTGTGTGTGTGTGTGTGTGTGTGTGTGTGTATGCGCGTTCATGTGTGTGCGTGCTTGTCTCAAACATTAGCCTATTGAAAACAAATCCTCATAAAATCTGATACAAGTCCTGAGAGAACGAGCTTGGTCTCTGTGTGTATGTGTGTGTGCGCGTGTGCGTGCGTTCACGCATGTGTGTCTCGTACATTATTGAAAAGTGCTGATAATGAATTATAAATAGAAAGAAATGAGAGTGACACAATCTTTCACCTTTTCATCCTTTTAGCTTAGACAATGAGGAGACAGACCCACAACCCCCCACATCTGGCCCTCCATCATCACCGGAGGGAGGATTTGGAAGAGGGAGAGGCCGTGGAAGAGGCCGTGGAAGTCGTATTGTTCATTATTTGTAATCATTATCATCATCATTATATTGTTATCATCATTATCATTATCATTATTACTACTAATAGATTGTTCATAACAAATATTGTTACTATTGTATTGCTTTTTGTTCCTAGTTTGTAATTGATATCATCAACTCTAGTCATGTAAATAGTTGACCACACTCGGCCTTATTTTTGACAGTTTTTGAGCTGTTGTACTTTTTTACTTGTTTGTTATTGTTATATTATCATCATTATCATAATCAACATTATTATTGCTTTCATCTTTTACTAATTATTGTTACTATTGTGAAGCTCTTTGTTACTTGTTATTTGTTCTATTATTAATCATCCCTTTTTCCCTTCTTCCCATTTGAAGGCATTAAAAAAAATCTTTTTTGATAAAGTTGACTTATGGTCTTCCAGGTTGGCTATTTTCCAATTATATATAACACTTATGTGAGAGACAAAGTCATCATTACAGACTTTATTATTGTTCATATAGGATAAATATTCACAAAATCTACATTTTGTGCTGTTATTTGCTGATGTTTAGTATATTGTGGGTGTGTCCGAGGCCCTCTAGTGGTAAAGTTCCGCCTCTACGGTAATGATCACTGAGCTGTAAATCACAGAGGAAAAAGTGTATTTGCACAAAACTTCACATGTAGCTGCAAAACACCTAAGTACAACTTTTCACATTGAAAAAAAAATAAATCCATGGTTGACTAGGGAGATTTTCAACAAAACACAAGATTTTTTACTGGGCGATTTTTGTTTTTTTTGTGAAATGTGGCATGCTCACCCAAAAGTAAAGTATGAATGAGACTTGACACTGCAGCAGATAAAAGAGCAGGTTTCCCTGAATAATTTGATGTATAATACTTGGTACTATCTGAAAAAATAAGCTCAGAATTGACAAATATCTATAACCATTACCAGGCGTTTTTAGGTTTATGTAGGCTTTTAAGGGTTAGCGGGCTATATAAGCAGATGCACCGCCAGCTGCCCTCATTCCTTTTTACTTCAGCGTCGGCGAGTGCCCACTGTCACACTAGCTCCTAGGATGGAGTCGCCGCTTCAGGAACAACGCCTCTGCCGGCATCATCGCCCCGGCAGACCTACATCTTCTTTGCTTCGGGCGTCTCGGGAGGAAGCGCGCCACCGCCGGGCTGGAGCAGCGACGGCAGGAGGAGGACGCCGCTCCAGCGTACACCACCTCCACGCCGCCTGATGAAGCTTCGCCGCCCAGACCCGCCTCAGCCTCTGCTGCAGACTCGCCGCCGCTACGAGACGAGGAGGATGAACTCTCCCTCTCCGACGGCTCGACGGTGTTTGGCGCCGCTTCTATCAAGCTCAACTTCCCGTAAGTCATGACGACTGCAGCGGAGTGTGTCGGGCTTCCCCTGCCCCCCCCACTGCCCCCGAAGCCGGTGAGCTGCCTCCGCGTGTGCAGGGCGAGACGGAGACTGTGTTCCCCGGTGTGCCCCCGCTCGAAGACGCTCTGGCTGCGCTCATTATCCCACACTCAGCCGGCTGGTCAGGACACAGAAAGCCACTACCACCGCTGCTGCAGGATAAGGACACGCTGGAATATTTTGACAAGATATTCCAGCTGGGCGCGCAACTAGCAGCAGCAGCAAACAACCTCGGTGTGCTGGGCGTAGCGGCGGCTTCACTCCCGCGCGACGCCCCCCCTTCCCCTGACACTATGGAGTATCTCGGCCGGACCATCGGTCAGATGAACAAGACAGGGAGTTGCTACTGCTGCCAGACGAGTGATGTCACTGTCGGGCGTCGGCTCTCGCCACGTCTGGCTAGGTCTCACCGCCCTCCCCAGAAGGGACCGAGAGGATCTTCTGGCTGCACCGGTCTCTTTGGCTCCCTCACTACGGTGACGCAGCGGCTAAAGAGGCTGGAGGAGGAAAAGGCGCAGCTGAGCCGTCATCTACCGCTCGCTGTCGCCGCCAAGCAGAAGGGAGAGGTCAAGCTGCCTCGCCGTACGCTACGGCGAGGCGGAGAGATCGCCGCCAGCGAAGAGGCTTCTCCGCGGCGGATCCCCCAGCTGACCCACAGCCAGCCCCAGCGGGCCCGCCGCAGCAACGCCCCGCACGGGACCCCAGCGCGTCCCGTCCCGCGGCGGCTCGCAGCACACCCAGGCCGAAGCTGTCCTGGGGCACACAGCGACCAGAGTGACAGTTAACGGGAGGGACGGCACCGGCAGACTGCCTCGCCGCCCTCCCTCATTGTTCATATGGTTCTGTATGTTCTGCTTGTGTTCACTGTTCTGTGGATGTGAAAAATGTTTTTATTAAAACATGTTACTTCACTAACAGAGCAAAAATTCCCCCTCCCACCTCCACCATGCTCCCCGCTTGCCGCGCAGCCCCGGCCGGTGTAGTCACCGCTACACCGTCGGTCAGGCTGCCGGTGGCTTGTGTTACACCGTCACATCCCCGAAGCGGGCCCGGCAAGCAAGGCCCCCCGGTCACGGTTTCACAAGCACACTCACACAACACACCCTCTACCGTCCCCGTTGTGGGAGACGCGGTAGAGCGGAGCACCGTTGTCAACCGGGTAAAAGCTACCGTTGTCCCTCTATATGAGCGCTACAACCGGCGAGGCTGCACAAGAAAACATCGCTCCCCACTGGTTGTAGCGACCACACAGTTAGCCCCGCGCGCTGCTAGCCGACACCGTGTCACTTCCACGGTGCGTCCGGCTCAGCGTGTTGACCGGCTGACGAGCGATGATTGTCACCGCCGAGCTAACGGCTACGGCGGTGACAAGCATCGTTCACAGCAGCACGGCAGGGCTGTGTTTCCGGACAATGAGACGGCTGCCTCACGCTCGTCTAACCCGCGCCGCTCCAGTGAAGCGGCCGGGCTAACACGAACTGTCTCCCCGGTAAACAGCAGTGGAGCGATGATTGTCACCGCCGAGCTAACGGCTACAGCGGTGACAAGCATCGTTCGCAGCAGCACGGCAGGGCTGTGTTTCCGGACAATGAGACGGCTGCCTCACGCTCGTTTAACCCACGCCGCTCCAGTGAAGCGGCCGGGCTAACACGAACTGTCTCCCCGGTAAACAGCAGTGGAGCGGCCAACGTGTCTGACCACTCTGGTCCTGTGGCTGTTATTTCCACGGGCGGATCTAACAGCAGCAGGGACGTCATGACGGTGAGTAGGGGTGGTTAATTGGCCCAATTTCCCGATTCGATTCGATTACGATTATTGAAGTCTCGATTCGATTACAGACCGATTTTCGATTATTAACGATTATCGATTCGATTTTCGATTATCAATGATTATTGTCATGATTATTATCAGTCAGTTGCTGAATTATTATTAGCCTATTTTTATTTATTGAAAACCACATATTAATTTTCTGTGCGTTGATTGCTTGTTGGCTCATTTTTTGATTCTTGGATTTTTTGTTACAATAAGTTACTTTAACTGATCATGGACCCTTTGTATTTTTGGACGTGTCACAAAGGAGATTTAAATTAGTAAGTCACTTTTTTTGAAAGACAGATGCAACACATATTTTACTGTAGGCTTTAGATAATGTACACATAAAAACAGAACACAACACACGTAACTAGTGATCAAATAATATTGCTCTGGAACAACCAGCTTGCACACATTTTACTTTAGCCTACTGTTATAAAAACAGAGCAAGCTGTGTAACTTCAACTTCAGTGATCAAATCATTGCTCTGGAGCAACCAGATTCTTATGGAGGAAGACCAGCTGGTCCACATGTTGTGACGTGTTAACAGCGCTAAAGCCAGAATTAAAACAGTTTTTAGCAGCTTTACTGATGGTTGTAGCGATGCTAATTTCTGTTAGCCCGTCTATGGTGTTTTACATTATACAACGTTAGCATTAAGCTAGCGGACTTTATGCTTCAAAAGCAAGCTCACTGCTGTCTGTCCCATAGAAAAACATGACAGCGGCAGCCTAGTTTGGAACATGAACCACGTGACCGCGCTGGCGGCGACATCAAAAGCTGTCGCCACTCAATTGTATCGATCTTTGTCTCGCTCCGGCACCGTTAGCACCTGGTTAGCACCTACACACTTGCTCGCTGGCTCAGTTACACAGCCTCTTGTTATGACAGACAGACCGCTCCACCTTGTGGTTAAATCCTGTATGACATCCAGTAACAGGAGGACTCGCCTTTGTATTACAATTTGAAAAATATAAAAAAAAAAAAAAAATTTGAAAAATATAAATAATCGATTTTTGGAAAATTCATAATCGATTCATAATCGGTCATTTAATAATCGCGATTAATCGATTATCGATTTTTTTCACCACCCCTAACGGTGAGGTGCCGGGCGGCGGTGGTGCGTTCAGGTGACACCACGCCGGCTCGGACAACAGAGATGCGTTCACGGACGGCCCCGCGAGCTCGGACAACGGGCTTGGTGCGTTCAGGGACGACTCAGCCCTTTCACAGAGGGCCCCCCATGGGCCAAACTCCCGTTTATGGCGGGTTTGGCGGCGGAGAGGGCCGAAATTGTGTACCACAGCTTTCTAGAAGCTGCTCCACAGCTGTCTGCACGTCCTCTCACGTGTTTTTACGAAGCATGGCAGAGCAGCTGCGTACTGACAGACTGGCTGGACAGGACCCTCAGACTAGGATATTCTCTCCAGTTCTGCGGGCTCCCCCCAGCGTTCAGGGGCATACAAGAGATGAATCTATCCTCTCAACATGAGATAGAGTTCCTCGAGGGGGAAATTCAGGACCTGCTATCAAAACAGGCCGTGTCAATTGTCCCTCTTCACGACAAGGAACAAGGTTTTTACTCCCCATACTTTTTGGTTCCCAAAAAGACACGGGGCTACAGACCCATCCTGGACCTCCGTGCCCTGAACACACGTATCGGTCGCAAAACGTTCCGCATTCTAACCACAAGGAGGCTGCTGGTACTCGTCCAACCAGGCGATTGGTTCTCTACCATCGACTTGAAGGACGCTTATTTTCACGTCGAGGTGGCACCAAAACACAGGAAGCTCCTGCGTTTTGCATTTCAGGGAACAGCCTACGAATACAACAGGCTGCCATTTGGCTATTCCCTGGCCCCTAGTACGTTCAGCAAATGTGTGGACGCAGCGCTACAACCGCTGCGCAGCCAGGGGATGAGGGTCTTCTTTTATCTGGACGACCTCATCGTGATGGCCAGGTCCAAACAATGGGCCATTTTTCACACAGTTCAGTTGATACTTCACCTGACCAAGTTGGGTTTTGCCATCAACTGGAAGAAGAGCAACCCCCAACCAAACCAGCGGGCCGAATACTTGGGGATTGTGCTCGACTCTGTCAGCCTGAGAGCCACTCTGTCGGAGTCCAGACGGACAGCCCTACAGCAGGAGGTTCTCAAGCTGCAACAGGTTCCACGTGTCACAGCCTTGGCCGTCATGCAAGCACTGGGGCACATGGCAGCAGCTCACCCGGTGGTTCCACTAGGACTGCTGCACATGCGTCGCCTGCAGAGATGGTTCGCCAGCCTACGCTTAGACCTCAAGAGGCAGAAGTTTCGGCTGCTGACAGTCCCCCCAACAGTGCGGGGCAACCTGCAGTACTGGGGGTCCCCACGACATTTGTTGACCGGAACACCACTAGGACGAGTGACCTCGTACACATCGGTGTTCACGGACGCCTCCATGATGGGGTGGGGAGGCACCTGCCTGGGGAGGGCAATAGGTGGTGTGTGGCCTCCGGGGGAGGACCGCCACATCAACCTCCTCGAGTTACAGGCAGTGTTCCTGGTTCTCCAACACTTCAGTCACCTGTTAAGGGGGAGACACGAGTTGGTGAGGACCGACAATCGCACCACAGTCGTTTACATCAACAGACAGGGCGGTGTACATTCCGCTGCCCTGTTAGCGATGGCGGAGAACCTGTGGTCATGGGCTTCAGAGCACCTACAATCTCTGAGAGCCCTCCACGTTCCAGGAATCGAGAACAGGGGGGCCGACCTCATGTCAAGGGGCGGCCCCCTGGAAGACGAGTGGAGACTGCAACCAGAAGTGGTACAGCAGATCTGGACACGATTCGGGAGGACAACGGTGGACCTGTTTGCCAACAGGTCGAACACCCACTGCCCCCATTGGTTCTCCCTGAGCCCGCAAGACCATCCACCCTTGGGGGTGGACGCATTTGCACACGCTCCATGGCCAAGAGGGCTACTTTATGCCTTCCCCCCCCTCCGTCTCATCCCCCAGCTACTGGAGAGAGTGAGAGTGGAGCGGCTGAGGGTCATTCTGGTGGCTCCCGACCGGCGGTCGGCTCTTTGGTACGCAGAGCTGACCACAATGATGGCGGCCCCACCATGGCCCATTCCCCAAATCCGGGGGGCGCTGTCACAGGAGGCAGGCGCGATACAGGCGCTGCCGATCCTGGGCCAGTCGCTTCAAGCCTGGGCCCTGAAAGGGACAGGTTAAGGCGGACTGGGCTGACTGCGCAGGTGGTGAAAACCATCCAAGCGGTTAGGGCTGGATCCACCATTGCCTGTTACAGGGCTAAGTGGTTAGGTTTCCAGCATTGGTGCGAAGAGAGGGAAGTGGACCCACTGACATGCTCAGTGGGAGACACTCTTTCCTTTCTACAGCTTTTGGTTGATAGAGGGCTGTCTCACGCGACTGTTAAGGTTTACGCTGCAGCCATCTCATCATGCCATGAAGGGTTGGGCGGAGGTCCAGTCTTCGCCCACCCTCTGGTAAAACGGTTCCTGCAGGGGGTCAGAAGGCTACGACCAGTGGCACGCACTTCTGTACCACAGTGGGAATTGCCACTGGTACTCGAGGCCCTCACAAGGGACCCCTATGAGCCTTTGGAACGCTCCTCCTTAAAGGTGTTGTCGTTCAAGACAGCGTTGCTTCTTGCTCTGACGTCAGCCAAGAGAGTGAGCGAATTGTGTGCCCTGTCAGTCCACCCGAGTTGTTTACTCCTTCGCGGGGACCGCAGTGGTGCCATCCTTAAACCGAACCCCTCCTTTCTTCCTAAGAACATAAGGAGCTCATTTCGGTCCAGAATCATCCAGTTGGAGGCTTTTCACCCTCCCCCTCATGAGGATTCGAGGGAGGCGAAACTGCATCTCCTATGCCCTGTGCGTGTGTTGACATACTATGTCGACCGAACAGCCACTGTCAGGAACACCGACCAGTTGTTTGTGTGTTATGGTGACGGGACGGCTGGCAGAGCCCTGTCCAAGAAACGCTTGGCGAGGTGGATGTGTAAATGCATCCTCTCAGCCTACAGTCAAGCGGGTCGAGAACCGCCCACTGTGGTCCGGGCGCACTCCACAAGAAGTGTGGCGACGTCTACGGCCCTGTTCAGTGGTGCGAGTGTTGAGGACATATGTACGGCGGCATCGTGGTCTTCACCCTGCCCGTTCATAAGGTTCTATCTCTTGGATGTATCAGGCTCCTTCTCCAGGTCTGTGCTCACTGTAGGGTCACAGGACATGTGAGAGGAAGGATGTGTCAAGTGTTTTTAAATACTTGATCCCCACAGGGTGTCATGCACCTGCATTGGACTGTGCTCTGCTAGGACACTGTCAATGAGGTGCGCAGGAGGTCTAGGGTTGAGACCCCTGCGAGGTTAGACCACAACTTCACCCAGCCTAGTCAGGTGCTGCTAACTGGGATGAAGTTGTACCCGTTATCACTCCATACGGTGGTTAAGATTAATAAAGTGGTGACTGGGTCTTGGTACCTAACCGGTAGCTGGTGTGGTCAGTGGGCGGAGCCTCTCCCGCGGCAGGGAGTACATAAATCGGGGCTTCGCCTACTGTACCCATAGAGTCCAGTAGAGGGCGAAGCCTGTGTGAGATATAACGAAGGTTACGATATTGTAACCCTAGTTATATTAACACAGGCGGAGCCCTCTACTTAGGGCCCTGCCGCTCTTTCGCCTTACGCTGAAGTTTGGTGGAATGAGGGCAGCTGGCATCTGCTTATATAGCCCGCTAAGGGCGGGAAAGGTAGGCACGCCATACTGGCCGGCTACGTACATGCAAATTTCAGTGGGCCATCGCGCGTACGCGATTGGAGGAGAGATATACCCATAGAGTCCAGTAGAGGGCTCCGCCTGTGTTAATATAACTAGGGTTACAATATCGTAACCTTCGTTATTATCTCATAGTGTGGTGAATGTGCAGGTCACAACTTGTCCACTATTACAGGGATTCAAATAAATAGGGACAAAATCACAGAGGAGTCAGAGCAGGTCAACCAACGCAATGTGAGTTAAATCTACGCGCAGTCCGATCCACCTCCTTGGGTAGATCAACTCCACCCAGAAAAGCCCCAGGCCAGGGAATCAAACCCAGAACCTTCTTGCTGAGAGGAAACAGTGCTAACCACTGAGTCACCCAGCTGTCAACATTAATGTAATGAAAAGATTTAAATGAAGGTAAGCTAACAGGATGTAAAAAGGTCGAATGAGAAGCTGCACTGTTAAGACACTCTTGTTTAAAACACTGACTGAAACTGAATTCCAGCCCCGTTCTTCCTCTGAAAGCTCTCTGCTGTCTAATGAAGACATTAAAATGTCCAAGTTGTAACAACTACCAAACAGCATGTACGTGGATTTACTGTATACAAAGCAGGCTGTGCGTGGGACACTGTATGTTCACTGAAGCTCATGGGAAAGCAGCGGTAAAGGGGGAGGATGCTCACAGCGCTCGGGTAAGTGCCTCGACACAGCTCACAGCCTCTCTGGCTGGATGAATCTTTTAAGATGTGTCAGGACATTTTTGCTGTTGGCAAACAACCTGACCTCTGTAATTCAGCGACAACATTTCCTTCATACATGGGAAATAGAAGTATCACAATCAAAGAGCGAGGAAAAAATGAAATAAGACTGCAACAAGAGCAGTAAAACACAGATGACAGATGAATGTATCTACAGAGGAGACAGTGAGTTCTCTCTCACCCTGACTTACTGAGCTAATTGCTGTGATGGAGCGCTCTTATTCCCCGAGCACAGAGCTCCTGCTCCTGCAATAACACAACAAGATGACTTTGCCGATCCGGATGTTAGGGAGTTATGAAGCTGTGACTGCTCATACAGCTGTTGGTGCGCTGCAGCAGCCTGCTCAAAGCAACATTCAATCAATCCAACTTGATTTGTAGCTTTTTATACCGTTTAGAACTAGGGATGTCACAATTATAGATTTTCTTGGTATGATTATTGTCAGAGAAATAATCACGGTTATCACGATTAATACAATTATTATATTAAATAATTTTACAACACTAATGTGTAAAATCGAATAGTCAAAAAGGTAAATTGACATTAACGTAGTGTAACCCAGTTATATGTATTTACCTTTACTTTGCCGTACAAAGCCGGGTGGGTATTGTCGTGGAAATTCTTAGCCGTTTGCTGTTGGTGAATAATGAAATAGAGACTTCGCCGGCCGACATGATTTTACTTCCTTGCAAGGAAAGGTCAGTTCATACCCGAGTGGGTGATGGTAAAGAAAAGACTCATTTAAAACATTTACAGTATAGCTGAGGGAAGGTCCACTTCTGGGGTGTGTTTGTGTCCTTTGGCCGGCCCCTTCCCTGATTGTGTTTTCACATCTTCACCTTTGAAGGTATCATCACCGGTCTCCCGAGGTATGGAGGTAAGAGATACAATTTAAAATACAAAGGGGTTTGAGTGTGAATTAGGAAGTGGGAAGTTGGGCATCACAGATGGGTAAGTGTAAAGGAACTTGAATTTACAATTGCAGAAGGAAGTCTGGGAAAGTAGGGTGTACTGTAGGAACGTCTCAAGTGATTAAAACAAAGGAATATTAAGATTTACCATTACAGTATCCCACAGGTGATGATTCATATCGGATGTATTTCCTCCTTTGGCCGCTATTTCATTGCAGCATATTTAACAGACTGACGAGCCGCTATCCACTAAATATGTTTGTTTGGAGGGAGTCAGTCTTCCTCTGCCAAACTTTACCACTCAAAGTTACACACTCAGTTGTTATGTAACTTTGTTTTCGCTCCGTGCGTTTTGCACTGATCTGCCAACATGGTTCCGACATAATCTTTTTTGGAAAGTGACGGTATTTAGGAAGCTTTACAATTAAATAATCGTGGCGTTTAATACCGCGATTACTTAGAACAAATGTCTGTAAAAACAAAAGTGATTAAATAAAAACAGATGAAATAGAATTAAATCTTACCAGATTGCAGTGAGATGAGTGATGTCTATAAAACATTCAGAGCCTCATTAAGAGAGTTGTGTTTTGTAAGCTGCTCTCAGGCTATAAAAGCTAAAAGCTGTGTGCTAAAATAATATAATGTCAGAATGGATTTCTCACAGGAAACCATTGTGAGCACTGCCTGGATCAATTTAACAATTGATTAGTAGAAGTTAATATTGACGTATTAAGAGGGCGATTGTTTCTTCTGATGATCAGTTCATCAGCTGTATTATGGCAATGCTCACTGCTCACTTACTTGTACTCAGTATGTTGGGGAGGAGCTGGAGGGGGAGGGGGGGGCGTAGGAAGCAAGGGAAGGGTGAACAAACATAATGCACACAGAAAACCTGCATAAACACTCCTACACAGCGCAGAAGCCAAGGGCTAGCACCCTCGCATTAATCAATACTATTCTTAACAAGGCTTCCCTTCTAATGGTTCAACTGGCAGACGCACGCATGCGCGCTCACACAGCACATTTCTCACAGGGAAGCCCTGATTAAGTCACAGCAGCCTCCTTTCCTAAAATGGAGTGTTGCGTCGGAGCCGAGCCGAGTGGAGAGGAGAAGATCTTTAATAACGGAGGAGGACAGCCTCCAGGGAAAGACCCCTGGAGGGAGCGGGGGTGGTGGGTGGGTGGGGGGCTACATTAACCACCTGTGTGGTGAAAAGATGAAAGAGATGCATCCGGGGTGATGTGTGTATCTGTACAACTGCCAGGGAGGAAGACAGAGCGGGCGAGAGGTGGCTGTGTGTTAGCACAGTGATCAGCTTGCAGTGTGACGAACCTCCACATTACTCTGGGGATGTCACATTTACTTGTTTTCACAATTAATCGCGGTATTAAATGCCACAATTATTTAATCATAAAGGTTCCTAAATATCGTCACTTTCCAAAAAGATCAGCAGACGGAATGTAAACAAAGCTACGCAACATTATGAACGATATGAATCATCATCATCATTAATTATGTTAATGTCAATTTACCCAACAGTAACACTGAACTGGTGGGAATTTAAATGTTAGTGTCTCATTTGTAAAAAAAAAAAAAAAAAAGACTTCAAACATTTGATTACTTCAAACATTTCCTGGATCCAGATGAAGCAGAAGAAAATGGATGCATGGATGGATTAATAATTGGTCCTACATTAATAGAAACTTTAAATAATATGTTTATATAATTGGTAATGCAATTATATTTTGACTATATTTGATTTTACACATTCATAGTGTTGTAAAATTATTTAATATAATAATCGTGATAATCATGATTGTTTCTCTGACAATAATCGTACCAATAAAATCTATAATCGTGACATCCCGACATTACTCACACATCTTCAGAAGTCATGAATTAATTGTAGCTATTATCCCGTCATAAGGTGAGGACACCAATGTAATATCAAATTCAAATTCTTTTTGTCACATACACAATCATACAGGGTACAAGGTGCAGTGAAATGTTATGTGCACCAGCTCCAGTAATAAAACCATTTTACAATAATGAAAAAAATGACAATAAAAATGAATAAAAGCAGTTTAGAATAAAAAATAGAAAAAATATGGGTTGATTAAAACTATAATTGTTGAAAAGTCACAGTGTACCATGTTACAACAACCTCGCACGTTTTGATAACAGGAAGGTCAAAAGCAGGATGCAGATGTATCTTCTTTTGTAAGATACATCACACACACACACACACACACACACACACACACACACACACACATTATTCACAAAGAAACACTCAAACACACACGTGCACTATACGTGAACTCCTGTCTTTGACATTTTCAGCAGCAGAGACAGGAGGAATAAAAGTTACTAAGCTGTAACCACTGTCAACTACAGGCAGCAGCATCTGTGTGTGTTTCACTTGTTATTTGCCCTGACTGAAAAATGACAGTGGTGGTGAGGGGGGTGGGAGTGGGGGGGCCCGAGCAAGAGTCAGAAATCAACAGAAACAGCGGGGTCTCCACAATTAAAATCAGAGAGGCGATGTAATGAGGCTTGTTTCATGTGTGCTGTATGATGGACTTTCTCTCCTTCTCTCTGACTCACTCTCCCTTGTCTTTGGAGCGCTTGATCAGCAAGCCTCTAATTTCAGGCAATAATCAGCGACTGCATCCGCTGTGCTGCATCCTCCCGGAACACAGAGCTCATGTTGGGATGCTTCCTATCAGCCAGCCTTGTGCTCTACCCGCGGTGGGAACACACACACACACACACACACACAACTTCTATTGAGCACAAATACGTGCTGAAGCTCCAACATTATCTTAACTATTCTATCATTTGATTAACCAATTGATAAAAAAAACAATGTTAACAATCAAGATTAGAATGTAACGGAACTTGTCCACCAGAGTGTTTTGGAGTTGTTGGATTGTGTATTTAGTTTGATGAGGGAAACATGGAAATATAATGCAGCTCGCGTCTCTGCTCCGCCGATCTCAAAACAGCTTGCACCGATAAGGTATTTTGCAGTTAGAGCTAAAACTCCAAAGTCAGGAGTCAGGAGTACAAATGTTTTATTTTTTGACTAATCTTGTGAATTCAATTGTTATTTGTATTCTATTAGTTTTTTTTTTTTTTTTTATGTCTATGATTAATGTGACTATGTGTTGAAACTTTATGTGCTGCCATTCTTGGCCAGCTCTCTCTTGCAAAAAAGATCTTGGATCTCAATGGGACAAACCTGGTTAAAGGGATCCACATCCACATTAATATGAGACTTGTTTATTGCCGTAGAATTTTTGGTTCTGCCGATGGAGAAACTCCTCGTTGTCCCTTTAAATAAATGTTATAATAATAATAATTAAAGGTAATGATCCGACTCCTAAAACTACAGGGATTACGGCAATAGGCGAATTTGCCAAAATGTTGAAATATCCCTTTAATCATTCTGCAAAATCCTGGATTCATTTCAGTGGCAACATTTACAGTAACAAATTAATTTCTTTTTATCTGGGTTTAGGAATATGATTAGAAGAGTACTCTGGAATATTTCCTTTGATATTGTTAGACCCATCAATGGACCAAACAATAATTTAAACTAAGAGCAGGAGCAGCTACAGGTCAGGTGACAAAGACTTTCAGATCCTTATTATTTCCTTAACTTGTGTTCTTCAGTCAACCAACCAACAGCACTGACTCAAGCTGCGGCGCTCAAGGAGATTCATCAGGTATCGTCAGAGGAAACATCATGGTTAGGATTAAAGAACATGTCCACCTGAAACTCAGGCACATTACACCTGTCCACCATTCAACATCCTTCCTTTCCCACACACACAAACACACCACCTTTTTAAAAAGACGCAGATTCTGTCCTCTTAAAGGTCAGATGAAGCGCTCCCACTGAACTCCCTCTGAGGCTTTATTTTATGCATTTTACAGACAAAAATCAGAAAACCCAGAATGAGCTGAGACTTTTGGAAAATCAAGGTTATTTAGCAAAAAACCTTACAGTACAGTCCTCCTGTGTGTGTGTATGTGTGGCAAGGGCTGAAGCCACGAGCGTACACGCTTTAAATTTAGCACGACAGGATGAAAGAACAGCTACTGTATAATAAGCCAGAGGAGAGAATAAGTTGAACTTTGACCTGGGCTCCTTTTATAGATGACAGCGCCGACCTTGGGAGGGTGAGGACGGAGATTGATGACGAGTGTTTTGCTTAATGAGCTCACGAGAGAACAAGCCCTCCCTCTGAGAAGAGGCAACTTGTCTCCTAGTCAAGATAAAAGAACAACTGTCAGCGTGCTCTGCATGACTCCCATCCCTCCATCCTACCTTGTACACATCAGTTACATCAGGGATGAACGATAGGCCTATATTTGCTTCCATCTAGGACTAAAAATAGCAACAGAGAATCATGGGTGATGGTGGGAACCCATGCATGTGCAAGGACTGCTCCAATGAGAAACTGGCTACATTACACCACAAATCATGGCTGTAGTGAAGGCATTTTTTTTTTAAAGTCTCCTTCATATGGTTGATTTAAAGGAGACATATTCTGCCCCTTTTCTACAAATTAAAATAGTTCCCAGGTGTCTTAAAGACATGTCTGTGACATGCTTCAGTCGAAATACCCCAAGGATCAAACATCACAGCTCTTTTCATCCTCTCAAAACAGCCCTGTTCAGAACGGCTGGTTTCAGTGCCTGTCGCCTTAAATGCAAATAAACCATTGCTTGCCCCACCCCTTCTATTGGTTTTATTTGTTTTATTTTATTTGTTAGGATCCCCATTAGCTGCGCTCTAGAACGCCGCTAGTCTACCAGGTAAGGGTGGTATTATGCAAATTAAAAAACTAGCTACATCATTGCCAGACAACCAAGGGAACAGTTCGTAAAACCACATGGATTTCAACCTAGGGAGCCTGAAAATTACAGATTTCTTTGTCAATTCTCACATTTTGGGGGTTGGAAGGCAAGACAACACTCAAATATATGTTAAAGAGCCTTCAAAAAGTGATATTTCCATAATATTTCCCCTTTAAAGGTATAATATGTAGGAATTCCCCCCATCTAGCGGTGCGATTGCATATCGGAACATATTCTTGATGTTGCATTCATGTGAAATCGGGTAGACGTCAGACAACAGATGCTGTATGTAACAGGATAAACAAGCGTCTATGTAAACAAGTGCTCCGCCAGCACGAGGCAAAACAATACAGGCGTGACAATATGTTGTCATGGCGATGTCGTATTGTTTACCTGACCCACGTTTTACCGTCTTTCTCTGGTCGAGTAAAATGACATCCGGTTGGTTTCCCGACGGCCGTCTACCTGAATGCAACATCAGTGCCTCCGTCCTTCCTCACACTACACAGTGGTGACAGTTTTAACAGGCGCTACCTGGTAAACTTTCTCCCCGAGCCGACACCTCAGCTGAGTTTCCATGGTTACCTACGGTCACGCTGCCACTCAACGTAAAAAATGGCGATGCAACATGGCAGCCTCGGTTCGGTGCATCGCCCACTTATGTAACGACTTGTAACAACTCATTCTAAGGTATGAGAAAGCTTTCATTTGTATGCGGGTGTGACTCAACTTCAGTGAAATACGTATTTATGAAAGCAATATTTGATTTTTGCTAATAAAAAGCCAAATAAGTTACACACTGGGGCTTTAAATACTTTTAACTGGGCCGAGTGACTTTCAACTTTACAAACGCATTAATCTCACACTGTCTCAAGTAGTTGTCACTGGTTGATTATAAGACAAAAAAAAGTCACCATGGAAACAGGGTTTTTTTTTCCTGAGATGTGGCCACTGTGGGGAAAAAAAAGCTGAAGTAAACAGAGAGAAAGGGAAATGGAGAGAAGGAGGGAGTGTTGGTGCGAGACGGAGAGGGAGAGAGCTCAGAGGAGGGAGTGAGAATGAAACCTGCAGGATCCTAAAAAAATATGACGGAGAACAAGTGTGAAAACCGCTGAACCAGGCAGAATGTCAGCGCCTGCTGTATAGCCTGCGCTCATGGGAAATCATCTGACCTCACAATCTGGGTTACCCCATATTAGGCAAAGAGAAAATAAGGGGACCAAGAAGGGTAGAAAGATAGAACATGTGGAGGGAGAGAGAGAGAGGGGGGGGGGGGGATCATTTGTTTCCCACTTTTGCTCTTTTTTATCCAGATCCCTCTCTGCTCTGAGGGAGGGAAGGAGGGAGGGAGGGGGGGAGGGGGGGAGGATACTTGGGTGTCCTCTTTCTTTCATCCTGTCTCCGTCTTACCTGGAGCGGTGCAGTTCTTAGATCCTTCGCTCTCCATTTCCTCCAGGCTGCTGTTGTCCATTTCCTGCAGCAGCTTCCTTCCCCCCCACCTCTCATGGTCCTCGCTGCTCCGGCTGGAGATGTCAAAACCTGGTTTGTCACAGAAAAGGAAACAAAACAGATTCAAAGGGCGTATCAGCACAGGTACGACATCAGGATGCGGCTTTTTGATATACGAATCATTGGGTTGGAAACTATGATACGATACCTGTGCTGATAGCTAAATAATGGTTGGTCTGAATATTACATGTTAGGCACGACTAATAGTCTAAAGTCTAAAACTGGAAAGAAAAATAGATTCATTTCAGAAGACGTCTGATCACAGAATAAAGAGAAATATGAAAACATTCACTGCACATCCAGTTGGTGAGATATTCTAAAGTGATAATAAATAAATAGATACATAAATAGATGTATGAATAAAAAAATATGACACAGTTAGATTTGGGTTGGCGGTTACTAGGAAATGAAGTTAGTTTTGCCTCGTGTATGTTCGGGGTGATGAACAACGCTGTGCAGTATGTTGGCTCACACGCCTGTGCTGTTAATGCTTCTCTCTCCTTTGTGTAACCTAGTTGTTGATATGGCCTCAATCTTCAGTTTTGTTGAAGCTCCCTCACGGGGATTGTTGGATAAATGCACCAAAGAACAACTGTTGAGAACAGCAGAACATTTTGGGATTGATGTCGGGGGGGCCACGGCTGTAAAACTGACATTACGGCGGATTTGGTGATCAGGGAAGTGTGTAATTAATGAGCCTCGCTTAAAGTTTCAGTCCCAGTGCTGAAGGGAAACTGACAGGTCTCAGCTTCCATTACTCCCTCTGGACTCTACAAGTGTTTCAGACCCATCGATACACTGGCAGCATTCCAACATCTGCTGAACATGGCTGTCTCCGGGTCGGAGGGATTTGTGTTGTTCTTGTTAACAGGGATGTTTGACTACGCCTCCGTTTGATCATTTGGCTGAGGTCTGCATCACTGTCAACTTGGCCCGAGTGTGATTTTTCCAAGGTAACAGTGACATATCCATGTCAAGTGCTCCCTCTGTGTGAAAAGCTGAGGACAGTTGAAAAGTGCGCTCCCCTCGTCAACTTTTTTCTTGGCCTTGTTGGTTATTAAAGTTTTGTGAAGGTCTTCCACCATGGTTTGTACCATTCTGACTGTCAAAGTGGATTAACTTGTACAGTGGCTCCTGTTCTGGCTGCACAACCACACCTGGATGATGCTTTCAACCTGGTGGGTGCCTGGTGCTGGTGACGTTCTGTTGCAGGAAGGTGAGGGTGGCATCAATTGATCCATTTTCCTTTCAGCCAAATTATTGAGTGATTGAAAAGGAGTTGGATGGAGTTCAGTTCTGAGCACAGGGGTGGACCAGTGATGATCCACACAGACCAAAACTGCTTTTTTCAACTTTTTGCACTGTCCCACTCTCAGGTTGTGAATTCCCACAGTTATACTGAATATCCATTCACGTAAAATCAAAACGGTATCACATTTCAGTACCTGAACGCACCCTCGCATCTGTGAGATAGTAGAGAAGTGTTTGTCTGACGTAAACACAAAATGTGTGAAATCTTATGTCCTTGTAGAGCTGTGTGCAGATTCAGAACATTGCCCCTCCTTGACCCGCTCTCTCTCTCACAAACACATTGACAACGGATTCTCAACATGCGGGGCCGGCCCAACCAACCCGACTGGACACACTGGTTTGGGCTAAAAATATATACAAATGACTTAGATTGGGTCGGGTCAGGCCTCGGGCTTTTTCTTTTTTTTTTTCTTCTTTTGGCCGGGTTAGGGCTGAGAAGTAATGCTAGTGAGTCGGGCCACATTGGATCTGGGTTTCAGGCCTGTTGAGAACTCTAGTGTCTGTGAACACATATTGCCGTTAAAAGGATAGTTCAACATTTTGGAAAATTGGTCCATTACCATAATCCCTATAGTCATAGCAGTAGGTTCGTTACCTTTAATTGTCGGTGCAAGCTATTTTTAGAATGGCACATTCACCACGCTATGAGATAATAACGGAACGTTACGAGACAAGAGTTGTTTTCGAGGTAAATTCATGTAAAACTGCTGATGCACGTTCCCGTCGGGGCAGTTTTTCGGCAAGCAGTCTCTTCATTTGCCTTGAAAACAACTCTGTTTGTAATGTTCCGTTATTATCTCATAGCGTGGTGAATGTGCAGGTCATACTGTAACTTGTCCACCAGAGCGTTTTGGAGTTGTTGGATTGTGTATTTGAATAGGGAAACCAAGAAATCCCATTAGACTCTGTAGCGTAGCTCTGAGCAGCTTGCGGCTCTGCTCCACCGTTCTAAAAATAGCTTGCATCGACAATTAAAGGTAATGAACCTACTGCTATGACTATAGGGATTATGGCAATGGGCCAATTTGCCAAAATGTTGAACTATCCCTTTAAGGAAGACCCTGGCTTTGCTTGTTTACACTGAACCATATCAATAAACATTCACAATTCTGAAGTTTTGACTAATTTTTTATAAACAAATTAACTTGAATTACCACACATACACACACAAAAGTACCGAAAACAGGTAGGCTACCATTGCATACCAATACCATATCGGTTTAAATGTGAAAGGTACCCATCCCTAATCCCTAAGTGTGAAGTTAATATTATGACAGATGCTTTGCCCCATGCATCAGAGGGGTAAGTAGGTTCCTACGCAAGATCTCAGTTCCCATCGGTACCTGTTTGTTTTGCTCTGTCTCTCTTTCTTAATTTGCTTCCAGGATCCAGTTGCTGAGGCGTGAACTGTTGTTAATTGTGTTGTACATAGGAATGAATGTTGTACTGTGGGGATCTCACTGGGACATTGTTCTACTGGAGGGATTTATGGACTGGGATGTGTGTGTTTGTGTTTGGGGAGTGGGAGTGGTTATATTACTACCCCACGGATTATTTCTGTCATGTACTAAAATTTGTTTAATTAATTATTTAGTGTTGACTGCATTCTTCTGAAAGCACAATATGATTAACTAGCAGAGATTTCATTTCCCTCCACACAGTCATCTTTTGCCTTTAATAGCCAAAACTCACTCCTTAGAGGAAGAACAACCTATTTTAGTCAGTACCAAATAAATACAAAGCAAAGATTCAAGTTCAAAGCATACAACAAAAGCATACACTGCATACAACAGTGTTTTTAGATTCTATGACTGAGTTACAAGTTTGTGTCTCTGATTTGTTGCAGGTAGTAAAGTCCATGTCGAGCAGTGTGTTTTATTTTTAATGACCAGGATTATGTTCTCTGCCACATTAAACTTTGATTCTATCTGTAACGGTCGGGTAGTGAACAACAGCTGGAGGAGTGCACCACCACAGATGTGTCAGTTTGGTAACGCCCCCTCTTCCCCTACACGCCCCCCACCCCCCCATAATTCATACATTGAAGGGAAATTTCATGATTTTCCAAAACAAATCGGGTGGGGGGGCTGCAGCAACAGTGCAGCGCTCAAAGTGGGGCTCCCACTGTGGCTACATCTGCACATTCTTGGAGACAGCGGCAACACCAATGAATTCATTTCATACTTCAGAGAGCTCAGCAGGAGCGCTCTGCCCTTTCCACCCTGCCAACTACAAGTCTGGCCTAAGAGGGGGTGGGGGGGTAGAATTAAAAAGCCCAGTTATTCAATGGTCCTCAGGGCCTGGCTGAACTTTTCACCTGGCCTCACCTTCATTACACCACACACAGCAGCTACAGCAGTGGCCAGTGGTTTTTGCGTGCCAGCACTATACTGTACCGTGCCGTCCGTCCCTCCTATATGTCTCCCTGTCTCACACACGGACAGGAAAAGACGAGTGTGGAAATGATTAATGTGCCACCACTGTGAGGAGGTGTTGAGTGCTCCGCTCCGGCTCCACACCATCAAGCTCAATTTAGCCGAACTTCATTAGGCGCATCATAAATAATCAACTCTAATTGATATTCCAGCGAGCTGAGGAAGAGTTAACACGAACACAATGGAGACAAGGGAAATGCATTACATGTCCCGGTGCTGTCTCTTGTTTGCCGTACGGAGCGCAGGACTGTTGCATGTTCCATGCAACCAGGAGAAGGCAGCGGGGAGGAAAGAGCCGCACTGATGATGCACAAATCATGAGTGTATGAATATTCATGCAGGCCTTCTGTCCATGGGAAGTGATAAATACCTCTCACTTCAGCTGATGCTGAGTCAGTAATCAAGTGGAGTGTTGGGGCCCCAGTCAATGTGAGGCGGAGAGAGAGCAAGAGGAACATGCAGACATCAAGTGTTGCATATGTTTGCATGTAGAAAGTATAATGGTGTTGTTAGCATTTTGATGCTTTGGCAGTACTTTAACATGTCACCATGGCTTTGGAGTGGAGTTGGATGGGGGGGGGGGGGCACTGCGTAACCATTTGCAGTAAGTTGGAGAGGTGAAGGCCTATACCCTGGGACTCACTGCCCTGATTTCACCACTCTGCGGCTAAAACACCTGAACATGCAGGAACCTCTGCATCCCTCTGCCCAGAATAGTTCCCCACTGTTCCAGCGCAGACGAATTCCCACTCTAATCTTCTGTGTAGGAGTATCATCTACCTCCATGACAGCAGTGACGCTTTGACATTATGCTCCAATTTCTGGTCAGGAAGGCGGAAGTATTAGTAGTAGATCTAAAAAGGCACAACTCTCTTGGAGTAAATAAAAAGTATGAACACACACTTGTGTAGATTATGTTTAAGATATGAAATGATGAGCTGAGGAAAACAAACAACAAAGCTAAACTTTTTCCAATCAATCACACACATACCATGTCACTAACACCACAGGACAACACAACATCAGGTAGAGGAGCCAACAGGGAGATGCTGTTTTTCACCATGCAGCTGCCTACATTAATATCACTGTCTGAACATAACAGCTGAGTGTGTCTGTAACCAACAGACGCACAAAATGATAAAGCAATAGCCTATAATAGGTGACGGACATGTATGGAGACAAACAGACTGGCTGCTGTGCTGGGGCAGCTCTGCACACGCCTGGCTCCCCGGTATCCCAGCGCTCTGTGCGGGGGGAGCCGAGCGAGCGGCTCAGGCTCAGCAGCACTCACCTGAATTTTCCGCTAAGTAGGAAAACCCCTTCACGACCAGCAGCAAGCCGCCAAACAAGCAGATCTGGATTAAAACCAACTCCTTTCGCCGTTTCCGCCTCGCTTTGACCTTTTTCTGGTTCGGCATCACTTGCGTCGGCCGATTCCGGAGTCGGATACCCGGCAGAGACATCCCCTCCACCGCTGCCACATCCATGCTGAGCCCCGGAGAGGGAAAAAAAAAAAAAAAAAGAGCAAAGGTGGTGGGGGGGGGAGCGAGTAGTGTCCTTTCCAGGGAACTGACTTATCTCCCGGGAACGGATAAAAAGTCCAGGGGAGGGGTTTGAGGGGAGCAGGGGGGGACGATTAGGGAAAAAAAAGTTGGTACCGCCGGGATGATGCTGTGGAGGCTGCGGGGCGGACTGAGCGAGCGGAGCGGCGCGGCGCGCGGAGCGGGGCTCGTGCTCTCATGGCATGTTCAAGTGCGCTTCTGGAAGTAGTACGGCAGAGGACGGATGCGTCCGTCTGCTGAGTGTTGAAGCACAGAGAGACACCGGGAGAGAGGGAGGAAAGTGGGGGGGTGGGGGCGGGAGAGGGGTGCATTTACGCACGCACACCAGTGATGGGAATAACGGCGTTACTTTTTTCAGTAACGACTAATCAAAAAAAAGTTACTGTTTCCCCGTTACGACGCCGTTACCGTTACTGACAATAAAATGCAACGTTACTCGCCGTTACTTGACTCAAGAAGTCCAGTTACAAAATAGAATAGCCTATATACAGTCCATCAACTAGTCGGGGAAAAAAGCCATTTATCTGGAACTAACCAACTGGTTAGGGGGGACAACGAGCCCATGTAATTTGACATATTTGAGCATTTTATAGCCTAGGTATAATAATTAGTTACTTTTATAATTTAGTATTTCAGTTACTTACTCAGTTACATTTGAAGGAAAGTAACAAGTAGCCTAACTATAACTAATTACATTTTAAGAGTAAAGTGCCCAACACTGATGCACACACAGGCAGAGTTACAATCAATCAATCAATCAATCAATCAATCAATCAATCAAAACGTGAAACCCAGGTCAAACATCTGTGGGAATATAGTGGGAAATAAGGGAAAATGCTTATGCATGTATGCACAACATGTCTACTAGTATATAGTTTCTACTTCTTCTTTTCTTTTTTTTAATCAAACGTTGACACAGTAATTAAAGTTGATTTACAGAAGACAGGGTGGATGAGAGCAAAAATCTAAAATTTGAGTTGCTTTTTTTAATTCTAAAAATAGAGGTTATGGTTATTGGATGTAAAACTACAAACTGGTCATGTTGTGAGGATGAGTGCCACAGAATGCAGGGAGAAAATCACTCCAAATCTGACTGTTTTCCAAATACAGGGAATACTTTAAGCACAGGTATGTGCATGTTTTAATTAGAATTTTACAGATAATGTTGGTACAAAACACATAATAATAAAAATATACTGTAAAGAAATGATTTCAATAGAATAAGCAGACGAATAAACGTCACTCTTGAATAGGCAAGGCAATTTTATTTGTATAGCCCGTTTTTACAAACAGTTTGTCTCAAAGGGCTTTACGTGGCATCACAACAACATCATCTGCCCTTAGACCCTCACATCCACTGAGGGAAAACTCCATAGAAAAACCCTTTTAAGAGGGAAAAATTGGAGGAATAGGAAACAGATATGCATCAATGGCTGGTTTTGATCTGTCCCTTCAACAACATTTTGGAAAATTAATTTCTCTAACATAAAAGCTCAATGAAATAACACATGTAATCAAATGAACTGCGAATACATGGGAGCTGAGGGGATGTGCTTTGCACTGCCCTCTTCTGGGAGTTCCTTCAGGTGATGATACTCCAGCTTCCACAAAGGAATGTGATCACCCTATCTGCCACTCTGAATGTCAATTATGTCAGTCAGAAATAAACTCCTTTGCCTCTGAGAACGGATGACATGCACTACTTTATTTTCTCTAAAATAAGTGTTTGAACACCGATTACAGAAAGTCATTCATCAGTCTGTGAACACACAGTAGTCAGGTCATATGGACTGATTTCACTTGTACCTGTTGAAACATGCCATCATATGTGTGTTCTGAAAGGAATAAAGAAGAACCTGTCATTCAGTTTCTGATGGTTTGTTTGTAACGATTTTCAGTGACAGTGAAACTAAACTTAAGAATAATGGGGAATACTTTATCTTGGCCAAGTGGGTTTCTTGATTGTTGGGCCTGAGGTTTCATATAAATAGCACTGGAAAGTTTCCAGCAAGAATGGAAAAAGTGGTCAGGGCTCTAGGCAACTGGTTTCATTGTGCTGTTTTAACCCTTTGGAGTATGGGAGTGAGTTAGATCAAACAGGAGAGGAGGAATGTAGGGACCGGAGGCAAAAGAGATGTGACAGAGAGCAGCCCTTCACATGTGAAGAAAAACAGTCAGTGTTTATGTGTTCAAATACAACTATTTCAAAATCAAATACGCTCAGGAAGTTTTCTTTTTTTTTTTTTTTGCTTCACACATAGAAAGCAAACTGCTGCAGCGAGCCACACATGAATGGGGGCCTTAAAGCTGCCATGAAACTTGGCCTGACTAACTTGCAAAGCGAGTTCAGACTGGGCATGAAGTTACTAAACAAGATGAATTTCCAGCCTCTCAGAGGCACACAAAAGAAAAAAAAACTGGAGGGGAAGGAGGGAAGAGGAAGGAGGAGGGGGCAACAAATTAAATCCAGTTAAATTGTTTTTCCATAGCCAGTGGGTTTGGCAAAGGGCTCTCTCACACACACAAGATGTAAGATAAGTTGTGGAGAAGACAAGCAGAAACAGTATGGCTTCAGATGTTGGAGAATTCCTGGAATTTAACCCACTTTCCCATGTCCGACCGACGCCGCGCCCACTCCCACTCGACACAAAGGCACACCAAGCAGCCATGTTGCTTTGAAATACACAGGTGATTCCACAGACAGATAAAACCCCTTTAACATCTGCACCACTCGGCAGCGCCGCTCGTTCTCGACCCATTACAAGCTTTGATCAGTTGTGGTCCTCTCCGATGTTTACAAGTGCATCAATATTCCGAGACCCCACAGACTTCCTGCTCACTGTGAAACCTGTCCAGTGTCGGGATCACAGGGCTGTAACTCCAGCCCTGTGTGAGGAGCTACGAGGCTACAGCTAGAGCTAACAGACGTATCTGGGTCACGTCTTCCCCGGCCCGGGCTGCTCCTCTCCACCACAACATGGAGGAAGCTCAGCTCAGCACCTTTGGAGGGAGAGAGAGAGAGGAAGAAGGGAGTGTTCTACACTATGGTTGGCTATGAATAGCTTGCTCAAGCTATAAAAGAAAAGCTATAGCTGGGACACTATAGACAGGCCAGGTGGTGATGCTGAGAGGAGAAATAAGGACATGCATTGTTGCTTTTGCATCATATATAAAACGAGCAGAATAAACACACACAGCATGGGTCACTGTTTCTAATGACGTCTTTATAAAATGACAACAAAATGTACATTCAGGTCTGTCATCAAGAGACAAACACTTCAATAATATTAATAATAATAACACCAGCTTGATAAATAGTGTATATGTGTATATGTATTGTTGTGAAGCCCAGACAGACTGGTCCAGGAGTACAGTGACAGTGAAGCACAGCTGGCTCCTCTCCAGGTAATTGAGACAAAATGACTTGTAGTCGCTACCTGATCGACCAAATCGACAACAGCACAGTCAGCACAACGGCACTAACCCACCCTGCAGTCCAAAAGAGGATTTACTTACTGTATAGTTGGTCTACATATTTTCTTTAAAGTGGAACAACTCACATTAACCAGAGAGCTAATGTGGACAGCAGTTTAAGGGGACATTTCAACATTTTGACAAATCTGCCTATTGCCATGATCCCTATAGTCTTAGGAGTAGGTTCATTACCTTTAATTGTCGGTGCAAGCTGTTTTTAGATCGGTGAGGCACACTGCAAAAACTCAAAATCTTACCAAGAATATTTGTCTTATTTCTAGTCGAAACAAATCTCATACTTAAAATAAGACTCATCACATTAAAAGTAGCTTGTTTTTAGACACTTTTTACTTCTTTCAAGCATATTTTCACTTGAAATAAGTAGAAAAATCTGATAGTGGAGCAAGTTTTTCCTCCTTATTACAAGCACAAAAAACCTTGCTTTCACTGGCAGATTTTTCTACTTATTTCAAGTGAAAATTTGTTTGAAACAAGTGAAAATGATCTAAAAACAAGTTAATTTTTAGGTGTTGAGTCTTATTTTAAGTGGAAAGAGGTTAGTTTTGACTAGAAATGAGACATTTTGACAAGAAATAAGACAAATATTCATGGAAAGATTTGGAGTTTTTGCAGTGCAGAGAGGCGAGGTGGACGGTATTTCCACGTTTCCCTCATCAAACTAAATGCACAATCCAACAACTCCAAAACGCTCTGGTGGACAAGTTTTGACCTGCACATACGCCACACTATGAGATAATAATGGAACGTTACAAGACGGAGTTGTTTTCAAGGTAAATACGTAACCGGAACTACATTCTAGACACGGCTGCTAGGCGGAGTGATTTCAAAAGCATAAGTAGTTCTGAGTATTTGCTTTATGCGTCGTAATGTTACATAATTATACGTTATCATTTCATAGCGTGGGGAATGTGCAGGTCACAACTTGACCACCAGAGCGTTCTGGAGTTGTTGGATTGTGTATTTAGTCTGATGAGGGAAACGTAGAAATACCATGAGCCTCCATTGTGTTCACTGAGCAGCTCCCGTCTCTGCCCCACTGATCTAAAAACAGCTTGCACCGACAATTAAAGGTGATGAACCTACTCATAAGACTATAGGGGTTATGGCAATAGGCGAATTTGCCAAAATGTTGAAATATCCCTTTAAAGTCTAAACACCTTTTGCTCTAAAATATGAATTCTGTGAATTGATTTGGTCTCAGTAGGTGGCACCCTATGGAGAAGACCTGTGTGCTGGAGAAACTTTCTTTTTGGCCTCTAAACATACAGTCCATGATGACAAGTGACTAAGAAACATTTTTGCAAATGGCAAATCATGAAGGTGCAAGGACCTACAGTATTAAAACAGACTTTACTTGTGTAAGTATGTCAATCATGAGGTGTCACTGGTGCAATCAATATGGCAAGGCTGTTACATTATCACTGTCCTGGTGTTCCTTTGTAATACTATCCACAAGTTTCCGAACGTGATCTATGGTCAAAACCAGAAGCCGGTTTCGCCAGTTTTGGTGGAATTGTATGTTACGTTTCCATGTTTTTCAGTCGTTGTCATAGTTGCGGTAAATGCATGGATCTATTAACGCTGGCTTTTAACACGGATGTCAATTTGTGTGATATCCATTGTTAAAAGCTGATGTGATGATCCATGCGTTTTACAGATTTTCATTGGAAAAAAACAAACAAAAAACATGCATTTACCGCGACTACCGAAACCATGGAAACGTAACCACCGGAAGAGCAAAACCGGCGTACTTTTTTGACGTTCGGAAAAAGGTGGATAGATGAGGAGATGGAACTCATCTGTGCTTTAGTGTCAGTGTTATGTCTCTGAGCAGGGATGGAGGAAGAAACCTGAACCCAGCGGCAGCAGGAAAAAGACAGAAAGCTACAGTACTTGGCCATATGATGTGGTGCTGCTGATGTTTGAGCTATCACGTATCCCCAATGCTCCCTCTTATCAATCCCTCACATCATCTCTGCTACTTGATTGATACCCAGCAGGGCCTATGTAATTCCAAAGACAAGAGGCTGAAGACAGCAGCAGCAGCAAGTGGAGGATGTTTGCAGCAGGCCCAAAGAATCCAGCTGATTTCCAAACAGGAATGGGGGGGCAATCCACAATCAGGTGTAAGTCTCTGAGAATTAAGGCCTTCCTGAGGAAACCGGGCTCACTGTCACGTCCCTGGTGTGACCGCTGCGTGAGAGAAAACAGAACAGAGTTTTTGGCGTTTGCTTCTTATCATTTGGCATCATTGATTTGTGTTATTAACAACTGATGAGAGGAGGATTCAAAAGTTTAAGAGCACAACTTTTCAAACCAGCAGCCACAAGAGGCACATTAAATATGATCTCATTTAATTACACAGTAGTACATACTAAATATGTACTGACATTAGTCACTATCACTAATCACACCAGGCTGTGAGAATTTAATGGAGGAAAAAAACAATCATGTGTGTCACTTAGTGTTTTTTTTGTGTGCTTTTTTTTAAAGCAAAAAATAAAAGTCAAAGTGATAGTTGTGGTTTTTAGATGGAGGGCTCATGGTCAGTGGAGTAGATATAGATCAGTGCACATACATCTATGGACTTATTAAGTGTGTACTGTAGTAGTGTATAGGAATATAGTTTGTTCAACAGTTGGAGAAATGAAAGTGAATATTTAAAATAAATTTAAAATAAAGCATAAATATCGCTCTTTTTTCAGTGAGCATTTTTGAAAGTGACAATGAAACATTTTTGCTGAAGGCCCCATCACTCTGTACCAGTGTTCCTGTCTGCTCCTCTATAAATAGGCTAATCTGAGTCTACTGCAGGTAACCCACTGACTATAGATATGTATATGTAAGTGTGTATGTGTATGTGTATGTGTATGTGTATGTGTATGTGTATGTGTATGTGTATGTGTATGTGTATGTGTATGTGTATATCACACAATCCCAGGATAAATAATCACTTCTCCAACTCAAGCACACATGGTCCAAACTGCCTCATACCACAGGAGCATTTCCGGCCCTAAGTGTAACTGATTGTACAGATGAATATCTTGGCGATTGTGCCCCCATGAAATTGTATTTTCCATCTTTAAAGCTTCAGTTGGTAACAATTATTCAGTCAAGAGGAGTGTGTTTCATGGTGAGAGAGACGTGAGATTGTTTTGGAGTCTCCGGTTGCTATGGATACGGTACGTCTTCTGTGGGTGCGTTTATGGTTTATGTGTGTGTGGAGGCCGCTTGGCAGAGGTTCATAAAGGAACCTGACGGTGTATTGTCTTGAAATTTCCGACCAAGTCGCGGAGTTAACTTTCACTTTCGTCAACTTACCAA
The DNA here is from genome assembly GCF_045865225.1 of Trachurus japonicus. Lineage (NCBI taxonomy): Eukaryota > Metazoa > Chordata > Actinopteri > Carangiformes > Carangidae > Trachurus > Trachurus japonicus. The sequence goes on along the minus strand of NC_140907.1, from coordinate 1,622,323 downwards.
CTGTAGCTTTCATCCTGTATCCACATGTTCATTTATTTACCAGACATCTATAAGTCCAAGTACGTCCATGTCTGTCATAGCTTCAATTGTTTAAATGCTGCTAGAGATCAGGAGAGATTTGGTGCAATGTTCACAGTTTTCTGCTGCATTTCTACCTTCTGTTTGTATAATTATGATTAATTTTCTATCTGCCATTTTGTCCATGGCTGCAGTGCAGTCAGCAAGTTAAAGGGATAGTTCACCCAAAATTCAAATTTCACTCATTATCTACTCACCCTCATGTCGACTAAGGGCTGGGAGAAGTTTCAGAGTCCTCATATTTACAGTTACAGCGGGGCTCCGTGCAGCACTGCATGTCCATATGACAGTTGCGAACGGAGCTCACTTTTCTTTGTCCAAAAAGACACACCAAAAAACATCCAAATACCTCCATACTTCTCGTCTGTAATGTCCCTCTTGTATTGAAGCCCCAACATGAGAAATTGTTCCGAAAGAAATTAAATAAATCAGAATCTTAAGATTGATTGTAGTGGAAGTTCCCAGCATTATTCTTCCTGGTCTGAAGGAATCTCAACCATCATATGTATGGACATGCAGTGCTGCACGGAGCCCCGCTGTAACTCAGAGAAGCCACGGAGGACTCTGAAACTTCTCCCAGCCCTTAGTCGACATGAGTGAAATTTGAATTTTGGGTGAACTATCCCTTTAAAGAGGAAATCACCCCTTAACTCATTGAGTGCCGCGCTCCTTTCCAAAGTTTTAGTCAAGTGTGCCGGCAAATTAGACCATATTTGACTTTTTATTTTAGAGCCATAGTGTATTCTATATTATTGCCACCAACACATACTGTAGCTCATTTGAAAGGTTTAATTTTATCCTTCAAATGGCCACAAACCGTTTGTTTCTACGTGCCTCCGTTCCTGAGAAAAGTCAAGCTAAACATGGCTGGGTTTCACCAAAATCCCTCCTTTTTTTCTAGAAAAGGAGATAGAGCGTCTTTTATGAAAGGTGCGCTGTTTGTGCCTGTCGCTCTTCAGACACTCGCATTTCTGGATCAAAGGGCTCGTATAAGATAAATATACACAACAATTGTTGTTCTATTCACAAAACCACCATCGGGGGCGGGGGGGGCGCCACTAAACAACAATAACACAGACGCACCGTGCCGTGTCACAGCCTCTCGCCGCGGAACGTGAGGCTCTGCCGGCCACAGCGGCTCGCGAACACCGGTCCCGCCGGTGGTCGCGGTCCGTCTGTGGTACGGGTCGGTGGTGCCGGTCTGCTTTGACCCAGAGACCATCAGATTTTACCGCGGGAGGACTTTGGGGAGGACACGGTGTTGCTCCAGATGAAGACCGGGCGGGACAGTGGGCTGAGAGCTTCCTGGTTCAGCTCCCAGCTGCTGCAGCCTCGCGGGTGAGAGCGGAGCAGCAGCGGAGCAGCTGCGCTGCATCTGCATGCAGACCTCCGTTTGCAGAAGCTGAGTTATGATAAAAACTTCCAGATCATGAGCTGTCATGTGACTTTGATCGTCATCTATTTCAGTTCTCCTCGTCGTAGAGTCCCCATATTTACATATAATGTGTATTAAAGTGTCTATTTTCATAATTTAAAAAAAAAGCAAAAAACGAAAAATTTCGTTTTTGGCACTCAACGCATGGGAACGAAAAACGAGAAATTACGTGGTTGGCACTCAATGAGTTAATTTCACATTTGATGACACTCACATGAAGTCTACTCACAGCGCAACAGACTGAAAAAAAGGAAATCTTGACGGACAATTCTGTTATTCCTCTCACATTTTCACTCTGTGGTCTGATACACAGACACGTCTGTCAATCAAGTGGCTCCGCCTCTTCTTGGTGGGCATAGTTCAAAATGCATATGAAAATGCAATCCCTCGTATCTGCTGCCCCGTGGTCCCTCAGACCATGTTAACGCCTGAGGGCAGAGCCCGGCAGTCTCTACGCTGTGCAGACACTTCCAACAGTGCATTGCGAGCCCCTCCACGGGGCCCTGGGCGTACATCGTATATGTTATGTAACGTCATCCACCGCTCCATTTATTGATTTTTCGCCAGCTTCGTTGAAAACAAATGCACATGGGCGAGAGGAGCGTAACCGAAACAGACTTGCATAGTTCTCCTTTAAATTAGAAAAGTCATTTTCAGTGTGGAGAAGAAGTTGCTCACAGCAGAAACGTTCATGTAAGCTGTTTATATAAAATTTATATAAAAGACAGGAGGGAAGGGAGACTGGAGGAGATAATGGAGGACTGTCAGAAATCACTTATTAAAAAACGCACACACTGCTCAGTTTTTAAGCCATACAAAGAAAACCTCAAGAACAATTCCCTCTTTAAAATATGCATTGACAAAGCCAAGGAAGCAAGCAAGGCTTTTGTTTGACATCTCTCTTACATCCAAACTTCCCCTCTTCCACCTCTCCACCCCACCACAGCACACACATTTTCAGAAGTGCTGTGTGTGCACTCCCCAGCTGCACACCCCAAGATGATAAACCAAATAACTCTCAACTTATTTTTCAGCTTCCCCTTTCTTTGCGTGTCTCCCACTTTCTCCCCATCTCCCTGGTTCTGGCTCTGTGTCAGACAAAAAGTCCTTACGTAACGAGGTGCTGAAGCCTCCATGTCTTGGGGCACGCTGCGCATTTACCCAACAAGCACTTTGGGATTACAGTGCAGGGCCCCCCTGCTGCACAAGAGTTTTTAGAGCTACAGGCTCCACATGGAACTGTGTGTGTGTGTCAGGTGTTACACAACAGATGAGCCAGTAACAAACAAGACAAAAATAACAACACACCATCGTGGTGAATTGTAAATGTTTAGATCGTTGTTGAGCATGATTTTGTCTGTGTGCACGTATCTGCATAAAGAACGGCGGCTGTTTGAGCGCAGGTCGACGGCGGATACATTCATGTGCGTGTCTGCCAGAGTTGACACAGGGAGCGGAGTCGTGCCACAGCAGCAGCAGCAGCAGCCTCAGCAGGCAGAGCAGAGAGGACACGGAGGGAGCTGACTCAATGCCTCCCCGGCTCTATTCTCCCAGAACTCCACTGTTTTTGCACTAGTAAACAAATACTGAAGGCAAATAAGAGCCACCCCCCTCCTCCCCCAAACCCCCTCCTCCCTCATCCCCGCAATATGAGCCACAGAATGAGAAACAAACAGGTCTGTCTCTCCAGAGCGTTGCCGAGTTTCGCTGCAATGTCAGCAACAACAAAGGAAGCAGGCACAGACAGGAAAAAGGGGAAAACAGAGATGTTGGAGGGACTGGTGCTACTTCTCACTGCAAATTTCAAGCTGCCATGTCACACATGACCGGTGTTGGGAATTAACAGCGTTAAAAAAAGATAACAGCGTTACTAACGGCGCTAGTTTTTTCAGTAACGAGATCAAAAAAGTTACTGTTATAATGCCGTTACTGACAATAAGGCACAGATCTGAACAGAAAATGCAAAAGTTGTGTTCTCACTTTTTATTCCGCGTTTGGAGGAGTGTTTTTTGGGGGGAAATCTGCGTGCATACGGTGACGCAAACGTTTGTGGAATGTTTGTTGTTATTTTCCTGTACTGGCGCATGCTTGTGATGTAAATGCGTACGCGACGTGAGCAAATCGAAGCAGACTTTTGCATTTTCACCCTTTACACAGGAACGCGATGGCGGAGCGTTTTTAAGGCCCCAGTATGTAACTTATTTGGCTTTTTTATTGCTTTCATAAATACATATTTCACTGAAGTCAAATCACACTCGCATACAAATGAAAGCTTTCTCGTACCTTAGAATAAGTTGTTACAAGTCGTTACAAATACATAAGTGGGCGACGCACCGAACCGAGGCGGCCATGTTGCATCGCCATTTTTTTTACAGTTTTTGACCATAGGTAACCATAGAAACTCAGCGGAGCTGTCAGCTCGGGGAGAAAGTTTTCCAGGTAGCGCCTGTTAAAACTGTCACCACTGTGTAGTGTGAGGAAGGACGGAGGCACTGATGTTGCATTCAGGTGCAGTCAGGCAGACGGCCGTCGGCAAACCAACCGGATGTCATTTTACTCGACGAGAGAACGACGGTAAAACGTGGGTCAGGTAAACAATACGACATCACCATGACAACATATTGTCACGCCTGTATTGTTTTGCCTCGTGCTGGTGGACCACTTGTTTACATAGACGTTTGTTTATCCTGTTACATGCAGCGTCTGTCTGACGTCTGCCCGATTTCACGTGAATGCAACATCAAGAATACATTCAGATATGCAAACGCACCGCTAGATGGGGGGAATTCCTACATATTATACCTTTAAGATTTCCACTCGAAGGGTGGTTTCACTTTTTTGCGTTTTTAAGCCCCAAAATGAAAGGCACATCCCATAAATCATATGACAACAACGATAAAAATGCACCGTTACTTGACTCAACAAGTCCTGTTACAAAATAATACACCCGTTAAAGTGTACGTTATATAGCCTACACATTTTTTTACGTCCATCAACTAGTCAAAAAGAAAAAAGCCACACACACACACACACACACATTACCTAATTGCTCTTAATTATCTGTTGAATGTGCGCACAATTGTGCGCATCTCTTTGATGAGGTAATAATACGGCAATATTGTGTTTTCACCTTGTTGCACTGCTCCCAAGTGGCCAAAAATCAATTAGTAAACCTTTCATGTTTGTTAATATGAATGTATTTATATTAACATTAATATTATCGTAACATATTTAACTAATTAAATCAAATAAAATAAAAATGCCAAATGTTAAAAACAGTTATAGCTAAATGTATTATTGCCTGCTTCAGAAGGGAAAATGTATCTTGTTCTTCTTCATAAATGTTACAGCGTTCAAATTTGATCTGTGCTACAGTTGCAATAGTACTGAACTGAGCTGAGGTTTGACCTATAAAGACCACTGCTGTCACTTCCACAGATGAGACCTAAAATTACCAACACATTTACTTAGTTACATTCTGACACTATGTTCGTCAAGCTGAAGTGATGGGAAATTAAATTTAAAAAAAAAAAAGAAAAGAAAAAAAAACAGCAGCTAAAAAGGCAAACTAAAGTTAGCATTGGCCCCAAAATCTATATCTGTAAAAAAAAAAAAAAAAATCACCCCAAACAAATCAATCATGTTGTGCAGCTATATATATTTCTCTTTATAGTACTAAAGAAACGTGTTCAATTACCACCTCCTTATGCAACTTCCCATTCACTAACTGTTTGGAAAAAGACACTACTTGCTGTTATACATCTACCCGGTATATTTCTTTTTTTTTCATCTGTTCCTCTTTGTTTTTGTTGAAGAAAATTCTATTGGTTTGTCTTAACTTTTATCCTCTCACTTTCCTAGCCAAAGCTCACTTACTTGGGATTTGTGTATTTCTTTGTATGTAGGTGGAAGTTCTTTTGTACATATCATATTTCATACTATTTCACAGTCCCTACAAATAAATAAAACTTTACATATAGATGCACTTAAGATGACAACATGGTGAATGACTTAAGGTTTCTAATTGCACTCTTTGGGATGAACCTCAATTAGAGAGACTTGTGATATTTTAAAGATCAGCTGTCTAGTATTTGAATGAATGTTATCTGTGTGTGTGTGTGTATGTGTGTATGTTTGTGCATCTTCTCACTCTCTCACCCTGTTATCTTAGGGCTCCCTTTCTGAAGACACATCACCGTCTGCTCCACTACTGGCGTTCGGGTCCTGTCGGGAGCGCAGCGTGCCCTTGTCCCTGCTCGACTCCGAGGGGCCCTTGGTGCGCGTCTTTTCTTTCCTCTGCTGCTGCTTCTCCTGTTTTGACAGCTGAAGAAAACACAAATGAGAGAAGCCTTTGTCATCAATAAATTCTTTATCTTTCAGTTAAATTCACGTTCCATGATACTGAATAATGACCGGCACCCACGCCATACCCTTGAGATCTTTAATCCCTCCTAAATGCAAAACTGAGAGAAGACCTCAAGTCCTTTCTTCCGGCTGCCATTAGGCTTTTGAACTTACAGTACTAGTCATGTTATTGTGTCTCCTTTTATCAGTGGTACTGACCTCTTTTTAATCTTTATTTTTAGACCTTGCTACTTTTATCTACTTGTGCATGCTTTAATGAGTTGTGATTGTGTATTTTTATGTATGTTGTGTCTATGTGGTCTTTGTTTGGTGCTGCTGTGGTAACAATGTCATTTCCTGAAAAGGGTTAATAAAGTATCTTCAACTTTAATGTTCCCATAACATGCTCTGTATATTATAATCACGTCAAACTGTTTTGAATTCTCTTTAGAAGACATTTCATGAATAATTAATAGAAAAGCTTGCATCCTGCCTTGTTATTGCCCTTACCAAGGAGTTGGAAGAAAAAAGGAAACCTTTTCTGAATCCGATGCCTCCAACTGTTACTGTCATACATTATGACTGCAAAATAGTGAGCCGAGAAAAAAAAACCCTGCTCTTTCATTCAGAGTGGCAAGCTGACCTTTACTAATGACTTTTGAGAGCCAAAAATATATTCTTTGTAACTTCACTGAAATATCGCAGAAATACAACATCCAAAATCATCTGCTTTGTTAAGTTTACACATATTAGGGAGGGCATGTTGCATTATAGGAAGTGCAGGAGCCAGCATTTCTGGGGTGTCTCGTAAGTCCTCCAACTTTATGGAAATAGAATATTATATAATGACAGTGTCTTTTTCAAAGGTGGCAATAGTGGCCAAAAGTAATACTAGCAATGTAATGGAAATAAACATGAATAAACCTGTAGCAAAACACTTCTTGATTCAATTAACATTCAACTGAATTGTTAATATTAAAAGGTCACATGCTGTACAAAACTGTATTTCTGTGTCTCTTTTTGGATTGAAGTGAGGGACAAAGTTCTATATAAAGGGTTAGGGTTAGCAAAGCCTCTTTCCACAGAGAAATACACACAGTCTGTATTCAGAGTGGCCTCAACACTAATGTTATTTGTTGCCTAATAGGAAACATAAAACTTGAACACAAGACATAAACAATAAAAGGTGTTTGAGTCTCTGCTTTTTCTTGTAAAACATATCAAACCCAAGCTTCATGGTGGCTCAGAGGGTGGAGGCACACCAATCAGCTTTCACCGCAAAAAATTCAGATTTCTGTGCAAAATGTATGAAATATTTTTTTATTTTTTTATAATCTGCGCATTTTCTTTTCAAAAAAAGTCACAAATATCTTTGCAGAAAGGGGAAAAAATGTTGCATGTTGACAGAGGAATAGCCAGTTTCCTCCTGTTGCTTTGAGAACGTTATGACATGACTTAATTTTGCGACATGAAATATTATCGTCATGCGCGAGAAGATAAACCTTTTGACCCAGGAGTGTCTTGTAAGTTTGAGTCAAGATGAGAAATATTCCCAGCATTTTATGTGATAAAGTACTCAGCGGACTCAGTGACATCTTTTAAATCACTTCTTAAAACCTACTTTTACAGACTTGCTTTTATGTGATGTCGTCCTCTTTTATTATGACCTTCCTATTCCTTATCCCCTGAGTTGGTTTAGTTCCCCATTCTACTTTTAGAATCACTGTCACTGCCCCTCCACTATTTAACTTTTACTTCTATTTTAACTCTTTTATCCCATCTTTTCTCATCTTATCTCCTTTTATCATGTATACTTTTCATTTCATTTATTTGTTTATTTGTAACGGGACTCTGCATATTCACGAACATACAATTTGAAAATATGCCAGATTTAGCTCTAAAGCTAAGATCCATCTGCAGTCCCGCAAAACCAGTATTCCCACCCACCTCCAAACTCAAACTCATGTTTTTAAAGGTGCTATATGTAGGGTTCTTACAAATTTCAAATTTCTTTTTCCAGACCCTAGTTTCCAGACTTTCCGGTAAAAAAAAATTATATAATTTGTGACATCTGAGTAATTAGATGTGTATCATGTAAATAGATTATGCAATTAATCATTTGTTTTCATTACTCTGAATTTGTATGCCATTATGTCACCAAATCATTTTCAGGAGATTGTAGCTGAGTACTAGCCTAGAAATCTAGACGCACCCTAGCGGCAGCAAAAATATTTGCTCCGTAGGTGGGTCTAGAAGCGAGCCGTAGGAACTTTTTGAGTCTCGAACACCGATTGTGTTCACCAATCACAGCGCTCTATCTGTTTAGAGAGTCGTTGGGCGGGCTTAACGCGATGGCGACGTAGATTTTAATTGGCTTGTCAGGCTAACGACATCCTGCTCTTTGCTCTGATTAGTCGTAGCGCTACCCTATTGCATGCAGAGGCAGTTTGAAAGACAGCCTTCATCCCGCCACCTGGATTGAGCCGAGGTCTACCGGTCGTTTCCAGACTATACATTTTAGTGATATAGTCTGGCTTGTCAGGCTAGCTGAGTACAATAGTGCATACAAAATAATTAACCCAAATAACTTCAGATAAGACAAAACCCAGTCCATCCAATAGTTTCCATTTTCCATACCTGGAAATGTATAAAATCAAATTCAATACTTTCCCATACTTTTCATACTTGTGTACATAGGTACCCTGTATAAAGTTATTATAATATTCTTGCTTATCATTAGCCTAGAAATCTAGACGCACCCTAGCGGCAGCAAAAATATTTGCTCCGTAGGTGGGTCTAGAAACGAGCCATAGGAACTTTTTGAGTCTCGAACACCGTTTGTGTTCACCAATCACATCGCTCTATCTGTTTAGAGAGTCGTTGGGCGGGCTTAATGCGATGATGACATACATTTTAATTGGCTTGTCAGGCTAACGTCATCCTGCTCTTTGCTCTGATTGGTCGTAGCGCTACCCTATTGCGTGCAGAGGCAGTTTGAAAGACAGCCTTCATCCCGCCCCCTGGATTGAGCCGAGGTCTACCGGTCGTTGCCAGACTATACATTTTAATGATATAGTCTGGCTTGTCAGGCTAGCTTATCATAGGAAATCATTAGAAATGACTCTTTTTACATCAAGGTAGTGAGAACAGGGTGCAATTTAGCAAATCCCTACAATGCCATTGCATAAATACCCTGCATATCACATTTTGTAAGGAAAAACATGCTGCATCATGACCTCAGTATCAACCCAACGCTGCCTCCATGCATGAGAATGAATATTTTAATTAAACTAATAAGGATGAACACGTCAGCGCCACACACCAACACGAGCACATCTGACTCGTCTTTGAGAACACAGCCTGGTTCTATTCTCTCCTCATTTGCAGCTATTCTGGGTTGTCATATGATCACTTCAATGACTCTATTGTTTTGACTGCATCCACCGCCTCACACACTCCAAAACAGCTCTTAACAATGCCACTCAGTGCCACTAGTCACCACTCCAATCAAACCCGCTCCTCCTCCTTTTCTTGTTATATTCTTCACGCTTTATGAAACACCACAACAGTGATGAAAAAGTGGGTATGCTACTCGTCATCTGAAAAAGGCCTGTAAACACAGTTGCTAAAACTTTAATGGTTGCCATAGAAATATTTATGAACTGAATGTCATCTTAAAAAATCCAAAGCACTGCGTAAGACATTACATTATTCAGAGAGCACAAAAAAATCCAGTGTTATTCCCATTTGAACCCATCAACATGCCGTAGTATGAAAGCAGGCCTGACGTCTCGTGTATGTGATGATATAACACATAAAAACAAGGAGATGTGAATAGATTCAACTTCCAAATACAAACTGAACACAGGAAAACACGTGGTTCTTTCTTTGCCATTAATCAGCATTTCAAACTGTAACGTTAAAGCTGCAGCCAGACCCAAAACTCTGACTTACAACCGCATGAAGTCTTGACCTCACACATTACATAATCTCTGTGTATGTTGGCTTCCTTCCCAGAGGCCGGAGCAAAATGCACAAACAGTCAGGTGATCAAACAGGATCAACCGCAGCCGCTGAGCATCCCGAAGAGAACATCCAGAAAGGATGATTTTCATTCCTCTGGATAACACCATTGTTTGCTGGCTGCTTGACCCTGCAGTGGACTAAATCCCTGATTCATGGAAAGAAAGGAACAGTGTCTCTTGGCCATTGCTTCATCCACCCCCCGCACCGTGCCAAGCGTAGCCTATTGGCTGGCCTTTTATCCCTCATGTTCAGCCTCATGGCTCCTCGGCCCCCACAGCAAAACATCCCAAACAGACAAGATTAAAATTCTGAGGACTGCTTAATATCCCTCACTTTGGGCGAGCGCGCCAAGCCCAGGGAGGGGAGAGCAGCCAGGACTGGCCCGGGGCCACAGCGCAAGTGACCAGAATTGATTCAGGAAAATTGATATATGGACTTCTTTCTAACGGCTGGAACACAACGCTGAGAGGGATGGATCGCTGCTATTCCATGACGTGCCTTAAGATGTGTCAGGCTTTCATCAATGATACTGAGAGCCATTTCTGGTGGTTTATTCTGAGAGATTTCCTGTGGTCCAGCTTCATCTAAACCAGAGGGGCCACATCCAGCGCAATTTAATCTTGAATAACGAGAACTCTAAACTTTTCCCTTTGTTTTAGTGCAAAGAAGTATAAGCATATTATTGAGATGTTTTCATTGAAGATGCATGTTCTTTTTGATTTGGTGAACTGATAGTAATCATTATATACTGTTATCTCAGTCTCAGAGTTGGCCATTGTGGCCTTCTTAAGGTTGTATTGTTCCAACGTTGTTATGTCCTTTGTTTGCTTTATTGTTGTGGACTGTTTTTGTTTGTTTGTTTTTGTTGTGTTGTGTTTTTTCTGTATTGTTGAGAACACGTTTGTACGATGAGTTCATGTTTGTCTATATGTTTGGACCCCCTCGAAAACGAGATGATACATCTCAAGGGATTTATCGAAATAAAGAAATTTCTAACATTTAATGAACTATCCCTTTACAAAACATATTATGAACATCTTGAAACTTCGTGGGAAAAATACGTGCAATTTCAACAATATTATGCCTCTTCTGTCTTCTATGTAATTTTCACACTTGGCAGATCATCCTGGGGGCCAGATTGGACCCAAGTTGAGTAATATACACCTAACAGACTTGCAGGTGCTGTATTTGAAATTTACATGGAATATTCATATTTTTAGTATTTCATTAGTCCCCAACTGGTCCTCTCAAAATGCTCTCAAGAATTACACTATGTGACGATGAAGAATAACATTAATTGCTGCTGCAGTTTTTATATTGATTGCTGGAACAGAGTAGTTATTACTGATATTGGTTAGGGTTATAGGAGGGTTAGGTTATCACATTAACCAGATTTATTCAGAACATAAAGCAACATGTTACTGAGAAGGGAAAGAGAAACAGTGATGCTCATTAATCAAACAGCCTTTCTAGCTTTGGAGCTCACAGCTGTTGACACACATTTTGAGCACAGTCGTCCTCCATTTGCACTCGAAAAACTTATGAAATAATAAATAGAAAAACGTACATCTCGCTTTGAAATTGCCATTAAAAATAATCCATAAAATGCCAGTATTTTGGCCCCTTGAGACAGAAATGACTGAAAATCCCAGTGAGTAAAAACTAACTGTATTTCTTGTTAATTAACTCTTATAAGTCTGGGTATGGTGATATCAGTTCCAATATAATTGAGTTTCAGTGCTGTTACCAAACAGAGCAATCCCATCTCCACGTTCCCCAGAGGAAGGAATTTACAAATAACACTGTAGGAGCCATTCAAATCTCTAATTTCAGTACACTAACTAATCTTTTCAGTATTTAACTTGCAGCAGTTTGTCTTCAGTGCTTGATCTCTGGTGTACACAAACCAAGAGTGTGTGCTCCTGCTGAGGAGGATTACTTCAGCAGTACTGAGCACAATCTCCACAGCTGGAGATAAGTAGAGTTAGTGAATAAATAAACAAGCGAGCCTGCAGTTTACAACACAACAACATGGTTCACCCAACAGCCTTCCTAGTGAACTCATTTCAGGTTTACTGTCGCCATGTTTATCCAGGGATTCTCAGAGATGTGTGATCATCTGATTTACCGGTATCTGTGACAATTAAAAAAGATGCAGCGGTGAAATGCAAGAGACATGATGCCAAAAAGAAAGAGAGACCACTGTGCTGACAGAAATAACAGTGGGAAGGATTTCCCATGGAATGAAACATAAATAACAGGTAAATCAAAAAAGAAATTGTAAACCGTACTGGCAATAACAGCGAATACAATCACCTCATATACTTGCATTCCTTGTTTTTAGCCACTGAAAACTGAGAGCAAAGCACTGACATACTGTTGCGATTGGAAACAGTTTACACAACAAACAGGCACAGAACAACATTAGTATTCGTTTGGATTCGAGTTTCTGGCCTGTTGAAACATGTAGGACCAACACACGCTCTCTTTTCTGCCTGTTTCAGTCTCAACAACCTGAGAAAAATATCCAGCACTTGAGCTGCTAAATGCTCCACTATGTTCACCAGTTCATGGCTGACTCTGCTGTCTGCTGTCGGGCAGGTAGCGTATAGCTTTATCTAAACGGTTTGTAGGTTGTAAACAAAAACAATGAGCTAACGGAGGCTAAAAGGGAACTTAGAGGTGACATCTTTTAAATTACAGTTTTTGACTCATAATAAAACACTGTTTATGCAGCTTTAAAGGTCATGATTCATTCTCACAACACAGCATTTATAATTATTATATTCTAATTTTTTTTTTTTATAGGCAGGGAATGTGTTTTGTCATCTCAACTGGTGATGTGCGGATCGATACTGAAATATCGATACTTCCGATACCAGGTCTGTATGCTCTAGAATCGATACTCAAATGAAAATATGGATACTTTTGATACTTCAGTCATTTGTGGTAACGTATATCATTAACAGGAACACGGTGGAAAGTAACTAAACTATTGAAATCTTGTCTAAATGACATGCGGCTGGTAGGAACAACTTTTTCTTCCGCCTGGGTAAGGGTGTAATGCGTAAGCACAGCGGCAAAGTCAGTCTCTCTCGGTCTGTGTAGAGTCAATTAGTGGAGCTGAAAAGGAGTCATGTGTGGAGCTATTTCAGCTCCACAAACAGTGAAGACTAAGTCTGTAATATCTGTGGGGAAAATTATAAACAATATTATAAATAAATAAATAAAATTATATAAATAATATTTTTGTTTATTATTTTCTATTTTATGGTCTTATTATTTTACTTATGTTCTTTTTTTGTGTTTGAAACACTATTTTCACATATTTTGTATGATTGTGTCCTCTGTTTGGTTTTTAATGTTGAATTAGCTTGGCTATATTGTAAACGAGGCCGCTACCTCAATATACTTCAGAGTTTAAAATAAATACATAAATACGTTACTCTGATGTCTTGTATCCTTAGGAAGCTATGACTTGAAATACACTAGATTTACCAGGCACATTAGGTGCATTTGCACAAAGTATCGGTATCGGATCGGTATCGCCGATACCAGCCTGAATTTTACTTTTTTATTTTTTAAATTTGTGGTATTGAACATCACTAATCTCAACCTTTTTCAGCTCTGTTATTGTTTATACTTTGCATGCTTTGTGCTGCTTAAGTTGAGTTTAGGTTTCTGTTCATTTCAGTCAGTAATGCAACAAACTGTAGTGACTGCACACAATGGAAGAACAAACATCACCATCTAGTGGTAAAGAAATAAAATGACTCCTTGAAAAGCAGAATGGCACTTCATGCATGAAATTAAGTTTGTACAGTGTCAGAATAAATGGGAGCCTTTTTTCCGGAGCCAACACTTTAAGTTGCAGCCCAGTGGTTCAAACAGGTGGAACTGGTTCAGGTTAAGGGTGGGGGCGTTACATTACCTTCTTTATGGCTTTATTAAATCTCATCTAATGTTGACTTTTGCATTATGCTACAGTCCATATGGATCTTGTGAGTTTTTATTTTCTTTGGTTTATTATTATTACTTATATGAGTATAGGTGTCTTTTTTCTTTAACTCTTTTTTCACTTTCATTTTAGTTTATTCATTTATTTTTCTTTTATTATGTCTATTTTTTATGTTCTTGGTTTATCTACTTGTGCTTTTTTTTGTTTTACATCCATGTGTTGAATATCTCTTCCATAACATTTCTATGTAATTTCTGATGATATCAAAAAACCAATGCTTGTAATTAACACTTGATTTGTCATTGGTTTAAAAGGAAACAAAAAAACAAAGTATGATCCAAAAAAAGAATAAATGGGAGCCAACATTTATCCCAGTAAATGTACAAGCTTTTCCTGAGCTCTGATAGATGATAGAGCAAACTCCATCTGATGAAAGACATTACATAAAAAAAATAACCTGATCTTGGTGCAAGATGTTTGAGTCAAAATACTTGAATCTTGATGTACCTGTTTGGTGTCTGTGGTACCAGCAGGTGAGTTCAGTTCAATGGTAACAGGTCCTTCATTTTGGATGTCGACCTGCATGAAAGCTCCAAACTTCCCATCTGAAAAAGCATACAAAAGTAATTTCATCTCTCAGCATCACTGCAATGGCATCGCAGCAACAGTTTAGTCTATGTAAGGAGGCCAGCACATCCGGAATGACACACATCCTGATATTAAGTAGGCAGTAAAAACTAGAGGGAATTTATTTGCCAAAGGCAGTAAATGTTTCATAAAGATGGAGGATAACATGCAGCCTTGAGACATTGGGGACAGAGGATGGGGTGGGGGAGGGAGGGAGGGGCTGTTAGGAGGAGAGAAGTTTCAACTTAAATGTTCTCCTTTCTTCACCGGGTCCGTGAGATTAATGGAACCATCTGCACAGTGAAGCTGTGGGCCGTGGTGAAGAAAGCGCTGTATCATCATTTTTCCTCTCAGGAGGAGGGTGGGGGGGCGGCTAATTAGTAAGCCTTTTGCCTCCTTTGCTGGGACAAGGTGTTCTTCACACCTGCTCCCCAGCGGACTGACCCAATTCACTGCCACCAGCCACCGCGTCACAGCCCGGATAATCCACACCTCCCACCCCATAAACTGCCATAACCCTACACTGAGATGGGAATACAGGCAATTAAAGCAGCAGGGGGACAAAGCACCGGTCCAGGCTTATAAGTGCGTAGCAGTAATAGTGACTCTCCACACTTTTTTTTTTTTTTTTAATTAGCTCAGAAACAAGTAGCTGTACGTAACAACCCCGTGTTTCTTGGCCATGTTTCCCCCAAAGCTCCTGGGACCGTTCAAACTGGCCACACGGTTTAATGTACATGTGACCTGAATATTTATTTGTTTTTTTAAACACTGACTTCTCAGACATACATAGACTGTCAGCTATTTAAAATCAAACCCTGCTTCAACATTATACGTGTAAACTCATAATGACATGTACAGTGGCAAGATAAAGTATGTGAACCCTTTGGAAATTCCTAGTTTTCTGCATTAATTGCTTTGCTTTCCATTGCAGACCTTAAAGTTTGCCTCTCCACAACATGTTTTGTGAACTGATGAAACTAAGATGTAATTTTTTGTACTTTTTTAATTAATACTTTTTTTGTATGTATGGTGTATAAATGGCACTGCATGTAACCATCATGTCAAAGGAGAAATACGGTATGGTTTGGGGCTTTGCTGCCTCAGGGCCTGGACAGTTTTCCACCATCCAGAGTTTATCAAGGCTTCCTACAGGATAATGTCATGGTGGCTGTCCTCCAGCTGAAACTCAGTAGAAGTTGTGTGATGCAGCAGGACATAAACATTGAAGTAAATCTACTATCTAGATCATCTAGAGTAGCTAAAAAAAGAAAAGAAAATCCACCTTTGGGAGTGGCCCAGTCAGAGCCCAGACCTGAAGCCAACAGGGATGCTATGGAATGACCTCCAGAGAGCTGTTCACACCAGACATCCTAAGAACATGGCTGAGCTGAAGCAGTTCTGTCAGGACCAATGGTCCAGAATTCATCCTGAGTGTTGTGCTGTTCTGATCTGATCTGCAGCTACAGGAAACGTTACATTTGGTTGAGGTTTTCGCTGCAAAGGAGCTTCAACCGGTTTTTAAATCCAAGGGTTCATTTACTTTTTCCACCTGCACTGTGAATGTTTAATGGATATGTTCAATACAAACATTAAATATTATAACTGTTTGTGTTGCATTAGGCTAAGCACATTGTGTTTGTTCATACTTGTGACTTAGATGTAGATGGGATCACATTAAATGGCCAATTAATGCAGAAAACTAAGAGATTCTAAATGGTTCACATACTTTTTCTTGCCACTGTAACAGTCTTCCATGATATCTTATATGAAAAGTGCATGTATAACATCCAACAAAACACCACTGTAGGACTATAAAGATGGAAGTCAGTGGTTCACCCACCCTTGATGAGCTCTGGCTTGTAGCTGCTCCTCATGTTCTCCAGGATGCTGTTGTAGAAGGGCTGAGCCAGCTCTGCAGGCATGGCTGAGTGGAAGTCTGGCTTGTTGCCCTTCAGTATACACTGTAGGGTGAACTGGCTCACACACAGCACCTCAAAGTCCCGCTCCATGACACTTTTGCTCCATGCTCGCCCGTTCTCGTCCTCAAACAACCGCAGGTTCAGGATCTTACGTACTCTGGAGGCAAGAGAAAAACAATGAGAATCAGTCTGATGAGTCTGAGCTGTGGCGGCAATAACTCCTGATCAATCTGCTCAATTGTGGTAGAAAATCATTGTCTTGAGAGTTTATCCTATTATAAGTGAGCATGGAGTATATAAATCATGCATACAAATCTATGTTTGTAAATCTCATATCATGAAATGTTGTTATAGAAGACAATGATCCTTGAACATAAAAAATGATCTTCTTTGCTATTTAGACCAAGATGAGACTAAGATCAAGGAGATGGGCACTGACTTTCAGAAGTGGCACACATTTATAAACCCCTAGGTGTGCAGCAAACCAGTGAACTGGACCGGTCCCTGAGTACAGACACCATCTACAGTACTGGAAGGGACAGAAGCTGCATGGTTTTCCTCAGGAGACTCAGGTCCTTCTGCAGTGAAATGCTGCTCATGTTTTATCAGTCAGTGATGGCCGGTGTGTTTTATGCTGCAGTTTGCTCAGGCTGGGTCAGTGATTGGACAGGGCTGCTACAATACCACACCTCATTATTATTACTGTTGAGCTGTAGGACATATGAGCGGATCAATAAAGTGTCTATTTTTCCTAAAAATCTGAGCCTCGCATCCTCTATTGAAAACAAAGGTTTTTTGACATCCATGCAATACCATGGATTTCTTTTCAAGGCAAAACATGAAAATTGGTATTTTACCGGCAATATAAATGATGTATACTTTAGATTAATTCATTTGAATTCAGTATGAACTCATGATCGTGATGATCATTATCACTTCCACCATTGTGATGAGGAGATCCCCACTGCCATCAGGCTGGATATGTGCATACTGAATGTGCAAGATACTGGGCAATTGAATTTCCACAACTGGAGGAGTAAAGTTACTATTTTATACTGTGCAAAAACAAATCAAAGTTGCTTTGGACTGCACCCTTTACCTCACAAAAAACTGTTTTGATCAGGATATTTAAACTAGATTTGAAATCACTGATGAAACAATGACTTCTAATCTAGTGAGGACGCTATGGGGCCTTAAAGGTCCCTCCTTCCCACACACACTCACATGTAGTCAGCATCCCGCTGGGTGTCGTCCACAGATATGCCCAGCAGCACACACAGACCTCGTCCAATCGAACTGATCTGCTCCTCTCCCACTGCAAGAACACACACAGACTGGTTGATGAATGTATGAGCCAGGGGTGGGTCTTCCATGGTGGCACAGGGGGGCACCCACTCCTCCTTGCAATTGGATTTGCCACCCTGTGTGCCCTGATTTTGATATTGGCAAGTGGAAAATGAAAAGGTCTATGCATTTTCCTTACAAGGTGAAAGATTCAATGTGGCAATTAAAAGCAAGATGAGGACATCCTGTAAACAGTGTGTAACTGTACTAAATATTCAAGAGAGCGATTAATGGCAGCCTTCATTTTTGTTACTTATGGGTGCCCCCCCAAGATACACTGTTGTTACCCCTGCGCCCCCCACCAGAAAATACTCTGACCGCCCCTGGTATGAGCTGCGGCTGCCGTCCAGCTGACAGGTAACACGCTGAGTAGCATGACGCGGTATGGAGAAAAGTCTAGGTAGGTATGATGACTGTCATTCACCAACACTGAGTACACTTGCATTGTCAGTGAACTGACCGTCAACTAAAGGTTTCGCCGGAGCTGGAGGAGGCAGCTGAGCCAGCAGAGACGAGCCTGACCGTGTGTGTTGGCAGCCCCGTTCATTCTGCTGGGAGTGCTAATGCTAACCACGCTAAGTTAGCAGCTAACCTGCATGGTCAGCGGGGTTAATGAATGAAAGCCGGTGACCTCACCGACCGGAAATAATCACATTCATTCATTCATGGTAGATTTGCCCATTTGAAAACAACCGCTTACCTGTCACACTCGCCTTGGTGACTCTTTGGACGATAGCTTTCATTGTTTTGGTTGTGGTAGGAGC